>NC_088172.1:92897234-93537234 GCF_028769735.1 Zonotrichia leucophrys gambelii
GGTAATTAATTCCTGCATAGCTGGAGCAAGCAATTCAGCTCCAGCTCTTGGTTGGCTGCATGATCATTGACAATGCTCCCTATTGTCCTTGGTTACAATATAAAGATGTATTCTATTTCCATCTTCAAGAGCTGTTGAAACCAGGAGGGGCATTGTTCTTTTCCTTATCTCCTGTTAATGGGCCCATCAATGCCTTTCCCCATGACTCAGAGATAATTCCCTCTGGGAGCCCTTTCTGTCTCATGGACCCACCCCATGACTCATGGAATGATAAGAGCCCATTGTGAGATGCTGTGCCCAGAGGGGAGGAACTAAGCATCCCCACCTGCATGAAATCTGGAGTTTGGGACAGAACAAGCAGCCTTTCCACTGGATTCCCAGAGGAATGGCCGCCTTTTCCACTGGATCTTCAGAGGAAGACTATAGCCTTCTACAGGATCACATGTGCCACTCCAGGAGGACTGCAGCCACTAATCCAACTGGACTGCTACCAGTACCCTGACCAAGAGGGTGTCAGAGCTTGTATTCTGACTCTGTCAGTTGTGATAGACGAATCGACCGAATTTAAGAATTGTACCATAATCTTTATTATGCAAGCAAGAATAAGCAAGATTCAGCGCTGGGCGGCCAGGAGACTTCGCTCCCTTAGGCCCGCACCTCCCCCCTTTTGAGTGTGCTTTTTATTGTCCTTTTTCTCCGAATTCCTGGGTGACGTGGTCTGTTTTCTGCGCGTGCTCCTCCTGTTGCTAGGGGTCTTTTTTCTGCCTTCTGGTGGTCGTGGGATGAAGGCCCCAAGTCTTCCTCTTTGGCCGCTTTCCTTATAAGGCATACCTATAAGTCTAATCTTTTAAGCTCAACATTCTTGCAAGGTTAATAATTGTTACCATATGTGTTTCAGAAAGTCTCCTACATCTATAGGGTAGAATTTTTGCAGAGCAAGCAATTCTACAAGGTTAGAAATTATTTCCAGATGTGGCTGTATCCAATTACCAAGGTGGGGGGGGTTGTAACTTTAACACTACTTATAAGTTTCCCATAGAGCCCTATAGATATTCTACAAAAGCTATTTTAGATATTGTTTTTTTAATTTAAATCATCATCTAGCTATTAATGAACAAATATATTGTTACTTATTAAAATCCCCCATTTCTCTTTTTACCAATTTTGTTCATTAAAGCTTTTTAGCTCCTTCCTAGCAAGCGCTAACTGATCTATTTCATCAGTTAAGCTCTGTGCATTAATTATACCTGCTAATTTCTTTAGTCTTTTCATCATATTCCAATTCACAACAAATTGAACTGCTGAGAAAATAAATCCTAGTACAATCAGAATTAAAAGAATGACAATGGGATGGCACATGCTGTTTAAGACACCTGTGGCAGTAGGTGACCATCCGAACAGGGTGTCCCACCACCTATAATTGCTATCTTGCTTCACTCTTTCTACTACCTGGTGTATTTTCTCTACATCATGTTGAACAGTTACTAGGGTCTTCTGTCCGCTTTTCCTGATTTTCTCAAGAATTTTTATCAGATCCTGGTGAGACAATAGTTGTCTCACTAGGGTGAAGTTCATCCCAATCGGGGTGGGCATTAACTTGTGAATCAGCGTGTAGTTGGATTGTAATAGTTGGTGAGAGGTAACTGTAGCTTCATAAGTGGTGTCACACCCTGTAATCTTAGTGAAGTTACAAGCACAGAAGTTTGAGTGATTCTTTGTATCCACCATAACATCATCTACTAGCACAAAATCACAGAGAGTTCTGAAACACGTGCACCCATTGCCTATGTATATAAGAACTGTTTTAGAAACTTCGTCAGGGCGAATCTCAAAATGGCAAATGTTTTGCTCTGTGTCCAAACAGATATCTTGAGCTATAATTACAGCGCTCTCGCAGATGAATCCCAACTGTTCTCGTACAATACAAGATTCCAAGTCAACAGTTTGCCATTTGTCACCAAGCTGACGGGCCCATCCTCTATGTTCTGTAGGATAGAGGACAGCTCCGTCATGGTTTATTCCTAATGCAATGACAGGAAAAACTAGATGTACAGAGGCATTTTGTATGGTCAAGACAAAGGCAGTGACTGTATTAGAAATAGGGTTATAGGTAAAATTTGCCAGTTTCCACGAGGATTGGAATTCCCTTTCAAACTCAGTGGCATTATCCCAAATTATTTTCCGAATTTCTGTGGGGAAAGTGCCTTCCTCGCCCTCTCTTATAATTGCAGCAGAGACTGACTGCATCCATAATTGTGCCCGGATACAGCTGAGGGCTAAGGAGACATTATTTTGTGTGGCACCAAGTGCATCAATTACCAATTTGTGATCGTTCACATTTACTCTTTCCCAATTTGGCAAAATGTTTGACAACGTCCACTGGTGTCTCCCCAAAGCCAGTAGAGATGACCTCAGTGGTTGCTGTAATTTGGACAGATCTCTGGCCGTAGCAGCCAGTTTGTTCATTAGTACCTCCGAATCGATGCTATTCAGAATTCCCAGTCCTGTGCCTAGAACACCAGTCACATCTCTAAGTTTCCTTGTTTTAAAAGAGCTGCGTTTCCTGAGCCAAGTAGTCCAGCCTTCAAAGGATGTTTGCAAAAACGGAGAACAAGCTGGCTGGATTTCTGAAACATTGGTCTGCATTAGCAGTTCGACCTGTTTTAGAGACCATGCTGGATTAAATAATATTTGTTGTTGACCAGTTTTTTTGATTATATAAGGTCCTGTTTTGAAAATTTTTGGTGTGAGTGTGACCGGTGGTGTAGGTGAAACGGTGATAATGTGAGGTTTAGTAGTGGTAGATTGTGTTTTAATATTTATTGTGAATTTAAAGGAAAGGCCTTGTGTATCTTTTGTCCAGAGACAGACTACCTCTGCCGTGTGAGTTAATGTGAAGTTTTGCCAGCAGTCTCGTGCTGGGTATTCACAATTTATTTGTTTATCCTCCTGACCCATGGAAACACTGATTGAGATTGTGTTAGTATAGTCTGATCCATTAACCACTCGACATCCAATATTAATTTGTTCTCCCACTACTCCTTGAAGCTCCCAAGTTTTCTGCCTCTTCCATTCGTGTTTAGCATACGGCAGACCGTCATGCAGAACTAAAGTTTGTAAACTCAAATCTGTGATATTTCCCATAGATCCGGTAAATTGCAAAAAGGCCTAAGACCAGTCAGTGATCAGGGTCCGTTTGACTAGGATCTTGTTCCCTTTGTAAGGCTGATGGGGGTTTCCCCAGGCAGTCGGGAAGCTCAGGATTATAATGATAAAAATAGCTCGCCAAGCAGGGCAGGGTCCTAGCAACAAATTTTGTTCACCTCTTATAACCATATCTCTTTTACCTGGAGCATTCCTGTGCTCCGTTCCTGTTCCTGTGGCCCGTTGCTCTCCCTCACTCCTCCTTACCTCTCTGCCTCGCCTGCCAGCCCGGGTGCATCGGTCTGCAGGGATCATTATCTTCTCGGCAGCAGGGGTAGTCTTCAGGGGGTGCATTATTCGGGCTATTTCTTTCGTTCCTGCCCCCACCCCTAAGGGCAGGCTGCCAGGCCTCCAGGCAAAGGCTCTCTCTTATCTTATGGCAGATTCTCTGTCGTTCCTAGCGAGCTTTATAGGGCCTGAGTCTCACTGTCTGGGTTTTTCCTCCGAGCCTTACGGGCTCGTTTCTTATATATTCAGAAGTAGCGGCGTACGGTACTATCCCAATTTCGGGGCTCAACTTGCCACTCTATGGGGACATGAATCTTTTTCCCTACACACACCTGGTCTAATATCACACTCTGATTTTGGCAGATGATCCTATATGATTGGTGATGTATTGCCCAGGCCAGGGCCCAATGTCTCCTCTGCTCTATATTTTCAATTAATGTTATTGCCTCCCTATAAGGGATTTCTCTTTGTCCTGGGGCTGTTGCAAATTTGCTTAGAACCGTGTAAAGGTTTTCCCTCCTCCAACCCCGATCACAAGTATGACACCAGATACCCCCACCTAATTGTGATTGGAAAACCAACCATTTGAGCCTACATCCCCCTCAAAATATTTTTATCCATGCCCTACAGATGGGATCACCACATTTAATGCACCCAGGTCTGTTAGACAGTGGCCGCCTTATCTCAGCGAGGACCTCAGCCACTGATATCAGATCATCCCATGTGTGCCAAATAAGAGGACACTTCAGTTCCTTTCCCACCCTTTGAATATTGTCTCTGACCAGTAGCTGCAGTCAGTGTTTCTCCCTCTCAGTCATTCATATTACCAGTTGCTATGCGTTCTTATGTTTTCCGAAGAGTCAATTGTAGATCTCCAGGGCGACTGGTCACCTCCCAAGGGTTGTCTGCAGTGATGGGTCCTTTCACTTGACTGGCATGTGTCCAGCCTTTTTCAGCAGTTCGGACGGCTGTCTCTGTGGTAAACAGAACAACATAGGGACCTTCCCATTGGGGTGTTAGGGAGGTCTCTTTCCAAGTTTTAATTAGGACTCTATCTCCAGGTTTAAGCTTATGCATTGCTATGTCCAAAGGGGGTCTTTGTACCAATAGCCCTTTTCGTTTTAGTTCCTCCCTTCGTTTCATTAGCTGTTGTATGTAACTCTGAATTTGACTATCTTGGATACAGGGATGGTTCCCTGGTAGCTCTAAGTCGTAAGGCATTCCATAGAGCATTTCAAAGGGAGAAATTCCCACATCCGTCCTAGGTGGGGTTCTAATGTTTAGCAGTGCCAGGGGTAAACATCTGACCCACGACATTTTAGTTTCCACCATAAGTTTAGTGAGTTGCTTCTTGATTTCTCCATTTGCCCTTTCTACCCTCCCTGAGCTTTGAGGGTGCCAAGGGGTATGATATTTCCATTTAGTACCTAAGGCCGTGGTTACCTCTTTTAGTACTTTCTTTGCGAAATGGGGGCCTCTATCAGAGTCTAATATTTCTACTAATCCATACCTAGGGATTATTTCTTCCAGTAAGGTTTTAATCACTACGTTTGCAGTAGCCCGTGATGTAGGATATGCTTCTACGAAGTGGGTTAGATGATCTACTAGTACCAATAAGTACTTGTACCTCCCTACTTTCAGTAGCTCGGTGAAATCTACTTGTACATGTGAAAAAGGTCGGTGTGCTAATTCCCTTCCTCCTGGAATCCTTTCTCGAGCTTGATGCCTATTAACCCTCTGGCATGTTATACATCCCCTAACTACTTGTTTTGCTATATCATAAATTCCTATACACATATACTTAATAGTAAACTGATCTACTAAGGCTTGGGTTCCCCAGTGAGTCTTTTCATGTAACTGCTGCACTATCCTCTGAGCTACAGATTTTGGCAGCACTTCCCTATCATCTGGTAATTTTCGAATACCCTCATTCTCTGTTATTCCCATTCTGTCTAATTTTTCCTTTTCCTGGGCTGTGAAGCTCAGGACACAAACTCTTTCGCCATCTCGCATTCTCCTTGTTCCCTGCTCCTGGAATTTTCTGAGGGCAGCTTTCTTTGCTTCTCTATCTGCTATATTGTTTCCTCTGATCAGATGGGAGGGACCCTTTTGATGTCCTTTAACATGTACTATTGCTATTCTCTTTGGGCCTCTTAACGCTTGTAATATCTGAGTGATTAGTTCCCGATGTATTAATTCTTTTCTTTGGGAATTTATTAACCCTCTTTCTTCCCAAATTTTTCCAAAAGTATGTATCACTCCAAAGGCATACTTTGAATCCGTATAGATGGTCCCATCCCTAGCTTCCAAGAATTTCAGAGCCCGCAATACCGCATAAAGCTCACAGGCCTGGGCTGACCAACTAGGACTCAGAGGGCCGGATTCTATTATTTCTAAATTTTCACCTCCCACAATGGTATATCCCGAGATTCGCTTTCCCTCAACAACCCTAGAGGAACCACCATCCACAAATAACTTTTCTGCTTCTTCCAGTTCTTCCTCTTCGAGATCCGGTCTAATTTTTGTTTGTTTCTCTATGCTATGTAAGAAATCATGAGTTAAATTCTCCTGTGGATCCCCAAACAGGAATTCAGCAGGGTTTTGCAGAGAGGTGGTTTCAAGTATCAACCGAGGGGATGACAGTAAAATGCCCTCGTATTTCAAAAGTCTGGAGTCTGTTATCCATTTTTCTGCCTTTTGTTGCAATACTGCCCGTATATTATGGGGAGTAAAAACTTTCAGTTCTCCTCCATAGGTAATTTTGAGAGCTTCCTCCACTAAAAGGGCTGTGGCTACTATAATCTGCAAGCATGTTGGCCATCCCCTACTTACTGGATCCAGTAATTTAGAAATGTATGCCACTGGTTTTCGACTGCTGGCCCAGTCCTGAGCCAGCACCCCAAATGCTACTCCTGCCTCAGTATTAACGAACAAATAAAAAGGTCTCCTAACATCGGGGAGGCTTAGCACCGGGGCATTAGTCAATTCCTCTTTTAGTTGTTCTAATGATTCATCATCCTTTTCAGTCCATTTAATCAAACCTTCAGTAGTTAGTTTTTCAAACAAGAATTTTACTTTGCCACTAAAGTTTTCAATCCATTGTCTGCAGTATCCTACGAGACCCAATAGCTGTCTAATTTGTCTCTTATTTCTTGGGGGGGGAAGGGAGAAGATTCCCTTAACCCTCTCTGGATCTAGTGTTTTAGTTCCTTTACTGAGTCGGTGTCCCAGGTACTTCTTCTTCTACGAATTGCAGTTTATTTTTGGACACCTTCAGCCCCTGAATGCTCAAAAAGTTTAAAAGCTTAATGCTTTCTTCCCTAACCGCTTCCTCACTCTTTCCAGCTATTCACAGATCATCTACATATTGAACAAGGGTTATTCCTGGGTTTGGGGTATAGGTTTTCATTATCTGTTCTAATGCATGCCTAAATAAATTCGGGGACTCGGTATATCCCTGTGGGAGCACGGTCCACCTTAGTTGTTGCTTTCGGTGGGTATCGGGATCTTCCCATTCAAATGCAAAATAGTCCCTACATTCTTGCTTCAAGGGGCATGCCCAAAAGGCGTCTTTTAAATCTATAACACTATACCATTGGTCATCAGGTTTCAATTGACTGAGCAATGTATGGGGATTAGCTACTACAGGGAACCGGGCAATAGTTCTCTTATTTATTTCCCTTAAATCATGTATTAGTCGGTATTTCCCATCTGGTTCTTTTACAGGTAAGATGGGGGTGTTGAAGGGAGACATACAAGGTTCCAAGAGCCCTTGTTGTATTAACCGTTCTATTTCTGGTTTTAGTACCCTTTGCCCATCGTCTGACATGGGATATTGTTTTATCCTCACCGGGATTTCCGGGTTTTGGATAATAACTGTGAAAGGCTCTATATTCAGTCTCCCTGCTGTGTCAGGGGTATACCAAACCTCCGGGTTTATCTTCTCCTCGTCAGTGGCCCGTAGGGGGCACAGTCAGACTTTCAACTGTTTTTCTTCAATATTTATATTTATTCCCAATCCCACCATTAAATCCCTGCCTAATAAATTGTAATCGGCTTCAGGAACTAGTAGCAAGGATCCTATCCCTATTTTTTTCTCTGATTCTATTAAGACATCTTTAATTACAGGAACCTTGAAGGGTTCCCCTTTTGCCCCAATAACCTGTACTGTTAAAGGCGAAATCTTACATCCCGGGGGCAAAGACTGAACTGTTGATCTCTCGGCCCCCGTGTCTACAAGGAAGGTTATGGGGGTTTGCTGGGGACCCACTTTAAGTTTTACCAAGGGCTCTGATGACATTTGAGTCCCCAATAAATAGAGCCCTTGACCCCCCCTAATCCTCTTTGAACATTTTCTCATCCCTAAGCCTCTTTCGACATTCCCTCTTCATGTGTCCTTTCCCACCACAGTAGTAGCACACCGTTCCTTCTCTCCCCCCCACTGGGGGCCCTCCTAAATCCCGGGAACCCCTCCTCATGTCATTTCTTTCCCGTGGCGGAGGGTTGTTTCGCTGCCCCTCCCTTACTGCTGCCACCATCATCCGAACTTGCCTTTTATGTGCTTCTTCCTCCCGTCTAACATATACTTTCTGAGCCTCCCTAAGCAATTCATCAAGTCCTCTGTCCTGCCAATCCTCTAACTTTTCTAATTTCTTTCGAACATCTTCCCACGATTTAGCTACAAACTGTGTTTTCAGGAGTGCTTGCCCCATAGGCGTCTCTGGATCCACCCCTGAGTATAACTGAAAACTCTTCCTTAATCTTTCCAACCATTCAGTGGGGGTCTCATCCTTTCCTTGGCACTCTCTGAATGCCTTGCTTATATTTTGTCCCCGGGGCACAGCCTCTCGTATGCCCTGGATTATAATAGTTCTTAAGTCCTGCATATGACCACGATGGTTGGGGTCCTGATTATTCCAATTGGGATTTTGCAAGGGCCATTTGACATCAGCCACAGGACCCTGAACATGCTGGGCATCCCAAATTCTCATTCCTGCCCTTCTAATCATCCCTCTCTCCTCTGTTGTAAATAGTATGCCTAGAATGGACTGTATCTCTACCCAAGTATATATATTTGGTCCCAGGAACTGATCCACCCTTTCTGCTACTCCTATAGGGTCTTCTAATAATTTTCCCATCTCTTTCTTAAACTCACGGACATCTCCTGAGTTTAAGGGGACAGTGACAAACCCCATCCCAGCCTGAGGTCCTCCTAATGCTATTTCCCTAAGAGGGAACAACCCACTGTTCTCTCCTTCCTCAATTACTGTTTTCATTTGGCTCCGAGTATGTCTCCTGTAATCCGAGGAGTCTGTGACCTGCTGTTTGTCAGGGGCTGATGCCGGAGGAATGTTTGGAAGGGATACAGGGGGGGCTGGGGCTGGTGGTGGTACATATGGGGGAGGATAAATAGAAATCTCTTCCTCCACTCGGGACTTTTTCTTTCTATCTTCTTCCCCTTGGCTTCCCTTAAGGGGGAGCAATCTAGTTATTTGCTCATTACTTCCTACCAACCACAATTTAGCATAAGCACTCTCCTCCAGGTTTTCTGGCTCTTTGGAATTCACATAGATATTCAAGGCTTGACAGACCCAGTCCTCAGAGGATCCGAAAACGGGCCAGTATGTATTTCCTGAATCCAGTTTCTTACCCCCCATACTACCATGCAATAATTTATCATTTTTGCTTTATCCTTCCTTTTTCTGGAGGGAAAATCATCCCAATACTTAATCATTAATCCTAACGGACTATCCTTAGGTATTGGGGATAACCGTGGGCCCTCCCCCATGGGGTCAGAAGGCTTGCTTTCCTTCTGCCCCATCTTCCAAGGCACCTCCACGCACACACACACAAGCCCCTCAGTCGTGGCTCGCTCCCTCGCGGGTTAAAAGAACCGCACTACTGGAGGGTCCCTCTTGCTTCGTCCTCAGTTGGACGTCTCATTCACTGTGCCCTGGGATTCCAACCCAACCAAGCGGTTCACCCGTATACTCACGCGTCCTGCGTCTTCGCTCGGATCTTCGTGCACAAAGTTTACAGGGTTACTGGTGTTTCCTTGCTTATTCTCGAATTTAGGTTCGTCGGTCCAGAGGGGGGGGTCGGTTGAGAAGATCAGGGCCACCAAAGGGGTGGGGGCACCCCCCCCGAATTCTCAAACCAACCCTGTCTCAGGATCCGAGTCACGGCACCAAATTGTGATAAACGAACCGACCGAATTTAAGAATTGTACAATAATCTTTATTATTATGCAAGCAAGAATAAGCAAGATTCAGCGCTGGGCGGCCAGGAGACTTCGCTCTCTTAGGCGCGCGTCTCCCCCTTTTAAGTTCGCTTTTTATTGTCCTTTTTCTCCGAATTCCTGGGTGACGTGGTCTGTTTTCCGCGCGTGCTCCTCCTGTTGCTAGGGGTCTTTTTTCTGCCTTCTGGTGGTCATGGGATGAAGGCCCCAAGTCTTCCTCTTTGGCCACTTTCCTTATAAGGCATACCTATAAGTCTTTTTTTCTAAGCTCAACATTCTTGCAAGGTAAATAATTGTTACCATATGTGTTTCAGAAAGTCTCCTACATCTATAGGGTAGAATTTTTGCAGAGCAAACAAAAGGTTACAAGGTTAATAATTATTACTAGATGTAGCTGTATCTGGTTACCAAGGGGGGATTTGTAGCCCAAGCACTACTTAAACGTTTCCCATAGAGCCCTATAGATATTCTACAAAAGCTATTTAGCTATTGTTTTCAATTTAAATCATCATCTAGCTATTAATGAACAAATATATTGTTACTTATTACAGGCGTGACACGAGGAGCCACGAGGGACCAATGAACGAAGCTCAGGGCAGGAGCGAGGGTCACACCTGAACCAATAGGAATGGCGCAGGGGAGGGACAAGGCTCAGGGAACAAATCATATGTTAAGTAAGGGAAGATTGACATAGAAATTTCTCGAAATGAAAGGGGGTTGGTTACATTGATAGACAGGTAACTGGCAGGAGGAACAAACCATTAGGAGGGAGAACATGGGGGGAACCGAGGGTCAAACCAAAACCTTAACTTATAAAAAAATTAACAACTTTACAAGAAAACTCATCCAGGACACACAATGCTACAATTCAGCCCAGAGATGAGAGATCTTTGTTCCCATGGAGCTGTGCTTGCCAGGGTAATGAATTCCTGCATAGCTGGAACAAGCAATTCTGGATTCAGCTCCAGCTCTTGGTTGGCTGCATGATCATTGACAATGCTCCCTATTGTCCTTGGTTACAATATAAAGATGTATTCTATTTCCATCTTCAAGAGCTGTTGAAACCAGGAGGGGCATTGTTCTTTTCCTTATCTCCTGTTAATGGGCCCATCAATGCCTTTCCCCATGACTCAGAGATAATTCCCTCTGGGAGCCCTTTCTGTCTCATGGACCCACCCCATGACTCATGGAATGATAAGAGCCCATTGTGAGATGCTGTGCCCAGAGGGGAGGAACTAAGCATCCCCACCTGCATGAAATCTGGAGTTTGGGACAGAACAAGCAGCCTTTCCACTGGATTCCCAGAGGAATGGCCGCCTTTTCCACTGGAACTTCAGAGGAAGACTATACCCTTCTACAGGATCACATGTGCCACTCCAGGAGGAGTGCAGCCACTAATCCAACTGGACTGCTACCAGTACCCTGACCAAGAGGGTGTCAGAGCTTGTATTCTGACTCTGCCAGTGGTTTTTCTTTTACATTATTGCATGTATTTTGGATGGGGTATTTTTGTGGGGGTTTTTTTCCCCTTTTCATAATAAATTGTATTTCTTACTTAGAGTCTCTCACTGGTTTTGCTTTCAAACCAGAACACCTATCCTGAAATTATTTTGCAGTTTTCTTTCATAGTCATTTGAAGCTTTTAAACTTCACATTTCAATTTGCTTTGCCTTAAAGAAAACCACTTCTGGTCCCAGTGCATACTGCAACCTTTTGCCAGCAAAATCCTCATGGCTGCCCGCTTCTGATGTTACAGAATAAACTGCATGTGAATGTGTTAATTAGGTTTTCTGATGGAAAAACTCTATGTCACGTGGCTGCGTGTGTTGGCTTAGCTATGCGTCTAGTCCTGGCCTAGTAAAGCCCAGACAGGGTGGCATGTTTCAGGGAAAACTGGTCCATGAGCTTATGGGGCTGCCATCAGCAGGAGATTGAATGTCTCTTTTGGGGATTTCTCTGGAGACAAAATTAGGGACCAGCTCTATGCTGCAATATTCTCTTAGATCTTTCAAAAATATCCTAGAAAAGGCAGTGAAACTTCACATCTCCTTTCTCAGCCACTGTTGGAAGAGGGGCATTCTTGTCCCTCCTCAAAGCCATTGCTCTTGCCCACCAGAAACATGAACATCCACAAACAGCAATGATGCATGGTCCTCCTGCTGCTGCTTCAGAGCTCTGGGGAGTGCAGACCTGGGTATTACCAATGGGAACACTTGAATAGCATTTCATGCTCCTTCAAGACAACCAGATCTCAGGGCTTTTAGTTTCAAAGCAGCCACTGTACTGGCTCTAGGGAAGAACAGTAAATGGGAAACAGTGACTGCCAGCCTTGCAGGGGTGTGGGGGCAAACCTGGAGTGTCTGTGTCAAAAGATGAATGGGAAGAGTGCAATTGCCCAAGCCAAAGCTTCAATTAGGAGAGCAAGATCAGTTCTTTACTGCATGCTTGCATGAAAATCATTTGGGACCTCCTTTTTTGTATCTCATGCAGAAAAAGGGGGCTTAATAATTCAGTGCTTCCTAAAAAGACATTGGGATGTAGCTCTGTAGTGGTTCACAATGAAGCAGACGGCCTGCTTTGTCACTGCCAGCCCTGGTGACCCTACAAGGGACTCTAGTGTATCCCATGCCTGTTTTGCCTCCAAGCAAAGCTTGGATTTGCCTATGAGTTGTGCAATAAATACAAGAGTAATAAAATGGACAATTAAACTGGTCACTTTGGAGGATATGCTCATGGTTTCGCACATCGGTCCTGTACCTCTTGCTCCCAAGGCTTGTCACTCATCATGAAATATTTCAATGGAAAAACTCAGATCCCATGTTACATGTGAATCAAATTGCATCAGATCATCAAGAATTCTGGTGGCAAGAGCAAGGCAAAAGCCTTTTGCCGCTCACTTTAGGCTATCCTGGATTTCTGCAGCTCTTTGTGAAAGCTGCTGTAGGCAGAGTGTTTGTAGTTGTTTGAGGCCGTTATGAGAGATACGAGGAACAGTGTGCAGGGCTCTCCTGGACGAAATCTGTTTGTCCAAGCCCAGGCACACGGTGCTGGCAGAAGCGAAGCGGCTCCGCTCCCAGTCCGAGAGTGTGTGAGCTGAGCCACAGCGGGGAGAAAAGAACCGAGGGGCTCCAGTCCAGCTGCTTCACCTGCCGTGGCTGCTCCCCAGAGCTCTGCCATTGGGAGAAAGTCAATGCTGGACAAGCCCCTGAACTTTCATTGCTGCTGGAAGTACTCTGTGATAGCTCCTGTTCTTCCTGAGGGAGAACCTGGTGCCATCTTGGAATGCAAGTCCTGGGGGGATTTTCCTCTGGCATTTTGGGTCTTTGTTCCAGTGGAAGACGGTGAGGTCTGGCAGTTTGATATCTAGAAGTCACTGCCTTTGTTCTTGCTTTGTAGGCATTCTGTTTGTTAATAAGCTGTTGGTTTCCTTCCGCTTTCATCTATTAGTATTAATTTCCTATTGCTGGAAGTGGATTGTTGGAACACATTAGAGGAGGCGACTTATTACAGAGTGTTGGTTTTAAGTTGTCTCCAACTGTGTGAGACAGATGGCTTCACACAGGAGCATCCCCAAAGCTGCTGAGGGGAAGGCACAGAGGGAGACAAACCCAGTATTTCTGAGGGAAATTCCTTGACACCAAACCAACCTGAGTCATCAAACAGCTGACCTGACCTTTCAAGACATGGGCCAAAGAGGAAACCTTTCAGGGTGTTTGGTCCAGGCCGGGCTATGCTCAAGGCAAAGGTGTGTCAGTGCCCTGGGCTCCTTCTCTCCTCATTGTGTCTGGCACTCACAGGAGCCCAGAGCTCCTGCAGGAACCATCCCAGCACTCAGTGGGAGCAACTTGTGTCCAGTGCTCACACAGAGCTGTGGTGTCCAGCACCGCAGCTCATTGGAATGAGGAAGTGTTCCAGCCCTCTTGGAAGGAGCTAAGGAGCTTTGGCCTTTAGATCAGATCCTTCCCAGCTCTTGATTTGCTGCCCTGGGAGAGCTTGTTGCTTGTTGCTGCTTGTGGCAACACTTGTTTCACAGCTGACAGCCCTACTCTGCTGGGCAGCAGCCATTGCAGGAGCTTGTGCTGGTGACATTGAACATTTCAGATCTTCCTAAGGAAAGCTCAGGGCAGAACTTGTCAAAAGAGCACTGCCTGGGCAGTGGCTTTGACATTAAATCTTTCTTCTGTGCTCCATGTCACACACAGTAAACATTTGAGGAAGCAAGTTTGCTGCTCCAGAAATTCCTCAAATCAGTCAGTTAAACCGGAACAGAACATGATCTGGGATGTGTAATCTCAGTTTAATTTTTTGAGCAGAAAGCTGCAGGAGCACTGCTTATTAGCTGTGTGTCTAACCTAAGTGACCTTGCCACCAAGAACTTAGTAAAGAGGGGAGAGATGGAATAAGCAGCACAAGGATCTGCATTGTGATTCTCCCACAGGCCTGAGGACAGGGCCCACTTCCACTGGGCCTTGGCTTTTTACCCTCCATCAAAACTTGGTGCTTCAGATTGTGGTGGTGAATGGGCCCGGCCTTGTGCGGCCCCAGGGTGATCTGGGAAATGCTTGTCAGGCCTGGGCCTTGCTGAACAGCCCCTGGGCTCAGCTCCTGCTGAGCTTATCAGGGACACAGAGCGCTCCCAGGAGCTTGGGCTGCCTAACGAGCTCCTGGGGTGTCTGGGAACAGCCTTGCAAACCACTTTTCTTGCCTGAATGGCATGGCATCCTCCTTCCCCCACTTTGCTAGACAGGCTGCTGGCCCCCAGTGCGGCCACGAGGAAGCATTTTATGGCTGAGGCCTACTCTCTTGTGGCCCATAAAGAGCGCTCCAATGGAGGCCCTTGGAGCTCTCCTGGAGCACAGTGGCTGCCAGCAGCAACCTCCCTCTGAGTGAGGCCTCTCAGGGGCAGCGAGCTCTCAAGTTTGCTGCACTGGCAGGATCACTGCTCAGCAATGGATCCTGGGCCAACAGCCCCACTCCTGGAGGCTCCAGGCTAACCACTGTTAAGCTGGAGTGCTGTTAAGCTTTTAGGCTGTATTCCTTTTTAGCCTTGTCCTTTCTGTACTTTTGTGAAGAGCACCTAAACACACACACACACACACACACGCACACAAACACTTCTCAGAATGTTTCTTGTTTGATTGACAGAAATTTGTTTGTTGCTATTGGTATTTTTTTCCTTGTTGTACCTTAAACGACCTGTAAGCAATAGTGTGAATGTTGCCAATGATTTTTTCAGAGGGTAGCTCAGATCCAACCTCACCTCTGTGTAAGGCTCAGCCATGTTCAGCTGCTGCTTAATATTCAATCTGGTTTTTACTGAACCTTGCCGGGGAATTTTTAAGCAATTTTAGATAGTTGTTTGTAACAAGCCTTGGGAGCATGAGAGGCAGAGTTGACACTGGAAAGCAGGAGAGTCATTCCAAAGGGATGAGTTTCACTGTCCATTCTATTCTATTTCTTTCACTCTAATAAGCCAAGACAAGCTTTTCTTGCAGGCAGAGTGTGTGTAGGATACACTAAAGCATTGTGCCATAGCTCTGGGATGAATGGCACCCAGGCTGGAGTGTAAATAGATTTGAGGCACCCTTGTCACTTGTTATTGGCCTCAGAGTCCACTCATCCTTCTACAAACAACTTGCAAACAACACAGCTGGACTGCTGTCCTGGGTACATCTATATACAGATGGCTTTTCCAAAGCAGTTCACTATTTCCCAGTTAAATACACAACCACCTCTTACCTATGGAATTGTGACTGAAGACACCTGAGAGCCAGATCTGTGTGAGATTGCAAAGGAGCAAAGCTTTGCCATTTGGGCACACTTCTCTTTGTTTCTTTGCTCAGGCCTTTGGTGAGCACAGAACACATTTGTGTAGAAAACTTTTGTCTGTACAGGACTTTGCATCCATTGTGCCCCAAACATGTCAATGTGTGGCCCTGTTACAATGACAAGTTAAAATAGCAGCACAAGTGACACAAAGAAAACATGGCAAAAAAGGAAGAGGAGATGCGCAATGAGGAAAGGACGTAGTGAGACACTGGCACATTGACTGAGCTGCACTCCCATAACCTCTAGGCTAGCAGGCCCTGATCTCACATTCTCCTTTGGTTTACGTAAATTGATATATTTTTTAGGTTTTCAAATCATCAAAATAAAATATATACCATAAAAAAATGTCATCAAAATTTAAGGATATAATCATAACACATTTATTCAAAACTATCAGACCATATATACATCTCTAACTATGAAACCGAAACATAAATTCTATTCTTCAAACACTCTATGGACAGCCAGCAGCTTCTTCCTGAGCTTAGGGGATAGAGAGCTCTTCTGGATGGGAGGGAAGGCGAACATTGCAAGTGTCCAGAGAAAACTTGTTGGTAAGACTGCAGGCAGTCAGATCTGCAAAGGGGAGACACAAAATGTGACAGAGGCTTGAATGCAAGCCTAAAGCATCTGAAGCTCCATATTTCATGGGACATATTCCTTGGAAACAGCTGCACAGGGAAACATGCTCCTGCTGGGAGACACTTGAGGCAGGCCAGGGGAAAACCCTGAGCCACTTCCCCAGAGCTGCCGCAGGCACAGCCTGGCCTCTGGGCTGCCCTGGGACAGCAGGGAGCCCAGAGCCCTGTGCTCTCCAGCAATGGCTCAGCTGCACATGCACCCTGCTGCTCCTCTCCCTGCCCCACAGCTCAGCAGCCCTACAGCTCCAGGGGCACTGGCAGCAGCACAGCTCCTTGCAGGGGGCACATGCAGGGCACAGCTGTTCCCTGCCAATGGGCACAGCCTCTCTGCGCTGCCACAAGACCCTTTCACCGAACAGAGAGTAGCTCAGATCCAACCTGACCTCTGTGTGAGGCTGAGCCATGTTCACCTAACACCCTTCCTTAGGCATCCACAGCTCCTCTGGACAACTTGTTCCCAGTGCCTCACCTGCCTCACTGTTGAGAATTTCTTCCAAGAAAATTGCAAAGAGAGTAAAAATGTTTCTGTAAATACATCAGCAATGAATGGAGGTCTAAGGAGAAGCTCTGTCTTCTCCTGGACATGGGGGGAAACACGGAACAAAGGTTGAGGAAAAGACTGAGAACTGAATGCACTCTTCCCTGGGTAAAAACTGTCAGGATGGCTGGGCCCAGGGAGTGGTGGAATTCAGTGGAATTAAATCCAGCTGGCACCTGGTCACAAGGGGTGTTCCCCAGGTTTCAGCACTGGGGCTAGGTGTGATTCACATCTTTGTCAATGATGTGGAGGGGAGAATCAAGGGCACCTCAGGCAGCTTACAGACAATGCCAAGCTGGGTGGGAGTGTTGATCTGCCAGAGGGCAGGAAGTCTGTGCAGAGAGATCTGGACAGGCTGGATCATGGGCTGAGGCCACTTGCATGAGGTTCAACAAGGTGCAGTGCCCCGTCCTGCCCTTGGGCCACAGCAGCCCCATGGAAGGCCACGGGCTGGGGGCAGAGTGGCTGGAAAGGCGCCCAGCAGAGGAGGACCTGGGGGTGCTGGTTGGCAGTGGATGAACGTGAGCCAGGTGTGCCCAGGTGGCCAAGAAGGCCAATCCTGTCCTGGGTGATGCTTCAGTGGTGGCCTTGGCAGTGTCAAGGGTCTCAGGTTATTGGAAGGACTCGATGACCTAAATGGTCTTTTCCAATGGAAACAGTCCTGCAATTCTAAACCTCCATTTGTGCTTTTGAAGGATGCAGTCCCAAATAGACCTGCATGTGTGTTTTTAAGGGATTTAACATTCACTTCTCCTTGAAAGTAATAGGAATCAGGTGTTAAATGGCCTCAAAACACTTTTATTCCTTGATCTTAAGCTGTGTGTTTGAATTGAGGGGCTTTTGTTGGACCATGGGATAAATGCAGGCACTTCAGCTGTAAGGGTACTTGTTTAATCTACTTTTCTCTTTCCTTTCCCCAGTGGTGGCAGATTTGGGAGTATTTGTCTTGTGCTTTGACTTCTGGCTCTGACTTGCTCATGGAGGTGTTGTAAAATCTTATCTACCCCTTTGTAGTGAAAATTGCTTGTGGACTGCTGGGAATTGGTAGAGACAAGGCTTACAAGGCAGTCCCCAGTATGATTAGCCCAGTGTCCCTGCTTAAATCCAGGTATGCTTGTATTAAAAACGAACTGAGTATTCCAACTCCCCCGTCCCCTGCTCTTTATAAAATTTTTTGTAGCTCTTGGGGCAAGTGCTGTGTGCCATTCCAACTCTTTGTTATCAAATGTGTGAAGTGATGCTGCTGCTGTAGCAGCAGTCTGAGTTCAGTGGGAACAAGCCCAAAGCACTGGGTCCCACAGCAGTGGGCACGGTGGGAGACTTGCTCTGCTGCTGTGGCCATCCAGCCATGGGGAGAGCAGCTGCTGGGGCTTCCCCCATTCTGCCAACAGCAGTCTGCCTCCAACATGTGGCCATGGTTTTGCCAGAATGTGGAAAACACATTGTTTGAATGTATTTTGATGTGTTCTGATGTGACAGTTTTCACAGGGGTTCTTGGATGAGGGAAGAGACAAGAATGTTGACTCCATGTTCAGAAGGCTTGATTTATTATTTTATTATATATATATATATTACATTATAACTATACTAAGAAGAAATAGAAGGAAAGGTTTTCTCTCACAAGGTAGCTAAGCTAAGAATAGAAAAGAAAAGAATGAATAACAAAGATCTGTGGCTCGGACAGAGAGAGAGCCAGCTCTGCCATGAGTGGTCACTAAATCAAAGCATCCACATGAGACCAATCACGGACCCACCTGTTGCATTCCACAGCAGCAGATAATCATTGTTTACATTTTGTCTCTGAGGCCTCTTAGCTTCTCAGAAGGAAAAATCCTAAAGAAAAGGATTTTCACACAAAGATGTCTGTAACATTCTGACATCACCTGAGTGGAGCAGTTTGGTGGGCAGGATGCCCAGTGTGCAAGGCTCCTGGCAGGGATCGGTGGCTGGCACAGGCACTGGCAGTGTTATTTTCCCAGGCAGGCTCCTGATCCAGCTGTGGGGGAAGGCAGCAGCAGCTGGATCAGCCCAGCAGCAGCAGCACATGGAGGAGACGCTCATCTGCACAGAGCCCGTCAGCCCCATGGCTCCCCCCATGGCAGCGAGGGATGATCCCGCCGCAGGGGAAGGGCTGCAGCAGCCTGGAGACTCCTTCAGCCAGGACTTGTTGCAATCTCCCTCCTGCAGCTGTGCCTGGAGCACGTTGGCCTGCAGGGGTGCTGCAGGGTCCCAGCAATGCTGCTGGGCTCAGGGGGCAGAGTGGGTACAAAAGCTGATTATATCAGCCCACTGACACTGGGGGCATGTAATGCAGACTTTGAATAGATAGGAGAGATGAGACTTGAAGAAATAATTTTGCATATGCAGAAAAAGGGATCAGACCCACAGGTCCCATGGCTCAGGCTTAGTTCATCCAAATCAAGGATGGTTAGTTTGATCTGCTCTGTTGAGGAGTGATTTAGAATGACCTGCCCCGTGCTATTTCCATTAAGAAAATTTGGAATTGTCAGGAACTGCCAGGATCAGAAATGTTTTGAGGCAGATCATGTTTATGGGTGTCTCTGCAATAAAGAAAGAAGAGGATAAAGCCCTGGAACAATGAAGTGGAGCAAAAAGGAACATACAGCTCTTGGCCTACTGAGTTTTGGGGCCATCCACCGGGGAGTGCAAAGCTGCTTCTACTTCCACTGCCCAGTGCCATTGTTTGTGTCTCACCACTTTGTGTGATGTGAAGAGAATGAAACAAAATCCCACACCAACAAGCTGCAACCCAGAACTGAGTGGGAATTACAAAATGAAAGACCTTGAAAAGAAGCTTTGGAGAGGGTCTACATCCTAGGCAGTGTGAAAGCCTCAGGCCTGGCCAGGTTGGGCTTAGGGCTGGCTGGCCTAGGGAAGGGAATGGAAGGGGATGGAGTTGGGGTGGGGTTTTGCAGCCATGGAAACGAGAGAAGCATGGGCAGCGTGTCACAAAGGGGAAGCCCCAGGCTGGGCTGGTGCAGGTTGTGCTGGACACGGCCCCAGCGGCAGCAGACGCGTCTGGCTCTGCCTCTGTGTGCCGAGCGCTGGCGATTGGAGTCACCCGGCCTTGTTCTGAGGCTGGGTACCGAGCTCCCGTCGCTGCCAACTCCGAGAGCCATTCCAGATTCAAACCCTGACACTTCTGCCTGGCAGAAGCACGGGTTTGAAGATGGATTTCACCAGAAAAGGAAAGACCACTGAAGGAAAAGGTGAGGATAGAAGGGAACTAAAAGGCTGGAGTAAATGGAAAGAAAGTCCCCCTGATTTCAGGGAAAACTTGTCCATGGTGTCAGTGGTGGCTCTGTGTCAGAGTAGGTGCCTGACAGCTACAGATGATCCTGCAAGGACACCCATGGAATCACAACATTGTCTCATTAGTTTATGCTGTTTTCTCCTTTTTGACAGTGGCCAAATGACTCCTTCTGTCTGCCAGGACAGGGACTGTGGCCACAGCTGACCCCAAATTGGACATGGTCATGAGATTCAAATCCTGTTGCTTTCTCTCCCATCAATGTCTGGTCTCACTATAGATAAATGTTGTGTTCTTCCTCTGCTTGCTGATTGGGTCCAACATTGAGGATGGTATTAGGGTGTTACAGAAACATGAATAAGGCCTGCCTGCTTGCAGAGAGGTCTTTGTGGTTTTCAGAGCTAGCAGTCACAGCTGTGTGGGTTTCTCTTGTGGATTCAGACAAGGCCAACCTCAAGAAGGAATCTTTTTTCCCCTCTTACCATTGCAGCCTTCCATCTTTCCTTTCAAACTTGCTAACTGAATACAGTTCAGAGGAATTAAACACAGGCTAGTTCTGGGAAAAATAAAACCAAAGAAATTGTCTCAAAAATGAAGAAAACCCTTGACTGTCTCACCCATTAGAGATGTTGATGAAAAAGTGGGAGTTCACTGAACTCACTTCTTGCCTTGTGAGCATGGCTCAGCCTCACACAGAGGTGAGGCTCCTGTGTCCTCCCTGCTGTCCCAGGGCAGCCCAGAGGCCAGGCTGTTCCTGTGGTAGCTCTGGGGAAGTGGCTCAGGGTTTTCCCTCGGCCTGATTAAAGGGTCTGCTGGCAATGACCATGTTTCTCTGTGCAGCTGTTTAGAAGCTTCCAAGGAATCTGTCCCATGAAATACGGAGCTTCCAATGCTTTAGATTTGCATTGCAGGCTCTGATACATTTTGTGTCTCCACTTTGCAGGCCTGACTGGCTACCCTCTTGCCAAGAGGTTTTCTCTGGCCAGTCCATCCATGCTCCTTCCCTCCAAGCTGTTGCCTCCCATCCAGAAGAGCTTTCCTGCTACCAAGGCAAGCAAGATGTGCTACGGAGAGCAGGAGAGTGGGAAACCTGGCAGCGGCTTGGATGAGGAGAGTAGAATGAAAAAGGCAATCACTTCAGAGGAAAAAGAATGTAAGGTAAGGAGAGCCAGTAAAGTCCAGTGTGGTAAATTTTCAGTTTATGTGCTGTTGGCAGAGCTCTGAGACTTTTTGCAGTGACAGGAACAGACCCTTCTAACAGTCAAGTTAGAACAGGTCCTGATTTGGCTCTTTAGCTGGGATATCCCAGAAATGCTGGGATACTAAGGATGGGTGTGCATCTACCCCAGTGCCTCCAGCCCCATTCCTGGCCATGGCATGGGGGCCCTGGAGCAGCTTGGGCAGGCAGAGAGCTTGCAGAGAGCAGCAGGGCAGGGAGCTCTGCTGAACTTGCTAAATGCCAGTGAGCCTGAGCTGATGGATGTGTGGGAGCTGGAGAGCAGGGAGCATGCCGAGATCTCAGCAGCATCTGGGCTCAGAGGCTGCTGGGGAACTGTAGGAGGGAAGGGCAGCAGCAGAAGAAATGAGGCCCTTGAGAAAAGCAGGTTTTGGCATCCTGCAGAATGGCTTTGTGGGGTGATGGCTGGAGATCAGCAGTGGCTGTGAGACACCTTAGGGGCAGGGAGAGAACAGTGATCTAAAGCCACAGCCATGCCATCCCAAAGGCCAGGGGAGGCAGTGGCACCCCAGAACATCTTGATGTCAATGGGAATGTAGGTGCACTTGGAGAGGAGAGGGCAGGAGGGAAGAGGTGTCAAATGTGGGACATGGTCTCTCCCTCACCACGTCCCTTTGCATTCCTCGTGCTGGGCCAATCTGCTCCATCAGTTTGACTTGTTTATTCCTGGCAAGTCCCAGTTGAGGGAAAATGAAAATGTCCTGAGGGAGGACTGGGGCAAGGCTGGATGCCTGATCTGAGCACTGTGTTCTACTTTTTCCAGGCTTCCTTGCCATATCCCAGTGGTGGGGAAATGAAGAAGGCATCATTGGGACTGCCTTTGATCCCCCCAATATGCAAGGCAGGAAGTCTCAATGTTGGCAGTGCTGCGGGATCTGTCCAAAGCTCTCCCCAGGTGGATTTGCAGGAGTCCTGGGAGATGAGGTAAGCCAAGGGGTCTGCTGCTCCACTGTGATGTTCACCTCACTTTTCCCATCTCCTATGGACATTTTGCACAGTCTCCCATTCAGGCAAGCCTCTGTGCATTCAGCATTTTGCTCATCCAATGTCAAACCCAACAGCAACGCCCCAAGAGCAGAGGTGGTGTTGGGGAAGAGAAGGCAGGGCTTCAAAGCACCTCCAGAAGGGTCCTCTGCTGGATTTGGCTCTTGATTACCTCTGTAATTGTTGTGGGGTCATTTGGGAACTGTTTTGCATGGGCCTGGATCCTGCAGAACTTTGGATGCTGAGATCCTTGACTGTTAAATTTTCCAGCCAGGAGAATATGCATGGGCAAATGTTGGCTCCTGGAGAGGTGTCTGCAAATTCAGGTGCGGCTTCTGTAATCATCAGATGTAATTTCTCTGTGCCTTGGCCTCCACTGTGAAATGAGATCCCTAATAAGTTTTGGGATGCAGATGTATAATCTGATTGATGTTTAATGTTTAGATCTGGGCTTAAGATCAAAGAGAGCAAGGTGATAGAGAAGAGTTAAGAGACTGTACCTGATGGAAAGATATTGGCTTGGATATGTGTGATAAAATGAAGCTGTGAAGCTTATCCAAGTGATAACCATAAAGAGGGAGGCACAGAAGTATCATTCCAATTGAAAATCCTTGGCAGGGCTTTGAAAGTGCAACGTGAATATTCCTCCCTAGCGGCTGAGTTGGAAAAAGCCATTGTGTTCTGGAAAGAGCCAGGAGGTGTAAAATCATTCTCAGGAGACAGCAGTGCTCTGCCCACATGTAGCAGGAGGCTGTCACCAGGGTGAGGCACGAGCAGGCCAAGTCAAACTTTGTGAGAAGTACAAAAGTAGCCCTCCATCCAAACTGGTATCTGAGCCCAGCAGCTCTTGCTGCTTCAGAGAGGCTGCAGGAGCCACTTGGTTCCAAAAGCAGAGGCAGCAGAATTGGGGAGTTCTGGTGCAAGTTGAAGAATGACTGACGTGTTTCAACCAGAGCTTGACCAGCTCTGTGTGACTGCAGCAACTGAAAGCTTAAGGACAATTAATCAGCTTTGCATCCTTTTGGGTTTATGTGTTGCATCCCCTACTTCATAGAATTGTCCATGCAAAGAAGGTTTGCTTCCTTTCATGGTACACCCATTCCCTCCCTTCTCTTTCTACCTCCTCATATGTTCTTTTGTCCTCCATTTTCTCCAGGCCAAGATCCAGCAGCAGAAGACAAGAGAAATCCTCTAAACATCCAAGTATGTGCAGGGCATGTCTGTCCTCAAATAGCCATTGCTATCTGATCTCAGAGGTTACATTTGGAAAGCTCAGCTGAAACTCATTGTTTTAAAAATTTCTTTGAATTTGTTTCAATTCCTTGATGGGCTTAGTGGATTCTCCCAGAGCCCAGTCCCTGGGTGCGTTCTCTTCTGGAGCAGTGAAAATTCCTCCAGTGTGAAGTGTTGACTGGCAGGAGCTGGAGTGGTAACTTGGGGTTCTGAAAATGCTGTGCAGGAAAAGAAAACATTTCCTCTCCATCGTGCACATGCCTTTTATCTCCCTGCAGCCTTTATAATGTCAGAATTAGTAGAGAAAAGGAAGGCATTTATCAGAAAATGAGAAATGTTCCGAATCCTTCCGGCTGCTCTAGTAGTAGAAAAGCTTTCCTTGGGGGTGTTTCTGATCTGAACCCTATGAGATGTGAAGGAGATTCATGGACATTGCCTGCTTTTGCACCAGAAGGAATAGGGAAACCTCCTATGATACAAAGTCCTTTAGACTTTTCCAATGAAGGAGAAGGAGACTTCCAAATGGATGCAGCCAAGGCAGGGTGTGAGTTTGTCATCCTCTGACAGCACAGTCCCAAAGCCACCTCTGGCAGGTTCACAGTGACAAATCTCTTCCCTGGCTGTCTGTGCCTGTGTCAGTGTTGCAGGCTGAGGCTGGGGCAGGAGATGCCTTGTTCGTGTCCCTGCCTTGCCTGATCCCTGACAAGTGGAATTGTGCCAGACAAAATGCAGTTTCTGGTGCATCTGGGTCAGGCAATGCTGTTGAAAGCCTCATTGACACTGTTGTTGTTCCTTTGGCATCTCTGGGTGTGTAATGATAGGAGAGATGGGACTTGGAGAAATAATTCTGCTGATGCTGAGAAAGGGATCAGATCTCGTGGTTCCTTGGCTTAGGGTTAGTTTATTCAAATCCTGGGTATGGCCCCCTTGGAATGATTCCTTCATTGCTGATCTGCAGCTGCAATGCTGAATACAGCTAGGGAGAAGCACTGCTCATTGAAGAAGTTAAATTATTTTCTGGAATAATTCTGGACTAGGAATGACTTCTCTCATTAATCCATGGCTTTCTAACTTTTATTACTGACTGGGACATTTTACAGAGGGCAGGAAATCCCATTTTTAGACAGGATTTCCTCTCACGGTGCTTGGCTGCTACATGATTTTATCCTTTGAGAAGCCATGTAAAGAATAAGCTCTCCTAGTTCCAAAAGCTGTGTTGGGGAGTATTTGAGAATGACTGGCCATCAGCTCTTTCCATTAAAGACATTTTGAATTGACAGTATTAGCCAAGATCAAAATTGTTTTGAGATTGGTTGTGTTTATTTTGGTTTGGGTGTCTCTGCTGAAAAGAAAGCAGAGAATAGACCCCTAGAACAATGATGCACAGCAAAAGAGGAAAGTTTGCATGCTCAGAGAGCCTACAGCTTTTGGCCAACAGAATTCTGGGGACATCTACTGGGGAGTGCAAAGCTTCTTTTACTTCCACTGCCCAGTGCCATTGTTTGTGTCCCAGCACTTTGTGTGATGTAAAGAGAATGAAACAAAATCCCACACCAACAAGCTGCAACCCAGAACTGAGTGGGAATTACGGAATGAAAGGCCTTGCAAAGTAACTTTGGAGAGGGTCTACATCCTAGACCATGTGAAAGCCTCAGGCCTGGCCAGGTTGGGCTTAGGGCTGCCCTAGGGAAGGGAATGGAGTTGGGGTGGGGTTTTGCAGCCATGGAAACGAGAGAAGCATGGGCAGCGTGTCACAAAGGGGCAGCCCCAGGCTGGGCTGGTGCAGGTTGTGCTGGACACGGCCCCAGCGGCAGCAGACGCGTCTGGCTCTGCCTCTGTGTGCCGAGCGCTGGCGATTGGAGTCACCCGGCCTTGTTCTGAGGCTGGGACCGAGCTCCCGTCGCTGCCAACTCCGAGAGCCATTCCAGATTCAAACCCTGACACTTCTGCCTGGCAGAAGCACGGGTTTGAAGATGGATTCTACTAGAAAAGGAAAGACAACTGAAGGAAAAGGTGAAGATTGAAGGGAGCTGTAGGGCTGCTGAGCTGTGGGGCAGGGAGAGGAGCAGCAGGGTGCATGTGCAGCTGAGCCATTGCTGGAGAGCACAGGGCTCTGGGCTCCCTGCTGTCCCAGGGCAGCCCAGAGGCCAGGCTGTGCCTGTGGCAGCTCTGGGGAAGCGGCTCAGTGTTTTGCACTGGCCTGATTCAAGTTGGTACCATTCAGAGCATTTTTCCCTGTTCAGCAGTTTAGAAGTTTCCAAGGAATCTGTCCCATGAAATACAGAGCTTCAGGTTTGCATTGCAGGCTCTGATCCATTTTGTGTCTCCACTTTGCAGGCCTGACTGGCTATCCTCTTGCCAAGAAGTTTTCCCTGGCAATTCCATCTATGCTCCTTCCCTCCAAGCCTTTGCTTCCCTTCCCCAAGAGCTCTCTTTCTCCCATGGCAAGCAAGATATGGAGTAGAGAGCAGGAGACTGGGAAACTTGGCACTGGCTGTGAGGAAGAGATTAGAAGGAAAGGGCTCACTTCAGAGGGAAATGGATGTAAGGTAAGGAGACCAAGCAAAGTCCAGTGTGGTAAATTTTCAGTTTATGTGCTGTTGGCAAAGCTCTGAGACTTTTTGCACTGAGAGCAACAGACCCTTTCAGTCAAGTTAGAACAGGTCCTGATTTGGCTCTTTAGCTGGGCCAGAAATGCTGGGATACTAAGGATGGGTGTGCATCTACCCAGTGCCTCCAGCCGCATTCCTGGCCATGGCATGGGGGCCCTGGAGCAGCTTGGGCAGGCAGAGAGCTTGCAGAGAGCAGTAGGGCAGGGAGCTCTGCTGAACTTGCTAAATGCCAGTGAGCCTGAGCTGATGGATGTGTGGGAGCTGGAGAGCAGGGAGCATGCCGAGAGCTCAGCAGCATCTGGGCTCAGAGGCTGCTGGGGAACTGTAGGAGGGAAGGGCAGCAGCAGAAGAAATGAGGGCCTTGAGAAAAGCAGGTTTTGGCATCCTGCAGAATGGCTTTGTGGGGTGATGGCTGGAGATCAGCAGTGGCTGTGGAGCCACCTTAGGGGCAGGGAGAGAACAGTGATCTAAAGCCACTGCCATGCCATCCAAAAGGCAGTGGCAACCCAGAACATCTTGATGTCAAACATGTGGATGGCAGTTGGCGATGTAGCCATATTTCCCGGGAAATGAGAAAGCTTGGAAATGTGGGACATGGTTTCTCCCTCAACAGTTCTCTTTCCATTGCCCATCCTGTGCCAATCTGCTCCATCAGTTTGACCTGTTTATTCCTGCCAGGTCCCAGTTGATGGCATATGTAAAAGTCTTGAGTTATGGACGTGGGCAAGGCAGGATGCTTGATCTGAGCACTGTGTTCTATTCTTTCCAGACCTCCTTGCCATATCCCAGTGGTGGGGAAATGAAGAAGGGGACATTTGGAAAATCCTTGATCCCCCCAATATGCAAGGCAGGCAGTCTCCCTCTTGACAATGCTGTGGGGTCTCTGCCAAGCTCTCCCCAGCTGGATTTGCAGGAGTCCCAGGAGATGAGGTAAGCCAAGGTGTCTGCTGCTCCAGTGTGCTGTTCACCCTCACTCTTCCTATCTCCTGTGGTGATTTTGCACAGTCAGCTGTTCCATGTATTCAGGCAAACCTGGGTGCATTCAGTATTTTGCCCATCTATGATTATCCAGCACGATGTCAAACCCAACAGCAATGCCCCAAGAGCAGAGATGGTGGTGGGGAAGAGGAGGCAGGGCTAGAAAGCATCTCAGGATGGGTCCCCTGCTGGATTTGGCTTTTATAACAGCCTGAGCTTGGCCTGCTCTGGGTGACTGCAGCAAATGAAAGCTTAAGGAGGAGAATTAATCAGCTTTGCATCCTTTTGGGTTTATGTGTTGCATCCCCTCCTTCATAGAAATGTCCATGCTGAGAAGGTTTGCTTCCTTTCATGGTACACCCATTCCCTCTCTTCTCTTTCTACCTCCTCATATGTCCTTTTTACTCCGTTTTCTCCAGGCCAAGATCCAGCAGCAGAAGCCAAGGGAAGTCGTCTGAACATTCAGGTAGGTACAGCGCATGTCTGTTCTAAATTGACCATTGCAATCTTGACTTAGAGGTGACATTTGGCAAGCTTGGTTAAAACCCATTCTTTCAACAATTTCCTTAAATTCATTTCAATTCCTTGACAGGCTCAGTGGACTCTCCCAGAGCCCAGTCACTGGGAGTGTTCTCTGGTGTTGCAGGGAAAATTCCTCCATTGTGAAGTGTTGAGTGGCAGGAGCTGGAGTGGTACCTTGGGGTCCTGGAAATGCAGCGCTGAAAAGAAAACATTCCTCTCCATCCTGCACATGCCTTTTATCTACCTGTAGCCTTTCCAGTGTCAAAATGAGACTAGAAAAGGAAGGCATTTAGCAGGAATTGAGGAATGTTCCCACTCCTTTCACCTGCCCTTGAAGGAGAAAAGCTTTCCTTGGGGCTGTTTCTGAGCTGAATCCTATGAGATGTGAAGGAGATTCATGGACATTGCCTGCTTTTGCACCGGGAGGAATAGGGAAACTTCCTATGATAGAAAGTAATTTTGACATTTCTAATGAAGGAGAAGGAGACTTCCAAGTGGATGCAACCAAGGCAGGGTGTGAGTTTGTCATCCTCTGATAGCACAGGCCCAAAGCCACCTCTGGCAGGTTCACAGTGACAAATCTCTTCCCTGGCTGTCTGTGCCTGTGTCAGTGTTGCAGGCTGAGGCTGGGGCAGGAGATGCCTTGTGCCTTGTGCCTGTCCCTGCCTTGCCTGACCCCTGACAAGTGGAATTGTGCCAGACAAAATGCAGTTTCTGGTGCATCTGGGTCAGGCAATGCTTCCAAGTTGAAAGCCTCATTGACACTGTTGTTGTTCCTTTGGCATCTCTGGGTGTGTAATGAAAGGAGAGATGAGACTTGAAGAAATAATTCTGGTGTTGCAGAAAAACAGACCAGATCCCCTGGTTCCTTGACTTAGCGTTAGTTCTGCTAAATCCTGGGTATGGCCCCTTTGGAATGATTCCTTCATTGCTGGTATGCAACTGGAATGCTGAATGCAGCTAGAGATTTGTGTTGCTCCACAAAGGAGTTGTCAGTTTTGTTGGGCTAGGCATTACTTATCTCATTAATCCTTTCTTGTCTTGCCTTTGCTACTGATCAGGATACTCTACAGAGGGAAAGAAATTCATTTTGAAGACAGGGGTTCCTCTCTCACAGCTTGGAAGACACATGATTTTATCCTTTCTGAAACCATATAAAGAATTAAGTCTGAATGTTAAGAGCTGAGTTGCAGAGTATTTCTTAATGGCGTGCACTCTCCAATTTCCATTAAATATTTTTGAATTTTTTTGGGTTTGGTTGTGTCTGTGGGAAAGAAAGCAGGGAAAGAACCCCATGGAACAATTCAGCAGAGCAAAAGCAGCAATTTACAATTGGATGGCCAGTTTTTTTCTGTGGGACAGGGAGAGGAGCAGGAGGGTGCATGTGCAGCTGAGCCCTTGCTGGAGAGCACAGGGCTCTGGGCTCCCTGCTGTCCCAGGGCAGCCCAGAGGCCAGGCTGTGCCTGTGGCAGCTCTGGGGAAGTGGCTCAGGGTTTTCCCCTGGCCTGCCTCAAGTGTCTGCCAGCA
This sequence comes from Zonotrichia leucophrys gambelii, assembly GCF_028769735.1. Taxonomy (NCBI): domain Eukaryota; kingdom Metazoa; phylum Chordata; class Aves; order Passeriformes; family Passerellidae; genus Zonotrichia; species Zonotrichia leucophrys. Next base: position 92,926,277 of record NC_088172.1, read on the forward strand.
GGAGCATGTTTCCCTGTGCAGCTGTTTAGAAGTTTCCAGGAAGTCTGTCCCATGAAATATGGAGCTTCAGATGCTTTAGATTTACTTAGTGGGCTCTGTTACATTTTGTATCTCCACTTTGCAGGCCTGACTGACTCCAGTATTTCCAAGAGTCTTCCACAGACACTTCCCTCTTCCCTCCTTCCCTCCAAGCCCTTGCCTCCCATCCCAAAGAGCTCTTTTCTCAACAAGGCAAGCGCTATGTATGATGGAGAGAAAGAGAAAGGGAAAACTAGCACTGGCTACAATGATATCAGAAGAAGCAGCCAGGAGCAGAGTTCAGAGGGAAAAGGACATAAGGTAAGGAGACCAAGGACTAAGTCCTGTATGGTAGATTTTCAGTTTATGTGCTGTAGGCAGAGCTTGGAGAGCTTTTCCTGTGCTGTGAGCCCAGGGAAACAGCTGAGCCAAGGAAAAGCTCAGCTGGACACTGCACTTCAGGCTGTCTTTGCAATGGGTGTGAAAAGCAGACTTCATGTCCTCATCAGCATGTATCAATAAGAGGAGAGGTCTTTGAATGGTTTTTGGGCTGTGTTGTGGTTCCTCCTCCATGTTATGGCTGAGAAAACACCAACAAGCAGTCAGAGCAGCTCAAGTTGTGCAATCTCAAAAAGCAATCCTTCACCAGTTAGTAACCTATGGGTATCTGTGAAGCACCTCTATGTTTTGGTGGTCTTTTGTGTCAGCTGTGACAGCTTTGGATGGAAAAAGGTGTTTGCTGGAAGCTGTCAAGTCAGGTTGTCTCAGCTTGTGAGTTGTACAGCCATGCCCTCTGCACAGTTGTCTCTGTTGCTGTTTCCAGACTCCATCAGCTCCTGGGCAGCTGTGTGCTCTGGCATGGCTTTGTGCAGAGGGAAGGATGGGAGGTGGCCATGGGGAGAGCAGCCCAGAGCCCAGGCACACGATGGCCTTTGCAGCAGGGCCAGGAGCTGCAGTTGTTTTGGGTTTGCCGTGGGGTGCAGGAGGAGGCAGATGAACAAAGCTTTGGTAGAGAGAATGTGCAATCCAAGGCTTGGGTACTTGATTTCAGCCTTGCAGAGAAAGGGCCCAGTGTATCCCTGACAGGAACTGACCCTTTCAGTGAACTTTGAACAGGTCCTGATTTGGGTCTTGAACTGGGCCAGAAATGGTGGGATACTAAGGGTGGGTGTGCATCTACCCCAGTGCCTCCAGCCCCATTCCTGGCCATGGCATGGGGGCCCTGGAGCAGCTTGGGCAGGCAGAGAGCTTGCAGAGAGCAGCAGGGCAGGGAGCTCTGCTGAACTTGCTAAATGCCAGTGAGCCTGAGCTGATGGATGTGTGGGAGCTGGAGAGCAGGGAGCATGCCGAGATCTCAGCAGCATCTGGGCTCAGAGGCTGCTGGGGAACTGTAGGAGGGAAGGGCAGCAGCAGAAGAAATGAGGGCCTTGAGAAAAGCAGGTTTTGGCATCCTGCAGAATGGCTTTGTGGGGCCATGGCTGGAGATCAGCAGTGGCTGTGAGCCACCTTAGGGGCAGGGAGAGAACAGTGATCTAAAGCCACTGCCATGCCATCCAAAAAGGCAGTGGAGGCAGTGGCACCCCAGAACATCTTGATGTCAAGGATGTGCATGCCAGGTGGGAATGTAGGCACACTTGCAGAGGAGGGAGCAGGAGGGGAGAGGTGTCAAATGTGGGACATGGTCTCTCCCTTTTCAGTTCCCTTTGCATTGCCCATCCTCTGCCAATTTGCTCCATCAGTTTGACCTGTTTATTCCTGCCAGGTTCCAGTTGAGGGTATATCTAAATGTCTTGAGGCATGAATGTGGGCAAGGCAGGATGCTTGATCTGAGCACTGTGTTTTATTCCTTCCAGACCTCCTTGCCATATCCCAGTGGTGGGGAAATGAAGAAGGGGTCACTGAGACTACCTTTGATCCCCCCAATATGCAAGGCAGGCAGTCTCCCTCTTGAAAATGCTGTGGGGAAAATGCCAAGCTCTCCCCAGCTGGATTTGCAGGAGTCCCGGGAGATGAGGTAAGCCAAGGTGTCTGCTGCTCCAGTGCGCTGTTCACCCCTCTTCCATCTCCTGTGGTGATTTTGCACAGTCAGCTGTTCCATGTATTCAGGCAGGCCTCTGTGTATTCAGCACTTTGCCCATCCCATGTCAAACCCAACAGCAATGCCCCAAGAGCAGAGGTGGTGTTGGGGAAGAGGAGGCAGGGCTTGAAAGCATCTCAGGCTGGGTCCCCTGCTGGACTCGGCTTTTATTATAGCCTGATCTTGGCCAGCTCTGTGCAATTTTGGGTTTATGTGTTGCATCCCCTCCTTCATAGAAGTGTCCATGCTAAGTAGGTTTGCTTCCTTTCATGGTACGCCTATTCCCACCCTTCTGTTTCTACCTCTTCACATTTTCTTTTGTCATCCATCTTCTCCAGGCCAGGATCCAGCAGCAGAAGTGAAGAGAAGTTCTTTGAAGATGCAGGTAGGTACAGGGCATGTCTGTCCTAAAATGACCTTTCTAGTATTGACTCTGAGGTGAAAATTGGAAAGCTTGGTTAAAACACAATGTTTTGGAAGTTTCCATTCCTTTATGAGCACAGTGGACTCTCCCAGAGTCCTTTGGGAGAGTTCTCTGGTGTTGCAGTGAAAATCCCTTCAGGCAGTGTGAAGAGTTCAGCGGCAGGAGCTGGAGTGGTACCTTGGGATCCTGGAAATGCTGTGCAGGAAAAGGAAACATTCCTCTCCATCCTGCACATGACTTTTATCTACCTGTAGCCTTTCCAGTGTCAAAATGAGACTCAAAATGAAGGCATTTAGAAGGTTTTGAGGAATGTTCCCATTCCTTTCACCTGCCCTTGAAGGAGAAAAGCGTTCCTTGGAGCTGTTTCTGAGCTGAACACTATGAGATGTGAAGGAGATTCATGGACATTGCCTGCTTTTGCACCGGGAGGAAAAGGGAAACCTCCCATGATAGAAAGTCCTTTTGACATTTCCAATGAAGGAGAAGGAGACTTCCAAGTGGATGTAGCCAAGGCAGGGTGTGAGTTTGTCATCCTCTGACAGCACAGGCTCAAAGCCACCTCTGGCAGGTTCACAGTGACAAATCTCTTCCCTGGCTGTCTGTGCCTGTGTCAGTGTTGCAGGCTGAGGCTGGGGCAGGAGATGCCTTGTGCCTTGTGCCTGTCCCTGCCTTGCCTGATCCCTGACAAGTGGAATTGTGCCAGACAAAATGCAGTTTCTGCTGCATCTGGGTCAGGCAATGCTGTTGAGAGCCTCATTGACACTGTTGGTGTTTCTTTGGCATCTCTGGGTATGTAATGATAGGAGAGATGAGACTTGGAGAAATAATTCTGTTGATGCAGAGAAAGGGATCAGATTCCCTGGTTCCTTGACTTAGGGTTATTTCTGCCAAATCCTGGGTATGGCCCCTTTGGAATGACTCCTTCATTGCTGATCTGCAGGTGGAATGCTTATTGCAGGTAGGGAGAAGTATTACTCAGCAAGTAAGGTGACATTTTTTCTAGATTAATTCTGGACTACAAATTACTTATCTCATTAATCCTTTCCTGTCTTGCTTTTGCTACTGACCTGAGCATTCTGCAGGGCGGAAGAATCCAGTTTTAAGAGAGGTTTTCTTCTCATAGGGCTTGGCTGCCACATGATTTTATCCTCTGTGAAGCCATGTAAAGAATTAGTTCTCCTAGTTCTAACAGCTCCAGTTGGGGAGTATTTCAGAATGACTGGCCATCAACTATTTCCATTAAGGACATTTTGAATTGTCAGTATTAGCGAAGATCAGAATTGTTTTGAGATAGGTCGTGTTTATTTGGGTTTGGATGTCTGTGCTGTAAAGAAAGCAGAGAACAAACCCCTGGAAGAAGTAAGTGGAGCACAAGTGGAACTTTGGGATGAGCACTTTGTTCCCTACAAATACAGGCTCACAGAATACTGGGCACATCTCATGGAGAAAGCAAAGCTGCTTTTGGCTCTAACACGTGGTGCCATTGTTTGTGTCCCAGACCTTCCTTTGTTGTAAAGAGTAATATAAAAAATCCCCAAAACTGCAGAACCCCACCTAGAATTGAGTGGGAAATACAGAAACAAAGGCTTTGAAAACTCCTTTTGACATCAATGACTTCCTTGCCAGTGTCAGATTCTAGAGAGCACTGTGAATTCCCAAGTGTTTGGAAGGAAAGGGATCCTGTAGTAGTTTGGAGGCAACGGGCAGCACTTGAAGTAGCAGAACCCTTCTCTCTTGGTTTAGCAGCTCCATATTGTTCAGAGAAACTAAACTGATGCTAGTTTCAAGAAAAATAAAACACCAAGCAATCTTTTCAGTAACTAAAAAACACCTGAATTCCCCACCCATTAGAAGGGCTGATTATAAAGGCGTGAGTTCAATTAACTCACTTCTTCTCCTATAACCTGGTTGACAGCTTCTTCTGAACCTACAGCAAAAACCCAGAGAAAGGAGGAAAAGAGCTCTCAGTGTAAGATAGGACCTGGGATGCCACTGTTCCCAAGGGAACTCATGGACCTCTTTGGTTTGGATATTCCTGTGCCAGAACCCGGCCTTGGGAATGGAGGTCTGGGCTCCTGGCTGCCTCAGGGGGCCTTGGCCCAGGAGCATGGCTCAGCCTCAGAAAAGGTTAAGGTTGGATCTGAGCTGCTCTCTGGTGGGAGGAAGGCTCTTGTGGCAGCGCAGAGAGGCTGTGCACATTGGCAGGGAACAGCTGTGCCCTGCATGTGCCCCCTGCAAGGAGCTGTGCTGCTGCCAGTGCCCCTGGAGCTGTAGGGCTGCTGAGCTGTGGGGCAGGGAGAGGAGCAGCAGGGTGCATGTGCAGCTGAGCCATTGCTGGAGAGCACAGGGCTCTGGGCTCCCTGCTGTCCCAGGGCAGCCCAGAGGCCAGGCTGTGCCTGCGGCAGCTCTGGGAAAGTGGCTCAGGGTTTTCCCCTGGCCTGCCTCAAGTGTCTGCCAGCAGGAGTATGTTTCCCTGTGCAGCTGTTTAGAAGCTTCTAAGAAATCTGTCCGCTTAAATATGGAGCTTCTGATGCTTTAGGCTTGCATTGCAGGCTCTAATCCATGTTGTGTCTCCACTTTGCAGCCCTGACTGGCTACCCTCTTGCCAAGAGGATTTCCCTGTCAAGTCCCTCCATGCTTCTTCCCTCCAAGCCATTTCTTTCCATCCAGAAGAGCTCTCCTTCTACCAAGGCAGTCAAGATGCGCAGCAGAAAGCAGGAGAGTAGGAAACCTGGCACCGCCTGTGAGGAGGAGAGCAGAAAGAAACAGGAGCTCAATTCAGAGGAAAAAGGAAGTAGGGTAAGGAGACCAAGCTAAGTCCTGTGCGGTAAATTTTCAGTTTATGTGCTGTCAGCAGAGCTCTAAGACTTTTTCCCTGACAGGGAATGACCCTTTCACTGAAGTTTGAATAGGTCCTGATTTGGCTCTCCCGTCTGTCCCAGGGAAGACCAGAGGCTATTCCTGGGGTAACTCTGTGGATGTGGGTCATGGTTTTCCCCTGGCCTGCTTCAAGGTGCTGCTGGCAGGAGCATGTTTCCCTGTGCAGCTGTTTAGAAGCTTTCAAGGAATCTGTCCCACAAAATACGGATATTAATGTGCTCTAGATTTACTTGGTGGACTCTTTTACATTTTTTTCTCCACTTTGTAGGCCTGACTGACTGCAGAATTGCCAAGAATTTTCCCTAGGCCCGTCCTCTACGCTCCTTCCCTCCAAGGCCTTATATCCCATCCAAGAGAGGTCTTCCATCAAGCCAAGCACAATGTATGATGAAGAGAATGAGAAAATGGAAACTAGTCCTGGGTACAAAGATATCAGAAGAAGCAGCCAGGAACAGAGTTCAGAGGGAAAAGGACATAAGGTAAGGAGACCAAGCTAAGGCCTGTATGATAGATTATCAGTTTATGTGCTGTAAGCAGAGCTTGGAGAGCTTTTCCTGTGCTGTGAGCCCAGGGAAACAGCTGAGCCAAGGAAGAGCTCAACTGGACACTGCACTTCAGGCTGTCTTTGCAATGGGTGTGAAAAGCAGACTTCATGTCCTCATCAGCATGTATCAATAAGAGGAGAGGTCTTTGGTTTCTGGGCTCTGTTGTGGTTCCTTCTGTGTCTTATGGCTAAGAAAACACCAACAAGCAATCAAAGCACCTCAAGTTGTGCAATCTGGAAAAGCAATCCTTCACCAGTTAGTAACCTATGGGTATCTGTGAAGCACCTCTATGTTTTGGTGGTGTTTTGTGTCAGCTGTGACAGCTTTGGATGGAAAAAGGTGTTTGCTGGAAGCTGTCAAGTCAAGTTGTCTCAGCTTGTGAGTTGTACAGCCATGCCCTCTGCACAGTTGTCTCTGTTGCTGTTTCCAGACTCCATCAGCTCCTGGGCAGCTGTGTGCTCTGGCATGGCTTTGTGCAGAGGGAAGGGATGGGAGGTGGCCATGGGGAGAGCAGCCCAGAGCCCAGGCACATGATGGCCTTTGCAGCAGGGCCAGGAGCTGCAGTTGTTTTGGGTTTGCCGTGGGGTGCAGGAGGAGGCAGATGAACAACAGCTTTGGTAGAGAGAATGTGCAATCCAAGGCTTGGGTACTTGATTTCAGCCTTGCAGAGAAAGGGCCCAGTGTATCCCTGACAGGAACTGACCCTTTCAGTGAACTTTGAACAGGTCCTGATTTGGGTCTTGAACTGGGCCAGAAATGATGGGATACTAAGGGTGGGTGTGCATCTACCCCAGTGCCTCCAGCCCCATTCCTGGCCATGGCATGGGGGCCCTGGAGCAGCTTGGGCAGGCAGAGAGCTTGCAGAGAGCAGCAGGGCAGGGAGCTCTGCTGAACTTGCTAAATGCCAGTGAGCCTGAGCTGATGGATGTGTGGGAGCTGGAGAGCAGGGAGCATGCCGAGAGCTCAGCAGCATCTGGGCTCAGAGGCTGCTGGGGAACTGTAGGAGGGAAGGGCAGCAGCAGAAGAAATGAGGGCCTTGAGAAAAGCAGGTTTTGGCATCCTGCAGAATGGCTTTGTGGGGCCGTGTCTGGAGATCAGCAGTGGCTGTGAGCCACCTTAGGGGCAGGGAGAGAACAGTGATCTAAAGCCACTGCCATGCCATTCCAAAGGCCAGGGGAGGCAGTGGCATCCCAGAACATCTTGATGTCAAGGATGTGCATGCCAGGTAGGAATGTAGGCACACTTGCAGAGGAGGGAGCAGGAGGGAAGAGGTGTCAAATGTGGGACATGGTCTCTTCCTCACCACGTCCCTTTGCATTCCCCATGCTTTCCCAATCTGCTCCATCACTTTGACTTGTCCTTTCCTGCCAGGTGCCAGTTGAGGGCATATGTAAATGTCTTGAGGCATGAATGTGGGCAAGGCAGGATGCTTGATCTGAGCACTGTGTCCTACTTTTTCCAGGCTTCCATGCCATATTCCAGTAGTAGGGAAATGAAGAAGGGATCACTGGGACTGCCTTTGATCCCTGTGATGTACAAGGCAGGCAGTCTCCCTGTTGGCAGTGCTGTGGGGTCTCTGCCAAGCTCTCCCCAGCTGGATTTGCAGGAGTCCCGGGAGATGAGGTAAGCCAAGGTGTCTGCTGCTCCAGTGTGCTGCTCACCTCACTCTTCCCATCTCCTGTGGTGATTTTGCACAGTCTGTCATGTATTTAGGCAAGCCTCTGTGTATTCAGCATTTTCCCCATTTATGATAATCCAGCACGATCACAGTCACAGCCAACAGCAATGCCCAAGAGCAGAGGTGGTGGTGGGGAAGAGGAGGCAGGGCTTCATAGCATCTCAGGCTGGGTCCCCTGCTGGACGTGGCTATTATTACAGCCTGAGTTTTGCCAGCTCTGTGTGACTGCAGCAACAGAAAGGTTAAGGACAATTAATCAGCTTTGCATCCTTTTGTGTTTATGTGTTGCATTCCCTCCTTCATAGAGATGACCATGCAAAGTAAGTTTGTCTCCTGTCATTGTACACCCATTCCCTCCCTTCTCTTTCCTCCTCCTCATATGTTCTTTTGTCCTCCGTTTTCTCCAGACCTAGATCCAGCAGCAGAAGCCAAGTGAAATCCTCTGAACATGCAGGTAGGCACAGGGCATGTCTGTCCTAAAATGACTATTGGATTATTGACTTAGAGGTGATATTTGGAAAGCTTGGGTAAAACCCATTCTTTTAAAATTTTTTTTAAAATACATTTCAATTCCTTGATGTTGTCAGTGGACTCTCCCAGAGTTGAGTGACGGGGAGTGTTCTCTGATGGTGCAGTGAAAATCCCTCCAGTGTGAAGTGTTGAGTGGCAGGAGCGGAAGTGGTACCTTGGGATTCTGGAAATTCAGTGCAAGAAAGGAAGAATTCCTCTCCATCCTGCACAAGCCTTTTATCACCCTGCAGCCTTTCTCGTGTCAAAATGAGCCTAGGAAAGGAAGGCATTTAGCAGGAAATGAGAAATGTTCCCACTCCCTCCTCCCATTTTGAAGTAGAAAACCTTTCCCTTGGGTAGTTTCTGAGCTGAACTCTTTGACATATGAAGGAGATTCATGGATATTGCCTGGTTAGACACTGAGAGGAATAGGGAAACCTCCTATGATAGAAAGTCCTTTTGACATTTCCAATGAAGGAGAAGGAGACTTCCAAATGGATGCAGCCAAGGTGGGGTGTGAGTTTGTCATCCTTCGACAGCACAGTCCCAAAGCCACCTCTGGCAGGTTCACAGTGACAAATCTCTTCCCTGGCTGTCTGTGCCTGTGTCAGTGTTGCAGGCTGAGGCTGGGGCAGGAGATGCCTTGTGCCTTGTGCCTGTCCCTGCCTTGCCTGATCCCTGACAAGTGGAATTGTGCCAGACAAAATGCAGTTTCTGCTGCATCTGGGTCAGGCAATGCTGTTGAAAGCCTCATTGACACTGTTGGTGTTTCTTTGGCATCTCTGGGCGTGTAATGATAGGAGAGATGAGACTTGGAGAAATAATTCTGCTGATGCAGAGAAAGGGATCAGATTCCCTGGTTCCTTGGCTTAGGGTTAGTTCTGCCAAATCCTGGTTATGGCCCCTTTGGAATGACTCCTTCATCTCTGGTATACAGCTGCAATGAGGAATGCAGCTAGGGAGAAGTATTGGTCAGTAAGGTGACATTTTTTCTAGATTAATTCTGGACTAGAAATGACTTATGTGATTAATCCTTTCCTGTCTTACTTTTGCTACTGTCCTGAGCATTCTGCAGGGTGGAAGAATCCAGTTTTAAGAGAGGTTTTCCTCTCATAGTGCTTCACTGCTACATGATTTTATCCTCTGTTAAGCCATGTTAAGAATTAGTTCTCCTAGTTCCAAAAGCTGTGTTGGAGAGTATTTGAGAATGACTGGCCATCAGCTATTTCCATTAAGGACATTTTGAATTGTCACTATTAGCGAAGATCAGAATTGTTTTGAGATAGGTCGTGTTTATTTGGGTTTGGATGTCTGTGCTGTAAAGAAAGCAGAGAATAAACCCCTGAAAGAAGTAAGTGGAGCACAAGTGGAACTTTGGGATGAGCACTTTGTTCCCTACAAATACAGGCTCACAGAATACTGGGCACATCTCATGGAGAAAGCAAAGCTGCTTTTGGCTCTAACACGTGGTGCCATTGTTTGTGTCCCAGACCTCCCTTTGTTGTAAAGAGTAATATAAAAAATCCCCAAAACTGCAAAACCCCACCTAGAATTGAGTGGGAAATACAGAAACAAAGGCTTTGAAAACTCCTTTTGACATCAATGACTTCCTTGCCAGTGTCAGATTCTAGAGAGCACTGTGAATTCCCAAGTGTTTGGAAGGAAAGGGATCCTGTAGTAGTTGGGAGGCAACGGACAGCACTTGAAGTAGTAGAACCCTTCTCTCTTGGCTCGGCAGCTCCATATTGTTCAGAGTAACTAAACTGATGCTAGTTTCATGAAAAATGAAACACCAAGCAATCTTTTCAGTAATGAAAATTCACTTTGATTTCCTCACCCATTAAAAGGACTGATTATAAAGGCGTGAGTTCAATTAACTCACTTCTTCTTTTGTACCTTGTCGATAGCTTCTTCTGAACCTACAGCAAAAACCCAGAGAAAGGAGGAAGAGAGCTCTCAGTATAAGATAGGACCTGGGATGCATCTGTTCCCAAGGGAATTCATGGACCTGTTCACCTTGGAATGGAGATATTCCCGGCCTTGGGAATGGAGGTCTGGGCTTCTGGCCGCCTCAGGGGACCTTGACCAGCCTCAGAAAAAGGTAAGGTGGGAGCTGGGCTGCTCTCTGGTGGGAGGAAGGCAGCGCAGAGAGGCTGTGCACATTGGCAGGGAAAAGCTGTGCCCTGCATGTGCCCCTGCAAGGAGCTGTGCTGCTGCCAGTGCCCCTGGAGCTGTAGGGCTGCTGAGCTGTGGGGCAGGGAGAGGAGCAGCAGGGTGCATGTGCAGCTGAGCCCTTGCTGGAGAGCACAGGGCTCTGGGCTCCCTGCTGTCCTAGGGCAGCCCAGAGGCCAGGCTGTGCCTGTGGCAGCTCTGGGGAAGTGGCTCAGGGTTTTGCCCTGGCCTGCCTCAAGTGTCTGTCAGCAGGAACATGTTTCCCTGTGCAGCAGTTAAGAATTCTTGTTTCCAGGAAGTCTGTCCCCTGAAATATGGAGCTGCAGATGCTTTAGGTTTGCATTGCAGGCTCTGATCCATTCTGTGCCTCCACTTTGCAGGCCTGAGTGGATACAGTCTTGCCAAGTGGTTTTGTCTGGTACCTTCCGATGTTCCTGTTATCAACCAAGCCCTTGCCTCCAGTCCAGAAGAACTCTTTCCTTGAAGATCAGGAAGAGGCCGCCGACTGACTGAAGAGTTTTTCACTAACAGGATTTATGTTTTAAGCTTCATAATTACAACTGTACATATATTATTTAGATGCAATTATTTTTGTACTTTTATAAATATGTTATTTATGTACATATGATATTTCAATGTAGTTTTAAATAAATGTTTTTTGATTGTATCTTTAAGTTTTGATGACATCATTTTAACTGCATATATTTAATTTTGCTGATTTACAAAAAATAAAAAATAAATAAAAATTAAAGAAACCAAAACAGAGATTGTGACACCAGGACCTGCTGGCCTAGAGGTTGTGGGAGTGCAGCTCACTTGATGTGCCAGTGTCTCACTACGTCCTTTTGTCATTGGGCCTCTCCTCTTCCTCTTTTGCCATGTTTTCTTTGCGCCATTTGTGCTGCTGTTTTTAACGTGTGCCCTGGGCTGACTATATGATGTTTTTATCCTCCATAGTCTCGTTCTGTTTAGGCTGAATAATAAGTTTTGCACCTTTAAGACGTGTTCCACAGAGTGAAGGGGGGAGAGTAGAAGCGCAAAGTTTTGTTTTTAGACACTGCCCTCCTCCTACACATTCCTGCTCCGGACTGTGTTGCCTGTGGATGGACCGACGGCGGGACAGAGCTCTTTTTTGCTTTTAGTTAGTTTAGCTAGCTGAGGCAGAGAAGTTCCATGGACTGTGGTTTTTTCCCTTTTCTTTGGACCTCTTGAAGCCTGCTCTGGACTCAACACCCAGGGGAGCACTGGCAGATGCACCTGTGGCCCACGGGGCCGGGCCTGGCCTGCGACATTTCCAGCACTGGAGGGACTGATCAGAGACTGAGTGAGCTCAGCTGTAACCCGAGGACGGGGCTTTCTCAGTTGGTCATCTCTTTTGGAGTGGCAAGGGGTTTTATTGTTTAATATTGTTAAATTTTATTGTTTAATAAACAGTTTTTTCCACTTTTCTCCAAGGAGGTAGTTTCTCCCGGACCATTGAGGGGAGGAGCCAGTTGAATCTGCTTTACTAAAAGAGCCCCTTTGGGGGTTGTCTACAAAATTTGCTCTGAGCCAGAATAACATGTCATTACAATAGGGCCTCACATTGACATATTTTGGTGACAATGTACCCAGAAGATCCTGTCGAGTCAAAAGTTTTCTACCTAGATGTGTTCTGTGCTCACCAATGGCCTGAGCAAAGAAACCAAGAGAAGTGTGCCCAAATGGCAAAGCTTTGCTCCTTTGCAATCTCACACAGATCTGGCTCTCAGGTGTCTTCAATCACAGTTTCATAGGCAAGACGAAGTTGTGTTTTTCCCTGGGAAATGATGCACTGCTTTGGAAAAGTCATCTGTGCATTTATTTACCCAGGACAGCAGTCCAGCTGTGTTGTTTGCAAGTTGTTTGCAGAAGGATGAGTGGACTGTGAGGCCAATGACAAGTGACAAGAGTCCCTCAAATCTAAACTGCAGTCTGGGCGCCATTCAGTGCAGTCTCGTCCCGCAGCCACTGGAGCTGACGGGTGCCGGCTAGCTGCTCCCGGAGTGACCGGTGCAGACCACGAATCCCGCCTCTCCCAGGATCTCTGCCAGAACCCCTGAGTAGTGGCTCCGTCTGCAGCGTGGTGATGCAGGCGTGAGCAGGACTGCAAAGTACTGAGGCGAAGGAAGGAGGGAGTGGACACAAGAATGGATGCCAGAGAGCGCTTTATGGACCCAGGCGGGGCCAGTAACGGTGTCAGGGAAAACCGGTGGGGAAGCACTTATAAAGGGGAAGGGAGCCACGAGGGACCAATGAAGCTCAGGGGAGGAGCGAGGGACACAACTCGCTCCTATTGAACCAATAGGAATGGCCCAGTGGAGGGACAAGGCTCATGGGACAAATCATATGTTAAGTAAGGGAAGATTGACATAGAAATTTCTCGAAATGAAAGGGGGTTGGTTACATTGATAGACAGTTAACTGGCGGGAGGAACAAACCATTAGGAGGGAGAACATGGGGGGAACCGAGGGTCAAACCAAAACCTTAACTTATAAAAAAATAACCACCTTTACAAGAAAACCCATACAGGACCCACAATGCTACAATTCAGCCCAGAGATGAGAGACCATTTGTTCCCATGGAGCTGTGCTTGCCAGGGTAATGAATTCCTGCATAGCTGGAACAAGCAATTCTGGATTCAGCTCCAGCTCTTGGTTGGCTGCATGATCATTGACAATGCTCCCTATTATCCTTGGTTACAATATAAAGATGTATTCTATTTCCATCTTCAAGAGCTGTTGAAACCAGGAGGGGCATTGTTCTTTTCCTTATCTCCTGTTAATGGGCCCATCAATGCCTTTCCCCATGACTCAGAGATAATTCCCTCTGGGAGCCCTTTCTGTCTCATGGACCCACCCCATGACTCATGGAATGATAAGAGCCCATTGTGAGATGCTGTGCCCAGAGGGGAGGAACTAAGCATTCCCACCTGCATGTAATCTGGAGTTTGGGACAGAACAAGCAGCCTTTCCACTGGATTCCCAGAGGAACGGCCGCCTTTTCCCCCGGATCTTCGGAGGAAGACTATACCCTTCTACAGGATCACATCTTCCAATCCAGGAGGAGTGCAGCCACCACTCCAACTGGATTGCTACCAACACCCTCACCAAGAGGCTGTCACTTTGTATTCTGACTCTGTCCGTGGTTTTCTTTTGTATTATTGCACGTATTTTGGCTGGGGTTTTTTTGGTTTGTTTTGTTTTTTTTCTTATTCTTAATAAATTGTATTTTTGTCATGGAGTCTCTCCCTGGACTTGCTTTCAAATCAGAACGCCTATCCAGAAATAATTTTTCAGTTTTCTTTCATAGTCATTTGAAGCTTTTAAACGTCATATTTCAATTTGTTTTGCCTTAAGGAAAACCACTTCTGGTCCCAGTGTATACTGGAAGCTTTTGCCAGCAAAGTCTTCATGGTTGTCAGCTTCTGATGTTACAGAAGAAACTGCATGTGAATCTGTTAATTAGGTTTTCTGATGGAAAAACTCTATGTCATGTGGCTGTATGTGTTTGCTTAGCTATTGTTTTAGTCCTGGCCTAGTAAAGTCCAATCAGGGTGGCATGTTTCAGGGAAAACTGGTCCATGAGCTTATGGGGCTGCCATCAGCAGGGATTGAATGTGTCCTTTGGGGATTTCTCTGGAGAGAAAATTAGGGACCAGCTCTATGCTGCAATATTCTCTTAGATCTTTCAAAAATATCCTAGAAAAGGCAGTGAAACTTCACATCTCCTTTCACAGCCACTGTTGGAAGAGGGGCATTCTTGTCCCTCCTCAAAGCCATTGCTCTTGCCCACCAGAAACATGAACATCCACAAACAGCAATGATGCATGGTCCTCCTGCTGCTGCTTCAGAGCTCTGGGGAGTGCAGACCTGGGTATTACCAATGGGAACACTTGAATAGCATTTCATGCTCCTTCAAGACAACCAGATCTCAGGGCTTTTAGTTTCAAAGAAGCCACTGTACTGGCTCTAGGGAAGAACAGTAAATGGGAAACAGTGACTGCCAGCCTTGCAGGGGTGTGGGGGCAAACCTGGAGTGTCTGTGTCAAAAGATGAATGGGAAGAATGTAATTCCAAAGCCAAAGCTTCCTTAGGAGAGCAGGATCAGTTCCTTACTGCATGCTTGCATGAAAATCATTTGGGAGCTCCTTTTTGTATCTCAGGCAGAAAAAGGGGGCTTAATAATACCATGCTACTTTAATACACATTGGAATGTAGTTCTGTGATGGTTCAAAATGAAACAGACTGCCTGCTTTGTCACGGCCAGCCCTGGTGACCTTGCAAGGGACTGTAGTTCATGCCTTGCTTGGTTTGCCTCCAAACTAAACTGGTCATTTTGGAGGATATGCTCATGGTTTTGCACGTCAGTCCTGCACCTCTTGCTCCCAAGGCTTGTTACTCATCATGAAACATTTCAATGGAAAAACTCAGATCTCATGTTACATGTGAATCAAATTGCATCAGATCATCAAGAATTCTGGTGGCAAGAACAAGACAAAAGCCTTCTGCCTCTCACTTTAAGCTGTCCTGGACTTCTGCAGCCCTTTGTGAAAGCTGCTGTAGGCAGAGTATTTGTAGTTGTTTGAGGCCTTTATGAGAGATACGAGGAACAGTGTGCAGGGCTCTCCTGGCAGAAATCTGTTTGTCCAAGCCCAGGCACACGGTGCCGGCAGAAGCAAAGCGGCTCCGCTCCCAGCCCGAGAGTGTGTGAGCTGAGCCACAGCGGGGAGAAAAGACACTAAGGGGCTCCAGCCCAGCTGCTTCACCTGCTGTGGCTGCTCCCCGGAGCTCTGCCACTGGGAGAAAGTCCACGCTGGACAAGCCCCTGAACTTTCATTGCTGCCGGAACTACTCTGTGATAGCTCCTGTTCTTCCTGAGGGAGAACCCGGCGCCATCTTGGAACACAAGTCCTGGGGGGATTTTCCTCTGGCATTTTGGGTCTTTGTTCCATTGGGGGACGGTGAGGTCTGACAGTTTGATATCTAGAAGTCACTGTGTTTGTTTTTGCTTTGTAGGCATTCTGTTTGTTAAAATAGTGTTGGTTTCTCTCCACTTTCATCTATTAGTATTAATTTCCTGTTGCTGGAAGGGGATTGTTGGAACACATTAGAGGAGACGACTTATTGCAGAGTGTCCTGTTCTAGGTTGTCTGCAACTGTGTGAGACAGATGGCTTCACACAGGAACATCCCCAAAGCTGCTGAGAGGAAGGCACAGAGGGAGACAAACCCAGTATTTCTGAGGGAAATTCCTTGACACCAAACCAACCTGAGTCATCAAACAGCTGACCTGACCTTTCAAGACATGGGCCAAAGAGGAAACCTTTCAGGGTGTTTGTTCCAGGCCGGGCTATGCCCAAGGCAAAGGTGTGTCAGTGCCCTGGGCTCCTTCTCTCCTCATTGTGTCTGGTACACACAGGAGCCCAGAGCTCCTGCAGGAACCATCCCAGCACTCAGTGGGAGCAACTTGTGTCCAGTGCTCACACAGAGCTGTGGTGTCCAGAACTGCAGCTCATTGGAATGAGGAAGTGTTCCAGCCCTCTTGGAAGGAGCTAAGGAGCTTTGGCCTTCAGATCAGCTCCTTCCCAGTTCTTGATTTGCTGCCCTGGGGGAGCTGCTGCTTGTGGCAACACTTGTTTCACAGCTGACAGCCCTACTCTGCTGGCCAGCTGCCATTGCAGGAGCTTGTGCTGGTGACATTGAACCTTTCAGATCTTTTCCTAAGGAAAGCTCAGGGCTTTGCTTGGATGATGCCTTTGACATTAAATCTTTCCTCTCTGTTCCATAGCACACACAGTAAACATTTGAGGAAGCAAGTTTGCTGCTCCAGAAATTCCTCAAATCAGTCAGTTAAACCATAATAGAACATGATTTTGGATGTGCAATCTCCCTTTAATTCATTGTGCAGAAAACTACAGTGAACTGTGTGTCTAACCTAAGTGACCTTGCAACCAAGAACTTAGAAAAGAGGGGAGAGATGGAATCAGCAGCACAAAGATCTGCACTGTGATTCTCCCACAGGCCTGAGGACAGGGCCCACTTCCACTGGGCCATGGCTTTTTACCCTACATGAAAACTTGGTGCTTCAGATTGTGGTGGTGAATCTCCACTGACCTTGTCAGGCCCATGATATGGTGATGACCTTTGACGCTTTTGCTTGTTTCCAGATCTTGTTTTGAATTGACTTTCATGCAATTATTCTTTGTTTTTCCCAGGAAGATTACACCTGGTGCCGAGATGGGACAGGGAAGCATCTGCACCCTCTGTGCGTCCAGAGCCAGCGCTACCCTTGGGCACCATGGTCTGTGGGGCCATTCCTTTCAAAGATCAGGATCTCCTGCAGGATCGGCTCCTCTCCTGGCAGCAGGTCTCCAGACGTGGGTACCCGGCTCCACAGCTGGGCTGGCAGAAGGGCTCTGGGCAGACAGCAGCGGGCACACGGGCATCATCCCGCTCTTGCAGCTGCTGAGAAGGCTGCCGTGCTGTGCTGAAATGGAGCAGGTGGAACATGGAATGCTACACTGCTCTTCTCTAAAAAGAGAGGATGGGTTGGGAGGTGTGGGCTCTGAGCACAGCCAGCAGCCTGGCCTGGGAACAGGCTGGGGTGGGACAGGGGGGACAGGAGCCTTCTGTGACTGACCGTGACTCTCTGGTTTCTCTTTCCAGGCTGCCAGCACCTCATGCCATGGATACAGCACTGCTTGGCCTGCTGGTCTGGGAGGGCTGGAGGGCAGCGGGTGTTCATTTGCAGTCCAAAATAAATCATTGTGTTTTCGTCATCGTCATAATCAGAGTGTTTCTTTCATCCTTTTTCAAGCTTTTTGCCCTGTTCTTCCAGGGTAATCTTTTTGTGTCCTTTCTCAGGAATTGATGGCATTTGGCAAGGGGGATAAAGTAAGGTGAAAAATTCAACAGGAGCTCCTGGATGGGGCGCAGGCATCTGGACATGAATCCTGGCCCTATTCCCTGTCAAATAAAACTCATTCCCCCAGTGTGTTGTGGCCTGTTCGAAAGAGACATTTGGCACTCCAAGGGCAGCCTGAATTCTTGATGGTGGCAGCTTTGTCTGGGAGACATCCTGCGCCATTCAGAATTTTAGGACTCAGGGCCACAGAGTCGTCACTCAGGGCCACAGGCCCCTGGGTGGGGCACAGGCCCCTGGACATGAACACTGGCCCTTTTCTATAAGAAAGAAAAGTCCCTGCCCCAGTTTCCTGCTGTCAGTTTGCAGGAGGCATTTGGCACTGCCAGGGCAGCCCGAGTTGTAGGTGGTGGCAGGTGGCCTCTGGGAGACACCTGGCCATTTGGAATTTGAGGAGACAGCAGCCCATTTGGGGCCACAGGCCCTTGAACATGAACACCAGCTCTTTTCCATGGGAAACAAAACTCAGACCTCCAGCATGTTGATGTCAGTTTGGAGGAGGTGTTTGGCACTCTAAGGGGAGCCTGAGTTCTTGGTGGTGGCAGCTTTCATCTGGGGGAAATCCTGCCAAGTTTGCAAATTTTGACATTGCCACCCCACAGTTGGCCAGTGCAAATGGCTGCATATGCTGGCCATTTTCCATTGGAAAAAGAAATGATTTCCTGCCACCACCTTCAACTTGGGCTGCTCTGGGAGTGCAAAACACCTCCTGCAAACTGACAGCAGGAAACTGGGGCGAGGAGTTTTGTTTCCCATGGAAAAGGGCTAGCATTCGTCTCAAGGATCCTGTGGCCCCAAGTGGGCTGCTGCCTCCTAAACTTCCGAATGGCGCAGGATGTCCCCCAGAGGCAACCTGTCACTGAGACATGGGGTTAGGAATTAAAGAGATTGATTAGAAATAGATATTTAGATGAAATATTGTTTAATATTTGCTGCATTTTACTGTACTAACTGCCTGTAAAGGGAACACAGGGTATATGTGGGGGACAAGGTATATGTGCTAGAGCAACATGAAAGAGTGCAAGGATGTGTGATAAAGGAAGGATTATATTCGTCAAAACAGGACAAAGGCTACCAATATCACAAGGCTACCAAGATCACAAGACTCCTCTGGTCCCCTGAAGCACATGAAACCAACCTCATGGTTTGGACTGTGACCAAGGGATCAGTAAGCATGCACAAGAAGATTAGATGAGAAGGTCAGCTCTGATGAAGACTAGTTACTTCATCCCCCTGTGACCCCCCTAGAGGACCACCAGAGACAAGTACGCAGGCATAGGAGACTGATAAGTTAATTAGCATACAAAGTGGGACAAGGTGTAGCCAGGAAATGAATATTCATAAATGTATTGCAAACCCTAATGTATATGTAACATTTTAGAAGATAAAAAAGAATGCTGGGAGCAGGTAGATCTGCGTGCCTTTGTGAAGGTATCCTGCATGCATCCGGCCAAAAATGCATACCTGCTTTATAACTCACTTTGTCTTTGAGTTTAGAGTCTCTCTGCATATCATTTTTGTGATTTAGTTATGACGTTCTCTGCCAGCTGTAGGACTGACTGAGCAGTGAACTTCCTGAGGTGTGTCCCCAGGATTTTCCCTGGAAGGGATTCCGCTTCTTGGATCACTCACTGTGGGGACAGACAACCACCTCCTGAGCAGCAGAGAAACACTATGTATTTCTCTTTAAAAGGGTCCCCCGTAGGGACCATTGATAAGCTGCTCAGAGACCTCTGAGCACACAGAAAGGGTCCTGGTGGGTTTGGGCTGGCAAGCAACCATTGGTGGGACGTGTGGCCAGCGGGGGAAGGGATTAATTTACCGGGGAGCAGCTGCTAGCGGTTCCAGGTGTGGACAGAGCGAATTCCTGTTTGGTTGCTGCTATTTGATTGTGTGTGTGAGTTTTACAAGTTCGGACATGCGCTGTGCTCGGTTGTGCCTGTGCCTGAGCCGCACCTTGGTGGGAAGTGAAGCTGTGGTGTATTTTTGAAGTAATACTGGCATCTTGTGTCAGAAATTAGAGATTGCAGCAAACTGCCGTGTACACCGGCAAAAAGGAGGGGTTGTGTTTTACCTTGCATAATCTCTTTTACTGTGTGCTGTCTTTTGGGCTTGTCTGGTGTTGCAGCTGGCAGTTTTGTTTTTTTAAGAGTTTTTGCATTTTACTTTGATGTACTGTCTATAAGGTTTGTTTGGTTTTGCTTGCTGTAATTTTTTTAGGGTTTGCTGTAAAGTGTGTTTTAAGGCAAGAGCAAAGGCCTATGAGAGGATTGTGAGATCACGGTTGTCCCATCCGTTGTGAGACGGATGGAAGTGGTTTGGACTCGACTCCTGGGAATTCTTAACTGCCAAGAGTAATAGGGTGATAAAAAGGGAATCAGTGGGTCTGTTTAGAGGGACTATATAGGACCTCTGCAGGGAAATTAGTTGCATTAGGCTGGAACAGCCAGCACCAAAGGATTTGAATATCCAGACGAACAGGAGAGGTGGAATCATCTGTTTGTGCAGGCAAGGGCGACATGTTGTGTAGGTGTTGGTTAAGTGCAGGTCCTGCAGAGAGTGTTGGTACTGCTCCTCTGATAGAGCACACATTGCATGTCCCCAGTGTTGGGTTCTGGTTCAGGGAGACCCTGAACCAGAAATTTTAGAGTATTTCTGTGGAAGATTCAATTTAGTCCCAGAGATTTGGAGTGTAAGGGGAAGAGTGTAGGGAAAAGACTGTGTGAGAGTGTGAGAAGAGATTTAGGTGGAAGTAAAACAGGACAAGGAGGAGAAAATAATGGGATCAGGAGAGAGTAAAGAAATCCCCAGAACAAGTCCTCTGGGCTGTATTTTAACTGACTGGAAGGAAATTACAGGCCTGGGAAGCACAGAATCCAAACACATGTTTGTGAAGTACTACACACAGTGGTAGCCCTTATACAAACTGGAAAGTGGAGCAAAATGGCCACAGACTGGGACCTTAGAATATAACACCTTGTTGCAGCTTATGCTTTTCCTCAGGCTTGAAGGGAAATGAAGTGAGA
Organism: Zonotrichia leucophrys gambelii; assembly: GCF_028769735.1. Lineage (NCBI taxonomy): Eukaryota > Metazoa > Chordata > Aves > Passeriformes > Passerellidae > Zonotrichia > Zonotrichia leucophrys. The sequence goes on from NC_088172.1 coordinate 92,946,548, forward strand.
TTTCATATATGGAGACGTTCCTCTCTCTCCAAAATCATCCTGAATGGCAGAGGGATTGTGGAATTAGAGCCCCCTCTGATCCCCTGGTGTTAGCCCTTGAAAAGGAAAACAAAGCTAATAGAGGGAGACCTAAGTGATGCTGCAGTATGTGCTCAATCAACCAGCGCTGCACACATCATGACAAGGTTTATCAAGCAGAGACACAAAAGCAAGAGTCACTGACCTATTTGGGCCAGCCCCTGGGGAGAAAGGGGGACTAAGGAGAGGTGCAGATTCAGCTCCCTTGGAAGGGAGACAAGCTGAGCTGTCTGCTCCTCGGCTTACTTCCAAATTATGAAATATGTCGTATACACCATTGCCTGATGGTGATGATGGGGAACCTTCCATGACTGGTCCCATAGCATCCTGGACTAGAAAAAAAACAAGGCAATTAATACATGACCCTTTATGAGAGACAGTAGGATCCAGGAACCAAAGGATATTAGACAAAATTCCTTTTTCTACAATTGACTTGGAGGGCTGGGAAAGAACTACCAAGGACTATAGAAGTGATCTGATAGGAAGAGACAAAAGGTTAAGATATATGATAAAGCAACACAACACAGATTGGTCTGACCTGCAGTTATTGTTGGAGGCATTAACGACCAAAAAAAAGTTAGTTCTGAAAACTGCAGGGGACTTAGCAGAGAACGTTTGCATAACAACACAAGAGGATGTTGAGGATATTTTCCCTATTCAGGATCCAAATTGGAATCCAAATGAACCTGGGCAGTTGGTAAAAAAACAAAACTATCGAGAATAGCTAGCAAAGGGGATGGAAGAGGCCATCCCCAAAACTATAAACTAGTTAGCTTTTATGCAATTAAGCAGACCTCTTCTGAAACTCCTTCTGAGTTTTTAGATTGCCTAAGAGATGCAATGAACTGCCATACACCATTAGATCCTGGATCTGAGGTAGGGATGCAGCAGCTAGTAAGTTTATTTTTAGGGCATCAGAAGAAAACTTCAGAAGCTCCGGGGACCAGAAGGAAGGAATTTAGAGGCCTTGTTAAATGAGGCATGGAGGGTTTTTAGCACTTAAGAAGAAGGATACAAGCAAGGGATGAGAAAGTAAGTAGCAGTAGTAAAATAAGAAGGGAAAAGAAAATGTGGATAAGAACCATCTAGGTAAGGATTACTCCAACTGGACAAGAATCAGTGTGCAATTTGCAGAAAATCTGGACACTGGAAGAATGAATGCCCTGAACATAGAAGAAATGGGAAAGGGAACTGAGGAAGGGAGGTGGGGGTTGCTCATGCAGAAAATGACTGAGGGGAGCTAGGATATCTTACCCTAGGAGATCCACTGGTTATAAAAATGGAACTGGGAAAGGAGGGGAAAGAGGTGGAACTCATGGTGGACACGAGAGCAACATTTTCCGTTTTAAATGAAGATTTGATACCAGTGGGGAATGATTATGTTAGGGTGAAGGGGGCAACTGAAATAGCATATTTTTGCAAACCACTGAAATATAAATATGGAAAACAATGGGGAATCCATATGTTTCTGTATATGCCCAACTCTCTGGAGTCACTCCTAGGGAGAGACTTACTGGAGAAATTATGGGTAACCATTTTGTTTAAAAGTGGGGAGGTTACTTTGGAGATGAATAAGCAAAAGTATGTAGAAGTGTTGAGTTTAATATTAACAGCTATGGAGGTTAAAGAGGAAATTAGTGAGGAAATGCTGGACCAAGTGTTTCTCAGAGTATGGGCTTCCAATGTACCAGGGAGGGTGAAAAATGTGCCCCCAATACAAATTAAGCTTAAGGAAGGAAAACAACCAGTTAGAATTAAACAGTATCCTTTGAGAAAGGAACATAGAGATGGAATTAGTCCAATAATTGAAAATTCTCACAGCTGGGGTTATTGAAGGAGTGCCAATCTGATTTCAACACTTCTATCCTGCCTGTCCGCAAACCTGATGGGTCATACCAAGTTGTACAGGATTTACAAGCTGTTAATAAGATAACTGAGGATCTCTACCCCATGGTGGCTAACCTGTACACCTTGTTAACACCAGAGCTAAATTGGTTTACCATTCTAGATTTGAAGGATGCCTTCTTTTTCCTCCCTCTCCACAAAGCCAGCCAGAAAATTTTGGCATTTGAATGGGAAAATCCGAAAAGCGGATGCAAAACGGCTCACATGGCTTCAAAAACTCGCCCATGTTGTTTGGAGAACAACTTGCAAAGGATTTGGAATCCTGAGAAGCTCCACCAGGAGAAGGGAAACCGTTGCAGTATGTGGATGATATCCTAATAGCTACCCCAACAGAAGAAGGGTGCGTGGCTTGTACGGTAAGCCTTTTAAACTTTTTGGGGCTCCAGGGGTACAGAGTATGAGAGAAAAAGGCTCAGGTGGTAAAGCAGAAGGTGATCTGCTGGAGTTACAAGGTCAGTGCTGGACAATGGGGAAAGAGCACATAGAATCGACATGCCAAAACCCAGACCACAATAGAACTAAGGAACTTTTTAGGAATGCCTGGTTGGTGCAGACTGTGGACTCATCATTATGGATTACTTGTGAAACTTCTGTATTTGTTCTTTGCAAACGGGAACAGAGACCTCCAGTGGACAAAAGAAGCCACACAGGCCTTTGATCGACTGAGAGCAGCCCTTACGTCAGCTGCAGCTCTAGGTCTTCCAGATGTGAGTAAACCATTCTTTCTCTTCTCCCATGAGAAACAGGGAATAGCCCTGGGAATACCAGCACAGGACCTCGGCCCCTATAGAAGGGCAGCTGCTTATGTCTCTAAGCAGCTGGATGCTGTAGCTGAAGGATGGCCAGGTTGCCTCAGAGCAGTTGCTGCTGTTGTACTGAACATTCAAGAAACCCTCAAGTTTACCCTGGGCCAGAACACGACCATGCTAGTGACTCCTACAGAATCTGCAGTACTGGGAAGGCCAAAGGGAGGCCATTGGCTTTCCCCACAATGGTTCCTGAAATATCAAGGTATCCTGGTCGAGCAAAATGATGTAGAGATAGTGGTAATTAACATTGTCAACACAGCTTCTTTCCTTAGTGAAAAACAAGGAGAGCTGGTACATCACAACTGCCTGGAAACCACTGACTCCAGCCACCCATATTTGAAGGATGCTCCTTTGGATGATGCAGAAACCTGGTTCATGGATGGAAGCAGCTACATCATCAATGGAAAATGACATGCTGGGAATGTGGTTACCACATCCAGAGACCTAACTGAAAGAGGACCTTTACCAGCAGCTACTTCTGCACAAAAGGCAGGAAAAAATTGCCCTAACCCCTGCCTTAGAGTTATTAAAAGGGAAGAGAGTAAACATCTACACAGATTCAAGATATACATTTGGGGTGGTGCATGCTCATGGAACAATCTGGAAAGAAGGAGGACTGTTAAACTCATAAGGGAAGAACACTAAACATGCACAAGAAATAATACAATGGCTGGAAGCAGTTCAACTGCCTGAGAAGGCAGCAATCGTGCACATTAAGGCACATCAGAAAGTGAGCTCAGAATTGTAGGAGGGAAACGAGCTGGTGGACAGAGAAGCAAAAGAAGCACCAAAAGAAGCACCAAAAGGTGAGGTGAGAGTAGAAGGAGCCTTAATTCCTGATGGCCAGATCTCCCTAGAAGGTAAGCCAGTGTATAATGAAAAGGACAGAAGGCTAATTGAGGATCAAAATGTATAACCAGGAGGGATGGGCTGTTACTGCAGAGGGAAAAACTGATTACCCCCTCCCATTTACAGTGGCCATTAGTAAGAGAGGAATATTGGAAAACACACGGGGAATTTGGCACTTTGTACAATTATTTGATTGGAAAGATCACTGCCAGGAACTTATATGCCACTATCACTCAAGTGGCCTGGCAGTGGGAACTTTGCCTCCAGACTAAAAATAAGAATACCCCTAAACCAAAACTTGGCCAAATCGGAAAGGGCCAAGTTGAGGAAATGAATTATTTGATCAAGCAACAAATTGTGAGACTAGGGCAAGAGGTTAATTTGCCTTGGCCTAAGTCCCTCCTGTTAGCATTGCTGCAAGTTTGGACTAAACCCAGAACTAAAGAAAAGCTGAGCCCCTTTGAAATGCTTTTTGGGAAACCACATTGCACAAAAAGCGATATCCACCCAAACTGGGGGCGAAAGGCTGACTGCCTATATGGTGGTCTTAGGTAAACAACTCAGAAAAACTGAAAAACATGTGGCTGGAACTCAGAGCAGAGGGCTAGATGGACGAGTGCATGACATACAGCCTGGAGATTATGTGTGTGTCAAGTCTTCTGCAGAGAAGACCTTAGAGCAGCACTGGGAAGGACCGTTCCAAGCACTTCTCACTACTTTCACCACAATTAAGATCAAGGAACAGAGCGCCTGGATTCACCACTCTTGAGTGAAGAGAGCTTCAGAGACCCCTTGAATGGCAACACTGGGTGAAAATGAACTGAAACTAAAACTCACTCAAACAAAATGAGTACATTTTTGTTGGGAATGTTTAGTAATCTAGATTGTAGGAATTTATTGAAGAAATTCTTTTTGTTTGTAATTATAACTGCAATCCCAGAATTAGAAAATACCTCTAGCCAGGACAACGCTGAGTGGCCTTGATCCCAAGCTTTTATTCAGTACACTGGATCCATGGGAGAATATTCTAATATAAAAGATTTAAACTTATCAACCATAGTCATGCTCAAAAACCAAGTATATGAAAGGCAAGAATGGCAAAAACAAAGGTTGTGGTCACTTCAAGGGACTATAGGAGAGGAAATTAGAATAGGATGTCAGATGATTAATGGAACTGCTTATTAGAAAGCAATCCAAATTAGTGTTTCAACCAGTCCCACAGACAAACACCAGAAGCTTTCTAGTCTTTCAAGTGAATTAGACTGTTGATATAACTTTACCTTATTACAGACCACTGAGGTGGTTTTTCTTTGGACCTATGATACTATAGGGCTCTCATTCAAATTTAAAATAAATGCCACAACTAAGCCCATTACAACCTGTGCCAGCACTCCAGCCCAAACCCAAATCATGCCACCTAGGTCTGAACCCAAAATTTATGAAATTGGCCCATATGTAATAAGAAACACAGGCCAACAGCAAATGTTGTATAGTCCAGAATGGTCTCTCAAGCATGTTGAATTACTAATGCAAACTAACATCTCTGAGGTCCAACTGGCCTACTCTTCTTTCCTAAAGCCATCCTTTGAGGGTTGGAAAACATGCTTGCTAAGGCAAGCATGCACCATGGTCAGAATGCAAAGGGATCTGACTGGAAAATTAGGAACAGGACTGGGAGTTCTAAAATGAATGGGTTCAGAAATATTAATGAATAAATTTGCCACTGCAACAAGTGATCTAACAAAATTAAAACAACCTTCACAATCATCTTTGTTGGCATTGGGAACCAGTCAGTGGCAAATTTCCAAAGTGTTACTAAGTTGGGAAAAACCAAGACCATAGGTTAATTATACATGCACTTGCTGTGGCTCAGAGTAATATGTCTTTGGCTTTTAGCTGTATACAGGCACAATTATGGTTGCAATCAACAACTACCTTAATTATAAGAGAAGGAAGTGAAGGAGACTTTCCAATTGAAATTCAAAAAGCTGTGTGGGACAATGCTACTGATTTTGAAAAGAAATTTCAATCTTGGTGGACTTTGGTAAACTTTACTTATGGCCCTATTGCTATCACAGCTACTGCCTTTGTACTCACTATACATAATGCTACAGTTTATGTTATTCACCCCATTGTAGCATTGGGATTAAATCATGAGAGATCAGTGCTCTATCCTTTGGAATACAGAACATGGGCATGGAGAGTGGGTGAGAAATGGCAAACTGTGAATCTAGACTTCTGTGTTACCTGGGAACAACAAGGGTTTATTTGTGAAAGCAACACAATTGATGCTCAAGGCATGTCTTGATATTGAGCAAAGCATTTGTCACTTTGAGATTCACCCAGATGCTAGTCAAAGAACCGTGCTTTATATATTCATCAGGGCTGTGTATGTTTGAGGACTTTGTGTGCTTTTGTAGAAATAGACAAAGATAATGTAACTTTACTCATTATTAATAATTCTAACTTTTGTATTTGTAATTTTGTTAAGATTATTGGATGTGACGTTCTGTATTTAGCACCAGTTGTATCCTATCAGCTAATTAGGTCTAGCCACACAATGTATCACACGTTGTTACCTACACCTATTGGAATGAACCTCAGCTTAGTGAAACAATAATTAAGCATCAGGACCTTGTCAAAATTCTAAAAGATTCAAGGTTCAAGAAGCCAGGAAGAAAACTGTAATCACTGTCCATTATGACACAAAAGAAATAAACAAGGTCCTGCAAAGGTGAAACATGACAGGAGTCTCAGCTGGTGGGATTCACTTTTTTTGGATGGTCTCCAACTGCAACTGGGATTCTAAATCCATAATGTCACCCCATTATTGTTTTATTGGTATTAGTTGGTATAAGTTTAGCACTCTCTTGCAATACTTATCCGAAATTGGAAGATGCTGCAACAAGTAGCAGGATACTCTTTATCCTGAGTACATGGCATGGCATTGAGAGACCCGCATCATAGAGATTGGGAAAAAGAATTTCTGTACTAAGTAAAAGAATTTACTGCCTTATAAAAAAGGAGGGACTGAGATATGTGGTTAGGAATTAAAGGGACAGTGATTAGAAATAGATATTTAGATGAAATATTGTTTAATATTTGCTGCATTTTCTGTGCTAACTGCCTATAAAGGGAAGACAGGGTATATGTGGGGGACAAGGTGTATGTGCTAGAGCAACATGAAAGAGTGCAAGGATGTGTGATAAAGGAAGGATGGTGATGATGTTCATCAAAACAGGACAAAGGCTACCAAGATCACAAGGCGTCTCTGGACCCCTGAAGCAGATCAAACCAAACTCATGTTTTGGATTGTGACCAAGGGATCAGTAAGCATGCACAAGAAGATTAGATGAGAAGGTCAGCTCTGATGAAGACTACTCACTTCATCCCCCTGTGACCCCCCTAGAGGACCACCAGAGACAAGTACGCAGGCATAGGAGACTGATAAGTTAATTAGCATACAAAGTGGGACAAGGTGTAGCCAGGAAATGAATATTCATAAATGTATTGCAAACCCTAATGTATATGTAACATTTTAGAAGATAAAAAAGAATGCTGGGAGCAGGTAGATCTGCGTGCCTTTGTGAAGGTATCCTGCATGCATCCGGCCAAAAATGCATACCTGCTTTATAACTCACTTTGTCTTTGAGCTTTAGAGTCACTCTGCATATCACCACCACCTACAACTTGGGCTGCCCTGGCAGTGCCAAGCACCTCTTGCAAACTGACATCAGGAAACTGCTGTTTCCATGTGAATCAAAACTCACTCTGCAGCGTGGAGGGAAAGGGAGTTGTAAAGACTGGAGAGGACTGATTCTCTTAGAGGAAAAAGTGAGCAAGAATGACCTCAATGTAAAAATATTTTCTCCCTCTCTGCCTTTCTGTCTCATGGACAAATATAGCCCTACATATTATGCAAAAGCATTGTTCAAGTATGCTTGGAATGAGCAACTTGGGAGGCAAATTGCTACCACTTGTCCTCACTCTTGCTTTTTGGCTTTGATTTCTTTTTTCTTGCTTTGTCTTCTCCCCTCTAGCGTGGTCCAGCCTTGACAGCTGCCACAAAGCCACCTCAGAGCGAGTCCCTGCATCCAGAGGAGAGAGGGGAGTCCAGGGGACAGCTGCCAGCATCCACAGTGACAGCCACCACCGGTGTTCACAAAATGACCTGAGAGGAAAAATTGATTGAACCAGTGCTGTGTGGGTTAAAGAAGGGAGAAATGGTGGGTTGAATAATGGAAAGGTCTTTCCAACAGTAATGAAATGCTGGATGGTGAGCAGGTCTTTCCAACAGTAAGGAATACCTGGAGATCTTGCCAACATCCATCCCAGGCCACCCTTAGGAACCAGTTCAGCAATACCTGTCCAGAAAGGCACAGGCAGTCATTCCCCCTGAGAGACTCACTGCTCAGCAGCAGCCCAAACCTTTTCCTTACTTCCCTATTTCTGCAAAATTTCTTTCTCTTTCACTATGAACATTGCAGAACTTTTCTGCTGGGAGTCAAAAGGCTGCCAAGTGCCTTTAGCTGTTTCCATCATCTCCTGTTTTCCCAGCTCCAGCTGTGTTTTACCTGGAGGCTGCAGCTCCCATGGACCCGCTCTGCTTCAGTGGCTTCACCACTGCTTGTCCTCAGTTTGCTCCTTGACAGGAGCCAGCTCCAAGGGGCTGGAGGGGCCCTGTGACCCACTCTGCCCCTCAGCCAGCCCCAGCTCACACCAACATTCCGTGGGGAGAGCAGCACAGGAAACACCTCTGAAAAAGGCTCCCATCCTGTGGTTACCCCTGCTTGTGTTTCACATGTGGGGCTGAAAATCTCAGCCTCCTGGTGAAAAACAGGATTGCTCAGAAAAATTCCAGATGCAGAGCTGAGTGGCTGCTCTAGGGCAAGGAGAAGGAAGTGCAAGGCTTGGGTGCAAAGCAGAAATCCTGCCTTACATTTTCAGCAGTAACCAAAACCTGCCCTATCCTTCTCCTCCAGGACAGATAGAAAGAGCTCCTGAGCCTTGAATCCAGCTCTGCCGGCAGACCTCGGGCTGAGCAGATCAGGACAACACTTCTGCTACCGTCTCCTGCCCCCACAGGCCCAGGACAGAGATGGGTTTTGCAGCCCAGAGTCTCCCAGGACAGGAAGATCCAGAAATAAGTTGCCAAAGGGCCCTACAAGAAAGCTGGAGAGGGATTTTTTTACAAGGGTATGTAGCGACAGGACAAAGAGGAATGTCCTTCAGCTGAAAGAGGGTAGGTTTAGGTTAGATATTAGGAAGAAATTCTTCACTCTGAGGGAGGTGAAGCACTGCACAGAAGCTGTGGATGTCCCATCCCTGGAGGTGTTCAAGCAGCAATACCAATATCAATAATAACAGCAACAGCAATGGCAGTGCCTCCTTTCCAAGTTCCAGAATAATCCCCATGTTGTATTTATGAGAGATTAAAAAAAGAAATAAAAATGAAGAATTCAAATGTCTTCTTCAACCCCAAACTGTGAGGTAGCTGGAGAGAGACACAGATACCCTTCATGCCCTCAGCTCAGCCACTGTGTGAGGGAGTCAGACAACATCTGCAGGGCTGTGTTGCCCTTCCCCAGAGGGAAAGGAGAAGCACAAATGGTGAGGGCTGGTGGCCTGGCAGTGCAGAGGTAAGAACAGCCTCTGCCTGCCATTATCCCAGATTGCATTCCCTATTTTCTTGAACAAGCTTGATGCCGAGTCCTTGGAAGAGGTCTCCTCCGCAAAGCTAGCTGTGTCTGATTTCCAGGAAATCAATCGAATGGGACAAAACTAAAGCAAACAGATCAATCTGCAAACAGAGAGGCTTTTCACAGTCTTTCCTAAACAAAAAATGAAAGGAACAAATTTTCCCTTCCCTCAAAAAACCCCTGCAAAAGTTATCTGCCAGCACTGATATTTCCACTCCCAGGAGGGAGGCAGATAGCTGCTGCTCCCAGATTTTCTGTGAATGGGCTGGGAAGCAAAGCAATTAGGCAGAAGATAATGAACCATTCACCCAAATACAACAGCCAGAAGAAGAGGAGCTGTAAACAAGTCAAGATTTCTTACCTCCTTGCAGTTTCTAGCACTTTTGTGATGTACCCCCCAGGGCAGGTTTTATGCCTGATAAGAAGCCTGAGGATGAGGTGGTATTTGCCCACCTAAGGAGTAATTTGTGTGTGCAGAATATTAAAAATAGTAAAATTCTCCAAGCTTCATACAGAGTTTTTGTGCTTGTAGCCTGCAAGGATTGGTCCAATAGTAGTGGCTGGCATCAAGCCAGTTTGCAAACCAATTTATGCTTCCAGTCCTTGCTGGTGCAAAGCCTGCACTACCTTGGCACTGATAAGACAGGTGATAAGCTCTTCCTCATGATGGCTCTGGTTAAACCCACCTTCATCCCTGTGCTCATCACAAATGTTCCCCAAACACTGTGGCTGCAGCAGGCCCGTGGTGGGAGGCAGAGGAGAAGTCAAGGGGGACCCGGGCAGGAGCCAAACCCTTCCTGGTGGCCTCACGTTGGAGCCCTGCTGGTGGCCAAGGCTGCATGGAAGCAAGGAAAGATGCAGGGATAGACACCACACTGCCAGAGGGATGCAGGCTTGGCCAGAGGTGCCATTCAGGCATCTCCAGGGGGTTCATAAGCATCAGTACAACTTCCAAAGGGATAACAAATCTGTTATGTCCTCTACCACATTGTTTTCTTTCCAGGTGCTCCAGAGTTTTCATGGAAAAGCTGCCTTTTTCATAGAAATGTCACCTCTTTGGCAGCAAAGAAATCAGTTTTCAGCCAAAAATGTTGCAGTGGGGAGAAAATGCTCCCATGTGAGCAATCTGAGTATCCTGACCTGAGCCAAACAACCTTGGGCAGCCATGTGAGTGAAGCTGGAGACACTGCTCCAGGTGAATCCCTTCAAAGAAATTACCTGACTAAATAGGACAGGACAGGATGGGGAAGAAATAATAAATGTAGTGTTTTCAATATACAAAAGGAAAAGAGAACAAATTAATTATTTTTAAAAAAGTGAGAAAGAGATTTTCCATTTATGAGTTGCTGGCAAGAGAGGTGATGGGTAAAGGATGAGGAGAGGAAGAACTGTGGTATCAAGGTCTATGACATGAAGAGGCTTTTTAAAGCCTTCCACAGCCTCTCCTAGGCACATGTCTTAAAAGACAACAGTCATTTTGTTTAGTTTGGCACTTCCACAGCACCTGACAAGCAGTAATCTAGAGCAGCTCTTCTAGATTTTTGCTCCAGAAACACAGGCTTCCCAGCAGGAAATTTCTCTGTGATGATAAACCCTGAAAGATATCAAAAAAGCAGATCCAGAAGGGGCTGCTTCAGGGTAAGAGTTACCTGCTTGACCACTGGGGCTGACTGCCTGTCTGGCATCAGCCCTTGGGAAATCTCATCCGAGTGACCTGGGGAAAAGCACCAGCAATTTGGTATGTTCATTTTTCAGGTTCTCTACAATTTACTGGCAATTAAATAAAGTCTTCATTGAAGTAATTTTTTTCCTTCTGTGAGCAAACACAGAATACAACGTAGTTTTGAGTGGAAAGCCTGAAGCCAGACAGTGACGGATTCCTTTTTACTACCATCAATCATATGGAAGAGCTGTTTGGAGACTGTTGTCTCTGAAAAACACCCTGCATGTTTGAGAAATGTTCTATACAGCCATTCCATCTGTCTTTGGGATGATGAAAGCCTTCAGCTCAATCTCCTTACAGATTTCTTCATCTGCATCTTCTGGTCCTGATGATGAGAACGCAGGAAACAAATCCATTCCAGAATTGGCAGTGCCATATTGATGAAACCTGACAGCAATATTTTTTATATGTTGTTTATTATGTTATTTACTTATTTATTTATCATGATTGCCCCTTCTTATATTTTGGAATTATTGGGATATGCATGGATTTCCTGCCTGAGCCAGGGGACTTTTTCCTTTACACTCCACCGCTCCCAAACCACTGAGGGCATTGTCTGCTCATGAATGATGGCATGGATGGCATAATTTGCTGAGTGCCCATAGAGCACTTAGCTCATAGAGCACAAGAAGATACAAGCATGGGTCTGTAAGCAGGAGGGCTTCTCTCAGCAAGGGCAAGTGGCTGACTGAGGTGGTCCTGGCCTCCCCCAGGACTGCCCTCCTTCTCTGTTACCCTGGTAATGCAGATTCTGGCCCATTAAAGGCTTGCTTCCCCTTCCCTCTTTCAGGCTGTCTCTCATTGCTTCTCTCCTTGGGCCATATGGAGCATCACCAGAAGTATTTCATCATTTCCATTGATCTGTGTAGGACAAACAAAGGGCTAAGCAGGCAGAAATGGATAGTCCAGTAGATCTGGAAGGGCTTGCTGAATGATGTTGGTTCCCCAGCTCTAATTCAGCTTCCCCTGCTTTGTACTGTTGGTCTTTATTCCCAAATATGTTTGGGAATATTGAGATTGAGATTGCAGCTGACGTTCACCACAGGGGTCCACATGATTGAGATCCCACCATAAGCTCAGGAGAGATGCCAGAGACAAAGCTCCCCTTGCCAGCCTGGGATTCTTTCTTACCCTTACCAGGACAATGGAGGAGTCTGAGGAGCTTTGCTGCTGCTACAAGACCTGTTGTGCCAATTTTGCACACGTGCTGACTGCAGTAGGGCCCTTGGACACTCCTCTCCAAGCACTTTTCCCTCATTGCTTTGTGCTGTGGCTCACAGGAGCTGCCTCCCTGTGATCTGCAGCAGAGCAGAGCTGTCCAAAAGCCCAAGCACTTTGTGCTAATTGAATTAACACCTTCCACTAAGGCCACTGGCTGTCAAAGTGCTAATTTGCTTCCTGAGGCTGAGGACCAGATTTTCCAAAGTGATTTTCCAAAGCGAGGAGGCAATTGATGCAACATGAGCTTCTAATGAACTACCTCTCGCATCTTACCTGGCTCCTCACTGTCACTGAACTGAGACTCATTTGGCAGACACCTCTGGCATCTGCAGATCCCGATTTGGCCGTCAGCAGAGACTGAAGCCCCACCCATCACTGTAAAGATATTTTTCTGCTCCATATAAAGAAACACACCCTTAAGCCAGAAGGATGTTGCAGGCTTTTGCCATTTCACGTTGTGTACAGAGATTTAGTGTGACTGTGAACAAGGATTTAGTCTTGCCGTACTGCAGATGACCCGTGAAACAGCTAATGGGTCAGTCAGCTCTGCAGGTACCTGGTCTGCACAAAAATCAGGCCTGCAGCTTTCCCTTACAGCTCTGATGTGCTGTCATACTGTGAAAAAATCAGACCTGTTTACAGCTTCTTCACGCCCAAAAACATTGTACCTTTGAGAAGACTAATGCAAAAATCAAGAGGGATAGCTTGAGACAAAATCCCTTAAAGGCAACTTTGTGTCTCCTCGAGTGTGTGTTACACAAAGCAGTTACAGTAAGTACTAAATTAAGTACTATCAAACCTCTAAAAACAAGCTGAGCACATTAGTGCCCCTGAGCAAGACAGAGCCCGGGATGAGGCTCTCAGAGCAGAAAATCCCCATCCCTTCCCCTCTGTACACACACAGAGCAACATCCTCATCGCTCTGATGTCACGGCACGTCCAGCCGATGACAAACCCCATCTGAAGCCGCCACAAATCTCCCGGACACATCGGAGGAGCGCGGCCAGCAGAGGAAGCCAGCACACCGCTTACATCAGCCTGCATCAGGTTGCTAGGCGACCGGGAAATCTGCACGTGTTGCCATGACGATGCCCCTTCATCATCATTCAGCGCACAGCCCCGAGGAGCGCAGCCAGTCCTCCCTGCGCACATTCCGGGACAGAAAAATGCGGGATGGGGCGGGAGCTCGGCAGCGCGGTGGGCAGGGGCTGCTGCGCTCCTCTCTCACTGGGGGGAGGCATGCAGGGCTGCTGCGAGAGGTCTTTAACCTTTTCCTCTTAATCCTTTGTGGTTCAGCATTTTCCTCTGGCGTTTCTCAGATGATGCCATGTCTGATATCTGTGACAGCCACGCACAGCATGCAGATGGGCAATCCATTCTGCGGGAGATGGCAGCATCCTTCTTCCCCCACCACTTGCCAGGGAATGGCAGCAGCCAGGGGAAGCCCAAAAGGGAGGGTAAATACCTAAATACCCCATCTGGGAAGGGAGGGAGCTGCTGGTGTGTCACAGACAGCACATGCTGCTTCCCAGGCTCTCACAGCAATAGTGTGACTACAGCTGTGCTTGATACTCACCAAAAATAATATGGTGACAATGTTAAAGATAACTGGAATGCCACAGGATGCCTCACTTACCCAGGAAGGAATAGCAAGCAGGAGCTAGTATAGGGAACCTTGGCTTGGTGTCACTGTCTGGATACAGCTCGGGATCTTTAAGGACACTTCCAACCTAAACCATTCCATGATTCTCTGATCCTGCAGTGTTGAGCTCCTCAGAAATGGGAAGAGAAGAAGAGGCTTTGAAGAGAAGAGGAGGAAAGCAGTCACATTGTTAATCAGGCTTCAATACCAAGACCACAGGTCAGCAAAAGCCAACACCAACAAGCATATTGCAGCAAGAGGAAAGGGATGGTACTGAGCACAGCCTCTGCCCCACTATGGACAATAACCACTGTGGGCATCAACCACCTTTACTGCCCTGCTCCACTCTCACCTTCTGCCATGGGAACAACTGCTCATTTGCAAAAACCAGCATCGGCTGCCTGTGCTCCAAGCACGGCAGATTATGGAAAGGTTTTAGAGAGGAAAATCTTGCCAGGCAGGTGCAATAGCCAGTTGTGGCCCCAAAACCACTGGAGGGATCACAACTGGTTTTTGACTACCAGGCAGATGAAATGACAGATGACCTCACGCTGAGGTGAATTATTCAGTGGTGACATGGGACCAGCCCTGACAGATAAAACACAACGACAGAGAGGGAGAAGATAAAGATGCATCTGGAGAGGAGGATCTGAAGCAAGTCACTCTGAGGAGCTGTCCAAAGTAAGAGTGCAGCCCAGTGTGATGGAAGAAGGGGCAGCTGGTGTTGAACACTGCGGGAAGTGCTCCCTGCACTCTGGGATACAGGGGAGAAGGTCAGCCCTGATGTGGTTGGGCTGATGGTTCCTCTCTGCAACGTCCATCACCTCACTAGGGCTGGTGGACTGATTTCAAGACTGACTTTTCTGGTTTGAGCGACAAGAAGCCCTTTCCTTTTCTCAGACAAGACTTAAGCACAGTTGAATCCAATGTAAACTTGGCCACATTAAAGACCAGAAACAGGACACGCAGGAGCTTCCTGTGGATTCGGGTGTGAAGGCTGCCTGGATGTCTCCAGAAGCCCTGCCAGCCTCCTGCCTGCTCTGGCTGCCTGTGCCCAAAACCAACTCATCAAAGTCAACAGGCATCAAATACTGAGGCTTGTGAGCCAGGCACATTTCCTTCTCTGAATCCCAAGTATCTGCTGCAGGTTGTATTCAGGGTTGAAGAACTGAAGCGCTGAGCGCAGAAACAGAATATTCTGTTTCATATACTCTTAATCCCAATCCTGCTTATTACTGCTCTTATTCCAGAGCAAGGTGTCCTGGCAATGAAGTATCAGATCCACTGCTTGCTCTGCCAGTTTGTGTTTTGCCTGGGTATCCAGCAAAACGCTTGTTCCTTTCCTTTTTTAAATTTAAGTTTGCAATGCCAGACTATGTGGTAAACACATCCATAGGAACAACACCAAGAAAATGGAAAAATTCAGATCATTTGCCAGTCTGTTCATGCTTGGAGAAGCATCCAGGGTCTGGGTTTGAAAATAACCTTTACATTTCATTTAATAACTGCTATCAAAATCCTATCTGAACCCTAATGTAATTATTTTTTCTCTTTCCCATTTTCCACATCCATCTGAGGGAGGAATGACAAAATATTGTCATTATGTGTCCTTCATGTTTCTGTACAACTCTTTGTAATTTAGCTGGTATTTGACTCAGCCATTTGAAAGAGCAGATTGTACCACCACACATCCAGGCAGCTCCTTTCTCAGTGAAGGGAAAGAAAATTGCTGGCAGCACACAAAAGCTCCTGTATTTTGCTTTCCATGTATGTTTTCACCTTTGTGCTCTGCAGCTTTTCAAAATGACTGGATTCACCCAACCAATACAAATCTATTTTCATTCCATCTTCTCCTTCTTCTCCTCCTCCTCCTTTTTTTCTCTTTTCTTTTCTTTTCTTTTCTTTTCTTTTCTTTTCTTTTCTTTTCTTTTCTTTTCTTTTCTTTTCTTTTCTTTTCTTTTCTTTTCTTTTCTTTTCTTTTCTTTTCTTTTCTTTTCTTTTCTTTTCTTTTCTTTTCTTTTCTTTTTTTTTTTTTCCAAAAAGAGGTTATGAAAGAGGTGTTTGTATTTCCTTCAGACACCCCATGGGACTGATTGAGAGGGGAGGCAAGAGTTTGTGCCTCATCCATGCCCCAAATGCTGAGCTCTACACTTGATCCACAGAGTCACAGCTGTGGTGACACAGGTCACAGGCAGGTGACCCTCTCCTTTTCCACAGGGAAGGATAATGCTGTTCCCTCTTTGCAGTTACTGTGACAAAAACCATGGAGAAAACCCCTTTTGTTTCAAGCCTAACAGTTCAGAGTTACCTTAAGACAACATGGGCTTGCCCAGGGTGATCTTAAGAGTGATTTTATCTCATTTCTTGTTCCACAGTCACAACAGAGATGGAAAAATAGTCAATGGACCTATGGGAAGGTTTGTTTTGCTCCCACACCAGGCCAGGTAGAAGCTGGTCAGAGCAAAGGTTTGCACAGCCCGTTACCTGAAAAGGGGCTCTTGGGAGAAGAATAAAATCAGGGCAGAACCACAAGGGTCCTTACTCACAAACCCTACAATCTCCAGCAGGATGGAGTTGAGGAGCTTGGCACCAGAGACATTTTCTGGGCCTGTCAGTGTGCCTGCTTTTCCCTTGGACCCTGCTGCTTTTCTCACCACGCAAAGGCCCAGCTCATTGTTGTTGTAACCCCACAGAGCAGACCTCCTGATGGAGGGACGTGGGGAGAGCCCTGCCTCATGTGACTGCTGCCACCGCCTCCCTCCCCATCTCCTGCCAGCCCCCAGCCATACAGAATTCATTCCTGGCCCCAAAGCAGTGCCAGAGTGGAGTGATAACCTTCTGTTTCTTTGTCATTCAGGTCCCAAGTGCTCAAGCAGGCAATGAAATGATGACTGTGGGACGGTGGGCAAGGGCATGGAGAGGGAGCCACAGAAATGGCTTTCAACAGCTGGCAGGGAATAAAAATAGCTCTGCTGGTGCATGGCTATAAAAAGGTTTATATGCTGCACTTTGGAGGAGAAAATTGACTCCATTACAGTCAAGTGGCTCAGTGCTTTCA
Organism: Zonotrichia leucophrys gambelii; assembly: GCF_028769735.1. Lineage (NCBI taxonomy): Eukaryota > Metazoa > Chordata > Aves > Passeriformes > Passerellidae > Zonotrichia > Zonotrichia leucophrys. The sequence goes on from NC_088172.1 coordinate 92,963,532, forward strand.
GCTGTGTCTGGACACTTCTGATTCTCAAGGAAACTGTTTTGATGCCTTTTGTCGAGCTCCTTTAGCAGAGCCATGCACCTCATGTGCTCAGGCACCTGCACTTCACACCACAGCCGCCTCTGTGCCCACTGGCCCTGTGGGAGGCAGGAATAACTGCATCCAAAGGCTCCAACCTTCCCTTGGTCCTGCTAATGCTTTCCCAGGTGCTTTCAAGCCCATGGTCCCTCCCATCATAGAATTTTCTCTGTTTCTGACTGTGAGAGTCTTCTGCAGGTGCTGGGCTGGATTTCTGGCTGCAGATGCCCCTGGCAGCCAGCAAAGAGCATCCTACCAACCATTGTGGGTTTTGGCTTCATGGCCCCATCAGAGATCCTCCTCCTCCTCAGCTCCTTCCCACACTGTGGCCCAGGGATGTCCCCAGCTCCTCTGAGGTTTGGGAGATGTGAGATTCACGGCTCTTTGGGACTGTGCCCTGCTCCCAGCTGGGACCAGTGGCACCATGCTCCGTTTTTCTGTGGAAACACCTGGGTGAGGACCCTGGCATCAGCTGTGCTGCAGCGCTGTGAGTGCCATGGTGCTTTTCCCCAGTCTTGAGGCATCCACTTCTCTGATGAGCTATGGGGACATCAGCAAGTGCCACCCCTCTCCAGTGAGCCCACACGAACCCCTGAGAGGGCATTGCTGTTGCTGGATCTGGACATCTGTGTGACAGCAAAGAAAAATCTTTATCAGAATTTGTCAGATTTGACTTGGAATAAGGGTTTCAGCTTCCAAGGGCTTTGATTAGAGCTACATGGGTTAATTGCTGCCGAGGATCTAGCCAGGTGTTCAAGTTTCACATGAAAGCCCAGAGTTTAAAGCGATTTTTGGCTTTGAAATATCCTGTGTGTTGGCTGCTTCTGCCTCAGTAAATGACTTGTTTTGCTACAGTCACATATGCTTTGGATGCACGGGCCTTTCTGGCACACCCTTATTCCCTGTGGGGAGCCCACATACTGATGTTCCCCTGCCTGAGCACAGCCTATCAAGCTGCTAAGGGGGCACAATGGGTGATGGAGAATGAAGTTTCCATCTCCATTTTGGAGCAGCAGCCCCAGCGAGCAGATGCGGCCAAGTGACGCTGACATTTAAAGCAACTCCCGAGATTACATTACAGAGATTATATTTAATATGGATGGCCAAATCTTTCAAACAAAATCAATGTTCTTTTACTTAATAATACCCATGCCACATCTTAATGAGGGCTCCTCCAGCCCAAGGCCCCAGTTTTCTGCCGTCATTTGGTAGCGTGACATCGCTGACTGCATCAGATGGTACATAATGCTATTTTCATCCCTTTCTATTGGATTTTATGCCTCCCCATCCTTGATTTGTCAATTGCCGGATCAATTAATCAAGGGGCTCTTAGGGGAGAAACATTTTTATTACTGAGAAGGAAAGGGAATTCATTTAAATTCTGCATCTTCCAGCATCCAACATCTATTATTAACTCTCCCCACCGGGCACGGAGAGGAGGACAAAGGATCTACAGCCTGATCTGTGGCCATCTGAGTTATTTGCAGAAATAAAAACCATGCTGGGCTGATGCCTGGTCTGCCCCTTGGTTTTCACACTGGGAGAGGCATCCAGGCAGTGCCCCAGAGCCAGAGAAGCCTGAGGGTCCTGCAGCAGGTCCAAACAGGCTGTGCTGGAGCCTGAGCTGCACTTACAACATCTGTGGCTGAGAAGAGAGGGACACTTGTCATCCCAGTAAATTCAATTTAATTAGTGATGCCTGAAGATATTTAGTCGAGACAGGAGCCGTACTAAAACTTTGTGCAATTACAGCCTTTGTGAAAGCTGGGGGGAAAACCCAGTTCATTTATGTGTCAGCTGGTGCCTGTCTCAGGGTGAAGTGAACCCCAGCAGGGACTCCTGAGCATCCTTGTCAAGCTGCAAATTTGCTGCAGGCCCAGCTGTAGCCTGTTCCAGAAAGCAGACTCCTGGCCCTAAACAGCCACCAGTGACCACGTTTTCTTCTGTCACCCCCCTCAGGTGTGACTCCTGATTTCCCATCGCTGAGTCCATTGGAATGTTTCACATCGGGACTCCCTCTGGGCATGTACCAATCTTTGCATGATCTCTCCCAAAATGCAGCATGGCCTTTCCCCTGGGAGACAAGGCTGGTGGCTGGAAGAGCCACCTGGGAGCTAATCCCAACCAAGACACAAGCTTCACACATCGAGTCCAAACACTTGTGAAATTTGGGCATTTAAGGACAGGTCAGACTGAGGTTTGCCCTGGACAGAGAGCTGCATCCATATCCCTGCATGATCCATCCCTCCCTTCAAATCTTCTCTTTCTGGGGGTCAGGTTGGCACCCAAATTGCCCCATGGACACCCACCTCCTCACACTCAGCTGACCCATAGCTGGTAGTGCTCCTGCTCTGGCGACATCCTCCCTCAGGGTCTGTGCTACAGAGATTAAAAATAAATTATGAAAAAGGATTATTTGAATTGTGTCTCGGAAGAGGAATATGAAATTGCACAGGCCATAATCCAGTTTGCCACTTTCCATCTCAATAACCCCCTGTGAAGAACATTATTATTGTTTGTCTGGATACATTCTGGTGGGGCTGGGATAAACTCAGTCCTTGAAGCCCCTGCCCCCACATTGCAGTGAAAGGCACAAGCTCACCATTCCTTTGGGCTCCTGACAGCCCTTCCCTCCACCCCACAGGGAGGAGAACCCCCTTATTTCACAGCCACAGGGAGCTGGGACCAGCTGTGGACCAGACATCTGGATCTCCCTTGCTTTTGGGGCCTGTCAGTGATGATCAGTGCCCTGATTTATTTAATGCGGATCTGTGGAACTGCTGGGACCGCAGGCAAATGATGAAGGTAGGGCTTTTGTGTCCCAGGGTTTAAAACTAAAAAGCAATTTCACCAGCCACTGCAGGAGCAGGATGTGCCCTGTGAGCCTGCCCAGGAGATGTGGGGCCAGGGGACGAGGAGCTGCTGGGGCAGCTGAGTTAACAGCAGAGAGGATGGATGGGAGCAGAGACGTAATCAAACACCTCTGCCAAGAGCAACTCTTCCAAATGAATTACCTTGCTCAGGAAATGTGCAGTGGGCAGACCAGCCCCACAGCTGTGTTTGAATCAGTCCTTTTCCTTGTTTGCTGTGGGACAGACCTGATCCCAGAGAGGCCAGGGATGCTGGCCAGTGCTGGTGGTGGGTTGGGTTCCTGAGCCTCAGCCAGTGACATTGCTGGGAACAGAGAGGAGGTGGCACCCAGGTGCTTGACCAAGTGAGAGCCCAGAAGGATGATCCAGAGGCATGGGTGGATTTGCAGTGACCACAGAGACCCCACAGACAAGAAGTAAGAGTGTGATGGGAGAACATCCCCTGTGGTTTATGTTAAACTCACCAAAGTTTTACACTGAAGGAAGGACTGAGACTATGCACAGCACAGATGAATGCCTTAGCAGTGCCCTGGGCCCACAGCACAGATGTGACCACTGGTGTTCACATCTCCTGGTCTTTCTCCAGGGGCCTGTGCTTGCCATCAGGGCTGGCAGCATGTCCAGATGTAGGGAACAGGATCCCAGCTTGTGCCTGACTGCAGAGCTCCACGTGGAGCACCAACACAGCAACAGCACCCACTTACATTCCTCCATTCCCTGAGCTCTTCTCTCTGACCTGTTCCTGTACTGCTCCCAAGGCACTGCTGCCCCTCAGAGCTCAGCAGGATCCTCCTCTCAGGGCTTGGTTTATGCCAGCTGGAGTTGGGAAGCTGTGCTGCCCCTGTAGGTAACCTCCATTCAATAACCCTGACATCCATGGGGGAGAGCCCTTCTGCAGAGCCACACAAAAATACCAACAAGAAAGGACTTTCTGACCAAGCTTTTCCAAGCCACAGCAAAGCATGGAGGCTCCAGGTGGGTGAGAGGGAGCCCCTGGGAGTACAGCATTTGAATCAATTGCCGTTGCTCTGCAAACCCCACTGAGAGGGACACCAGCCCTGGCTGCGATGGGTCACTAAGCAGCTTTCATAAATCAATCTAATGATATAAATTACAGAGAGGGGTAAATCTACCCATCTGTAGTTTTAGTGTCTGCCAGTGGTAGGCAGGGCTCAGAACTCATCTGAATCATGTGAAGCCAAGGACCAAAACATTACAGGGGATGTGGCAGGAAAGGACAGCCATAGGGGCCTGGCAGTCTCAGGGGACAGACTGAGTGTCCAGGCTCTGCTCCCTGCCCTGGGCAGGCAGGTCCACCAACCTGTCTACAGGAAGGCAGAATTTGGTCCAGGCAACAGCATTCAGGCTCTTATAAAGGTAAATGACAGTGTGGACACTGCACAAACACAGCATGGGGCAATGGCCACTGTTTGCCTACGCCCTGAGTAAACTGGGGCACTGAGCTGAGCACCCTGGCACCACAGGCAAACAAATTCACTTAAAGTAGCAGAAACCAAGAAAACAAAGGCTATCTGTTATTTCCTTCCACCCTCTCCAGTTCCCTAAAAATAACCCTCACTAACATCTCCATCCATGCAGAGCAGCAGGAGCACCCCTCCAGCTGCTGGCTCACCTCAAAGATGCAGCATCACCTGCACTGTGATGCAGGGTGACTGTGGGCCACTGCTGATGTGCTGCAGCTTCCCCACTGAGGTGACAGCTGGGGCTGTGGGGTGGCACAGCTGCTCCTGGAGGCTGGGCACCGAGCAGGATGAAGGAGAACCTGCCCTGAGTTTCCCCAGTGCTGAGGAGCCGGCACAGAGCTCATGTCTGAGCAGCCCCCACAGCAGGGCTCAGCACAGGGAGCACAAACCAGCCTCCATGGCTGGGACCACCCTGACCCTGAAGGAAACCAACCATTTATAGTGGTTCTATGCCCTAAAAAGGAGGATAGATCCCACGAGTGTTGAGGTTTCAGGCTCAGAGGGAAAATGATGCCAAAAGGAGGCTGATTTACAATACAGGAGTTATGGCATGGATTGAGACCCTCTCCCTTCTCATTTAGGCACAGCTCAACATCCAACACCACAGCCAAAGTCTGGAAGGAGTTTAGCACAGGTGGATTTTGCCTTTTCTGAGGCAATGACCATCTGAGCACAGCATCACCACTCCAGCCAGAGCTGGAAAGGCACATCAGGGCCTCCTGACCTTGGCTCCCCCAGCCACCCAATGATGTCCTTTGCAGCCGAGTCGTATTTTTAGGTCCTTCTCCCTGCTGATTCATTAGGGGAGCTAATGCTCTCCAAACTGCCGGGCTTTCTGACCCTCGAGGTGTGCACGCCACTCTCTCCTGATAAATATAGACCACTTCAATTACATAACCTGTCTAACAAGCAGCACCCGTCCCCCCTGCGGGCAGGCGGGGAATAGAAATGCCTCTGCCAAGGGTGTGAATGGATGCCTCGCTCTTCATTTCATTCCCATTGTCTTCTGGTTTCAATGACTTCCTGCTGCATCCTCTTAACACTGACTCAGGGAGGGTGGATGGCCCTGGAAGCAGCCCAGGTTCAGGGCGACATCTCTGCTCTGTCCATCACTGCTGGTGTGAGGGACAAGGCACCCCTTTCTAATCCTCCTCTCTGCTCCGGGAGACGTGGTAGAGTGGGAGGATTAGGATTTGGAGACACTGAGCTAAAAGTTGGCTTTGTTTCCAAACTGGATGTGTCAGAGCATTTGGCAGACCAGAGGGGTAACCAGAGGACTTTATACCGAGGGGATGCCATGGTCTGTCACTGGAAAAGGCACCTGACTCAGCTAACAGAACAGCAAAAGCACCTCTCTACCTACGTGCTGTGTCAGGCTTGAAAAGTCCGTGTGCTTGGCAATAAAGATGCCTTGGTACCATGGAGTGAGATATCAGGAGAGTCAGGCTGTGATTTTGCAAGATGAATGTCTGATAATTTTAGGACTTAGATGTGACTGCAATGGCTGAGTGGCAAAATGCAGAGCAGTCATTAAAAAGAGTATTCAAAGTACAGTGTGAAGCACATTATTAATAGACTTGACAAATGCATGCACAAGCAGGATGATTTCCTTTTGTGCCGTGGTTTTCAAATCTTGGCCTCTGGTTCCTTGTGGCACTTGCAGCCAGATCCCTGTGGAAAGGCCCCAGGGAAAGCAGGTCTGCCACACAGCAGGAGGTTTCTTTCCTTGTACCATTTAGAGAGAGAAGGAGCTGTTCCATCAGCTGCAGCCATGGTTTGGCACTGCTCAGCCAGGATGGCAGAGGGCTGTCAAGACAGCCTGAGTGATATTTATGACAAGGACCACTCTACTTAGATTTGTTGTTCCTGCTGTACCAGCATCCAGCATGTCCTGTAATAACTTTAATAGCTTTTATGCAATGGCTAGGAATGATGAAGCTAATTCAAAATCAGGTGTTTAACCTCCCTGGTTTTATTCCTGCCTTTATCTGGTCTCTTCCAGCTTCCCTCACTGTTGGATTCAGGCTGAAGCAGGGCAGAAGGCTCATCCCAGAGTGGTGGGATCTGCTCTGACCTTCACACAAGCAAACAGCTCTGTTTGCACCCGGACTGTGCCTCTCCTGGCATGCAGTGGCTGACACTGGGCACCACCTGAGGAGATGTCTCAGTCCTGCTGACCCAGCTGGGATGCTGAGCCACAGCAGAGCCCAAGGTCTTTGCCCCAAGGTCCTGTGGGGCCACAAGTTTGGGGCCTGTCCCAGCCTGCAGCAGAGGACACCAAGCCCTGCACTCCTTGCCTGCAGTGCCCTCCTCCACGCCCTGTCCTTAAATGATGCAGAAAGTCTGCTAAGGACTCTCCTGCTGGAAGGACTCAGCAGGAAGCAGCTAATGCAACCTCTCCTGTTCATCCACGGGACTGGTGTCCAACGGGCAATAAAACCACAGGCTCCTTTCTCATTAATCCCTGATTATGCTCTCTCTCACTCACAAAGCACTTTCTGTCATTAGCAGTGGAAAGCTGAGAGCCTGCCTGTAACCTTCCCATGTTGTGAGGAGGCAGACCTGAACACCTTGCTGTGATCTTGCATAAAACATCTCCTTGTGCTGCCTCTCAGGGGCTCCTGGAAAAGAATCTCCCTTTCCCCAGTGCAGGCAGAAAGCAAAACCTCTAGAGGAGCACAGAGAGGGAGGCTGGAGATGCCCTCTGGATGTGACACTTGGCCACAGAGTGAGCCCAGGATCATGCTTGCCCTTGCCCTGCTCCAAGAGCCCTGTGATGGACCAGGGAGGCCTGAGCCAGCTGCCCTGCCCCTGTCACTCATCCCAGTGCAGGAGCAGAGGAGGAGACCAGACTGTTCTGAGAGCTTCAACACCTTCATTTAAAGCCAGGCTGGGTATGCAGGCTGAGGCACCCCACATTCTGAGACCACACAACATCCCTCACATGGTGCAGGAGCAGGAACTGTGAGAGAGCAGAGACCACAGCTGAGCATCAGCTCCCATCAGCTGTGTCACACAAACCCCACCAAATCAGCAGGCTGAACTCCTGGGGGGTGGATGTGCTGAGCACATGGCAGGGACAGGCCCAGGCAGCCCCTGGGTTCCCGTAGCTGGAATATCTGTGCCAGCCCTCACTGCTGCTGGCAGTGTGGCATTTGCTGCCATTGTCCTGCTGCATCCTGCACTGTCCTGCCCCTGTCCCAGCCAAGGCCTTGGGGGCCAGGAATTAGACCTGTCCCAGATGGACATGCAGCACCAAACCCACAGGTGAGTGTTAGAGCCTGATGCCAGGCACAGCCCTGGCTTGCACTGAGGGTGCCTGTGCTCTGTCCCTACCCTTGGCCCACATCACTCACAGCATCTCTGACAAGAGCACCAAGGCCACCTGAGGGCTGTTGGTCAGCAGATCCTTTCCCAGGTGCTCCTCTCTGGCTTCCCAGCTGCTGGCTGAAGCTCTGGGATCCCATGGGATGATGCTCCATGTCCCTTTGTCCTTGTGCTGGCCATGAGGATGTCCCATTCTTTGTGCAGAGGAACGAGCTGGCAGTGCCCACACCAGAGCCCAGTGAGGAACTGGGCCCAGTCTCTCTCTCCTTGTGTGGCTCTCCAGGGACAGACAAGTGCAAGGAGCCTGCAGTGTCAAGCAGTGCTAAACTCCTGCTTTGTGAGCTTGGCCAGCACAGCCTGATCCATGTAGGCTATTTATCCATGTAGTGGCTCCATGGATAAATAGCTGCTTTTCTCCTGCTTCAAGCAACAGAGAATGTCCCAAAACCTTCTTGTCTCACTCCTAGGAGGGAGAGAAGAGAAGGAAGGCATAGAGCAAGAAAGGAATCACAAAAGTTTTGTTTGCTGCCAAGAGAGGTTTAGCTCATTTCCTTTAAATGCTGGTTTAGCTCCAGCAGGGATTGGTGTTAAGGTGTGTGAGAAGCAGCACAATTTCAGATCCTGACCTGCCCATGTCCAGGACTGTGCATGATTGTCTGATCATCAAGTGCTGGAAGGTTTCCCTGCTGTGACCTTGAGACCAACCCACTGGCTGATCATTCGTGCCCATCACAAAGCACCAAGAAAAGCCCTGGGAAAGTGGGGACCTTTCCTTAGGTAGCTATAAAAAGGGCACTTGAATGGAGTGGGTTCAGTGCTGAGTTTCAGAGAGCTCTTTGAGCAGCACTGGCAGGGGGTGCAAAGCTGTAGGAAGCAAACCTCGGGACCTACCAGCAGGCAGAACAATTCCACTTGAATAATTTCTGTGGATAATCGGGAAGGGAAACCAACTGTGCCAGTGGGGAGGAGGATGATGAGGCAGCTCCTTGCCAGGAAGGTGAGGAAGCACCTGGCTGCCAGGCAAAACATGGATTGCATAAGGCAGCACTGCTACTAGTGATTTTGCAAGATTCCCTGGAAAGGTGGGTAGCTTCCCAGCCTGCCAGTGGGAATCTTACTGACAGTGAGGGATTATTCTATCCTTAAAGAACTCAGGGTCTTGCACAATTGCCAGGAAAAGAAGCAGGAGGAACCATTTGCATATCTTTAAACATCAAGTGAGAAATGTGAGCACAGAGAGGAGCCAGCACCCTGAGTAGTGACAGGGACAGACAGGCAATGCCAGCACTGGTGGGCAGCCTGTCAGGTGAGAACAGGGAGACTCCTGGGGCAGTCCAATGGTCCTGCTGGGAGCCATCCTATGCTGGATGCTCCTTCTCTTCTGACTTTCTCAGAAGACATCTAAGTAAAGAAGTATTTTAACACAGACCTTTTCCTTCAGCCTCTAGAACAGGATGACATGCTCCCAACAGCTGCACCCAGCACTGGCAGGAGCCAACACCTTCCCCAGCACTCTATCCTGCTATCCCTAACATTTCCCTCCTCTTTGGGTTCAGTATTAATCTACATCCATTCCCCAGGCTGACTGGACACCCAGCTGTTCAAAGAGCAGAGCAAGCCTTGAAGGAAGGGGAAGAAATAGTGCTGGGGGCAGAGAGCAAGACCCAGTAGTGATGTGGGTGCAGGTTAGGGCTCTGCAGAAAGCCGTGCCTCCTGCTCCTCCCACAGCATCTCATGCTCTCACTCCATGCAGCAGCTCATCCTCCTCCATACCTGTCCTGGGCATGCAGAAGCAATGCTGAGGCCTGAGCCCCTTTAGCTCTTCTCTCTGATAAACTGGAGGTGCTTCTATGCTCCCTGAAGCTGTGGGCATAGAACCCTGAAGCTGTGGGTTGCCACCTCCTCCCCCAGACAAGCAAGATGGAGAGAGAAACACAGGGGAGAGGTTGCTAACCACCAAAACCATTACACTTACCTGCACATCTGCCTCTCTCATGCATGAAGCATCTCAGATGCAGCAAACACTCTCCCATCTTCTACTGAGGGCAGCAATGCCCACCTGAGAAACAGTCCCAGACAAAGACCTCCAGAAAAGGGGATGACAAACCACCTCGAGGGCCTGCTGTAACAGAACAAAGACATCTCCTTAAACACTCGGGGCCTGATATCAGCTCCTGCTTGCCCAGCAAGGACAGAGGCAAGCTCTCTCTCCCTCACACGCCTCAGCCAAACCCTCCAGGCTGGCAGTGACCCAGCCATGCTACAAGCACAGCCCGTGCTCCCTGCTCCCAGGAGCAGTCTGGTTGAGACTGCCTGCAGTGTGATTCAAAGTTCCTATTTCCTTAGGAAATAAGACTATTTTCCCCCATCATATGGAGCTGCAAAGGAGGGGTTTGGGGCAGCTGGAGGGTGAAATAATCTTTGGCCTCCATTATTAATATTTTCTGTAAGGCCAAGTAAGACAGAGAAATACATTTTTTCATTACATATTAGTGAGGAAACCAAGAGGAAGAGACAACCACCTTTCCAGAGTGACAAGTCACTCATTTTGACTTTGGGGAAAGGCTTTGAAATCTCTGAGCATATACAGACATGGCCAATTATCATTTCCAGCTGCAGAAACTGCTGCCAGGGTCTCTGTTCCTTCTTTCTGCCACAGGATACCTGCTGGAGATGTGGGTATTTCCCTAGGGCCAGCACAGCCAGGCTATTCTCACTGGGTAATCAGGAGCTGAGAAACACAGCCCTTGTGCCTCCACACCAGATCAGCACTCAAGCAATGGAGGGAGAAATCAAGGGCCCTGTGACTGAAGTTACATTAAAGAAAGGCCCTTATAAGGATGTGAACCTTGCCATAGATGTTTTTTTGTGTCAGTAATTACATGGGAGGTAACAGGATACAGCTAAAATGGAGCCCTTACCCATCTATCACTACCTAAGACAGGTTATTCTTCAGCAATCCTGGTTAAGCAGCACAGCAAGGCCAAAGCTGAGCTGCAGTTCTTGCACACCCAAGGTTTCTGTGCCTTCTTCACACGAAGAAGCTGGAAGGGAAGGTAGAACCAGACACCCCTTTCCAGCCTCCCATGGAGAGATGGGGGGCTCTCCTTCCACAATCCATGAGTCAAGCATGGGAACAGACACCAGTCTGCCCGAGCCAGCCAGCCATATCATAATTGGACACAAAGCTTGTTCCTTACAGGTGCAGTAACAAGAAAACAGCAAAATTAAACACATGCAATGCTTCAGGTCTTTATTGTTGCTGTAGAGTAACTGGTACATGGTTAAAACATTCTAATAATATCATCAGTGAAATCTGAAAACTAAGGCTTTCTGTAGGTTTGTAGTGTCCTGGTGTTTCCTTTCACACAGTGCACATATAAAATCAAGTTATCAAAACACAGATCTTTTAAACAACACCGATTGATGCAACGCACAAAACTAGGAACTACATCTCCTATGGTCAAGACAACACCTTACAGACCAGCTTTGGGCCTTGCAGCTTTGAAGTCAAGAGAAAAATGTCTTGGTCTGACATCCTGCTACCCAGATGAGCCTGATGACACAGAGAGATGGCAGGATTTCAACCTGCTGCTCTGAGCAGAGAGAAAGAAACCCCCTGATGCTGATGAGGAAACGTTTGATTGAGCAAAGGGAGCAGCATCCTTAAAGCACAGCACTGACCCCAAACAATGTGTGCAAGACCCAGCAGGACCTGCAGACAGAGCCCAGAGGGGCAGCTGCTGGGACTGCCAGAGAAGGTGAAATGGGACAAACCTGCCACTGAGTGAGATGAGACCCAGCGCCAGTCCAAGTCCCATGGAGAGGGCTGTGGGATTCCTGGAGCGCTAGCACCTGTATCCCAACAGCACTGAAAAAATTTCCAAGTGATTCACCCAGCACAGAATCACAGAATGATTTAGGTGAGAAAAGATCACTGAGCCAGCACTGCCAAGTCCACCATGAAACCACGTCCTTAAATGCCAACTTTGTGATCTTTGAAAAGGGAGACAGGGTAGGAACAAAGTAGTCTCCAAGAAATCCGTATGTCAGAACCTTTTCATTAGACAGCTACGTTTGCACCAGAGGGGAAAAAAACATTCACAGAAAAAATCTTACCCCAGTTCCCTAATCACTTTTTAAACAAAGAAGCTTCTCCATCCACAAAACTTTTAGTTTTTAATCAACATTTTTTCCATCTTGCATTTCTAATTCACCTGAAAAATGATGCACATAATCTAAACATCTACCTCAAACATGCGTTTGAGGAGGAGGATTCTTCACTTACCACTCTGCACCATGGAGCTGGGCATTGCAAACGTGACATTACCAGCTGAAAAGCAGATTATTCTTTCTCTTTGATCCAAACACATAAGGAAGGAGGATGAATTACAGATTTTGCAGGATGTTTTTATCACATTACAGTAGGTTACATGTTTGGCTCCACCTGGGAGGAAATCCCTTGTAAGGGTCAACGATGGACTGCACTGACTTCATTTTCAGAGCCCAACTTTAATTACACAGAGACATAAATCCTGAACCATGCCATGACCAAGACTCACACTGGTGTTCCTGGTACATCTGATGACACCACAAAGTTCTCTGAATGACTGAGAAAAGCGTAGCTGGTATTTTATGTCACCAAAACATGGAACCTGTCCTCTGAAGTCATTCCTGAAGGTGATGTTAAGGCTATTGGAGTAGGCTGGCTATGGTTACTCCTGGTGTGAAAGCAAAGCCATGGCCCAGGACAGACTGGAAGAAGCCTTTTAGGTCTCCTCTGCATTAACCACAAATGAGGTTTTTAGGTTTTCCCTTGCAGTGGGTTACCTGAATGTGCAGGGTATTGGCTGAAGAGAAGACAGGCTATGGAAGTGTAAGCTGCAACCACGCCTGTGGTATCACAGAACTGCTTTAAAAAAAGACCTCCTTCCACTCATGACAATGCAACACCAGTAGTCAGGTACACAAATACAAACATGAAAAAATCATTAAGCAATATAACCCTAAATATAAACCTACTTTTATTTATTTTTAAGAAAAAAGGGATTAAAAAATTTGGAGTAAACCAGATGGCTTCAAGTACTTTCCTCATAATAAACAATTAGTTATTATAAGCACAGATTAAAAAAGACTTGTCACCTTGCAAGGGACAGTTGAATAGAGGCTGGTGATTTGTCCAAAAATGGTCTTTAAAACAAACACATTAGTAGACAACATGCCTAGTGTTGTAATTTAGAAGCAAACAGGTGTGTCCACCATGCCAGCCCAACACTTGAGACACGCAGCACAGCACAAGGTACGTTTTCCTCTCTGGACTTTCACATTTCACAGCAACACCACTCAACAAATGGAGCCAGGCCATCTGGGTCCAGCTCAAACAAGCCCTCATGCAATAAAAAACAAATAATTACTAAGTCAGGAAGGTTTTGCAGCAATACGATTGTTCACGTTGTCTAAAATTTTGGAGGTTGCAACACAATTCAACCTGAAGACCTGAAGTACCTCCGAAGTGCTGGCAATGTTTTTGTCTTTTTCTGTGTGATCATGAACATTACTTTTATTATACATGACAAGGGATGCACTTCAAAGTGCCTTGTCTGAATTTAGGCCTTCAGGTTTTGTGAATGTCATGAAAATAAGGGAAAGTACCAAAAGTTGTGAAGGAGGTTGAAAAAGTAATGATGTCATCAGGAAACAAAGCCAGCATGCAAAGGGAAGATGCAGCTCTTCCCCGAGCTAAGTCCAAAACTCAGACCCAGCTCTTCCTTGTGCTAAGTCCAAAACTCAAACCCATCTCTTGTACCACCAAGGAGAGAACTGTTGCATTTCAACAGGTCTGCCTGACATGCAAGGAACAAGCACTCTTTCTGATTATGCACATGGACACGTGAAATGCCAAAGGAAGCAATGCGAAAACCAAAATTAATACTACAAAAATTCAAAAAAAGAAATAAAAAGGTATTTTGCCTACTCTGAAAACTAAATAAAATGTTTTCAACCAAAGAAGGTCTACAAGGATACAAGGAAGCCTTTTTAAAAAACATTTTCCAGTTACTCAGAGACAAACAGCTATTTTTGCCTCTGTGAGAAAAAAAATACCAATAAACCAGCTCCCCTATCCTGCAGCTCTGCATACTACAGTAGGAACAAGTCTCCCACAGCTAACAGGGAGACTAGAACAGTATGAAACAGTGAGAGATAAAAACTGAGCTGCACAGGTCTATTAAATAATCAGCAAACACTTAAATGGAGGCAGAGTGAGCACTGTACTGCTTTCTGTAGTATGACACAAGACTGCAAGGCTTGAAATTCCTCCTGAGTGACCAAGCCAGAATAGCTGAATGGTTGGTAGGTTCAGTAGTGTTTGGAAAAGCTTATGCAAAAATATTACTACCAAATAAGTTTGAGTATTTGAAATAGAAAAAAGAAACAGAACAACTTCTCGTTCAACTTTCATCTACCATCTAAACTTACCAGTTTTCCAAATTCAGTGCTTACTTCACACCAACGTGACTGTAAAGAAATCATACATCTGCCTCTCTTTGCTGAACTGTTTGGGTTTCTACATGAAACTTCAGTGCACATCACATTTATTAATGTCCTTATGATTGTTCAGTAATCCAGCAATTTGTTTCTTAATGACAGCAGAATGCAGTTGCTAGCTGCTTGTGAGAGCAATGTCAAAATTACATTCAGAGATTAAAAACTACCATTTTCATGTGGAGCAATATCTAACATTTCTCTTTTTCTTCACAGAATCATGTGCAAATGTCTAACAATGGCGATAGTAAAAGACACTTCTCATGCAAAAATTGTTCCCTGTGCATAAAATTTGCAGGGCATCTCAAAACCACCCTTCCTCTACCCCAGAACTAATTGATTTTTACTTTCGTGTTGTGAAATTTCTGTTGCTTTTTAAAATACTGATGGCAAGCGAGTTCTATGAGTTCCAGCCCACCAAACATCTTCTGCTGCACAATGAAAAAGACGATCATGGCTGCAAAGTACCACTGTGCAAAGCTGTACAGGTAGAGCAGCACCAGCATTCCCAGCGGGAACGCCGTCCAGTAGAGGAGCGAGGCGCACTTCACGGCCAGCACCCTGAGCTCGGATTTGCAGGGTGGGACAATGCCCTTCCCAGCTGCACTGAAGCACCTTCCACCCTCGTAGAAGCTCCTCAGTCTCTCCTCCTTCTCCTCCCAGCGCTGCCGGCACCAAAGCTGCAGCCCCTCCTTGGAGGTGGGCACCGTCTCGATGGGGTATCTCCGGACGTGGAAGTGAATCTCCTTTGGGAAGTTTCCCTTCAGAAGGTGCTTCTCTGTCTGAGGAATGTTTTGGGGGTATGCCACGGTTATGTCATGGATGGCATCAAGGTTGTCACCTAGAAGAAAGGTTTTGGGGGAAAAAAGATCAATACAGATCATGCAATAGTCAGAATACTAATCTGCTTAAAGACGTGACTGAAAACTGTCAAAATTATGGCAGAAATCCCAGAAATCCCAGAGATACATTAACTATGCAGACTGTGTTTCATCTGCTAGAGTATCTAAAGACTGAAAGGTCAAACTTTTCCCAATCACTGCCTGTTCTGAATCTGAACAACAAGCTTTGGGAACAAGATTACACACAGTACAAACTAATGCAGAATTACAATAGTAGGAGAATTAAGTCAAATGTAAAGGAGAGAAGAGGCACATCTGGTCTTGGATAACGAGTGCTGTATGTGAGTCTGATGTTCAGCTGTTTGGGTAAAGGGAGCACAGCTAACCATTCAAACAGCAACTGCACATTAGAAATTCAAGGGGCTATAGATGAAAAAAACCCCCAGTCTTCATTAGCATGCCTGATTGAGCCAGCATTTTTGAAAGGATATCAGTATTGCCAAAGCAGGGCTTGCTAGAGCATCCTTGTTCTAAGTGTTTTTACATTTTGCACTTTCTAAATATCATCTTTATCCCCCAGCCTCTGAACAGACATTCTTTTTAGATTTCATGAAGTAAATTCTGCTAGTGTAAAACGGATCTAAAAATAGGCATGTGGTGCACTGGACGTTGCATAACTGCTAAGTTCTGCCAGCAGTGATTTATGTTGCTGTTTTTATTTGGCTGGCTGGCTCAGGGCAAAATAGAATTGGAGACTAAAAGCTGTCTCCAGTTGCAGCAATTGAAGACTTTTGTTCTCACAGATGATGCCACTTCTTGCAAAAATGATCAAAACCTACTCTTTAGCCCCACTCTTCATTTTCATTTCCTCTCCTTCCCTGGCATTTTGGTTTTTCTTTACAGCCCTAAAAATGACAGGGCCAGAATAGAAAGTTACTTTAAAAGGCCATGTTCAAAATGATGTATCTAAAGTTCAACTCCAAATATCACAAGAGGGGGAAAAACCCTATTCAGCCTTTCAGATATTTTATAACTGTGCTGTCTTGAAGCAATCTCTCTTGGACAGTTTTGTGGTAGGTTAGTTGGGGTTTTAAAGAGATTTATATGGCTCCTTGGAGGTCTATCACTGCAAAACTCAATATTCCATCTTTTGTCTAGCTCTGGGTTTACCTCTGAACTGAGCAGACAATCCCTGTGTTCTGCACAGGTAAAACCTATCAGATCTCTTTCCAAGAGATACCAAAATTGATCACGTCTTAGAAACTCAGCCCTTACAAAGGGAAATAACTGCCAGCCTGTTGCACCTTGGCACAAAACATTTTAGTTTTGAGAGCAGCTTGCATTTTAACTCCCCTATTCCAAATATTTCTAGCATCAGATTTACAGTCATCCTTCAGCACAGACATCCATCCCTTACTTCCTGGCCCAACCAGGGGAAGGTCTACTACATAAACCTCCAAGAGATTTCCATCTCTTACAATCTCCTTCCTCCTGATCCTCCATAGCTCCCCAGGTCTAGTGGAACATAAAATTACACACTTTACCCCAAAAGGGAGGCCAGAAAAGTCCAGCCTTCCTGATATCCTTGCATCAAAAAAGACTTTTATGAAATGAGTTTTTAGCCAGATGAGTTTCTTGCACATCTTGCAGTCATTCATGCCTGGGCAGCTAAACTATCAGTCTGCCAACTGCATGAACTACTTGGAAAATCAAGGCTTTACACTTAAGGGCCACTGGCATACAGACCACAGGTCATAAATCATCAGATCTGCTTAAGACACAGATTTGCTGACTCTGTGCAAGCAGGGCTGGCAGGACTCCCTGCACTCACATAGCTGGTCTGATGTCTTTAGCATGCAGGGATATTTCTCCCCATGAATTCCTGATCAGAGACAGGAAAGCCTCTACTCCTTGCCTATGGATCCATAGCCTCCCCAGACAAGACACCTTCCAGCAGGGCTTCCCACCAGACTGCAGAAGGTCTAGACTACATTATGGCTCCTTAGTTGAAGAAAGAAAGCTCAAAGAGCTGCACAGAGGAGGGAGGATGTTACTGTTTCAACATTACACATGGGGAAATGGAGGCAGAGAATTTTCCATGGCCTGCTCTGTGTGTCCAGCTGGAACCAGTATCTCCTAATTCCAGCTGCAAGATTCAGCTCTGAAAGTGTATTTTGTACAAGAAGAAAAGAAACTTCAAAGGCACATATTTAGCATATCTGAAATATTTAGCATGTCTGAAAGAACAGAAATATCAGAAAGGGAGAAGACCAGAATACCAGGTTTCATATGCAAGAGGCTCCTTGCTTGGGTCATCCATATTTAATAGCTCCACACAAACGGCAGCCTGAAGCTTTAATTCCCTGGCAAGGCAAGCTACAAGACAATCTGCTAAAAGGAAGAAAAGTCACCACAGCAGACAAAGGTAGACCATTCACGAGAAAGGGAATTCCCTTAGGCTAGGTTTAATCAGGCAGCTCTGAACCTGCATCCTTTGAGCATCTTTACTGTCTCTTTCCCTGTGAAGTTAGGCTGTTGTCTCTGCAGTCTGGAGATATCTAACAACATGTGTTTCAGATCCATAGCAAAGTGCCAGTCAACCAGAAAATCAAGTGATCAGAAGTAAAGACATAGGGCAGTCACTGACTTAAGGATGTTTTTTCCAACTGAATTTAAAGACTTGCTTCAACAACCTGTTTATGCTAGTTTTGAAGAAAAATTTTCCCATGGGAAACCACATCATTCTATGTCTCTGGTGGGTCAAAAAAGAAGTAAGCAAACATACAGCTCAGAGAAGCTGAAGAGGACAAAACACTTCTTGCAATATTTTCAGTGACATCTGAGGGATTGTCTTTTTCCTGTGAGTATCCATGACCCCTTGAGGAAGGAATGAAGGACAAAGGAAATCAAATAATGTTCAGAGATCTGCATCTGAAATCTAATTAAGCTAAGAAACTGCTATTTAGGCTAAAACATCAGGCAGGTAGCCCAGCTCCTCAGGACAAATAGAAACACCCATTTCAGTCGCTTTACAGTTCCATGACTTTCTTCCTGCAGTAGTGAACTATGTATCCTCTGCACCCAAGAATAGTATTTTGTCCTTTGCTTTGTAAGAGCACCTCAGAAAAGGAAAGATAACTGTAGTGCTCAGGAGTGAATATAAAGTTTATTTCTAACTATTGTTAAGCAGTTGTAAACTGCACAACATGCAGACGATGATTAATCCATGTGGCAGTCTCCATTTTGGGATGACAAAATGCCTCTAAAGCACTATTCTTTAACTTACTGAACTTTCTGTGCCCAAAGTTATTTATAGTTCAGCTCTGTTGATACAGGACATTACTTCAGGCAGTTACAATGCACAGCTGGTTGCTTTGGGCACTGGACTCAGGTGGCACGGGGAGAACTTGACCAGGCTCAGGACCAAAACACCAGCAGCAGAGAAAGACACATTTTTTAAAAAAACACTTCCAAGGAAAAATGAGGATATCTTCTTTCACTACACCAGTTGCTCAATCAGAATTTTTATCCTGCAGCATTTGGTAGCCCCGTGCAGCTCAGTTTCTGCAACCCCCTGCCCCAGCAAACCCGAGCACACATTCCCTATGTGCTCACACACAATACAGGGGCACTGTACACTGGCACAGCCAGCCAGCATCTTTTATTTCATCACTTATCATAAAACGTTACAAGAGCCTCTTACTAGGTTCAAAATAAAGATGTTACAGGTAAACTGAAAATTACTTTTAATTCTGTGGTCAATAATATCATGCCTGCACAGTATTTTAATTCCAGGAGACAAAACCCAGCCTGAATGCAGAAGGCAGGATTAAATGTTTTTCAGCTTCCTTCAAACGCTTTCACAAAGAGATTATTGCAGTGCGGCTGCAATTGGAGACAACTACCAGAGGTGAAGTTCAGCCCTACAGCACAATCCCAAGCAAGTGGGATGAACCCAGCCCCTGGTCCTGGATGGATGGATGGATGGATGGATGGATGGATGGATGGATGGATGGATGGATGGACCCATTCCCTGTGCTAAAGCTTTGCTTGGGAGCTCAGGCACAGTCTGTTCCTCAGTTCTGACTCACACCAGCCACAAGGACACTTCCTTGCTCCTACCCAGCGATGCCAAGCAGGCTCACTGTGAGACAAAGGGATCTGTACCAGCCAGGGCCAAAATAATGACTCAGAACAGGAGCTCTGAAGGCCAAAATGATCACCAGTGAGCTAAAAAAGAGGATGGCCCCAAGGCAAATCCGTGCAATGAACTGCTCAGACTCTCAGCAGCCTCAAAGGTGAATTCAAGTCTCCTTGGCATTAACAGGGGTGGCTATTACCCATTTCCATCCCTACCAAGGATCTCAGCAGTCCTACTTTGGTTATCATTGACATTCCTTTACACCTCACAAGGATTACATTGGCTCTTTCCCTGCTCTGATCCAGCAGAGAGGATGCTATTCTTAACCAGGGTACATCACAGAACAGCAGCTGATGAGCTGCTGAGCCACCACGGGGAGAGGCACACGGAGATGCTCTCACAACAGAATATCCATTCTTAATTTAAGCTGCTCTGTTGAAAGTGGGCCCTATATGTGAGGTCCTTGTCCATCCTACCTCCCAGCCCAATACAACTGCTTTCTGCGGCAAAGTGACATACCTGTCCCTTCATTGCACAGCTCCAGATATTTCATACATTCCCAGGTTTCCATTAAACACTGGCTGTTGCTCACCCACCTATGCCTTAATATCTTCCACCCTAGTCACATTTCCTTAGGAAACCTGATAGAAGGAGGCTTGGTACTTCTGTAAATAAACTGATCAGCAAGATAATGAAAGAAAAGATGGAAACCAGTAGAAGAAAACTTGTCAGGTTATAGAATATCTGAGTATTTTATGTTAGCCTTAAACACAGATACACTTTTGGACATTAAAACAAAAGCCATCTAAAACTGCTTACTGGGAAATATTACTGTCTTGGTTCATAAGATTTGAGTAATTTTTCCTTGAGAACACAGTATCAGGAGGGAGCAGCTTCAAGGATTTACAGCTCCTCCTGGGAAGTATCATGCTTGTGAGGATTTAAAACTTCAGGCAGCCCTCTTTAAAGCAGCGGTGTCAGCTGGGGTTAATCTAAATCACTTTCAACTCAGTAGTTATTGGAAATCTTTTTTTAGGTAAGTGTAGCAATCAAATAAGCAAACAAAAAAAGACAGAATGATAATGCTGCTTTGATTAACAGAGAAGAGTGATCCTGCATACCAATTCTTTCTATACCTATCTGATTTTCCACTGGCATTGTGATACAAGGAGAGAGGGAGCCCTTCCACCTGCTAACACTAAGGGGTTAAGGACACTGCACCTCTGGTCCCTGAGGGTGGGAGACAGGAAAGGACAGCTCTGTCTGCTTTCTGCTGCCCAGCAGGAAGGAAATGTGCTCTGGGTGCTGCACTCAGGAGTAGAGGACTACTGGGATCCCATAGCAGGTACCTCCAGCCCAGATATACAAAGATCAAGAGATGTAAGGACATCCTCATGGCTATCAGCAACCATTACATGTGCTTAATTCTGTTGCTAAATACATTTAAATCACATGGTTTTGCAGCCTGATGCTACATCTCATTAATATGTAAACAATACCACTAACTGAAGCTGCTGAGAGGGTGGTGGTGGGGAAGGAGATCCGATTTGACTTTGAAATCTCTGTAAATACCTCATTTAATTATTCTAAGACCAGACTGGAATGTTATCATCATCTAATCTGATCTCCTGAATGACACAGGAGCTGATGCAAAATGCTCTCAGTTCTGCCATGGATGTGGTGAGACAGACAGCCCGCACTGCCCTAAAGCTTTTACCACAAGACAAGCAGCTCCCCTAATTAATCAGGGGGGCGTGCATGTGTCTGTGTGCATTTATTTTTGTACTTCTACTTCCTGACCACGTAACTTGGCTAAATTAGAGACCTGTCTGCTCACAGAGGTAAGTGGTGGTATGATCTGTCAACCTCAGAAGTTGCTCCTGAACAAACTAAATGTACTTATTTGCTGAGATCTCAATATGAAACATGGCTTTTAAAGCTCAAACCCCTTACTAAAGCTCTCTGAATCTCTTCTAATATTTCAATATACTTTTCAAAGCATGGCTGCTGGAACCAGTAGAAATTTCCAAAATGGCCTCATTAAGTCCATACACAGGCATCTAGTACTAACATTCCTACTTCTTGTTTTTCCACTCCTACCTGTGACAGAGCCTGAGATTCTCACACCCCAGGCTGGTGCTGCTAATTGGCTCCACCAACTGCATCCTGGGCTGCATCCCAAGCAGTGTGGCCAGCAGGTCCAGGGAGGGGATTCTCTCCCTCTGCTCTGCTCTAGTGAGACCCCACCTGGAGAGCTGCATCCAGCTCTGGGATCCCCAGCATTGTTGGAATAAGGCCAGCAGAGGCCATGAAGATGCTCTGAGTGCTGGAGCATCTCTGCTACAGATAGGCTGAAAGAGCTGGGGTTGTTCAGCCTGGAGAAGAGCCCTGTGGAGACCTTAGAGCACCTTGCAGTAGCTGAGGGGGGCTACAAGAGAGCTGGAGAGGCACTTTTTACAAGGCATGGAGTGACAGGACAAACAGGAATGGCTTTAAAGCTTTAAAGTGAAGGAGGACAGGGTTAGATTAGATACTAAGAAGAAATTCCTTACTGTGGGAGTAGTAAAGCACTGGCTCACACTGGCCCAAAGAAGCTGTGGATGCCCTGTGTTCAAGGCCAGGCTGGATGGGGATTGGAGAAACCTGATCTAGTGCAAAGTGTCCCTGCCCAGGACAGAGGGCTTAGAACCCAGTGATCTTAAGGTCCCTTCCAACCCAAACCATTCCATGATTTTATTGCTTGAACACATCTCTCCGCTTGCCCTCTTCATGGATAAATTAATGAGGAGAACTGCAGTTAAGCCTGCCAGCTCCCTTCCTCCTCTCCAGACCAAATCAGATAGTTTAATATGGAATAGTCCAGTTATGCTATAAGAAGTCAGTACTGTGGAAGACCTAAGAGCAGGTCAAGAAGTATTTTATCCTGATCTGCAAGTTAAGATGTATCAAGTGCTAAACTGACCCTTAGTTTGTGGATTAAACTGGAGAAAAATGCTGGGCACGGGAATTGAAGCAAAACACAGAAGATTTAGCTCAGAATTATTGCAAGCATTGTTTACACAGCTGTGCTTTACAGGATTCATGCAAGTATGGGTCATGCTGGTGGATTTCATGTTTCAGGACAGCTCACAGCCTCCACTAAGGTTTCACTGATAAAACTCAGCCTTCCCACCTCTCCAGACGTGAGGCCTCTGACCCTGCTGCTGCCAAAGTCACAGCCAGCTGGTTTGAAACACCTCATGTGGCTCCTGTCAACACAAACCCAGGAATGACTTCAGGAACCGAGGCTGCCTGCTAAAAGAGGAATGAATCTCTGTGCAGATGAAGGAAGGATGTGCACAGGAAAGGGGGGATCCAGCCACAGCAACAGGGAATGATCCACTGGCTCGATCCACAAGAGTGCCCAGGAGCTGCTCCTCAGTCTTCCCTCCCTGACTCTGAAGGGTTATTTTACAAATTGCAAAGGAAAAGCGGGCCGAGCTATAAATAAAACACAAAAATATGTGGAGAGAAAGGAATGAAGGGATAAAAGGGTTGGAATAACAAGTTATTTTCAGTCACTGGAGATGACCAGGCAAAACTGACTCACCACTCTTTACACTATCATTCCCAAACTATATTTATCAAATCCAGATAACAAAAATGCCATGTTTATTCCCTTGCCTGCATATCTGCTCTCTCCCAACCTCCCCTGCTACAAGTTTTCTTGACACACACATATGGGATTTGGTTTCACAGGTATGTTACAAGTTAGGTAGAAGAAGACATTGCTGTTTCTAGGCTTATAGGACACCACTGGTTTTTGAAACACAAAAATGATGTTTTATGTAACAGAGAGACACTGACACCCTGGTATGCAACTTTCCAACTCCTCTGAGCTCAAACGTGCATTTCCTGGCAAACAGCCAACCAGCTCAGACGAGAATCACAATTCTGCTTGAAATGAAGATAATTTGATACACTTCAGTGAAATCTTTTAAAAAAAAATCGTGTACTCTACCATGTTACAATAAGATGTCTTGATAGGCAGGCAAATATACCTAAATTAGGAAATGGCTGAGTTATTTTTATTAAAAAAAATGCTAAACTAGTCATCCAGGTATTTCTGGCAAGCTAAGTATCATTACAATTAAGCAAAAATAAGACACCAGATACCCTTAAAAAAAATCATACACAGACATACAGAGCTTATTCTTATCTATAAAATAACAGACTATTCACCTAATTTTTCTGTTACTTGTTGGGCATTTCAAATCCCTGGGAATCTGGGAAAGAAATAATCCACCCCTGTACGAATGTACATTTCTTTGCTGTCTACTTGAATGAACAATCTCTCTCCAATGCAGATGACATTAAACATCAATCTCTACAACAGAAAACACATTCCTATTTGAGGTAATCCACTTCTACCAGAATCCAGCTGTTGTATCTGCAATTTCCACTGCCATTTCTGACTGGTCTCACTGAGTTAACAGTAAAGCAAAACACTCTGGAACAGTTTACATACACAACTGTCATACCAATGATGCTCAACATTGCAGGATGTTACTGCTAGGTAAACAATGGAGCTGGCTTAAACCCTGGAATTTTTGGAGAAGAAAAGTGGTACATTTTTAAAGATGCAAGCAGTAGCAGTATGTATAAACTGCCATGCTGTAGTGCAACAGCATACAAAGGCTTTTGGGATCCCAATTAAAATACAAGGGTTAAAGAGGTTATACTTCCCAATCTCCCTGGTCTTCTTATTAGATGTTATTTAATTCCCTCAATTCTTTCAAAACCGTAGCTCATGCTCTTTTCAAATGCTTCTATCTCTTTTCTATACTTCTAGGATTCGTCAGCATGTAAAGTAGGAATTTTCTCATCATTTTCTCGTCATTTTTAATCATTGCCTTAAACAAACATTTTGCCAAACCTGCAGACTGAGCATGCAACTTATTCTGAGCCTTGTCTTTGGTTAAGTCACTACAAAATCAGTGTGAGTCACTGTGAGTAGAGGAAACTAATTCACCACAGATACTCAGAAGGAAGCAGCTGTGACAATTCTTGCTTGGTAATCAACAGATCAAAGTGCACCCCATCTCCTCGGAAATGCCAAGGATTCTTGCTGTCCATCAGCCCTCACTTCAGGCCAGTGGAAGGATGGTGCTAGGAATAGCATAACACCATCCACTGCAGTACTGCAACAGCAGCAATAAGAAAATAAATGATGACCATTAGAGAAAAGACATTTTATTCTTGGCTTCTAGCACATTACAACTATTCTTTTTTATAATTCAGATATAAAGGTCAGATTCCTTTCCTCACCTTACTCTGTGTTTCTCTCTTTTTCCAGTCGCTACAGATGAGCACCCTTTCCTTAATTCCAGGCACTTTGCTGTCCGTCCTCACTACCCACAGCCAGCCGCTAGAGAGAACTCTTCAGCTGTGCACTGACCCGACACCGCCTCCAGCCCTGCCCCTTCACACCGTCCCAGGCATCACTCTCAGCCCTCAGCAGCCCAGCAAGAGCAATCAGGAACCAGGGGGAGACTCTGGTTCCATGCAATATGACAGACTGGCTAGATGATGTACCCAGTACCACCACTTTTGGGATACACGAAACTGAAAACGCATTTTGAGATATTTGATCTTACAAATATGGCCCATCCCAAACCAAAACACTAAATGAAAACATACCCTGAACCAAAAATAGAGTATGAACTGGACATTGAAAAAAACACCTGCTAGCTGCCACCTCAAATATTTGGATGGAGTGCTTCTGCAGATGTCCTGAGCCGATCTCTTGCACGCCTCACTGATTTGTGCTATTGCCATTCTTGGTCACAGTGGTTTGTTTTCATTTCTGTGTACAAAGCAGGAGGAATGCAGAACAGCACCAGCAGCCCCACGAGAAGGCATAATTTCGGCACACAGAAAATAGTGATGCTTATAAGCTCCCTCCAATTGATATATACACTAAAGCCATAGCAACACTTCAGTTTAACCTTGATTTTGAAACCCAGGACAAGGATTTTGCTCTGAAAACATTTCATTCTCTGCTGTTAGCAGAACTTCTGTCAAGAGCATCTGTTTTATTATCTGAATTTTCAGCTGAGGCATATTTACATAGAAATGAGCTCATCTATACATCTCAGGGAGAGAAAACGGTTTGGGGTAGAAAAGCACTCAGGTTTCAACTCAGCAGCAAAGCCCTAGTCATGAAAGAGTCAAGAAAACAGAGCCTCTAACATACTTTAATCTTCCCTTCTTTATTGTAACCCTCTAGATGTAACTTGGCCCTTTGAAATTCAACTCTAACACTGCTAATTCAATTTCCATGGGTTTTTTTCCACTGCTGGCTGGCCACACAAACCATAGAGCCCCCTGAAACCAGAGTCTACAGCACAGCACAAAACAGGCATTTAGACCCATGGCAGCCTGCACCAAGATATGGACTTAGAGTTCCCAATCCCCTGGTGCTAAAACAGTTTCCACCAGACCATGCTACACACAAGTGCACAAATCTTGTTAAATTTAATCAGCCCAGTACTTGGGGGAGCCATCTTAATCAGAAAGGGATTTAATGAAAAGCCGCAACACCAATGAATACTCTTTAATTATGACTGACTAATATTTATCCACAAAGAGGAATTTGTTTCAGGATTAGTCTGAGACCTGGAAGAAGCCAAAGACATCAATTTAATAATGGAATGCCTAATTAAAGTATAATGGAAACCTAATTGTGATATACTGCTTTGTAGCGCACATGATTTATTTAGAACAATTGCTTTTCACTGGGCTCATTAGGGAAAGTTAAACAAAACACGATAGCAAAAAAGAATAGGGAAAAACAGACACACTGGAACTTCCAAGATGATTATAATCAACTGATGAAAGACAGTGACATATTTGTCAGATAAAACACTGCCATCCCTCCGCAGGCTGTGATTAAACTTTCTAAAAAGGATAATGATTATATAGTTTCTTTCCTCCCTAATGACACAGGA
The DNA here is from genome assembly GCF_028769735.1 of Zonotrichia leucophrys gambelii. Classification (NCBI taxonomy): domain Eukaryota; kingdom Metazoa; phylum Chordata; class Aves; order Passeriformes; family Passerellidae; genus Zonotrichia; species Zonotrichia leucophrys. The sequence continues at coordinate 92,989,803 of NC_088172.1, forward strand.
TCAGACCCAAACCCCAGTGCAGCTACTTGGTGCAGCTCTTCTGAGGGAAATGAGCCATAACATTGAAGGGTCTAATGGCCTTTGGATCCTCCTCATGCAGAGAAGCCTCACATAACACAAACACCCTTCCAGCTACTATGGAAGGAGAAAGGAAAACCAGTGCAGACCCCTCCAGCCCTTCCTACCTGTAGGAAGTGACTGCAGGACTGACTGTTCCTGATCAGGATGCACTTCTTTAAGAAGGGATGGCCCTAGAGGTACCCATGGCACATAATTGAATGTTTCCTATTTTTTTTTTCCTAAATGAAAAATAAAAAGCTGCCCAATCCACTCTTCTTGCAAAATCAAACATCCTCCTGGTGGCATGGTTGTCCCCACAGAACACTGGGCTAGTTGCTACTCCTCCCTTCACTCAAGCCAAGTGAAGGACATGAGCTGTTTACCCTGCAGCACATTTCTAGAGTGTCAGAGCAAACAGTGTTTCTTCCCTTCATGGTAAAATGGTAGAAAAACTGAAGGAAGTGCTTGCTCCTCTACCCAGCAGTGCCCTGCAGAAAACAGACACAGGGAGGTCCAGGAGCAAATGAGCTTCCTCTGACAGTGACTGCTGGAAGCACTGAACACCTCTCTCAGCTCCAGCTCAGTTATGGTGATGTGAGAATGGCTGTGCCAACAGAAGCTGTCATGACAATGCCACAGAAAAGAGAAAGGGATGCTCCATACCATGGGATGTGTGGAAACACAGTACAGCATGGCGTTACAGACGCATGAGGACTTGCAGCAATTTTAAATGCACAGCAACAAAAAGATTTGTCTCCAGTGATAAAACGATTTGCTAATGTTTTTTCCCAACTACTGCTATTCATAGAGATGCTTAGAAGAATTACACTAAAGTCAGTTCCTTGAATGAAAATGAACAAAGACTGCTGGGAGTGCCTGGATAATCATTCCTGTGCTGAGATGGAAGGGGAATTTTAGGCACCCATCTTCCACATGGATGGTGCTGTCAGTCTGCCAGCCAGAGAAGTAAAAACTGAATTCCTTTTGCAAGGACAGCGAGAGAGTGAGAAGCAGGCCAGTGGTTCATCTTCAGATCTGGTCTCAGTGTCACAAGAACAAGACTGAGAGAGGCCATTTATCCCAGTATGGAATGGCCCAACACTGAGCCAGTGTGCTTCTCTGCTAAGACAAAGACAACCAGGTGTAGAGTCACCCTCTGTGCTTTGTACCTTCGTATTAAACATGTGTACAGCAGTGGTCTGCTGGTTTTTATACTGATCAGAAGGCAAACCCATGCTGCCAGCTGAAGTCACAGATGAGAAATGTTGTAAATCCTTCTTGTAGAGGCATCTTTGGACAGAAGTCTAAAATTGGTTTCCTAAAAACATCTGCTATAAACTTCCATTTCTGAACTCCAGTGGAATATTTAACTCCATTGGCACTGCATGCTAGAAAGCTCTGAAAGCACTCATCACTAATGTTTTTAACATTGCTTTTTAACACAAGTATGAGTATGTACATAACTAAACCACAATGAATAGAATCAACTTAGACAGTTGAATTTATTTCATAGGAATTACAGAAACAAATGGCCTGCAATTTAAAAAGCCCATTGTTGTCAGTACACAATTGTTTTCCTTAAATATTTTAACTCAAGGAAAAATGTAGCCCCCTAAATTTCACACAGTGCATGGAGAGGACAATGCTTAATTAAAGGGAGAAACAATGTGTCACAAGAGAAAATCCTTCTGAGCAATGTTTTCCACTAATACCCTTTGCTATACCTAACACATTTGAGTTCAGAAACAGTTTCCCTCAAAACTACCCGAACAATCATTCTATCTGCATGTTGCTCCCCTAAGGCTTACCACTGAAAGCACAAAAGGCATCACAAAAATCTTCATTCCACAGCTTCCTCCACTGGGAGATCCCAAGGTGTACAGGAACAGCAAACAGATGGGAAACACTCACACTGGGAGGATATCCCAGAAAACTCCATGTTCCTCAGCAGAACGTTGCTATTTTCCCTCAAGTGCTCCTGAACATAACCCTGTTTACTGCAAACAACATTTAGCCCTGCTAAATTCTGCCTCAGTGCCCATGGACAAGCTGCACACCATCTGCACAGCCTTCAGGGCAAGACTGCTATTCCCACTCCTATTTGGCCTACAGACATAAACAGCTGTGGAGGGCTCCAGGCAGGAGGGAAAGGATAAGAGACCTCCTGAACACCACGGAACACACCAACATCTCTGCGCTGGAGGAATGAGAGCCAAGGAAGAGACCCAGCCCTGGGCTGATGTGGAACTCTTAACTGCCTGCAGGAAGGCTCTGCTGTGGTACAGCATGATGTCTTCACCAGCCAGGTGCCAATGGATGTTCCATCCCAGTGGGAAGGGAAAAGGCTGTTCTTAGAAACAGAACAAAGAAATTGACATTGGGTCACAGGACAAGTCAATAACGGTGGTGAGAGAGTTGAAGTTTATCTGAAGAGCATAATTTCTCTTCAGAGGAAGAGTCAGGCTTTTCAAGAGCTGCTGAATGACAAACTGCCAGTTGGTCTTCCAAAAATAAACAATGGGGTGGGTGATGAAAAATCCAGTGTAGCTTGGCTGAGCAAAGATAGTTTAGCTCTAAGAGGTTACTTTTGGTCAAAACCTTTCTCTCTTTAGGCAAACACAAGCAAGGAGAACTTAAGAAGCTTTGATATACTTTTTGAAACATGGAATGCTGAAACCTACAGTCCACCACTCAGTATATTTGCTGCCTAAGCAATGGTGACACAAACTACCTCCCACCAACTCTTCCATCTGCCCTGCTTCCAGGAGCACTAAAACAAATAAACACACCAAACAATAAGCAATTATCACATGAATATCTCTGGAACTACACACACTTAGTGTCTGAGACAAAAGAAATGCAAACCAAACAGTAAGACCTCTTATTTTTATTCTCCCAATGCCATGTCAATCCACAGTCATGAGTTCTTAAAGTGATGACAGCAACATTAACTGTGTTGCTCTATTATAGAAATGGCCTTTCAAATATCCAGACTACCACAAAATTCATTTGACCATCTGTCCAGGCACCTGTGGTAACTCATGTTTAAGTGGCCTGCACACCAAAGTGATGAATTTTTTGATGAGCTTGTAAGAGATTTTGTAGGACAAATCAAAACACAGTGCAAGAAGAGTGAGTACACTGCTGCAGTAACAGCTAATGTCTCAGGTTACAAATGGAATATTTTTCTAGATCAGTCTGTGATCCAGGAAGTTGTCACAGTATCACCCCACTCACCAACTGCAGACATGAATGAATAATTCTATCCATAGAGTAAAACCCTGGCACATTTTGGCATTTTAAATTGACTAGTACATTGAATTATGGCACTGCCTGTGATAAAATAACATTGTAGGCAAGAGACCCAAGATGGAAATGAACTGGCTACTGTCCATTTGTCTTCACTGACTTTCAAAAAACTTCTCCCTTGACACTAAGAGTGAAAAATTAGGTACCAACATGTTTTTAGACTTGCTGGTAAATTATCTTACTTAATCTGAAACAGGAACCTTATAGAAGTCTGGAACACTAACTTTATTCACCTTTATTCACACCTTTGAAGCTATTTTGGCTACTTCTCAGTTACAATTGCAGGGTGCATTTCTATACTGTTCCCTGTGCTACACATCTTCAGAGAAGCAGCAGAGATGTACCCAGTACTAGACTGATAAAGCTATATCTCCACTGCTCTCCTGGCAGTCTCAGGGCAGGCAGGAGGCCAAATTAGCTACCTGTTCCTAGTTACTTATCAGGAACACCATCCTGTGGTGTTATTTATCAGGAACACCATCCTGTGGGGCAAGCAGCAGGGAAATCCCAGAGACTCTCAGAGGGAAAACTTCAGATATGTCCAGTGGTTAGCAAGGATGCCCTCCCTAATTTGCTGTATTGGGACTTGGTGGTCTTTGTCCTCTCCAGGCAGGCTAACTCTAGGCAGACCCTCTACATTGCCCAGGGTCCTGCACAGAAGGGCTCTGGCACCACGTGCCAGCGGGGCCTCAGTGGGATTTGTACAGTGCCTAAAGTGACAGGCTCAACCAGGGGAGAGCAGGAAGACTGTGCTGCTGTGTTGTCACCAGCCCAGCCCCAAGTGTGCCATCAGAGCCCTCTGGCTGAGCAGGGCACTCCTGAGCAGGCAGCTCCACCAAGAAGCCCAGGCCCTGAGGCTTGGATTGACCATCTGCAGCAGGAGCAAACAGCTCACCCATCTAGAGATGCCACAGGCACACTAACGCACAATAATCATTCACACAGCACTTTTAAAAATACCCAAGAGTGCTTGTACTCTTAAAAAGAACTGCATGCAATAAAAGGGGAAAGACCAGATGAACAATTACCTTCTCTTGTTTCCTGCACTGAAGACACACTTCTACTGCCAACAGTTGAACTCAAACTATGACGTACAAACTTGAAGTACACAACCAGAAATGTATCCCCTAAAGCAAGATGAAGATGACTAAATGCTGAGCAAATACTTATTATCAAAGAAGGGTTCCAAAATTGAGACCATAATTTTGTTCTGTCATTAAGCAGAACCTCAACTAAAAATGTTGATGCTATAGCGGATCTATGTGGCTGCTTCTGATTTACCACATATTGCTTTTCCTTTCATGATCCATGGTCTGAAAATGTTAGCCAATAACAATACCTGTCTCATTTTTAAAGACTGAAAAAGGGAACAGCAGAGCAAAATACCAGTAAATGCATGATGCCCTGAATTCCTGACTCTTAAGTATACATTCTCAAAGGGCTGTTTTAAGAAAATATTTACTTTTTGGTTGTTATGGTGATCATCTTTTCACAGCAGTTTATAAAAATAGGGATGGCTAAAAATAAAAATCCAAAAGAACCTAAGGCACTAAAAAGGAATATGGCATGCAGATTTGTCTGCTTCAGAATAAATCTGCATATAGTGTCCTGCAGCAGCACGTTTTACAAAGGGAATTAAAGCCATGAAATTAACATTTTAATGAAGTAGAGAGACCATTGACGTCAGGACTACTCACTGATTGTTGCTTCCAGGTGGCCTAATGAGATGAAAATGAAGTTTATATCTTCAGCTAGTCTAAGCCAGCCTTGTTTTGTGACTGTGATTGAATTTAAATGAGAAGATACTGCTGTGTGCAAACATGTCTAGGCTGGTAAGTAGCCTTATCAAATCTAGGCATAATAAATGCTTGATTTTAAATATTTTATGTTAAGAAAAGGGATTTCAGTCTTCCTTTCACAATTCAACACAAATGGAAAGACCAAGTCTTATCATTAATTGTATAGCATGCCACAGCTTTTGTGCTGGTTGCTCCAGGAATTCCCATATAAAATTTTTACTGCAAGATGTGCTCATTTATCTATCCAGGCACAGAAAACATTCTGCTTACGAAGGCGAAATAGGAAATTGTAAATCCAGCATAGCCTGTGGGTAACCCACAGTGAGATGCTTTGGCACCAGAGGCATGTCAGGCATTAAGGCACACTGATGGAAATGTGAGACCACCATATATTGTGAAACACAATAAACACAATATACAAGGAACTGTAGCACATCATAAATTCCATGTTCCTAAATGCCACTGAGAGCACTGCGTTTCATTTTCTGTCTTCACTATCCAGAGTGAATAGATGTGTATAAATATTTTTCATTATTTTTTATTAGAGGAATGAAATTACACTGGTTTTGCTTTAAATACCCTATTTCTACCTAGAGAACAAGACAATAATTTTGCTGGGGACATACCCTCACAATTTCTGTGAAATCCTGTGAATAGTTTAGTACTGTTTCACTTTTAACCCCTTGACATCATGTCAAAAAATAAATAAAAAACCTAACCCAAAGCCAGTTCCTAAGACCACACATATTATTTAGGTCTAATTCTCACTTAATTCCTGGGTTGACACAACTGTGAAGTAGTCTTTAACAGTTCTAATTTCTCACTTCCAAGGATGTCCTGACATGCAATCTGCTACTGCTGTTATAATTGATCGGCAGTAGAGACTGGAGCAGGGCTGGAGAAACACAGACAATAAATTGACTTGCCTTCCAACTCAGCTCTTCTCTGCAATCTAGAGCTGAAGAAGATCTATGAGGGGATTTATTTGAGATATTCTCTATTTTGTCCATTACAAAATACATAGTTTTAGGCTCATAGCAAGAATAAAGGTAGCCCAACAGCTGCCTTTATTCAACAGCTCCTTGCTCTTTTTAAAATCTAAAAACCTCACAGGAAAGCCCCTTGTTTCTCTGTAAGATGAGACCACTAATTTTACTACTTTTAGCAGACTGCCTGTAAGCCTTTTATAGACATCAGCTTTGCAGGCAAGAGGCATCTCTGGATACAATATGTATATTTACATTCCTTTTTTTTTCTTTTTATTTTCTTTCTTTTTTTTCCCTCTTCCCCATGGGAACAAGGACTATTGCACATGGATTACATTTAAGGACTCTGAAACTAAGTTTAAAAAATGGCCCCACTGGTAATGTAGGAGTCATACCATGGCTAAGCTACCCCTAACCCCTACACAGCATGGCCAAACAATCCTCCTGCCTGTGAAGGTGGAAATTTCCAGAAATTTCTTCCTGTTTGAGATCTTGAGATCTCCAAGAAAGCTGATGAGGGCTTTTCTGTAAGGTCATGTAGTGACACAAGGAAGAATGTTTTAAATTGAAAAAGGGTAGGTTTAAGTTAGGTACTAGGAAGAAATTCTTTACTGTGAGGGTGGTGAGACACTGGCACAGGTTGTCCAGAGGAGTGGTGGCTGCTCCATCCCTGGAAGTGTTCAAGGCCAGGATGGATGGGGCTCTGGGCAACCTGCTCTAGTGGGAGGTGTCCCTGTCCCTGGCAGGGGGCTGGAACAAGATGATATTTAAGGTCCCATGCAACCCAAACCATTCTGTGATTCTGTGATTTTACTGGGTACGAGGCACAGAGTTTGGAAGAACTTCATGGAATGTGCTCCATGCCCAGCAACAGGAAAGGGAAAGGGACTGCTGGGAGCAGGAGCTACAGCTGGCAGACATGTATGGGGGATGCTCGTGCATCATCAGCACAATGACACAAGTTCTCACAGGCAAATAAACACATCTGAGCCCAGGACTGCTCTCTGCCCCCTGGGAACACCTTGAATATGGATCTTCTCATCTGCTGCCTGCACTCCTTTAATTGTTGACACAACTGTCCTGGACTGAGGGCTAGAGAAGAACATGAGTGCTCAGTATGCTGCCAAACCAGAAGTGTAGCCTGTTCAGGCTGACAGCAAACACCTCTCCCTCCAAAAGGAGGTTTTAAGCCACTTTTATTCTTGGGATGCAGGCAATAACCAATCCAATAATATCCCATCTCCAAAAGGAACTATCTTGCTGTCTCCTGCCCCACATTGGATGGTCCGTTTGCTTCACCAGATCCTGCAGTGAGTCCTTTCAGCACGTGGAGTCAGCAGAAGCCAGACTTGCTGAAGAGCTGCACTGGGGCTGCTCAGGAATCTGAACCCCTGACTATGGGTAGAAGTGGGCTACAGGTATTCCTACTGCTAGCCTGAGAAGCCAGGGAAGTTCATCAGGCTGGATGCTATAGGAACAGTATGTTTTCTTATTAGAAACCCATTCCTTCATCCATCAAAGAGGGTAAGTGCTGTTTCCCCCACCCATCTAAGATGTGGGCCCAGGCTTGTCTTCTCATGGCAGAAGACCCAACCTGCAGCTGACATCTGTTGTGTTGGTAAGATGCAAAAACAAGATTACACAGAACACAGAGTCCTCCTGCAACTCATACGAATTCTGGGCCAAGGGTTGGGACATTTTTTCTTCATTATTTTCCCATTGCCTAGAGTAGCATTTTCCTCTATTAGTTGCTATTGCCTAGAAGGAGCATCTGGAACAAGTTAGGTAGCCAGAGGAGAGTAACAGACATGAGCTCAGTGTGTTCCCAAGACCTGATTTTCAGAGATACAACACACCTGCAGCTTTCAGCAAATTCATCACAGAGCTAAAGGGCTCAAAGCTATCTGAAAAAATCAAGCCCATGCTGATTAAACCCATTGGGAAGTATGCCACTGCTTTGTACACACCACACTAAATGCTGGGGAGACTTAGGAACATTTACTCCAAGTATGGATTGCAGTATTTCAGCCTGGGAGGTGGCAAAGACATGAATAACCTCAGCAAGATCCACATCCGAGAAGGATGTTCACAAATTCCTGGCTAGCAACAGATGGAAAAACAAAGGCATGGAACCACAGCTGTTCCTTTTCTGAAATGCTGAAGGGCCCAAGAGGACCTCTGAGCTACAAACTCCATCAGAAGTGAGGGGCACACCCTCCCTCCTCCCTCCAGAGGTGTAGGCACTCACTCCATCCCTGCAGACAAACACGCTCCTCGCTGCTGCTCAGAACCCAATCCCTTCACCACTGACAAAACACAAGAGAAATTGCATTGCAGAACAGGTACCTGCCTCATGTGCTTTGTCACAAACATCCCCAAACTAGGTGAGAAGAAAACAGCAATGATGGACTCAAGTTGTCAAGAAACTGTGTGGTTTAGCACTTTTTAATCCCTCTCACAGTATCCTTACACATTCATTTATCTAGAAGAACAAACATTACTGCGTATTCTTGAAGTAAAAACTTTCAGGAAGGAAGAAATCCATATTAAAATATCACCCTGTGAAATCAGGCAGTGATCAGCTCTGACACCTTCACACCAATAAAAAGGTTCCTGTTGTCAGTAGGAGATACTCAAAACAGCAGTGCCTCACAAGAAGAGCAGAATGAAGACTGGGCTATGCCACTGCCTCCAGACGCATCCCTGAACGCCTGGATATTGGAATGTAACAGATTCCATCTTAAAAGCAAAATTAAAATGCAAACAGAAAAACAAGTGGAATAGTTTCTTAAGGTTTGTTTGTTTTTTTTTCTTCTCCTCCACCAGCAGAAAAAAAAGCCAGGACTGAATTCAATTTATAATTTTAGGTTTGGGGGTTGTTTCCTTTCTTTTCCAAACTGAGGTCCTGTGTTTCAACACAGCAATGTTTACAAGATGCTTCCTGCCTCCCATCAGTCACCCAGCTCTTGATCTTAACTGATGGGGAACTGACAAGACACATATATTCCTTATTACACTGCAAGATGCTTAAAGCTCCCTCTATGACATATTGAGCTGATATTGTCTAGGTAAACAGTGCATTTCTGCCTTTCAGTGCTTTTCAGTTTCAATGTAAGAATTCCTACTGAAGGCTTAATACATACACTTGTAAACTGACAGATCAAACAGCGCTAACGCTTGATGCAACATAATTACTTCTGCTACAGAAAGCACTATTGAAAATGAGTAACCATATTAAAAAAAAGAAAAAGAAAAGAAAGAAAACAAGCCCTGCTTTGCCTAGTCCTTCAGTCTTGCTTCCTTGAGCTTATACTGCTTTCCAAATGGCAAAGTGCTTGACCAAAAAATTAACTGCAGAGACAGAAACAGTAACCAAATCCCACCTAGGGTTGTTTATAAGAAACCATGTGAGGCCTAAACACACCTAAACAGTAATAAAACTCTGAGTAAACAGCTGGAAAAATCCTGGTTCAGACAAAGAAAAAGAGATTTGCCATCACACTGGCAGGGAAAAGACAAGCCTGAACAAGACACAGGCATTCTCCACTGTGACTTTTGTTACAGGTATGAAAAAGTAGCTATAAAATGATGGTTAATGCATTTTCTAAAAACCAGTCTGTGTGCCTAACACTTGGAATTTACAATGCTTTAGGAGACAGGAGTATTTTTTCCACACACAATGTGTACAAGAAACATGCATGCTTAAACCTGTCTAATTTTATTTTCTGCCTTTATGAAACGCATCTAGAATTTCCATCCTCAATTACACCTAGGATTCTTTATTGCAAATGATGTGACTCACCCCTGTATAGGTAATCTGCCAAAAACTGCATGGCAGGCACATTACTGGCACCCCTGCACATGGATTACCTCAGTGCCCGCTCCCCCACCACCAAAAAGTGATCTCCAAAGTGTTAAAGTTCAAAGATGCTTCATGCTGCTTTTTGGGAATGCTCCCACACCATGTGCAAAATGACCAAAGTTCTGCATGGAAACAATTTTCTTCCAGGGAGGATCAGTATCTTTTTGTCTGTTTATCATGTGTTCTCTGTGCTTGGCAGATATGAATCAAACCTTTGGGTCCTGGTTGGAACCTGCAGAACATTATTAAAATGCAATTCATTACAACAACTTTCAGCTTTATGGATGAATTTCAAAACAATCCTGTGGGTTCCAGGGAGGCTCTCACTAGGACAGAACACATAATTTATATTTAAAATTACCCAGACTGGTTGCTGAAAAGCTTGGTTCAGGTTTTTAAATGGTTTCTATGATGTTTCACTGCCTGTTTCTGAAAATTAGCTCCTAAGTGCAGTAGATTGACTTTCTCCTGTTGCTTAACTGAAGTACTTGACAGTTTAAGGATGCCTCACTCAAACAGAACTTGAGTTTGTACTTTTCCCTTTCTCAAGTGGAAACAAGATCACACAACTAAATGCTATGTTCACTTCTTACTTCATGCACAGAATTGCAATTAAATGTTAACCTCATACATTCAGAGAAGAGATCAACCAAGGTTTCAGAAAAGATATTTTTACATTCCACTCCAAAACAGAAAGGAGACAGGCTATTTGGGAAAAATTATGCAGCCATTCTGAATTGAGGATGATTGCATTGCATTTGTTGAGGCAAAAATCTACATTCCTCAACCACATTATAGCACTGATATCCTGTGTGGGAAAAAGACCCCAAGCCAGGTAGTACACAAAAAGATGACCAATTTTGGTTTTGAGAGAAATGCAAAGACAATGCCACCTACTTTTGCATTCTGTAAATGTATTTTCATATACCAAACCTTACTAAATTAGCCTAAAAAGGAATGCAACTAGAGTTTTAAAAATTTACTATTAAAAATATCAACTGCTCATCTGGAAAACTACATATGGAAATATATATATATATGCAGCTGTATCTGTTTATCTACATGTCTTAAAAAAGCAAGTTGAAGGGTTTTATTCCTGTGGTTTTAAAGTAAAAAATTATTCAAATTGGACAGAAAGTGACTACTGACAGCATTTAACAAAATGTGCAAAATACATTTGGAGGAAAAACACAATAAAATAGAAATCAGGCCTGTTTTTCTTAGTTGACAGGGTAACTAATAAAAATATATTGTGTTTCAACATGTTTGAAAGAAAGAAGATGCCTGCAGAAGATGAATTACATAAGGAGCACTGTTTGAGTTTCATATAAATTGCTTTATTTTTATTTTCAGAAACCTAATGCACTGACAGTCCTGAAATCAGATGTGCATAACTTGCCCTGTGTATCTGTGCAGTCCCTTGACCACAAATGAAATTGCTAGATTAGGATCTAAAATTTAAAGAAGCCCCTTTCACCTCTTGTACCTGTTTATTCATATGCACGGCCACCAGTGCCTTGAACAGTTTACAGCCCCTCTGTGTACGCTTATTAATTTTCCCTGTGCCAGCTCTTTCATTTCTCCTTATTTCCTGCAATCCACAAACCACATTCAGGCAGACAGGGGAGGCCATGAAGTGGCCAAATGAGCCTGCTTAGGCAGTGAGTAAGAGGAGCAGAGCATTATATAACATGCTGTTCTCTGCTCACATACATTATTTGATGTATTTTGTCGGACACACAGTTTCAAAGGAGGAGCACAGACCCCAGGTCTCTCTCTGTTTGCACAAGGAGTTGCTGCAACAGGACACAGTCAGGTGAGTGCACACTGCCATTCTGGAAAGGACATCTGCATATCCCGACCTACAGAGTTTGCTGTAAGCCCACCTATCTTTAGTGCTGTAATTTTTAAAACCAGCACTAAAGGTTATTTTCATAGATTTGACTTAGCTCATGATTAAAAGTATTACCTCTAACATTTACCAAAAAGGACTCCTAAATCTTTGTTTTTTAAAATCTGCCAGTGAAGCTAGGGAAACCTTGGCTTTTTTACAGTTCTGAATTGAAAAGATTTAAAGAAAGATAATACTTTTTAAGTTGCATCTCATAGACCCTTAGTCTTCACTGGAAAATGTTTATATAACATTTCCAAGTTATTCTATGTTGATATATAGACCCTGAATTTTATTAACAGAATTTAGTGTGATCAAAATCCCAGTAGGGTATGCTGACATTGCTCTCCCTCCAGCTGCTCCTCTCCATCTGAAATGTTCTCCAGTCCATAAACAGGAAAAACTACTGAGAAGCAGACAGCTTCATGGGCTGCAAACACATGTGTCCCTGCAAATGTGCAGTTTACAGTATCAACAGCTGTATGGAAAAAACCACCCAGAAAACAAAAAGGAACATTTCATAACAAGATTAAAAAAAAAAAACAAACCCTCTTAACAATTAAGCAGTTTTTCACTGAAGAGCTGAAGCTTATTACAAATATCCTGTCTACAAGTACCAGATTGTCCAGATGCAGAAACAAAGATAATGTACGGAGACAGATGTAACTCTGAAGATGATGTTGCATGCAAAAATGTCCACTTTCCCATCTACTAAAACACAACAGAGGGTATGCAGGAGATGGAATCCTTCTGCCAAATGGACAGAGGAAAAAAAAGAATTTCAATATGGGATCTGTCCAGAGAAAGAGGTCAGAGAAGAGAGAAAGGAGAAAAGGTCACATTCAAGCTTTTAATAGGCAATAACATTTTCTGGAGGATATTATTCCAAAACTATTTGGCAAAACTTCAGGACATCCATCAGCACAAGCAAAATGAGGGTCAGTTGGCTATTCTGTGAAATATTGAGCATTTTATGAGTCATAAATTTAATAAAATGTGGATGTGCTAAATTTACTCCACTCCCAAGTCACACCCTTTTTTGGTAACCTCTGTCCATGATGGTCTTCAATGCATCAATAACTGGAACCTTCCAAAAAACTAAACTCAAAGGAATTAAGACTGAATAAAACCAGACAATACATGAAAACTTAAGTCCCATTTAAGGTTACAAAACAATAGGGTAATAACTACAGACACACACACAAAAAAACAGATATCTCATTTTTGCTACAGGGTTGTAATTAGTGATGGAAGAACCAACATTTCACAGGGCTCCCATACTTGAAGGAGCAGAATCTCATTAAGAGTTTTGCTAGCATCTGATAAGATATTCTGCACCTCTTTTACTGAAAACCTCAATTTTTAAGCTCAGCCATTTCCTCACACACCTGGTACATGACACTACAGAGCTGCAGAATGTGTCCCTTCAGCCTGCCTGCCCACTGCCACAGCTCACCAAAGTAAATTTTGCTAGACACAGTTTTATAGCATGCACAAACCCATGTTTCTCTCTGTAGTAAACCAGCAATGATCTAGGTGGTAGCCTCAGAGCATTTACATCTCTGGGTGATTCCTAGATAGGCTGGTTATTACACACAATTTCTTTGTTCCTTGTATCTCTTCCCGAAGCAGCTGTTGAAGGAGTTTGGATACGAGTTACTTCATTTTTCTTTATTTTCAAAGACCTTTGCCACTGCACTACAACACCTTCTCAAACCCCATCCTCTCAACCACAATTTCAGTGGACAGGGCTCTGTTTCCTGAGCTTCAGGAGCTGGGAGCACAGGAGATTTGCTGCTACAGAACCCCTTCACAGTGTTCTGCCTGATATTCTTTTTATTTTGACTGTGAATTCCTTGGTTCAGCATTTTAAACTACAGTGGAAGAATGAAGAAAGAACTATGTATTAAAAAAACAACCAAAAAAAAAAATAACAACAAAACAGAGCAATGTGCCCCAAACAAGCCAGACTTCACGTGAGTTACTAAGAGGTGGAATCTCAGGCCCAATTTGCAGAGGGCCTCACAGATATGCTCCGTTACAGTTTAAAATAATTCCTGGAAGAAAATCAGTAGTGGCAAAGGGACAATCTGTAGCTCCCAATACTTTTAATACCTACAAATTAGTGTGTGAGTCATGAAGAAAATGCTGGGTGGAGTGGGAGGGCAGGGGAAGCAAGACCTAATTCAAGAAACCACCAAATGGAAGCTTTAACTCAACCAACACTTACATGTTCCCTTTTCAGGAAAATAAGAAAGAGAAAAGAGGACAGAAAGCTAAATAGAACTGAAACTGGCAAAAAGTCAGGTTCCCAAACAAATCTTCATGTAAGAAACTATATCAAAACCACTGATAGATGAATGGACATTTAAAGACAATGTTTTAAAGAAACCCTTCTGTGGCTGAGGCTTTGAATTTAAGCTCTGGCCAAGAAAGAAAAACAATAAAGTGTCTCTTATTCTTGGAAATTCAGAAGAGAAAATAGGTTATCACTGTTTTACAAGCATGACTTAGCCTGTATTTTGGTGTCCTTCAAAAAACACATTTGTTTTATATTCACTTATTACAACTGACTGCATGTTTCCTTAGGAGTTTCAATTCATCACATGTTCTCAGAGAAGCTACAGCAGTATGCACAAAATGAACAATTTCTTAAATTGCCAGAACAACTGTCTCCACAGGTGACAGATTTTGCATTAGATACATGTAACTACTCCTCAAATCTCTAAAGCAAATCTTCTGAAAATACTCCTGCTTAGTTTAAACTCTCAGGATGGTCAGGAAGAAAGGCATTTGCTCCTAAGGCTGTGCCTGCAGATAGGTTGTTCCCATTGTTACCCTAGAGTTGGCTGCACCCAGAGGTTCAGCTTTTACAGCTCTTTTGAAGTACTCACGAGTTAAACTTAAATTATGCAATCTCTTGCAAAACCACTAAAATTGCAACTGCTGGTAAGGCTAACAAACAAACTCATGAAGTACAAAAAAGTTGTTTTGTTTCTGTCTAAGGGTTTTTGTTTGTTTGTCTGGAGTGAGGAGGATATTTGCTGATTTTAGAATGATCCTATCTCATATGAAGTAGAGCAGGCCATGTCATGATTTTATCAAAACCATTTGTTTATTAGGATCATTACAACACACAAGCCACTGCTGGCTTATAATTTCAAGTTAATTAGCTTTAAATACAGGATAATAGCCACATTTAGTGGAACATTTAGCGTCTTTTGTTGACTCCTGTTGTTTAAAAAGCAAAACAGGAATTAAATCAAACAATACCTGTAGTATTTGTATAAGAAAAAAGATACAAAACCGAGTGATGAAGTTCTATGAATTCCAGTAAATATCTTTTATATTTTGGTATTTCTAACATATTCATTTTCAAAGAGAGACTAATCTGAATATAGAGACTACCAGTATTTTACCAAATTATTTTATACCAAGCACAGTGGTTTTTTTAAGCTTAAAAAATATCAAAGAATCCCACAACCCAAAAGATATTCCAGAAAATAAAAATGTTTAACTGTTCCTTGTTAAATATTTGTAATGAATTGCTTTGGCAGGTTGGATGGGGCTTTGAGCAAGCTGGGCTAGTGGAAAGTGGCCCTGCCCAGAGGAGGGAATGGAACAAGATGATTTTTAAGGTCCCTTCCAACCCAAACCTTTCTATGTGTCTGAGACTCGTTGTATTTTGCAACTCAACAAGGAGCTCTAAGAGCTTGAGATAATAACAGATTGATCAGAGAGTATCAGAAGGCATTTACACCTGTTAATAGCTGTGGGTTATGTTTTTGATTTATCTGTATCCACAAGACATGGGAAATTTAAAACCAGCAATATCAACACCTAATATCAAGCTGATTTCAAATGAATTTGTGTATTTTCCTTGATCCATAGAAATAAAGCATTGAATTCTCAGCTCATATACAAGAGGAGACAGCAAATACTAAATTTCATGGGATGACAGTGAACTGGAGAAGAACAGCATCCCAGAAAATGGCAAAAATATCAGATTTACCAATTTATTCTGTAGTCCAGCAAACACATGAGTGTGAGGAGGAGGTTTTGCAGAGATCTGGACACATCATGTGCCCACCCCCACGAAAGTAAAACAGTTCAATACCCTGTGGTCCTTTCAGATGTATCAAACTGAGTCATGTGCCTATCCGCGCATGAAAGAATCAATGATTTCTTTTGCCAGCTGGTCTGATTGCCCTGCTGTTTCAGATGAAGCTGCAGCACTTGAGGTGGCATTCTCCACTGCCATCAAAATGAAACAGCTTCGACCACCTCCCTTGCTCTCTGGCTGTGGCATTGTAAGTCTGCTCCTTCCCCCTACAACCACTGCTATGACATCAGGATTTGCAGGCCAGATGGTGAATCATATAAGAAAAATTCTCCTGTTGTAAAATAATCCTTTTCCTGTATTTTTCCCCAGTGGCAGTCGCTGGTTTACATGCACATAAAACTACACAGTTGGTTACAAACCTTTTGGGTGGATTAATAATCCCCCCATCCCCTCCACCCCAGTTGTGTAACTTGTTGAGAACCAAAACAACTTACAAATGGCTTCCTGGTTTATCTTTACTAAAGTTTAGCTGGGAAATAAAAACCTGAGCTTCCAAGTGCAAATCCACACATTCTAGCTAAAAGTGCAAATACTTGACTGTATGTACAGTGACAAATTCATCTGTATTTCAAGAGAGCTGAACTAATTCACCCCAGACTTGCAACAGTAAGGCAGAAAAGCAGTGTGAGCTGGATTCAACTTGGAAGGCAGCAAAATAACTTTACCCATAAAGGGTAAGATGCTATTAGTAACAAAATTCTTCACATTCTTGTAACAAAAAGATGTTTCCTACTGCAAGACGATACCCTAACAAACCAGCCTTAGATGGTTGGACCAGGTTTGCACAGTGGCAATGCCAACATAGCTCACATTCTCCCAGCCAAGCAAAAATCAAAGTAGGACAGATTGTCCAGTCCAGATTGGGCTATTTCATCTAAAAAGAAGAGTCCTTGAACACAAATTTTATGTTAGTATGAAACAACTCAGATGACAACAGCCAATTTCTTTTACTATAAAGCAGGCTTAGTATCCCCACATTACAATTTCCCAAGTCTTTCATTACAAGAACCTACTGTAATTGCTATGTGTAACTACAAGTTTAAACCTCTTGGACTGAAGTGGTTTAAATTTCCAGGCTCTTTCAGACACAGATTCCTTCTTTTATTTTTTTTGACGGGAAGAAGGAGCACCACAATCTCAGTTAAAGCAATTCAACTATATCAAAGACTGAGGCTATGGAAAAAATGTTTTTGTTACTTAAAAAGTCACAAAGAATTTCAGATGGTTTGTTCTTTGGAAGGGAATAACATCCCCAAGCCTTGGAGCCGGGACTTGAAGTTTGGCAGGAGATGGTATTTGTGTCAGTAATATGCCTTTTGCCAACTTTCAAGAAAACATCCCAAATTTGGCCAACAACTACGAGCCTTTGAAGAATCTTAATTTTGCACATGCTCAGCAAACATTTTGTAGAGTTTACAGATGAAATTTAAAAAGAATCTGTCCTTACTGAGTATTCTCAACTTCTGGTCCTTAATCAATGCACAATTCCCTGAGTAAAGGACCATGCTATATCCCCATCTCCTTGTGGCTCCTCCATGTGACCACCCATGCAGCACAGGGAAGGAAGCCATCTGATTCAAATGCAAAGGGGACAACTATTTAACAACTCTTGAAGGGAATTTGGCAGCCAAAGCAGAGACCCAGCCTGTGGAGGGATGATGGCAGTATCTGTTGTGTGATCGGCAGCTGATTTAGTGCTTGAAAACATCAGTAGTGAAGAACATTAGGTTGTAAAGTTCATTTCTCAGATCTCAGGAAATGCCAGATCTGAGGTTGCCTCTGCCTATATAATGGATATTATCTTTAGTTCTGTGATGAAATACTACTTTGCCCCAGGACCTGAACCTCCAGTGAATCAGTGCTAACAGCTGAATGTAGGAGCTCTGCTCCATCTACTGCATAAAGGTCTGCAACAAACAAAACAGAGGGAGGGGGGAGCAAAAAGGACAAGTTCAACTTTAGGCAGCTGAGTCTCAAACCACTCTTCATGCTAAATAAAACCCAAGAGAACTGCATGCTATTTATGCCTTTTTCATAAACAGACTTGAATTTCTCATCTTCTGGCTGGGCTGAGTGGATGTTTCTGGGGTCAGTTTTGCAGCACTGCTGAGCAGGCTGAGCTGCACGGGGCATGGAAAGCACCTGGCTGGGAAACAAACCCACAGGTGGCTGAAACCACACAGCAGACCTGACCTTAGTCTTGCTGCACACGTCCATTTCCCACACACATGAGAGATACTGGCACTGAGAAAATAAATTCTTTCAAAATCAGGAAGCACTCTAGCACTAGAGCAGCAAGCAGCAGTGATGCTTACATAGGAAATCTGTTTTCAGAGAAGAGCTTGAATAATGCAGCACATAAGCCCCAGGGCCACACACTGAAGAGGAGAGGAAAACAAAATATTTAAAAGTTGCTCCTTCAGTGAGTGCTCAATGAGGCAGAGGATGCGTGTGTGGAGAGAATGGCATGCAATCATTTAGCTAAAGACCAAATAATCTCATATATACATGTAAGAAAGCCGAATTAAGATTCTACAAATAGCTTTATGATGTTTGTCAACTTCTGAGTGTCACATTTTCCAAAGGCTGTACTGTACTTTTTTTTCTCCTTCTCTTTTAAATTTTGCTTTCATTGTTGGTTTCATCCAATTAAAATTACCAGTTCTGCAATTAATGAAATAAAATAACCTTGTAAGATTTAATGATATTGGATGCAGAAACACGTTAAAGAAATCTGGCCTCAGTCCTAAAGAATACGTTAGACCTTCAAATATTCAGTTTTGCACCAGCTTTTAAATTCAAAGCCCAAATCTATCTGTGCAGGAAGACTCAACATTTTATAATGTCAATGATCAATTCTTAGCACCTTTTATGCATAAAACCAGTGTTCATTAGCACCTATAAAGCTAATTCACTATGATTTTTCTGATTCTGTTTCTCAGACATATATAAATAAGACTATTCATTTATTTTAGACTTCAAATCCATGTGAAAATTGTAGATTTGGAAATAAGCTAAGGAAAAAAATCAGAATTTTGTCATTTTGATTTTCAGCTCAGTTGTTAAAGCCTTACCACAAACTTCGTACATGTAAGCTGTTTGCAATAAGAGAATATTTTTATTTTGGCCATTGTAACATGAACTCAGATGATGCTTTTAATTTTATTAACTATCCCTAATACAAACACTTTTTCTCAGCCCTTCCAAAGTTATTTAAACCTTTGTAATACACAGCACTGTATAACACAGAGGTAAAACACTGTGCCCTGCATGCCTCTGGCAGTTTATTTGCTGATGAAGGACTCCTGTCTTACAGGAAGCTGAGTGGTGGCTCAACTAATCAAATTGTACAGTAGATTAGAAAGAAGGAATAGCACCAAATTTGCAGCTTCAAGCTGAACTCTCTATTTGATAGCTGAACAAACTATTTGACAGTCACTGATCTAAATGCCTTGGGATTTGTACTGCAAACTTGAATAGCCATATGCTTACCACTGAAACGTGCCAAAGGCAGCTGTTCTTTCACAGGGCTTGAAGTTTGTTTACCAGTACATATTAATAAAAATACATTTAATAATGGCTTTAATACCTTCCTCCCTGACTCTCAAAGACTAACAGCTCCCAGAGAGTTTAAAAAGGAATATACATCTACATCTGAAGTTTTTGTGTATACGCGGACAACTCTGAACTGAAGTAATATGAGGACCATAAATAAACCATGCATAAAGTCATTAAAAACACTGCCATCTATCAAGCAACCTGCAGTAGAAGGCTGAAGACAAATGTACCCTCTTTTTGAACTTCTTCCTCCTCCTCAATGCTCCTCAGTTTTTATTCTCCACACAGGTGAGTTTTCTTTCTTTCAGGTAATGGGTTTGAGCTGAGTTTGTGCTGGAGCTGTTCCCCAAGAAGCAGCGTGGTGCACCTGAGCCCACCCTCAGAGCATCTCCACTCTGCCAGACCAGTCTCACAACACGTCCTTGGAGGGAGCACCCCTTTTCATGACTTCCACAAAGTTTTGGAAATAAGCTAATCCTTACACAGTCTTGGCATTAACGATGCTTTCTTGTCACATTGATTCAACACGAACCCCTTCCATCACTATAATAGAGAACACAGACATGAAACCCACCAAAGAATTAAATTAGTTTTTAAAAGTCTAAATTGTCTGATTGTTTCTGGACAAGATTTTACCTATGAGGACCATAGGGTTTTTTACTGTGAATGAAGCAAACATTAAGATATCTACCCAGGAAAAGACAGTTTAAGAAGAAAGGCTCAATTTCAAGTGTGAATTTGCTGCTTTGTTCTATTCAAATGCAAAACAGTGTTGTTGCTTATTATATTGCCACTTTCAAAGTTGCTTAATTTACATAAAAATTAACTAGACTCTTCTTTTGCATGCATCAAGTATTCATGGTTAGCTATTTATGTATATTTAATATATTTCCATGTCATCATCCATTGCTAGGTAATTAGTTCCTGGAACTCTTACTGTGTTTCAAATGGTGAAACATAAGAAGATCTTATTTAACATCAAGTTTCCATTCAATAGATGAGTAGCAATTTCCCCTCATCTTCACCTCTTCTGTGTTTTGATTCTTTTTTTTTTCTGATGTTTTACATTTAAAGAAGATGAATATTTCAGTTTCACTCAACTGAGTTCAAACACACATCTAAAGCTCTCCCCTCCTTTGTACTGCCCCTTCTCAAAGTCATTCTACCTGTCCCAACATACTGACATACAAGATAAGCAGAGAAAGCCTCACTGAAATTTAAAATAAATACATCAATACCTGTTTGACAGGCTGGGATTTTAAAAATTGCTGTATATAGACATTCTACATTATTTCTTGTCACATACAAGAACACATGCAACTACCTTTCTAGTACAGTGAATATGAAATTTTCTACTAACCTCACCAAGGGAGGGATTCTACAAAGATCTGGTGGCCAAAACAGACACCTAAAATTATCTTAATGCTAAAAGCCGATGAAATTTCTGGAAAGGAATTTCTAGATAATGACTAGATAAGACAGAACTTTATTTTAAAAAAGACAGAGCTTTTTTAAAAAACCAACCCAAAACATTAAAAACGTTTGTATTTTGACAGTACACTAAGACTGAGCAATATCAAGGTATTGGAATAACTAGGACACAGGTTTGACAAAAACAACTTTGCCATTTCCTTCCCTCTAAAGATACCTAAACCAGTTTTCATTTCTGGAATTAGGTTCCACTCACATCTGCTATTCCTGGGCTAGACACTTTGCACCAAATTTCACCTACACTTACCAAGGTGACTACATGCTGTTTGTTTGCTATCAGAGGCTTAATCTCCTCTCCTTTCCAGACTTGGTGTTCCAGGTACTTATTTTTAAGGCCAGTCAAAAATTTATGGCAAAGCTACAGCTGGACACCTGCCCCCCAAGCCTCTGCCTCCTGCCCAGAGCATCACCGAAGTTCTGGTACAGACGTTCCTGTCCCTCACCCAGCTTTACTCACACATCCTCTGGGAGCTTTTCTCAACAAGGATCTGCCTTCCAATCTGAGAGACAAGATCACTCAAGCACATCATCCCCTGGAAGCAAATTCCTTTGAGACTGACCAGCTGGCTGGCTGTCATCTAAAACACAAGTTTGGGGGACTCTACTAATCATGACTGCTCATAAAGAGAGCTCATTGAATTTCACTCAGAATTTCATCTATGGGGTGCATTATTTACACCAAACAAAAAAAAAAAAAACCCAACCAACCAAACAAAAAAAAAAAAAAAACCAACTACATCTCAGCAGTGTTGAGCTGGAAGTTTACTATCACAAGTGTCTGTTGTGTGGTAAAAAATTCTATCCACTGTATGCTGGATTAAAACATTGTTGTACTGGGCAACTTTAAGGCACCAGCATAACCAGGGCTGCCTTGGATGGAGGTATGCAGAGCAGAAGTCTCACAGAGGCTACAGAAGGGTCCTTCTGACAAATGCCTGATCTGAAATGACTTTCTTGAAGAAAATTAGCAAAGCATCATGTTTTTCGTGTTTGAGAGAGAGGCCTATCCAAATTATGGCTTCTTTCAAGACAACAAGCTGAGCAAAACACACAGAAATTACCAGCAATTAATTGCACTGTAGTCAGTTCCAGAGCAAGAATATGGTGGTGGGGGTACATAGCAGAAAGAAGAAATGTCCAATAACCAAAATCAGGAATGCTTAAGATTTCTTAATTCTCTTGAATTTGAGAGTTTCCTCCCTTTGCTCTCACATGAAGAAAACAAACAAACAAACAAACAAACAAACAAACAAAAACAGGTGGTGTAAGAGAGAAGGAACGCTGACGAATGAATGGTCTTCTGCAGAACTGTGATGCCACTTAGAACATTCTTGCAGGCCTATCTGAGGGAGAGGCATCAGTACATGCAGAGGATAGGCCGACAATGACTTAAAAGTATTACATGGAAGTGTATTTGGAGTGTTTATAGCAGGGAAGTGTAGGAAGAGAGCCTTCCTAAAAACCCTGCTAGCACTCTAACCAAGTATGTGGAAAAGATTAAGAATTTGGATGACCCTGAGCTATTGTGTAATAGCACACATTGTAATTCACCTAAAAGATCTTACTAGCTGATAAAGAGGGAGCTGGCCATCAGGCTAAAATCTAAGCATGCTGCTGTTCAGGATGGGGTACACTGGCAAAGGCACCAAATTCCAAAGCTGCTGTAGGCTGCTAGAAAGGGAGCTCCATTTTAGCAGAATTGCACACTATGGTATTAAGGCTAGACTAATTTGACCATTGTGACAAACACAAGTGGCCTGTGGTGACATCAGTTACGTAAAGGCACTCTGCTTCCTCTTCTACCCCTTCCTTGTCAGCAACTTGCATCAGATGGCTTCCAATTAATCTACTTCAGTGCCAAGGTTGTGCTGATAAGAATCTGCTTCTCTGGACTAGATTGCTTCAATCTCATTTTACCTTGGTTGATAAATCAGAATGTTTGAGATCTTCATGTAAATTTGAACCACAAATATGCAAATATATTAGTTACTGCTCTTCGGTTTTGACCAAAGTAGAGTATTATGGAAAAACAACAGAAAGAATAATTTATCTCATCTATGTCAGCATTTTGTTTCTGTTGTAACTTTAAGTAACTTCTTTGGTTTATTCCTATTTAACCAGGCTCCCTTGTGTATTTATCTGGTTCTGAACATTCTTTTGTATAATAAACACTGCCGAAAATAATATCTTATGAATTACAATAACAGCCTGAGAAAGACACTTTATCCTTAAACTATTCTAAAACCATTTTCTGATAATAGTCACATTTAGATATGCTTCAAAATTCACCCAACATTTTCAAACACAAAATTTGTTTCCCCAAACCTTATTTCCCATGAGTAAGAATACCTGGTTCTCAGAGTTCATTGTAATGCTAATGAAAACCTTTTTTCATACTGACTTAGTTGAAGGATATCCTGTCCTTCTGCTGCATTATTAATACTGCCAAACCACTGGAAAACTAATTGCAAATGCCAATTCACTTAGTGCTATCATTCGGCTCTACAGAATTTTCCATTTTAGCTACAGTGTGTGCAAAGTAGCAGACAAAATATATTTTACATGCAGGTCTCAACAGTCTTTGTTTATTTTGTGACAAAAGCCTGACCAGCATACTGTTCATGTTCCTATTCATTTATAATTGGTTTCTTAGTGTGTTTAGTATTTTTCAGAGAATGATTATTGTGAAGTGTCATACTTCTGGGATTAAAACTACGCTGGTGCTCCTTTTCAAGACAGCTCTTGAATTTTTTTCCACATCAGGTATGCATAGCAAATTCCAGGGAAGAAAAAGCAACGTGACATTTCTGCTCCATAAAGCAGAAGTAAAATTTTGTCATGAAAGTTAACAAAGAAATGTATCACTTGAAAATTAGAAAACCTTTTGTGTGGTCTTTTATTTCTTTGTTTTTGGAGGGTTTTATACTTTTTTTTTTCTTAAGAGAACAAAATCTGAGAGCTAGATGCCTATTATGTAACTATGTGCATGTATCTCTTTGACAGACCATTGTTTCCCAAAGTGTAGTCTGACTTACTCATGGGCATAAACCCCATTTTTGTATCTACATGTGGATGCATGTACTGCTGTGAAAGTATGAATCTTCAAGCCTCTCATTTCTTTCACCTATCTCTGCTACTTCCATCCTTTCATATTTGCCACAACATTTCTACTAAAATAATGAAAATATCTTAGGAATGTGTTTCTGGATAGCAAAATATTTTGAGAAAACAATGCTGAAATAACAGCTGTAAAAGAGTTACTATAGAATATTTGAAAATAAAGGTAACATTTCAGGACTTATGACCAGATTCTCCTAAATTCCACCTCTCTCCTAGGATGAAACTGCATTTCCTCAGGTTCACAGGTCCTGGGCTCTTCCAGAAAATGTTATGGATTATGGAATTTTCTTTATCCTTTCATAGCTTCTCAGACAGCAGATCAGCTTCAAAGTCCTGCTAGCAAAAGCTCTCCATTCTGACTTTTTTTTTTACTACAGTTTGAAACGAAAAAGCATGAAATACATTATTAGAAGCTTGTCATTCTAAGCAAAGAAAATACCAAACTGGCAAAACACATTTGTTCTCCTGTTCCAAAGCGAACACCACAAGAGGGCTGCATTCAATCTCCCTTCCTGAAATTCCTATTTCTCAGTATTTAGTTACCCAATCTGAATGCTTGACACTTTTCCTCCAGTGTTACTTTGAAAAGAAGCAGGGCCCTCTGAAGCAGTTTCACTTGCAGATCAGGACAGGGCATCCAGGACAGCAGATGCTTGAACACTTTCCAAGCAATGTGCACCTACTTAATTGAGTTCCTCCCCTCACCCAGCTCAGAGGCAGCAATGGGCCTTCAGCAAGAGGCCAGTGAAACTCCTGCTGAACAACAATCTCTTCTGTTTGGGTGCAAAAGAGCCCTGGTCTGCCCACAGTGCTTTCAGCCAGCTGAGAGGGAGCGGCAAAGTAAAACCATTTTGCTTGTAAAAACTCATGAGGCATACATCCTTATGCATAAATTCACAAAGGCTAAGTAAGAGTTGTTTTCTGTAATTGTGTTAATGGGGTTTTTACAATCCTTGTCCTAGACAGTTTTCCAAGAAAGATGGAAATCTGCCACCAAAACTCCTCTATATACATACACACAGTTGTGTATGTACACAGTGTACCACACCTTGCAAGAAAAAGCCCCACCATTTAAGTCACAGGCACATTATATTCTATCAGCATTTTGGCTGTTCAGTTTTAATGAATTCTGTGCTGTCCACTACTGTTCAAACAAGAACACATGAAAAAGAATATGCTGCTGGTTGATTACATGTGCCAGAAAATAGAAAGGCACAAGACTGAAAGTCAAGAGAGCTTACCCCTTCAAGGAGGAGAATAATCCTTTGAAAATGTTCTATCCAAATGTACAACACTGCTATTATAAACCAGAAATTATGTATATATTTGAACACTGAGTGCATGCTTACATGTGTGTCTCGGTGTGTAATGTCAACTCAGTTTGTCAGCACCAAAGGTAGCATAAATCCTGGTGAATCTCCGCAGTCTCTATGGTTTGGAATGTATTATTAACAGGTTTATTAAATATTTGCAATGCTGTGGGCTTGCAGAGTGCCCTGTTTGAGACAGCTGTGGCTTAACTGCTACCTGTTCCAACAAAGCTTCTACACCAGTGAGATGGGTGTTTCAGACACACCAAAACAGAATCCCTGCCTCAAAAAGGCACAGGCCTCACAGATGGGGTGTGAGTAATGGGGAGGAAAGAAGGAGCCACAGAGCTGCTGAGCATATGTTTCATTTAATTCTCTGATACAAGCTACAAAAGCAGGCAAGCAAAGGGCTGATAAAGGACAGCAGGGAGCTTTCAGGTCCGTTGGAAGGAATGCTTTTTGGATAAGCGAAGGCAGAAGTCAACTGGTTAAAATCACAATGGTGCTGCTGACAGGATGAACCTGCAGAGCACTTAGACAAAGAATGTTTTTGAGGGATGATTTTTCAAAAATCAAGCAAATTTAAAAGAACACTCATTCTTATAGGATCTTAAATGGGACTTATGTCCCTAAGGCCTGCCCTCTGTGTTTGGCTTTTAAACGCCAGTACCCATAGCAACTTCAAGGCAAGGCAAACGTGCCATTGCTCACAAATTCCAACGTCTCTGAAGCATTTTCAAAATGCCTCTCTTCTTTTTATTTATTGTGCAGGCTCTTCTTTTCTCCCAATAGATGTCCTTACTGTCTGCCATGCCAGAGTCCATCAGGTCAGGCTGGCTCCTTTCAGAGCAGAGCAGTGAAGGACCAGTGATCAGGAGAAGCCCTGCTCAGGTCCCTGCTTCTGGAATGATTTAATAATCATCAAGAGCATTTATTTTTATTGCTAGACTGCAAGGGCAACAATAACTATCTATGCAAACAAAATGACAGTTTTGCAGAAGTCTAAATATAGATGATAGGCATTTCAGAGATGCTTATTTTAAGATATTATTTGTTTTTTAATGGTATGAAATAGAATTAGAGAGAGACACTACTGACTCAAACGTGTATTAAAACAGTTCTCCAACTCTTAATTGGTAATCATTCTACAAATAAATGAATTTATGGGAAAATATATTCAAATCCTACAGCTGTAATATACTTCATTATAACACTTACTACATGTTGCACTTCAAATTACTGGCATGGCACACAGGCAGTAAAGGGAAATCCTTCCTCTACCCCACCAATGTTTAGTGAGAACACAGAGAGCCAAGACCTTGCTTCCTGCCCTCCAAAATCCCGCAGTTCAGAAAAAGGTTGACAAAATAAGTCTCAAAGACAGGAATATTTCAGATTACATACAAAGTGATGAATGAGGTGTAGAGTTGAATTTATGCTGAAGTTTATGTTTTGATAAAAATCTATTTTAAAAAGCATTTATGCTTTACTACAATTTTTCCCAAGCTCCTCTGCCCCCTGATGTTTTTCGTTTTTCAGTATCAGTCCCATAGCAACATGCAGGATTTGTGGCTGTGGCACTGCTCAAACATCTCTGGAGCAGAGCCTTGCAAATGATTGCTAAACTCAGGGATCTGAGTCAGCTTGGAAAAGTCTGATGCTGGGCTCATTTTTTATATCCTGAAAATAGTGGCAGGGGACTGGGAGGAGGGCAAAGGGAAGGAGAGCTGCAACAGCAGAAAGGAACGAAAGAAACAAACTACTTAAGATTTAATGATACATAAGCAGCATATTTTGCAAGTAGATGTGATTGAGAGCTTTATTACTGTCTTACAGATTTGGAGGCTATATCTGAACAGTTTGAGGATTCCAACATTTCCAGTAACTGAAAGGATACTCCATGGACCTTCTCCCCTGCCAGTAATTACTCATACAGAAAAGTGGTTATCAAGAATACACAAAACACATTTGCAGCAACCTTAATGCAGCTGGAAATAAAAACAGCTAGCATCTGCAAAAAGTGGAAGACTGGAGAATCCAAAAAATGACTGAGAATCTCCTGTACAATAGGACTCTTGATTTGGGATTAGTCTATTCAGCCTGTAGATGCTGCTATTTTTCTAATAAAACACATCAGGAAACATAATCTCTTAACGGAAACTAAAGCAGTTAAAAAACAAAAAAGAAAAAAGAGACTATGGAAAAAGTATGTTTAGGTTCCCCTCTACTCAAGACTGCTTGAAGCAATTATCTGCCTTACTAATAAGCCAAGCTGAGAAATGGGTAAGCTGTGTAAAGCATGTGGTAATAGCATGTGAAACAAACAGATGCCAATACTATACCTCTGCTTTTAGGAATTAATTTCAACTGCAGCAATAATTAAATATGTTACCAATCCAACCAAGATCATCTGCAAATTGTTGGATCATTGGATGACGAGAAAGAATAGTAATTAATGAACTTGTACTTTATCTCAGGCTCACCTATTGTCTGTCCTAAGTCCTTAAAAACAACCATAAAGCTCAGTACTCAAAACACACAAATCATGAACGACCTTTCAAAACACACACCCAGAGAGATGCTGACCCAGTCTAGACCAGCAGATACACCTTGTTACTCACACTCCTGGTCCACCACCTAGTCAAAGCACATTAACTACTAGATAAACCTTTCTTAAAAATATCTTCAAGAGAAAAGAAACATAAAATCAAAGAGCAGGAACATTTTTATAATTCTGAAGAAAATAATTCTAGTTTTTCCTGAAAAATCATTTTTCCTGAACTCATTGGTGGCCAAGCTTAGTTTTTACATATGCAATCTGATGAGCTAGCATCGTTCCAGGCCTCCAGTTGAAGCAATTAAAAAAGTCCACACTCGCCAAACATTACCACATCGTTACCACAGATACTGTGTATTCGAGTCAAGGGAAAACAGTGGAAACCTCTAATACCACTGTGGGGTAACTGCTGGCAAATGGTAAGTTTTTAGTATGGTTACCACTGCAACTATTAATAACCTGTGAGGAGGTAAATGGAAAATGATCCACTGCATGGTGTATCTGCTTGTCACAAGCCATGACTCACACGTGAGAGACTGCAAGGGAATTACTGCAGTAGGTGGACGTTGAGAGGCTCGAGAACGTAAAACCTGAAATATTTCCGATGAATACCACAGATGTGTGGTGACTCAAACGTGTCACCCTTCAAACACCGAAGGGGCAGCGATTCTTACACCATAAACTCTTCAGTGAAAGGCTCTGCTCCCTTTTCTAATAGCAGTGGGGGATGGAAAGAGGAAAGGATGGGGGCTGACAGAAAAGAGTGGTTCGGAAAAAGCAAATCCTTCCCAGGAGGAATGAAACAATGGACTGTTTTCCACAGAGGTGGGGCGAGCAGTGTAGAATGTTGCTCCAGTAAGACATGAAAGAAGAGAAACAGAAACTTCAACGTGTACCAAAGGCCAGAAAATATCTAACAGAAAGCTGGTGCTCATTCTGAGAAGTACATCGCAGCCAACACACGCAGATGTTTGCAAGATATGGTAATCATCAGCGGTTAACATGATTCTGGAAAAAGTCGAGCTGCCCTTTCCCATGTTCCAGAGTACAGAGACAACTGTCAGCATTTGCAATAAAGCACAACAGCCTGCATCCGATTTTCTGCTTTGCTGAATTTCACAGACATGCCCAGTGATAAAAGCATGCTTTCGAACCAGGTCCCTGCTTTTTTTTTTATATGACTAATGTTATGAATTTTTTACTGAGACACAAAAGGCATAAAAAGTATGCAAGCTTCAATTTACATACTGATATTTCCGTATCAAAGGCTATGCTATTTAATGCACAGGATCCAATTCTCATAAAAGCAGAAGATCAATTACAGCAGTTAGTGAAGCTCTAATACTGCATTTTCAGCTAAAAACTTGCTCAAAGCTCTTTCACAATAGCTCAGTAATTTCAGAGTATCAATCTACTTAGTAACATGACTCTGGGAGGAACACATGCATAGAGGAAAAAGAAATCCTGAAGAAAGAATTTCCTTGCATTAAGGAACGATGGTTTAGAGCTGCTGTTGAATCTCTGCAAATCTGACAGACATACGGGGGAAATTAGTTGATTGAGGACCCAAAGCTAAGGCTGATGTGGACACTTATGTTTTCCCATTTCAAAAACAGACTGGTTTTAGTTTACACAACTGAGCAACCAGCACAAACAGGCAAGAGCTGCTCTGAGAGATGGCAGTGCTGGTCAGTGTGCAAGCTCTGGCCTTGTCAAAACCCACAGAAATTTTGGCAGTAGTCCAATGTATAATTCTAGAAGTCAGAAATCTGTTCAGTCACAAAGAGGGATTTTGTTGAAAGAACAAATCTAACCTTTTCTGTCATTTGATTTGGGGCCTTTCTATGTCCTATACTTTTGCTACACACAAGACAAATCATGCACAAACCTGGAAACTGCTGCAGTCCTGCTACATAAAACCTCTGCAGGTAATTCAGCAGACGCTTCTGTGATTGAGACCCACATGCCTCACCCAATATATATGTGAAGAGGAAAGAAACTATGTAATCAAAATAAAAAGCAGTTTATTTAATATGTACATTTATTCATTCATACATCCCTCTTACCACAGCCTGAGCATTTCAGTCAATGAGTAGACCTGATTTTCACACTTGCATCAATTTTCTCTTTAAAAATCTAACACACTTAGAAATTGGTATTACTTTGATTTATGTTTGAAAGAACAAATGGCACCTGTCTTGTAAGCTGAAGGTGCTTTGGACATAAGTGTCATCAACACCAGAAGACAAGACCCCTGGTAGCTTTTCTCACTGACGTTTCATCAACTCATACAAGCAACCTCCTGCCTCTCTTTCAAAGTTGGAGTAACAAAAAAGCTCTGAGAGCTCATAATCTTTGGCTACTTCAAGCCGAAGGGTTTCATTAATAGATATTCTTGGTGCAAAGCACGGATGTCCAGGCACTGCTCACAAAGACCTGCTGCCTAACCCTGGCTACTTCACACCTCAGCAAAGGGGAGCCAAACCACGTGTGTCAGCTTTCAGGAACTGTTAATCATCATTTCCTATTGACTGCCTTCTACACTGATCTGCAAATCACAAACTGTCTCCCTACATTATTAGCTCAAAAGTGCCGTGTAAGCAAATTGCACCAGAACCCAAATAAATGCCATGAAGAGTTCAGTATATAAATATGCATATCTGGATACTCTAACTCCCAGAAAATCTGAATCTACACTACTACTGAAAATAAACAGTCACTAAGCATCCCAGGATTAAAGCATTTACAGTTTTATATAGAGATAACCTGGATTGAACACCTAAAGAAAACTTTCCTGCCCTAGCAATGAATCAGGTTGAATACCTGCATGTAATTACTGAAGCAACTGCAAAACCCAGGTATGAACATTAGAAGATACAGATTAGCTTCAACTGTGTGTGTATAAACATTAATTTTAGGGCAAAACTATCAATTCTGAATCAATCATGGAAAAAGGATGAGAATCACAGTTTCTTTCCATCAGTAAGAATGTGCAATGAAGGCAAGCATGTTGAATTTGTATCTTTGTTATTTTGGGATCCTGCAGTTGGCAGATGTTATCAACAATATTTTTTTCAGTTGGCTAGTTATGAACCAGAAATAAATTCAAAGCTGAAATACTATAATAAGACAACTAATTCTGACTAGTCATTATACTGTACAACCAGTAAAATATAAACCCCACAACGGGAACATACAGTCCAATGTATCCAGCTATTAAAGACTGTTGATGGCTGTAGAGAAAGTGTCAAAAAGAGGTCAGTTTAAATTTAATGTTGGCAGAAATGACTGTCTACAAAAGCATGAATAATCTTCTAATGATGCTTTAAAGTGTTAGCTCTGTCTTAACACTTACTGTTTATTTAGTCCTGAGAAAATGCTTAAAAGCCGTGAAGCAATTTTAAGAAAACATTCGTAAACAGCTATTTTCTCTTGACAGACTATTTGGCCACAATTACAGATATTATGCCAAGATAATATATGTAATTCAATGAATCCAGACAATATTGAATCAAATCAAACCAGTATTATTTTCCATCTCTTTGAAACTGGGCATTCAAGTCAGCTGAACTTTCAATGTCATTTGGCACTTCAGAAAAAACTTTACAAAATACAAACAGGTCTGAAAACCTATACATCATTCCTGAGTAACCTCCTGACCTCTTATAGAAGGATCTCACAAAGTGGATCTTCAATAACATTATATAAACCACAAATGTTTTCAATTAACATTGTTAATGGCATGATTTTATAAAGGTCTTATTTTAATTCCTTCACATTTCAGCCCTTTTCAAAGTTCCACATTTTCTAAAAAGAGATGAGTTACCTTAACCCAAGTTCTGCCAAAAATTACTCCACAAATAACATCTACTCAGAATTTCAGTCTTAAAAAAAGGATTAAATATGATTCTAGGAGATGGCTAAAGAGAGGGATTAACTAAAAATAATAATGATCAATCCTCATTTTGGAGCCTGGAGTTCACTTTCTATTGCTCATTCACATGTTCTTACTCCGTCTTTCAAAAAATGCTCATCTTTGTTCCCCAAAGAAATACAGCAAAAATCTCTAGTAGTTGACCAGGTGCTGATTGAAATCAGGATTCCTTACAGTGCAGACAAGACAAATGATTCACTTGATCAAGTGAACAAAATTAGAAAGAAGCAAATCACCTATTTTATTTCTCTTAGCTTTCCATCAATAGTCAACCAACCAGATACCTCTTGCCTGAAAACTAGCAACAGCTTAAGTCTTTATTCTCTTGAGTATATCTATGATTAATTATACATCTAAAGCATGTTTCATAGTCTGTGTGGTGATTCTATGTTTTCTATGAATAAGAGGACAACAATGTGATAATTTAAAAATAAAACAATACTTTCACAGTTTTGGCACTTGAGCATAATGAAAGGAAAAACCAGT
The DNA here is from genome assembly GCF_028769735.1 of Zonotrichia leucophrys gambelii. Lineage (NCBI taxonomy): Eukaryota > Metazoa > Chordata > Aves > Passeriformes > Passerellidae > Zonotrichia > Zonotrichia leucophrys. The sequence continues at coordinate 93,022,289 of NC_088172.1, forward strand.
CAACTTCTATGTGGATTTTTGTTTAGAAGAGACAGCTTAGGGGGAAAGAGCTACCACTTGGATGAATCAGAATGGGGAAAGAAAAGGTATGAGTCAAAAGCCAAGGAGATGTACTACCTAAACAACTTTTACAGGTTTTTGGCAGACATCACATAGATCTTCTTTTTTCTTAGCTCCCATAATCTCAGCAGTGACTTAGAAACCATCACCACAACATCTACGGGCCAAAGAAACCAAATAGTTGAAATAATGACCCTATAAGAAGGAGATGCCACCTATGAGTTTGAGTGCTTTTTGAGTTTGAGTGCTTTTTGCCACCTATGGAAAGCAAAGAACAGGTAAGAGCTTGGTTTATGCTGGCAGGCTGCAGACAGTGCTTCCTCCAGGAACAACCTGCTTTGCACAGATACAGGCAAAATTTTATTGAAGGTTATTTTCACCTGATTCTTCATTTCATATTCAGAAGGGTCACTAATAGTCATCTTTATATAATAACAGGTAATTCTTTCATGCTACAGCTTGTGATGCATATTAATCAGGCTTCTTGCCAAATTAAATTAGTTTCTTCAACATTTGAAAAGCAGTTAAACTTCTAATTACATTTTTCCCCTCCTTTCATCAACCTATTTTTGGAGCAAAATAATGTACACAGGCCTGAAGAAAAGACACTTGAGCCTCAGGAATGGAAAACAGCCACAAGCCAAAAATGTATTCACAGGAGAGCTATAGGGCAGTAAGGTTGTCATCTACGCAGAAAAAATACTTTCAAAGATACAAACATGATGTTAAAATCTCCACCACTCCCTCCTGCACGTTGAAGTTACACACACTGCTTTGTGCCTGCAGGTATGAGGAGTAAAAAAAGAAAATAAATCTGGTTTTATGATTATTACTATGATTGTAGCATTAAGACAATTCAGAAATGGAGACTCAGGTTAACACTATATCCCTTGACAGTCCTGGTTTTATTTACTACTGCTAGCATCAGAAATTAGGATTATAAGAAAGCATTCTATCAGTTTAAGTTATAACTCAAACCAGAGATGCACAATAACACCAAGTATCAACTGGGCCATCTGCATCTGAATATCAACCTTGATATCTATATTGTACAGATGAGAAGATAGAGAATGATATATATTTGCACTATATATATATCTATAAAATATAATGAAGTATTTTAAAATGCAGCAACTACAGACGGGTTATATATATATATATATATATATACACATACATAAAAAACCCCAAAACTTTTCAACACAAATGGTCCCCATTTTGCACCCTTGGAAGCAGTTTAAAACCAATTCTTAAATTAACAAGTTATAACCAAGTACTTTAAAATGCTACTTGAACTACCTTCTCCCACACAATTTACTACATAATAGCATACAGTTATAATATATATAGCCTACAATGCCTTTCAAAGTATCCAATATCTAGTAAATTCAACACAAAAGGGACATTAATATTTCACACAATATTTGCCTGCCTTAAATAAAAAGGAGATGTAAAACCACTTCAAAGGCTGGACCGTTATTGTTTTTCCCCCAGCTTTCTACTGCATAAAATCAGTTCATCAGCCTCAAATATTTTCCTTTTTATAACCCAACCGCCTAATTTGCAAAGATTGCTCATAGAGCAATGGAAGAGAAAAACATTTTTATAAAATTAGAAAATTACTGTATACCACAAAGCTTGCTCCTGCAGCAAATACACAATTTTTTTACAGTTATTAATATTTCAAGTAGAAAACACTTCTTTAACTGAAAATTTATTCCAGTTTGAAATACTGTTATGCACTAGATTAACTTAATGCTGTGAAGTTTTAAGTATAGGAAGCTTTTGAAACTGTGTATGTGGCAAATTTTTTTACTACAGCAAACTGAGTAATAAATATTCAAGAGAGATGAAAATCGAAGGTGTCCAGCTCTGAATGTGCAATAGGGTCAAACAGATAAATGGGATTGTCCAGCTGGACAAATTCCAAAGTGCTTGCAGTGATTTTAGGATATCTGCTTAGAAGGAAGCAGGTAAAATGCAAGCCAGGTCTGCCTTCAAAAATCCAAGCAAAGACTCCAGCTAGGAAAAAACCTACCAGAAGGCCCCTATTCTTTTTAATAATCTCAAACTTCTTCTGGCAGTCAAAATAACCAGCATGTGTTAAAGACCTAGAATTGCTTTTCCCTGAAGAACCAGCCTATAAAAAAGTCACTTCATATCTACTGTACATGTTTATTTTCTTCAACCATATATCCTGCAAATATTCACTCATCTGTACTTGAATTCCTGCCACATCTGTTCCATTTAAAGGTTACATCCTGATGGCCTCAACATCCTCAAAGTGCCCATTCCCAAAACAACTCCCAGACATCTCAGTGTAACAATCACATCTTCATGCTCTGTTCTCCTGTAAAAGGGAGTCAACCCTAACACCTAGATTAATATTGGGATGGAAAACCACTTCTGGGTAAAAAGTAAGTATCACACATTTTCTTGCCCACTACCCTGCCAAGCAGCACAACTTGTATTTCTCGGAGTCACCATCACCCCAAACATCTGGCAGCACTGGGCGGCTGACTTGCTGCATTTCCATGCTGCTGTGCATTCCCCTTGTCCACTTAACATAACAATAAATTTACCCAGCTCTCAGAATTAAACCCAGAAGCCTTTTCTGAGAGGGCAGTGACATACGTGCCTGTGTGTTCAGTGTCAACCTCCCACTTGGAGTTGAGGACGGTACAGGCTGAACTTCCTTGAGATTTTTTCCACTGATTTCTGATGTAAGACTGCTAAACAAGCTAAAATACTTAAAACTAAACAACACAAAAGTTGCTTCCATTCCCTGCATACCTCCTGATGATATCAGTGTCTGTTATCAAGTCTCAAATCTCTCCATGTTACAATCATTTTAAAGGAAAAACAAGGACAGGGCAGGATTACCTTCCCTTAGACGCTCAACCACAAAGGTGAATCCGGTCGTTCGTGGGTGTAACACGTACTCGTATTTTTTCAGTCCATTCTTCTCAGCAAATGCATGACTGCGGGCTTTGGTATTGTCTGAGGAGAGAAGGAGAAGCAGCACTTGGTGTTACTGTGCACACAGACCATGAATTAAATGGAATCCATGAATTAAATGGGTTACACGACAGGAAGGACACAACAGCAGCTCACACAGTACGGATGTGGAGGCAGACACAAGTGTGCTTTCAGTTGGCCATACCATGGTATGAGGAAGAGCCATGTGGATTGCAAGAAAAGCCTTTTTACCCTCTCACTTAATTTTAGCAAATCATCAGCAAATCTTTCATACTTTATCAAATGCGATATGAAATTTATAAATTAATAGTCTGTTAATAGTTCTCTGTACACTCCAATACCCATTCTACAGTAACATGTATAAATTGACTCAATTATGCTTGGGGTTTTTTTCAACTCAAAAGACACAACATACAGTAATGTAGGTTGGATATTATGAACAGAAATACCTTGAAGTCAGTGTTTAACCACACTACACTTATTTCAGAAAGAAAATATTAAAAAGAGGAAAGCAGTTAATCTAACAGCTTAAAATGGTATTTTACATCTTCATTCTGAACTTGCCACGCCTTATTCACCAACCTGTGCTGCACATAGTTCCCCATTTTAACTTTTTGACCAAGCACCTCAGTGCCACAACACATGCCTGCCCCTGTACACACAGTACATGCAAGGCAGCTGGAAAGCACCATGGCTAAACCCCATGACAAATGTATTTCAAACCTCTGCTAATCAAAAAAACTCATGAGAAAACCAAAGGCCTTCCAGAGCTGGTTGCTAAGAGAGCCCGCTAAGCAAGGAAGACAAGGACACCAAAGCAAAAACTTCTGGAGACAGGTGGAGAGGAGGCAATTTGTTCTCCTCTGATGTGCAGGAGGCTCTTCCAAGCAGCCTCAGTCAACAGCCAAAAGGACTTTGCTGGCTACATTCAGCTCTTTACTGCGGGTCCTGCTGTGCCTCCCCTGGGGCCAAAAGGCAATGGACATCTGCAGGGTTCCCTTGGCAACAGGGCAAAAATCAATTTGAGCAAATAACTTATTTAATAACTCATACATATGAAGTTTTACAGGTGCTTAAAAGACAAAATCCCAGCAACAGATGTATGGAACAAAATCACTGCTTGAGCAATCTATTTTATTTTTAAAACAAAAAATTCCTTTTTAAGGGTCCACAGTTAAGCTTAACAGAGATGGAAGATAAATTAATAGAAAACATATTGCTGTTTAATCATTTAACAGAAGTGATACTTAGAGATAAATCCTTCCTTTTACAGTCCTCCCAATTTTTCCTGTAAAAGCACAATAGCACAAGTGAACAAATCAAGAGCAGTGAGAGATTTCTTTTTTGCTGTAATGTAACATTCCCCCATCTTTCTTTTGTCCCTAAATTATATGACTTCTTTATTTCTCAAAAATTCTGGCGCCCCTTCTAAAGGTTTGTCAACCAATTAATAAATGCTATAACATATCACCATACTAAATATCTTTTCCCTGTATTAATATCTGTGTTAAATTTTCCCCATGTAAATATCTTTTCCCTACTGTTTCCATGCCTGAGAGAGCTGCTTTTCATATATGCAAGCCTTAAGATTGACTGCACAGATCTTCTGACCATGTGATTTGGAGGAAAGGAAAGCTGTTGCACAGTAGCCAAGCAAGTGATTCAGCAAAGAGGATCCAAAGATTTAATTCTTGCCAAATTGCCAAAACATACAAATACTTGAAAAATATTACAACTTCAAAAAGCATTGCTAAAATTATGGAATGTGTGAAATACTAAAATTACACTTGGCTAGGTAATTTAATTTATCTTCCCTTGGACATATACATTATGTCTTTAACCACATGGTCAGAATATCTATTTTTGTCTGCTCAACTACTACTCCATTCAATACTGCAAATGACTATTCTGAATCAGCAAAGGGGACTTGCCTTGCAGACTCCCACTGCAATGGCAAAGTTGTAAAGGGAACCATGAGCCAGACTTGGAATGGCTGAAGAGACAACAGTAATCTGGTAATTATTAAATGCTCCTCCAAAAAAAAACCAGGTTCTACCTCTTAGGTGCACCAGTATTAGCTCATGAACAAAACTATTTTCTAAGAAATGACACTGATGACCAAGTCTGCTCCTATAAAAACTACCAAAATCAAGAGTTCCTTTCCAGATTCTGGAATGGTTTGAGTAAAATGTTTTAAATTTATTTATCACAAAAGTTCTTAAGGTGATGTACTGTTGTTTCCAAAGGATAGAAGTATCATATTCTTCATTTTCAGCAAATCCAAGTTTGGGTTTCATTTCAGAAAATCTGCAAATCAAGTCAATCAGAGCTTTGAGACACAAGTGCCATATACATCTACATAAAGGTAAGCAGTCTAAAACAAGAATTCTAAATTTTAAACACGTCAAAGTGCACACAGTTAATGAGCACTCAGAAGAACTCTCTCTGTGTATCTGCTCACTAGCACCTTGCTTCAGAGGGAGCACAAAAATGCTCCTTGGTGTTTGCAAAACTCTCCTAGTTGCACTAAAGATAAGCAAGGAGTGAAAGGATTCTCTGAGTAAAACCCAACTGATGCTGCAAGAAAAATCTGGGACCTCCAGTGCCCATCACCTTGAAATAATCATCTTCAAACTTCTTCTAAGTGCACCTCCCTGTACTTGGCAAGAACTCACTGTAAACATCTGCAAAACATCTTCCAAATTTCCCTTTACTACACTGCCTTTCTGAAATGTGTGAACAGCTGGACATCAGCACACTGGCCAACACTATTCAGCTATTTCCTGACATTTGTATGCCTGTCTTGCCTCTGGACTGTAAGTTTTATATAACAGAGACTGCTCCCCTCCCTTTTTGCATGACCCTAGTGTAATGGGATTTTACAACTAGAATAATGCTCCCAGCTAACACAACGATCATTGTCATCTGGAAAAATCATCTCCCTCTCCCCTTCCTAACAACTATAAAGCCACAGGTCTTTGTGCATTAAACATTATTTATTACAGCAAGTCAGGAAGGTCAATGTGCTTTGATGATATACTGAAAGCAAGGGTATCATAAGCCTCCACCCTACAAAAAACGTAGGAATGATGCCTTTCCTCCCCCTTGTGTAATCTTGGCATTGGAAAAAACCCAGTTTCTTGCTCTTTTATTACTTATGACTAAATGTTCTGACTGCCATCTCATCCAATGTAAGGACCTTGGTGCCCACTACTGTTTGGGATCCTTGTGCCAGACACCAGTGCCCAAACTTTTTGGGGGAGATTCAGAGCAAATTCTGCTGCTCAGAACCAGAGGCAACAAAAGGCAGCACATGCCATGCTCCCCATTCTATGAAATCTAGAGGTTAGAAAACCAATCCAGGAAATTAGAAACCCATTTTTATATCCTCAGCAGCTTGAGGGAATTCACACAACCAATGCCTCTTTAAAATCTCATAATCAATAGACCAGGCTACACTGTCTGTGCAGCAAAACTTATGCAGATGTCTTATTGTTCCATAGTCAAGTTTATAACAGTCTTAGGTGGAATAATAAAAAAAAGGTGAAGGATGCCTAAAAACTTCCTCAAAAAGAGGAAAAACATATGTTCTTCTAAACTACCAACACAAATAGCATCAAGCAGCTCTTGAAACAGGTCCTACAAATACACTCAGTTTACCTCAGTCTCAAAAGGCCACCCACATCATTTGGCTGGCTAAAGGTAATGTCCCCTATCACCAAGCCCTCTGAAGAGCTGAGCAAATGTTGCTTTCTAGGAACAAGTCTTTTCTTTCCTACACTGTATTTAAGACAAAGCAAATTTAGTCCCCAAGTTTTTGCTCATCATTCCTATCAGGAGTGTTTTCACCCATTGGTTCTATTTGCTGGTAAAAAAGAATAAGGAGAATAACTCATTTTTATGGAAAGCACCAGTTTATCAGCTGAGGGTGATGTGGGACATTTCCAGGGCTGCTTCATGCCCTGTCTCCTCAGGTCTCACACCAACTTGCCTCTCCTCCCCTGTCTCCTTCAGCAAATGCATGCAGGCTCCCAGAGCATGTTCTTTGGGGTGGTGACAGGTGCAACCATCCAGTTTATTTGAATCTTTAGACTCTTCTGTAGAGCAACTATCAAACTACACAAAAATACAAGAGTTTAAGGGTTCTTGCCAAAACTTCTTAGGTTTTTTTGTGCTCCTGTGCCACCTTTGGTAAATAATTTCGTTATATTTTTTCCCATTTCTCTCCAAATCCCATTTGCCACACTCTAAAATTACTGGAAAAGCTCAAAGTCAGCATTTTCTAGAAGCACCACACCTCAAAATTTCATTTAAAGTAACTGAAGGAAGAAATGTTGCTAACACATTTTCTTGATTTTTGAGTTACAGATTTTAAAGAAGTGCTCCTGAAAAGCTGTGCATAAAATGAACAAATTCATTTTTTTTAAGTAAAAAGGTATTTTTAGCTTGTGAGCTGAAATTTGATATTAAGTACTACTCTTTCCTTTAATTTCACTTGTGATAAAAACGCACTGATAAAAACATGCATGTTCTTCTATGACTTCAAATACTCTCAAATTATATTAGTGCCAGACAATGAAAGAGTAAATGAGTAGTCCAAAAGTCTCTCAAAGTAGATAAAAAATAAAATCCTCATTTTCCTATTAGAGGTTTGCATAGAAATGATAAAGCTTTATTGGCTCACAGTTAATACTTTGAGAAAAAAGGAAGCAATTTTTTTCACTTGTGCTACTTTCAACCTCTTCCACGTTAGAGTAACCCCTTTCAGTGCTTCTGATCAGTATTTTCTTTGCACTAACAAAGCACATCACATTTACTAGCAAAGTTAAAAATCCAACTGCAGTTCATTGTTACCTTCTGTCATCCACATCACATCACCCCTGCCAAAATCTGAACTTCAGCAAGCTTTCCTACTTGCTTTTTAGTTGTTCCTCAAGGAAAAAAGCTCTGTGCAATCACACTCTGTCCACCTGTTTGTTCCTCTTAACTTTTGAAGCTATTGCCCCCTGCAAACACAGTTTATCGGGGTCAAGAGGTTCAAAGATAATCCAGCCCAGCAGAAGCTTTAGAAAACCCTGGGTAAAGGCAAGCTTCTGAGAGCAGAGATGTGGGTCAGGGAGAGTGCAGGGCAGGCTGCTGGTGTGCCAGGGCTCTCAGCACAGCATGCAGAGCCCCCCGGGCGCCCCAGCACTGGCCGGGGCAGCACAGCCCAGGCAGCAGCAGGAGCTTTGGGCAGGAAACGTCACACGGAAGGGAACACACGGGAAAGGAGCACTGGTGTGGAGAAAGGAACATGTACAGGGATGCACACACAAATCCAGAGGAAATCAGGCTGCACCAGGCACAGAGCAACACAGCAACTTTTTCTTTTTTTTTTTTCTGTTACTGCTTTCTGAAGAATTACTACAAACAATCTTATAAGGAACACCAAAAGGGAAAAACAAAAGAGCAGGCAATATGGTGGGTTGTATTCCAGCTTTCTGGAAGCATGACACTCATGGTGGCTTTGTTTTCTTCAGGGCTTCAGAAAGCCTGGCTACATGTTTACCTGCGGAGAGCTTCTTTTTAAGCAATTACAATAAAATACCTTTGAGCTTTAACCTTGAAGTACTCCAGAGTGAAAAGATGGCCAACCTATCAGAAATAAGTATACAATTATGTAATTATTGCCTCAGCTCCTATACAATCCAGTCTGCAAATACAGTGTTCAGGGTTCTTGACATTACTACTTCTAAAATTTATTTCTGTAGCATCTCCCACAGCAAAGTACTTCACCACCTTAAAGTCAGGCAAAATATAAATACAGTCGTATTTTACATTTCTTGGAAATCTCATTCTCAAATACCTGAAAATATTATAAAGAGAAGTAAATCTATCATTGTTACATGGCCATTGAGAGGATAAAGAAATGACAGCAGCACAGAGCTGCACAGCAATTCTGCTATTCATTGATGCAGAATGTTACTTTTCATTTTAAGCATCAGAGGAATTTTGTTTTCAGAAGTAATTAGCAGTTTTACCATTTGGCCAGAAAACAAGTGTCACTGCCTCTATTTTTGCAAAATGTTCCCTACAATTCTGAGAAACTGTTCAGAAAAAAAGCAGTTTATTTCTTATTCTAAAGAATGGAACATGAAATTGCAACAGGTCCTAATACGTCAATAATGCAACAGTTTTTTGAAAATAATTTCTTCAAAAGGGTACATACATTATGTTCTAGCATTCTCATATGCCATACATTTACTGCTTGGTCAGGATTAGCTTGTCAAGGGATTTTTTCCTGTCTCCTACACTATTTTAAAATGTATATTAAGCAGTATTTCCTATGAGGACAATCAGAGAGGGAGAGCTATTTACTTCCAGAGAAAAAAATACAGGGTTTTGTCCATCTCTATTCATCCTTTTAAGAACAAATGTAGTATCCAAGTGGCATTCAATACTTGATGGCAATTTAAGAGTGGTAAACACAGAACAGTTTAACACGTCAGAAGCCAGCACAGCAGTGCCCTATTGTCTTCCCTATCCATCACTCCATCCTTCCCACCATTCTGCTTCCTCCTGGGCTGCTCACACCCACCTGTGGTGGCCTCAGCAGAACAGCACAGTTAGTACGTCTCCACTGGGCTTTGTGAAGTTAAAGAGAACATGTTACACAGGCATAAAGAAGGGAAATCAGAACAACAGAATTATCTTACCAAAGGGAAAAAAAAAAATCTGTCAACAACCTGTGTCCAGAAATTCAATTAGCTTTTTTTTAAAATTAATTAAATAGAGAAACTTGTTCCCATGAGTTTTCTCAGTGGACGGCTCAACAACTTATACCCAAGTTTAGCCTAAGTCATTTAAATCAGTAACTACAGCACAGAGAAAACCCTGTGTTTCCTTAAGCAGCTTTACATTCAGGTGGGAGCATCCTCACCACTGTCTTTTGGACTCTGCAGCACAAATGTTAACACACTGTGGCTGTCTCAGTCCTCAGCCAAATCTTTTTTAAACCTGCAATACAAAGCTTCCTCAATTCTTTAAAAATCTGTTGTCTCTCAGGAATACTAGTTTCCTCTAGAGATTAGAAGGCATAAAAAAATTATGGATAAATTCTAAACAATCCAATTCTTTCAGACATCTTGAGATGGAAACACCTGTTCAGAGAGTGTGAGTGCTCCAAGGAGGTGTCTCCTGACTCCGTTAGTAAAATACAGATTGTACCTCATAATTTGAGCTAGGAGGAAACAGTTCCTCATGAATTCAAAGAAAAAAAGTTGAATGAGATAATTTCATAGAGTCTTGAAATGGTTTGGTTTGGAAGGGACATTAAAGATCTCCTCATTCCAACCCCCAGCCATGGGCAGGGTGGGACAGCTCCCACTAGAGCAGAGCCCAATCCAACCTGGCCATGAACACTTCCAGGGATGGAGCATCCACAGCTCCTCTGGTCACCCTGGTGTCCAAGGGCCTCACAATTTTTTTAGTGAAGAAAATTCCATCCTTTTTCCTATCTTTAGATACAAGATAACCAATTCAACAAGACACGTCATGTGAAGAAGTCCAAGAATGTTCAATGAATTTATCCTCTTTAAGGAAAGCTGATCAAGTGATGATAATTCCCTACAGTGTGATAGCATCTGAATACTACACACATACCCATTTTAAGGATATTTGGAATATAGAAGGAAAAACAGCACCATATGTTAGTTATTTTTATACCATGTCTACTACTTACTGACATGTCTTTGCAATAAAATATGATTTGAAAATATCTGCAATGAAAAGTAAAGCAAAAATCTTTACAATAAGCCAGAAGTTAGAAGCTTAATTGCAATTCATTTTCTATTTAAAGATAACACATCAAATCAGGCATCATGCTGGAGGCACCAACAACCACAGAACATTCATACAGTATTTTCTTTTATAGGCACTTGAGTTGTCTTCAACATTGATTAACAGCTTCCTAATGATGCCATAAGATACCTGTATCAAGGTACATATTTGATTAAAAATTAATACTACAGGGTCAAACTCATTACATTTACTCCTATGATTATCTCAACATTTGTTTTACAGAGACACTTCCCTTATAGAGGCAGATAGAGACTGCTTCCAGTGCTTACATGGCCTAAGGAACAAGTATCTCCATGTTCCCCTCTTAAAACATTGGGCAAGAAATCAAATAGAATTATTACTCCTTTTCAATCCCTCTTAGGGATTGAAATCAATCCCTCATTGGTATGAAATGATTTTGTCACAGTAATTCAGGAAATAGGAGCATGCAAGTGATATATTCCAGGCCTTGAAGCCTGCTTTTGCTAATGCAGTGTATGTACAGTACTGACCAATAAAAAGCAGTGTCAATCAGTAGATGCTTTGCAATGTAAGTTACTTCAGGAAGACTGGCAAAGTCTCCCAGTGGAACTGTGTTTGTGCCTCTCACATGAATCAGCACATTGTTTGATTTTTTACTATAATTTCCACTACCCATGAGAACCAGGTCTTGCTCCTGCCTTGGACATTCTTAAACTCTTTCCATAAACAACAAAGAATTTCCACGTTGAATATTCCCTGAGAAGATGACATGTGCAGCCTACCTGTGAGATCAGTTCCCTCTGGAAAGATGAGGAGTTGCAGTGGTTCACGAATGTCACAGAAATAATCCAGCATTTTTTTGAAGTGACTCTTGTCGTTCTCCCACTTCCTCTGAACGAAAACAAAGGCTGCAACCTGCATCGCCCAGCCTGAAGTTTAAAAAAACACACCTTCAGCAACACTTCACTCTGATACTTCCACCGTGTCTGTAATTCCAAAGAGTTTTATAAATTGTGTTAGACCTAATCTGCTGCCTGCCTGTCATCAACTCTGATTAAGAGCACTTGGTTACCTTGTAGAAAGAGTTTTGGATTGGTAAAAAAAAGAAAGCATAAATGCATTCAAAACTCAAAACTCGTTACCAGACCAAGAACTGGGTAAATGCTGTCCTGAAACAAGGTGGTAGTAAGGTGGGGGTTGATTTCTTCTCCCAGGAAACATGCACCAGAACAAGAGGAAATGGTTTTAAGTTGCACCAGGTTTAGACTGGATACCAGGAAAAAATTCTTCTCCAAAAGTGCTGTCAACCTAGCCCTAGGAACAAGCTACCAGAGGAGTGTTTGAGTCACCATCCCTGGGAGTATTTAAAAGCTGTGTAGATATGCTGCTTAGGGATGCAGTGCATAGGGATGTGCTCAGACTTGATAATCTTAAAGGTCTTTTCCAGCCTAAATAATGCCATGATTCTCTGAGGTGAAGCATTTAAAACCAGAAAGTATCTGCTCCTTTGAGGGCTTTATTCCATATACCTCCTTATAGTTTTCATTACTCCCAGAAGAAAATACTTGCAGCTTTTCTTTACACTTGATTATGGAATAAAAAATTATATCTATCTATTTGTTTGAATTAATACACACAAAGATTTGCAGCCTGCCATCAAACTGACAATATAAGGCAATGAAGTAAGTGCAACTGTTGCTCAGCCTGCAGCTCAGGGGTCCCACTTATCTTCAGTATCTTCTTGGCTCTTTTTGGCACAAGTATATAGAGTACAGCATATCACATAATATTACAAGTTCTGTCCATTAGCTCAGACAGCAGGATGAAAAATCAGGGCTCCAGCTCCACCACATGCCTGAGACGCTCCCTTCCTAAACAGGGCACAGAAGAGCATGACACTGCCTTGCCACCGTACTTGGCAAGCTTGTACCTCATCAGAAAATCTGCCAAGAGATCCTGCACATCAAAGAGAAAACATCACAGCTGCCCATTCTCCTCTTTGCTCACCACCACTCTCAAAGCCTGTTTTTCCTTTGCTGGTGACTTACAGCATGTTATTCTTGCCCTTCATTACAGCTCCTCTTCACAGGATTCCTTTATATTCTGCTCATAGCAGTATCTCATAAGGACCACATGCTAGAAAACTACTTATTAAAGTCATTCATTTTTCCATCAACTTTGTAAGTCAGTCAGCCTGACAATACATTAACCTGCTGCATTATCTGTTCTGTATTGGTCAGAAACATTCGTTGTATTGTTAAAGATTTGTGACCTATATCATGAGGTAAATACTTCTAATTTTTAAAAATCAGTTAAACAAATGGAACATGAATAACTAACAAGCTGTCTGCAATCTGGACTGAATGCATCTCAGATATCCAGACAATCAGTGATATTCAGATAACTGAATACTAGAAGTGGTTATATGACTAAAGAAAAGAAATGCCCAGAATGCAGTCTCAGCAAATCTTTCCATATTTGCATACTATATTTGTGAACAACTCTTTGTAAAGGAAGCTCAACTTTGACCACAACATTTTATGTGCATTTATGCACCTATCACATTCCCACATCTGCAGTATCAAGAAGTGCCATTACAGCTTTACTAACAGAGGCTATCCATGTTTAACAAATTGCTTGAAAGAAAAAAATAAAAGTACATTTTACAGTAACTTTAAAATAACTGATGCAATTTAACTATGCTATCTTTTGGCATGTAATCATTTTCTATTGTTACAATACATGGCACAAAAATGGTGTCACACTATTAATCAGGGCTTCATTTCCACACTAATGTTATATAAAGAGGACATCTTTTCATACCAAATGGTGCCCAAGCACTGGTTCCTCTAAAAGATAGGTGGAGACTGCACAAAACTGCATCAGGGGAAATTCAAATTGGATGTCAGGAAAAGCTTCTTCAGTGAAAGAAGCTTTCAGTCAGTCACCATAGCATCTCACCTGGCAGAGTTCAAAGAGCACCTGACTGATGCTCCCTATCATGGTTTGGCTTTAGGCTGTCCTGTGAAGAGCAGGGATTTGGATTTGATGGCCCCTATGGGCCCCTTCCAACTTGAGATATTCTGTGATACTTCACCTGATATCTAATTCATAAAAATGGACAGTGCAAAGGACAAAATTCCTCTGAGCAGAAACAGAGATGCCTTGAACCATACCATTTATAACTGTGAGAATGCAGATGCTCCACAGGACAGAGTGGAAAAATACACAGAGATTAGGAAAGTTCTGCTGTGTTTTCCAATTGTTCTTAGCCCTCAGCCCAGACCTTTTGTATGTTTTATGTAAATAGGACACTACACCTAAATTAGTATATGGAAACCTGTACTGTGCTAAGCCATTTTATTGTGTGGTATCACACATCAGGCCTAAATTATTCAGTCCTTGTGTTCCCATTGCAGCACAGTCTGTAGGCTGAAAGAATGGAAGCAAAAAGCAAAGTAAATGCTCACTTATAAGGAAGCCTGCTAATACTTTCCCAGGCCAGCAGCTCCTTAGGAGTGATTTGGGTCCATAAGAAAGGGAATATGGAAAAAGCTGGCAGATCCCATCCTCTCTCCTACCCTTCTTCATGCAGCACAAGGCTTCAAATTATATCAAAACTTGCACATAAACTCACTCTAGCTATCATTCTTCAACAGCACTGTGACCATCCAATTATAAACACCTTTAGCTACCAACAAAAGATGCTGCTTGGGTGACTTGTACTTTACCTGACTAAACTGCATAAAACAGAGGATAGAGTGCAGTAGTTTCCCATTCCTGCTCTAAGTGATGGTGTTATATATGGGCTATGAATAATTAAACAGAAACTGTAATGTAGTGACAGTACAATGTCAGGGAGAAGAAGTAGGAAAGGAGTTGGGAGGCATCCAGTTTTTAAGATAAACAACAGGTTTGATTTTCTAACCTTTCCAATAAATAACATCCAGTGTTCTGCAAGAATGTGTCTGTCTTTAAGGGTATATCTAATTAGATAAAGCAGTCCTGACTGTTCAAAAAAGAAGAGATTATCTAACAGATAGATGACTAAGAGTAAAGGACCCAGGTTTCCTCCTGACTTACCCCAGCACAGCACACTGGGCCAAGTTATTTTACCATCTATGACTGTGGAGAAATTTCCACGTTTGCTCATGCTTCAAGGCCTCCAGGCAACAGAACTGTGAATTCCTGATTTTTATAAAGCCATAGTTCATGAACCAGTGTCTCACCACCCCACTAGTGTCAAGTGGGTAAGGAAACCCTACTTCTCCTTGCCTTTGTGCAAAGCAAAAGCAACTTTTGCTTTGATTTCTATTCCAGTGTGTCTGCATTGTGCTGCTGCAGAAACACCATGCTACAAATCCAAGACATGATGTGGGAGCCAAACAGGAATGTGTGGGGAAACAGGAGGAATTCAGTAAAGCAATGGGCAGAATGAAAGGTTTTGCTAATCGGTAATACTTATGAAAAAGCAGCAGAAGGCAGTCCCTTCTCATGTGCAGCCTGTAGTAAGACTTGCTATTCAGTTTAGGTCAACATACTGTTCAACTGAATTAAATACATTTTGCTTTCTTAGCACAGCATTTCTGGTTGTCTAAAAGCTCCTGGACAACAGGAATTTTCTTAGCAAAGGCAGCATTTACTTGACTGGGGAAAAATGGTTACCTTTGGATTTGCAGATTCTTAAGAAATCATTGATGACAAAAACACAGCAGAGAAACAGCAAAGCTAAAGAAACCATAACAATGCACATCCATTTCTTTGCTAAAATAATCTTCTTATCGGAGCCGACATTTTGGATGACTAACATTGCTTGCAAAGGCACACAAAAAACATCACACTGCAGAGCTCTTGCTCCAAATTGCCAAACAGCAGTGCAAAAACCTACCAGAGAGAACAGCTAGCCACACTGACCTTTAAATCAACATTTCAGAGCTGAAAAAATAAACAAGCAGCTTAAAATCTCTAGGAACACAGACACAGTAATGATATGTATCGTATTAGGATGTAATTCTGTGCAGAAAAAAAACGTGCTTGCACAAAAAGAAAAGCCTGCTATTGAAATAGAGAGATGTGCTGTACATCAGAATTTCCTTACTGCCTTGGGGATAAAGAAAACTACAGCTTATGCAGGTCAAGAATTTGCAGCATTGTATTAAAAATGCTAGCTCCAAGACTAAAGCTTTTTAAATTCTAAGACCCTGCTCTTCTATTTTCCTCACCCCAAAATACTTCAGAAGAAAACAACACTCAAAGCTGAAATTTCCTTTATGTGTTTTCATTGCAAAGGTAATTTGGAAGTAAGCAGATACCAAATATGGATGTGACAACGAACAAAAGCAAGAAAGAGCTGAGCTGTGCCAAAAAAAAGCCTTTGTCTGGTTTTGTATCACAATTTTATCTACACTGCCTCAGAAATTAGATATCCCTCAAAATGTCACATCTCAAAGAGGGATATTATGGCTGATATTGAGAGCAAACATACAAACACATACCCCCTCAAGAAAATGGTATCTTCAGTATGTTACCTGTAGCAATGTAACAGAACAACTAATAATACTAAACCCCCTACAAACAAATTCAATAAATGATTCAAAATTACAGAAAAAAAGTAGGAAGGTAAAAGGCCTAAGTATGGGGTTTGCTATTATATTCATTCATCCTCTCTTTTCTACAACTGGATTACTCACTGTTTCTTCTAGCACTATCTTGGTCAAAACTAAAAGCCTTATTCAGCGTGTCTGTATTCAACAGGAGTCTGGTCCTGATCAGGGCTTTTGAGGCATCAGAGAACCAGACATCCAGGCTTAATAAGGGAAATCACTCGGAAGCTCATGATCCCACTGTACATAAATAACTGGGCCCATTAACAGTTTGGTACTCCAAGCGTTTTGCTACATAAAATTACCACAAGGCAACAAGTATGCAGTTGTGAATGTGCCCTGTTTCAGAGATCTGTGGGTACTGAAAAGATGCTGGCTCACAGAAAATCACACAGGAAGCCACGGTGTAAAGTTACGGTGCATATACAGCGTTGAGTTTTAATCAGTACAGACTCATAAGCACATTTCTGCAAATTCAATTAGAATTGGGCATTTTGCTGTTGTTCCTATTTCCTAGGTAGTTTTATGTCTAAAAGCCCAAAGCAAATAATTAATTTTTTTTAATGTAATGGTTTGAGAGCAGAAACTAGAAAAATAAAGAAAAAAATGTTTCTTGAAACAATCTCGTAAAGTACAATCTCTGCTCCTGGCAAGTTTTCTTTAACCGTGCTCATTTCCAATAATTTAGTTAATAGGAGTATAATGAATTGAATTATTACTATCTTATTGGGTGAATTCTTTAAGCAAATTACAAGATAAACTAAGAGATAAAATTCACAAATACAAATTCACAGTAGTGTTCTTGGTTTTATAGTGAATCATCTGATTCAGTCTATTTGTTAATTTGATTCAATATGTGAGGTGTTCATTTAAAAACCACCATGCTTTTGCTATTGCCTTGCACTAACAGACTCTGAACTGTAATCTACATCTGTTTTAAAACTATTTTTATGGTGATGTCCAGTTTCTGTTCAGATTATTAATTTCATATATATATCCCTATGTAGTCTACCATGCATTCTACAGAATATCATGTCCTTCAATGTATGTGAAGCCTAACGAAATTTTTTTCCCTACTAAAACAATTAACAAACAGCAATGTTAAAAACACAGATTTTTAAGGTAACTGAAAAAAACCAAAAACATTCTGGTCTTGCTCTGATTAGCTAGTTTTATCTTTGACTTCCCCATAATTCTCATGCATTTATTTCAGTATCAAATTATTCCAAATTTTATGTTAATTTAAGTCACATTCAAGTCTTAATGCTTTCTTAATTTCCTTTGCTCTGCTTCACTCTCTTTAGGAAGAATAAAAACTTCTTCAACCAAGGTCTGCAGCACAAGATTTCCTTGTCAGGGCAGGAACAATGTTGTCAACAAGCTAGTCAGAGATAGTGGCCTATGTCCCACCTGTGAAAATATAACTGTGGAACCTTCTAGAAAGAATGTTCCATTGAAGAATTGGTATCTCTCAGCCAAGGCACAAACACAAAACAGGTGGGAAAGACTCATTACAGGAGCAGCAAGATATGTGTGCATATAAAGCATCCAGAGATTTACCATCTTCTTGGAAAGTACTCTTTCAATATTTAGTGCCTTAATCGTGGTTCAGAAAGATATTATTTGGACATTTCATATTCAAAAATTAATTTCATTTCCTAAATTATGCCATTGTTATAGAATATGGACAATTAGATGATTAACTCTACCATTATACTAGTGCCACTTACAAAATGCTATAAATGGCATTACGGACTATTAAACCTCTTTGGTTATAGTATGCATCTTAAATTTTATTTTGAATTTTATTTGATTTGATGCACTGTGTAAAATCATAACAGAACATAACATCACTCAAAAGCAAAGGAAACTAAAGCAAAGGCTCTGGGATGGCTGGAAAGTAGCTTTTTCTGTTGCATTTTAAAAATACATCAATACAGTGAAACAGCACATGAAAACCTACGTGTTAAAAAAGATGAGCCTTTCCCAATACGTATCTGAAGAAAAGCCCTACGTCACTCCAAAATCTCCAAAGACATGCAGAAAACAACCTCCAGTTGTGAGACTGTGAGGAAGAACAAGCAGGCTCTACCAAACAGTGTGAGACTCTCCCACGGATGTGTCATCCAAACTGCCAGTCAGGAACTGGGAGAGATTCTACAACAAAAAACATCTTCCAAAGGCCTGCGTCCTCTTCAGATGCTTCATCTCCTCCATGGGGGACCATGAAAGGAGCTCAGCCTGAAGAGCTGAGCTGTACAGATGCTGCATAACCCACTGGTAACAGCAAAGGAATGCAAGTCAGGAAAACACGCCAACCTAATCCTGCTCTGATTTGTTCTGTGAGCTTGGACAAAATAACGCCTCCCTCCATCACTTATTGTTTATAAAATGGGGAGAGTGAAAGAAGTTAGCATCTGATCTCACACTTTTGATGTGCATTTTGGAGAGGAAAAGGGATAGAGAACAAATGGAGTCCTTCTCATACAGAAAGGATAAGGAAAGTTTAATGGAACACAGGCTTGTTGGCTTTGGCTGTGGGATTTTATTTTTCCCTGACAGGGGTGGGAGAAACCTATTATGCCCTTCCTGGATTAGACAAGCTGGGAAACAGGCCCCTAAGCTTTTCTTCCCAACAAAAGGAAAAAAAAAAGCATAAAAGGTTACAGCCAACTTAAACTGCATTTCAGCTGCACAGTAATAATCCTTCATTCACACTTAAAACTTCTTCAAGAGAGTCTTCAGCAGGAATAGCTAGTAGAATAACAATTGTGCTTGCCATTAGAGAGCATGCTTTTCTACTTCTACTCTCAAAATAACGTAGGTTAACAACTCTGTGGTAATTAAGTCTGGCAGCTCATAATTGAATTGCTAGAAGACAAAACATTGCAGCTCCTCAAAACTCTCAGCCTATTTTAATGTAAGATACTTGACACAGGAACTATACTAGGAAGTTCAGTAGGTTACTGTTTTAATTTTTTTAAATAATACGCTCTATTGGTAAGAATTTTAATGTAAATCCAGCTATAGATTTGCTTTTGCCAGAGCAAAGGAGCTTTATGCTGAAGCATTTCCATCCCTACCTATGATAGTAGCTGTGGCAGCACAAACATTTCCATGCCAATACAAATGTGTACAGATCCTCCACAGTGCACTGCTTTAGCCATACCCCAATTGAGTTAAGCGTTAAAATTTTCTAGGCTAAGTGACAACAATATTTTACTTCTTGGTAGCTGATCCATCATAGCTGTCGGTGTGTATGCTCTTAGCCTGTGGCAAAGGCAGGATAATTTGAGTTGTTTTGCCCTGCTTCATTGAAAAACAAGATGACTCAAATTACTTTGAGCTTGCTTCAGGCGAGGCTCGCACACTTGGACAGCTATAATGGATCAACTGACGTGTAGTAGAAGATTGGTGGGGCTGAGCCCAGTGCTGAAATAGAGCAAACGTCCTTTTCTTTCCCCCCCTGGCATTTAACTTGAGCCTTTGTGAGCTACAACATGTGAGTGAACAGATGAGTGAAAAACGACTAAAAAGCTCCAACATCTTGCAATCTTCTAAATTATATGTTAATGTTAGCCACAGAATAACCTGAATCCAGAGATGAAGATCTGGACAGAGTTACTCAGTTATATCTGTTCTTAACTACTCCAGGCTTGTCAGCTTTGCTTATTCTCCTCCTTTGTCTTTGTCATCTTGTCCTTTCCTTACCTGTTCCTGCCCAGTCTGCTTCAATTATAATTCCCTCCTTTAGCAGCCTTAGTGAGCCTTTTCAAAACAGAGAAGTCTTGAAGATAGGTCCATTAATGGTACCTGCAACACCTGCATACTTTACATTTGTACACTGAATTATGATGGTATTTATCTTTTCCATCTGCACTAAGCAAAACTAGAATTAATATTATCTCATGTGGCAGCCATGCTCTGACATTAGTCCTTCTGGTTACCCTCTCTCACTTTTCCATAAATTTATCTGATAGCACTCAAATTAAACCCAAATTTCAATTTATTTTTCACATACATATTGAGGCACATTTAACCATTAAAATTCAAATATTACTGTAAGCTCATCCAACACAATCAAATTGCCCATCATTAAAACACAGACCTATTTCCAGTGAAGTCTTACTGGTTATCACAAGAAGACTTCCACAATGAACGTGGAAATTCCACAAATGCTCAGGAAAAAATTAAAACCATCTCCTAAACATTATTTGGTCATCCCACACTACCTTGTATGTTCCTTGGTACCTACTGGAACAATATGTGTTCCATAGCACATTCTGAACATGACTGCACCATAATCTGTATCACTTCCACAACTACTCCTAATTAAATGAGAATAGTTGAGAATATTAATTGCTCCTATCTATTACAAGTACTGTAGAGAAGTCCTATCATGTCAGACCACGCAGGAAACTGTCAATGCCATTAGAAATTCTCCTTGAAAACTGATACTGCAGAATGTGTCAGTAGCTTCTGATGATGTCAGATGAGAAACTGCAGCAACAGCCAAGAGCAGAGTAGTGCTCCCTGGAGACGCCAGCTTTGGCAAGATGTACTGAAATGCTGCAAGAATGTTTCTGAAATTGAGATTACTGAAACGTAATATCTCTTTTTGAAAACTTTACTGCACACAATTCATCAAGCCAAAGCTACAGTTCCAGGAAGAAAGGACCATCTGTTTTTCTTTGGACTTCTTTTTTTAAAGCTCACCTTTAATCAATTTTAAAGTTTTTTCATACACTGGAATGCAAAGAATTAATAACTTAAGAACTAGATAAATGACTCAATGTGTCTCCTTGAAATAGTGAATCCTCTAATTTTAATTATAATTAACTAGAAAATAACATCCTACTTGTAATACAGACTCATTAAATCTGATACCTTTACACTTTTAACCTACAAAGGGGGCCACAAGAACTCTGGATCTATTTCCATTCCCAGCTTTGCCTTTCACCTATCATATATGCCACTGGAAAAAGCATAATCTCTCACAGACCTATTTTTACACCCAAATGGGAAATTACTTATGACAACAGAAGTGCTATGCTGAATACAGTAAGGCTTTCAGAAACATGGATATGGAAGGTTTGCATTACAAACCTTATCTTAAACATAATTTAAAATTTAATGCTTTTTAAAAAAAAATAAAAGCCTTTGAAAGATCACAAAAAATTGCAAAGAAGGAAATATGGTATAGTCACTCAAATATTTCTGAAACTCAGAGCATGATTACCACTAGGTTAAGATTTATTAGAAGATGCATTTAGCCAGTGTATCAAACTTCCCTAACCCTATACATCTGACTATGTGCAACTAATCCATATAAATACATGAAAAGATAAATCTGAAAGGCATGATAAAAATAGCTCATTGAATTATCACAAATATCGTATCTTAAATGATCAACATCTAAAGTATCAGTTACAGATGCAGTGCACTGAAATTGTCTGGTTGATTTCCAAGTGATCTGGCTTTTACAAGCTCATAAAATAAAACATTTAGTTAAAAACCACAGGACACAACTTAAAAACAAGCCAAAAACCTGAATAAACACTTACTAAGGGTCTATCATATAACACAGCACGGCTGAGAGCAATAAGTGGGAGAAATTCTGCTGTCTCTGGTGAGATTTAAGGTTCTCCTCTTTGGACACCATTCTCTGCAGTGATGCTGCCCCAACAAACTTCATGCAGCTTCATCTGTTTCCATCAGTTTTCATTTAATCCAAGAGTCTCACTTTCTAACAATCCCCTAATTACATAGATAACTGAACACTTCATTTTTGCAAGAAATTGCCACAGCCTGACTGAACACTGAGACATGCATTTTTAAGGCCTCTTTTTTAGATACAGTAAGATAAAACAGAAGTTTATCTTGCAGAATTTCAGAACATCAAATCATGGCTTCAGTGAAGGATGTAGTTTAACTGAAGTCCCCTTCTGTGATTAATAATCCAGCATTAACAGTTTACTGAAAAATAAGCCATAATTCACAAAATTGCAACCAAAGTCCTCAAAGCCCATGTATTGTGGAGAATTCTTGGGGATCGGGCATAAAAATAGTTGTTTATAACACTACAGACCCAACTACTGTTAGCTCTACCACCAGAAATTGTCATTCTGTAATGGAAACAACAGGAGCAAATGTCTGCATGTGTCACCTCTACATCACAAGGTGGAGGACGAGCCCAGAATTTTGTTAGTGGCTGAAGCTGCTATATCAGAACAAAGATGGCATCATGGTCTGCTAATATTGACCTGACATGGATCCATCTGCCTGAGCCCACTGATCAAATCTATTAGATGTGCTCAGTTTATGCAGAAAATTTAGAATTTTTTTTAATTAAAAAAAAACCAAACCAAACAATCTCTAAATGACTCCTAACATCCTTTCAGAAACTGCATTTTACCAAGCACAGCTTAGCATCCAAGCTTCTGGAGCTGACCTTCCAATTTTATTATTGGCATTAATAAGCACAAATACAAGTGGTTTTCTTAATAACAAGACATATGTTACTTTTGAAGACAGAAATCTATCAGTCTTCCCCAGGATACTCCTGACTTCATCTTCCATCACTGCTATAAAAAGTTGCATACACAGCTGATTCCAAGATTTCAAAACATTACTGCTGTATAATGAAGATACCTAATATGCATTTTCTCATTTCCTGTCAAGTTAAAAGTGATTTTTCTTCTGTCAAGTAAAATTGACCTTAATATGTGGCTGTTAGAGAAATAAAAGCACATTACCCTGTTGCTGGTGTTACTTAAAGAGCACTGAATGCAACACAATGCAACAGTAGGAGAGCTCCTCAGGATGGAATCCTGCCAAAATTATCTGTTCAGATAAATGGCCTGACAAAAGGCAACCATAAATAAGGTTACTCTTTCAACATCATAAAGTTGACGCATATCCTGCCCAAGCTAGTTTTGTATAAAACAGCAAATAAATCTAAGAGATAAATAAAATGCAGAGATGCTTTTATTTCAGATAAGTCTGCCTATTTATTCAGAAACCATTTGTGCAACAATTTTTGGACTATCTGAAACAACTCCTCTGAATACATGCAACTCAGATCTCTTTCCAGCCTACATCACTATAAATCCTGATGATTTCATATCCTGCACAGAATATTTTGTATAGCCAAGTTCAATTTAAAATTAGTTATTAAAATGAACCATTAACTTTGCAATTGCCTACAGAGCTTTTTTTTTAATCTTCTCAATAGTTTACATTGGATAATGAAGAAAGAAGCTTGATGAGAGCATTTGTAATGTGGGGTGAAATAGCACCCAAACCACAATGCTGAAAGAGACTTTGAAAAAACTTAAAATCATTTTTCATCATCCTGAAAAATGCTTTTGGTATGTAAAGCAGAAATATATTTACCTACAAGCAACAGCAGCACATGTAGTATCTTAAAAAAGAAATGCTTAGGCATTTAGTCCAGGTGTCCTCTGGAGATTTATGGTTTAATTGCTCCACATGCCACATATTTTACACAAGGTTTTCTTTAAATACTGAAACAGAATTTAAACCTATGTAATTTAGCAGGTTATGCACTATGCTGGACACAATTTAAACATACTTTCCTTTCAAATTAAAGGGTTTAGTGACATACCAAATCCTGGAATGCTTTTGAGACTGGATTTGAGACAGATTTTCTCAAGTCTGAGGTAGCTGTATCGCAGCAGGCAGTTCCACAGGAACATCCAGTCCATTCGTGTGCGATGGTTCATGATAATGACACTCCTTTCTCCAGGAACAAATCCATCTCCAGTGACAACCACCTTGGCACCACACACCATTTCCAGCAAGGCCTAGAAATAGCATCTCAGTATTATGGCTTTACTCCCAGAAGAAAAGCATCACCCCATTAGCAATAAAAATTAATTTGAATTATATAATTTCACTCATTCGCTCACATTAACTGGTAAACAAACTTCTGTTTTCTAATAAAGCAGCCAGCTTTTCTCCAGTAGTAGCTGTTCAATGGAAGAGGAAACAACAATTAAGCAGCACTTCTTAAAAAGCACTCTATTCCCATCACTGCACTGAGCTTACCTTTCCCTGGTTTTCCAGGAATACTCTCCTGTAGGAATATAAGTGACTCAGTATGGATTATAACTTGGTAGGTAATCTAGGGAGAGATTGGCTGAACAAACATTTATTGCCCCTAAGGTCAGGGTCACTGGCAGCACACTGTCCAACCCAGTCAGCACAGAAAAAGAAAACAGCAAAACACCATAAGAAAAAGGCCTTCAAGTTACCTCCTTACCCTCTCTTCCCCATTCTTTCTCCAAAAAAATCAAACCAAAACAAAAAACCAACAAAACCCCACCAAAAACCACAAAAGAACAAACACTGGGAATTTAAACAGAGCTCTAGAAAGTAAAACAACTTCTGTTCATATTTTTGCCAGCTCTGTGTGTGCCTAATAGAAGCCAAACTAAACTGAAACAGTTCAGACCCACCTCACTGTCCCACCCTGCTGACTCCTAGAAAGGAAGTAAAATGTGATAGCAGAGTGAGGAAGGTTAAAATTTCTTACATCACAGAGGTCAGGGTCAGAGTTTCCCTGCTGGAGTCCAACTGGCACAAGAGCATTTTATTGTTTGGAGACACAAACCAAGAACCTGTTTCTCCTGACTAAGAATGCAGTGGGTGTAAGTATAGAAACCTAAGGCAGACAAGGTCTGAGCCTCAAAATGGTTGGATGCAAAATCTTTTTGAGACTCCTCTCCTGAATCTAAATCCCCACAATTCTCAGAAGACAGAATCCTTTTCACAAAGACATTAAAATTATTTTTGTGTAGCTCTAGTGTGGGCTAAAAATCTAACTTCTAGACTGAAAAAGTTATCACAAACTTGTTTTAATAACCCAGAATTATAAAGCCCAGGCAACTAATCAAATAAAAGACTGGTAATAGATTTTGGAGATTTTGAAATTATAAAAAAATTTGAAGACAACCAGAGAAAGGGTTATTTTATGACAGTATCAGTACCCAGTTAAATTTCATCATGACAAGAAATAACAATCTATTTCCTTTACTGTTAATTACATCAGCCCTCCTAATTTCACTGCATTTAGTAATGATAAAATCTACAAAAGTTTTAGAATAAGAAACAGCTGAGACCCCTTTAAAACACAGAAGGCAGAAACAGCAAAAGCAGAAACCATTTGATCTACTGTAAGGATAGAACTTCCTTTATGCCACAAGACACATACTTCTGCATACCAATATGGCATTTCACTTCAGAAAAAGTTAAACAGGAAGAGACAGTTAAAGTTAAACAAGAAGAAGAGACAGATCCCATTCACATTGCCTTTCCTTTGGAACAATTCAGGGAAGAGCTTTGTTATTGATTTCCAGATTCATACGGCTGTAAAGCTGATGATATGTGAGGAACACATCCTTTCTAGGGGGAGCTCTTCTTGTTCACCTGAAAGCATTTATCTCTAATTCAACCAGAAGGGCTAAATTCTACAAGGATTAAGGAATGTGAAGGTTGACAACAATCTACCAGACAGTGGATAATTTTCCTAAGACTTAGAGCACAGTTCAAAGAAAGAGTTTACAAGATAACTCATTAAGGAAGTTAACAGTTAAAAAAAACTTCCTTCTGTTTATTAAAGTTTCACCTACTCTTCTCTGCATCTGACTGACACTGGATGAAGGTGTCAAAAAAGACCTTTTCAAGCATAACATGAACACACAAAATTAGCTAATATATAAATTAAACTGTGAAAGAAGAAGGGGACAGTAAATAGGCACATAGTTTACAACACTGTAAACCAGTCTCCACCGACAGTAAGTGTGTAAGAGCCTATTTAGACAGAAGCATAAAGAGCTTTAAAAACCCTAAAATAAAATCCAAAGTGTTAGTGAGCAAGCCAGATTGTGGGATTATGGAAAGCTGCCCAGACTGGATGATGTGGCACTTACCACAGGGAGTGTGAGCCACGTGGCCACAATGCAGTCGGTGATCCAGCGGTACCAGGCTGGCGAGATGAACATCAAAGGCAGAAAAGGGCCCAGCATGAATATACTTCCAAAGAAACTTCCCAAGAATAGTGCAAGTGCAAAGTACATCCCCTTCCATGACACCATGGCTCTGAAAAACACAGTTGGCATCACGTTAGACAGACAAACTGAAAGAAATTATGTAATTCTTCAAGTCCACAAGCCCGGTCTGAGGTTATATTCCTCCTTTTTTCCACAGCTAACAACACAGGACAACAGCAAACACTACCAAAATGTTCTTCTTCCCCAGGAGCAGTAAGAGAAGGACTTTATAAACACAGCGATTTGTAAGGTGAATTGGGATATTAAAGGGGCCATAAAAGTATCAGCTACATCATAATTTCCTCCCATTACTGCAATATGTAGCTCCACTCAAAACCTTCAGCAAGCTATTTTTATTATCCAAAGGTACAAAAGGGCTATTAAGAGAACACCAGTGACATTAAACTTTTTGGCCATTACCTTTGTCTGTGGTGAAATACTAATGTTACCATTTTCTAAAGAGAGGAAATTTTGCTCTTCTATTTCTCCATCTCATTTCTTCTTAGTAAACACAGCATTGCAGAAACTCCTCTTCCCCATCTATGGGTGACTTCCCTCACAAACCACTCAAACCCGGCAAGGCTGACCAGCCCTTTCAAACACCAGGTCCCTTTTCATCCCAACAAGGCAGGCAAGCAGTGGCTGAACCCTCCCAACCCATCCTGGCTTAGAGAACTCATCACTTTTTGAAGTCTGCTGTACTTCAATGCCCTTATCAGTTATTTTCCAACTTGCTGCACCAAAAAGCCAATAGCCTGTGTTTTTTAAGGCATAGTCTAGACTTGAAATATTTCAGTGTCTGTGCTATCAGCTACACTGTCTTATTATAAATTGAAATGTACAGTACACTGAGCTTCTTAGTGCATTATGGCAGAACACTCAGCAATCCTCCAAGCATTTGTAATAGCTACAAGCTTTCACAATTTAGCAACTACTACCAGCTATGACAAAGCAAATGTGGAAATATCAATTCTCTAAATTAGGGCCTAAAAATAGACTGTTTTCATCTATTTAGGACTTAGCCAATTGTTTATAAAACCAAAGGTTAAGCAGAAGTCACTTTTTAGTCACTTTACTGAATTCCTTTTTTTGACAGGCTATTTTAGAAATTTTAAGAGCTCAGATAGACAGGACTTCAGGACAAGAAAAACAGGAAGCTGGTGGGTTTAATTTTAAAATGAGCAATGGAAAAGCAATCCATTAAGCCTTGTGTATTGTAACATACATGATTTATCTCAAGCATGTTTTGTACAATGTCCATAGCAATGATGTTTGCACAGCAAAGTATTTGACAGTCAAGAAAAGGCAACACTAGGGTTGCTAGCAAATGAAATTTACTTCTGCTACTTCATCTTGACAAATAACAAGAAAGAAGATCTACTCTTGAGATACTTTTAGGCTTAAACAATTGCCTAAACTGTATGGTATTTGGAGAAAGGCTGAGACAAGGGGCCATGCAAATTTTTAATGCAAGAAGGGTATAGGAAGCTGTATTTAACTCTGCTTCTGCAACATAGTAAAACAAGCAACACTAAATTCAAATGTTTGCTGATCGCTGCATTGGAAATGAAATTTGAATTCAAACAAATACATAATATTTATATCCCGGAGTACAGAGCTCTCTATTTTCTGCCAAAACCAGGAACTAAATAATCACATCTGCACATAAGCATGCACTAAGTAGGATCAATTCTGACACATTAAGGGATCCTTGAAGAGAAGGCCCTGGAGGAAATTTTCTTTTTGTTAGGACTTAGAAAAAGTCCTAACTTTCTATTTGTTATTGCAAACCTCTGTGGGGGAAGTTCACAATAAAGACAGAAGAGGCCAAAAAAAAAAAAAAAAAAAAAAACCAAAAACCAAAAAAAAAAACCACCAAAACAAAAAAAAAAACAGAAAAAAGCAGGAACCAACAGAAAGGGGGGTTGGGGGGGGAATTATTAGTTGCAGCAGGACCAGAAGAAAAAGCCTTCTCTTGACATCAAGATTTGAGACCTACTGCAAAAGGCAGCAGACAGAATTAAAATTCTATGTGCTTGATCTGAACAGGCATTTTTTGAGGAACAAATGTATCTAAACATCTGGAAACAACTTTAAGACAGGTAAAACCTGCTACCAGACACAGAACAGGAGTTTGCTAGGCTTCAGGCAGCTGCTCTGTTCCTCTGTGAGGCTCTCAGAGCCATCAGTCAGATGCAGTGACATTTGCCAGGCAGACACTGCGGCTCCAAAAGGCTGCCAGACAAGAGGGACTGAGGACATGCTCCAGCTCCAAACACCTGGCTGCTGCCCACAGGTACCCCCAGAGCTAATGAGAGGAGACACTGCTCTGTCATCCTTCTAGACTCTTAGAAAAGCAGGGTGGGTCACTTATTTAGGGGCTGTCTTTTTCACAGTTTACCCTGGTCCTTCCCTAAAATTGTTAAACACAACCAAAGATTTAAGGAAAAAAAAATCTTTTCTGTGAAAGACTGCCTCATAAACACTTTTATGCTTGTTTGTTTTAGATGAAACTATCTGAGCTATGGAAAAGACCTGAGGAAGTTCTGAAATTCCCCTTCTTCAACCAGCACCAAGCAGTACTTTCTTTTACATTCCAGTGTATACATTGTAAGTTACAGCGCATTCCAGTGGGTTAAACACTGTGCTGTTTATTTCTTGACACAAAAGATACCATGCGTGTTTTCAATCGATGCCATTTATCTCTCTTAAAGCCACATTTTTAGTGTGATAAGTACCCAATTTTGCTTATTGCTTCTATATAACACATTATATATCTTTACACACGCATTTATCTGGAGTAACAGACTTGGACTTTGTCTCTGAATTACCTCCACCCCAAGGAAGGAGAGAAAGGGAGAAAGTTTCACCAGATCCAACTGGGAGTGTGGTGCACAAGTTTGTAAGGGTTGAGGATGTAGGGCTGGCACACAGCTGGCCCAGGCCAGGCTCTGTTGTACTCAGTTTACCATTCCACACACCCACCACCAAGGAAGGAACTGACTATTTTCATCCTTTTGCATTCCTCAGCCCTTAAATACCTACCTTAGAAACAAACTGTCTCTAAGATATGTCAGCCATCCCAAATCTAACACCTGCATTCAACAAGTAACAGCTACAAATCAATGCAAAACACATGCCTGCAACCTCAGAACATGATAAAAACCAGCCAAAGAAAGGAGTACTTAATGAGGACTTGGAAAATGATCTAAAGCAAATGTGAAAAATCTCAAAACAAAGAAAATTGGAGCTGACTCATGTCAGAGATTAGACACCCAAGGAATGAATTACAGGGTTCGACAGGAAGCCTGAACAGGACGCAAGCATTTTCAAAGTACAGAAGTATTGAAGTATCCTCTTACTGCTGCTGACAACTCTCTTTCTAATGCAGCAATCTCCTTCAACACTGCATTTAATGTGTAGGAAGATCTTCATGTATCTTAAAGCCACTTTCCATTAGCTGTGTGGGTCAGAGCTGTGAGAAGTCAGTCAAAATTATTTTACAATTCAGACTGAAAGCTGCACTGATAAAGACAGCACCCTCATACCGGGCTTCATCTATTTCATGGCAGAACTCCAAGTTATTGGGGTACTGTACTTCATATGTTCTTGTTACCATAGCAGAAGGGAAACATGCTCTGTCTCCAGGTAACTGAAAACAATAATTCTTTAAATACAATTTTTGCTTTCTATTTCAGTTCATTTGAAAAATTCTTGGCTACAACGGGGGAGAAAATACTTTCCCAAACCGCTTTTGTAACATTTTTATTAGAATATTTACATTATTTTGATAAACTATGCAAACAAAACGTTTGCATAGTAACATAAAGCAAAGGTATTTTTCTGTGATTGGATTTTGGCTTGTTTCATTTGACATCTAAATACTTTTATTGAAAGTACAACTGAAATGACAGACAAACCACAGCTTGTTGGGATGGTGATTTCAAAAGGTTTTAAACACTGTTCTCTACAATAAAACTTTTCTTCACAATTGCTTTTGTGTCTCGTAAGTGGGCAAAGGATACAAAATAAGTTTATCTGATAAGAAACAGAAAAGTTCAAAACTTTAAGGTATGAAAGTCTCAGTATAGTCAACTCGCCCCATGATTCAAACTTCCTTAACAGCTCCCAGCTAATTCAAAGTACTTGTACAAACAGGTTAATTCATCTTCCAGGCTCCATGTAAAACAAGATTTTAGCCTAAGCATAGCACTGAGCAGTACCACCTGACAAACAGAGCCAGCTGCCTGATAATGAGAGAAATCTTCAAGCACTTAGTACTACCAAGTGAGCAAATCAGGTTTTATTACACCATTGAAAAAATAAAGAAACACTCTTCAGTGGCAATAAAACAACAGTGGATTACTGGTCATCACGTTTCCATTCAATCAGCATGGGCAATAAAACTGCTCATTAGCCTTCAAACCTGAATGGGAAATAATAGGCACTGGATTTAATGCTTCTTCCAGTCAATTACCAGTAGAAAGGGTAAACATCTTCAATTAAAATCAAGCAGAAACTCGCACAGACAGCCAGTGATGCCTCCTCTCTAACAGCTCTGCAAAGAAAGCCAGCACTTAACTCCAAACTGACTTAACTTCTGCATTTCCTCCAAGCAGGGCAAGTGAAACAGGTAAACTGTAAATTCCAGCTCAAAAATGTTCAGTTTTGCATTTGGAAACATAATTTCCAAATCAGAAGATAACATTTTCACAACAATTTTAAAAACCTTTGATCTGGGTGCACTGAATTGAAGTTCCAGGAGGTGGGCAAGAGAGGAACAAAGTTTGTCAACTACTTAGGTGTCCATTAAATGAACCAGCAAATGAATGACCCAAACTTTCACTTGTTTACTGTTTTTTCAGGTTACTAAACAAAATTATCTAGACAAGAGAGCAGGCAGATTAACAATCCTTCCCAGTTTTAGTGATGCAAATGAGAGGTCTGAGCAGGTGCTGAACATCAGCCAAGCAAACAAAAGTTTCAGTGGAAATAACACATCCTAACAGAACGTTTCAAGTTCAACAAAATCACCATGCTTTTCTATTTGAGCATTTTATGGTTTCCTTCCATAACAGCATTTCAAAGGAAATTTTTATCAATTCTTGCACCTAGAGCAAGAAACTACTTTCTGTGTAGCACCAGATTAAAAAGAAACTTGCTCGCAGCAAGTTTGTGCAGACTGAATCAGTTGTATTTCCAGATCTACAACTCACCCGTCTCTTTGATCACGTAACTTCTCACTTGTGCTTCAGTTCTTTTAACTGAGAAATAGAAGAGGTTCTAGGGGAAGCAATGGCAGGAGGAAGCTGAATTATTAAT
This sequence comes from Zonotrichia leucophrys gambelii, assembly GCF_028769735.1. Classification (NCBI taxonomy): domain Eukaryota; kingdom Metazoa; phylum Chordata; class Aves; order Passeriformes; family Passerellidae; genus Zonotrichia; species Zonotrichia leucophrys. The sequence continues at coordinate 93,054,126 of NC_088172.1, forward strand.
TGCAGAAATAGCCACTCTAATCAGAAGTCCATGCAACACAGGCAGGAAGCTCCGTCAGTCTCCACAGAACTCTTTATGAACTACATTTTGTTTCTGATCCTTCTCTTAAGCACTTCAGTATTTTAAGGAACACACAAATATGGCACAGATCACTATCACCAAAAAAAAAAAAGTGAAGAAACAGGCACTTGACCACTGAAATTATTTCCTTTTTATATAATTCTGGCATTTAAAAAACTTAAAGAGATACATTCATCATAAAACAATATAGGATAGGGTAATACAAGGTAATATCACCACAAGCCCTACCCCTGACAGTACAGCAGATATTAGCTTGCACATAAAATACATAAAGTACAAAACTTAATGAACAATTTCCGCAAACATAACAAATAAAATATTATTATTACTGCATATTACAATTTATTATCTCTTTTATTTGCCAAGACTTAATCTGACTATTATAATTCAATAAAAAATTTAATAGAATATTGAATTTGCTCTTCCAAGTAATTGTGTCTTCCCAAATGCAAAAATGCTGGCTGAGATTCTTTGCAGTACAGCCTTTAGACACTGTAAGCAGGTAATTCAGTCAGGGTACAGACATCAAATCAGTCTGATGCTTTTTCACCCTCGTTTACCTGTTCTCTTTCCACTGTTGCTCCAGACAACCATTAGACTAATAAAGCTTGAATGAAAGCATGAGCTAAGGTATTTGAAATCATTTGTAAGAGGGTACCATGCAACAGCTACAGCTGCTTCCTGAAAAAAAATAGAAGCAATGATTTATGGAAAAGTAGCTTGCTTTTATGCCTTACTATAATCAGAAAATCTAGATGAATTGACAAATTTGCTGTAGGAAGAACTGCACAAGAGCTTTTACTCCCAAAAGCTACCTCATTTTTTTTTTTGTTATGCATATTGCACAGACACTAATAATTCTGAATTCTTTCTTCATGGCTTTCCATGCATGGAGCTGTGCTCTGCACTATCCATCAAGCTGCTGGGGCCCCACAAGCCTGTATTAAACAACAACCAATATAAACAGAGTGCCCTGGCTGACAAGTCATCAAGAATAGGTTTGGCAGATGAAAAACAGCTGCTGTATTCCTCCCAACCCCTCTTTAAATAAAAGAAACAAACAAAAAACCAACATAACCTTGCAATAAACATGGAGCAGTGTCAATTTCAGGGGTTTATTAAGTACTTTATATAAAACCTGCAAGTCAGCTTCAGGCCCACTCTGTTTTTCAAAAAAGTTATTGTGGTCAACAGCTGGCAAATCTGTGTCCTTTGGTTTTCAAAGTCTACAGACCAAAAAGCTGACCAACATTGATGGATAACAAATCCAAGTGGAAATTATGAAAAACAGATAAAATATTCCACTTTGTAACTGGAGATGTTACAAACAAACCAATAAATCAATTTCTTTTCCCCCGCATAAGAGCACCCCAACACTTTGGTTCAGAGCTATTCTTGGTGGGAAGGGGTGACATTTATAATTTCAGAAGTATCTATTTCACAATAAAATCCTCAGTGGGGAAACAGAAATAAAGGACTTCATGCTGAAGAAGAGTTACTCAAATAGAAAACTAGTAATTTTCACAGGAGTATCTTTAAATCTCTGCCACTGGCAGTGAACTAAAAATCACTCTCAGAGAACAAGACATCCAAGAAACTTCAAATGGCTTTTTTTGCCCTCACCAAGACAGAATTTTCTCATCAGGTTAACAACTCAAGAAATACAGGAAAGGCATATGAAGAAAACTCATCTAGCCTGGGAAAACCAGTGGCTATCACCAGGACAGTAACAGCATGACAGCTTATGCTAACTCATATTATTCAGAGTGCAATTATGAAAATAAAGAGGGGGGATGTAAAAGCAGACTTTCAGAGGCCTTAAGCAAGGTACCCGCTTGGAAAAAGTTTCATTGAGAGCTCTGTATTTGTGACCATCCTCTATAAAAACCTCTCTCCGTTTCATAACAGAATATATTGGCCCAAATAATTCCTCCTTTTCCAGCTATAATGTATGCTGCAAATGAATTTGATTCTGGGTGGGTAATACTGCAGTGTGGTTTGTTTTTCTTATCCACTGCAGCTTTGTTGTTTTTTAGCATCTTTTATACTGTGACAGTCATCACCTGTAGAGCAACAATTGCTAAACTACTTTATTCTTGTTCTCAGAAGAACATTACATGCTGCAAAAGTTCAGCAGGGCCTATGCTAAAAATCCAACAGCAAACCTACTGAAGCCAGTGAGTTTCCACCTAAAATCAGCTGCAAGATCAGATTATGGATTTCATCTACTCTCAAATTATTAAATGACTGAAGAGAAAGACCAGACACTTATCTTCATTTGCCCACCATGTAAGTGATTCTGGCTCAACAGTACTTAGATGAGAGATGGAGAAGAGCACCTACAGACAAAGTTATGCCACTATTTTTTTCCAATAATAATAAAGATAAATTGCTATTATCAATGGAATATAATTCTGCCAAGCCTCTGAGTCTCTGCAACTGCCTCAGGCTTTTAAAAATGTATTTCCAAGACAAATATCAAAGAAAAAAAACATTTGCAAATAATGTCAAAAATGTCCTAGCCATTTAATTGGAAAATTCCACTTGAGAACTCGAAATTTTGCAGGACTGCCTTTGTGTCAGGAGTACACAGCACTCTGAAGCATACTTACACATCAGCAGGTATCACAAGTTTATAACAACTTTAAAAGTCACATAAATTGTAGTTTTCTAGTGAGCTATGCTTACAAGCTGGCTGCTTTCCAAGGTAAGCACAGAACAAACAATAGATGGGTTACCTGGCAGGCTCCAAAGCAAAAGAAGAAAAATGCAGCAGTTCTGCAGAAAATTTATAAATGTTTCATTCCCATCAGAAGCAGCAGAAAAGAGTTTATTTGCATTTGCTCCATTTCTGGACATGAAATGCTGTTTTCAATCTACTGTATTTTGGTGTAGATCAATACCCAAAGCATAGTCAAAACTCACATGGTGCCAAATTACCATCCCACTATTAACTAACAATATTTCTGCTTCAGGATCTTACAGTCAGAGATGAAGATCTGCTGTGCTTTTCAGTTTTCTAGACAACAGCCCTCACATCTCATTTGCACAGCTCACCAGTAGGATCACATAATACCTGGCTATTTCTAAGATTACATTACAAACCACTGCTGAGCAGGGTAGCTTTAATCCCATCTTCAGCTCTGCAATTTCCTCTTTCCATCAGCTACAATGGGAAGTTTTTCTCTTCTGACAAGACTCCAAAAGGATGTCCCCAGGGATTCAGGTGGATTGAGGTCTTCAAAGCCATTTCTAGCAGAGCCTTTCAGGGTGTAAACCACGGGTGCTGTGCATGGATGCAGGCTGTGCCTGGGAAGAAGCACAACTATGTTGGTCCATCTGTACTTCTGCTAGTAAAGCTCCATGGCTCAGCAGGGGTACTCATGGCAGCAGCCTGATGCAGACTGCTGCCTCTGCTTCCAGGGCTACTGCATCTGATTCTATAAAACATTCTTCTTCGGACTTACATGCTCTCAAAGCCAGAAAATGTCTCATCAGTACAGTACAATAAAGCAACTCATGTTGTTCCTTGTTAAAGCTGAATGGCTTTGGTCCCTCAAACACCTACAAAGATATGAGCAACCATGTGATTCTTACTTGTAAATTTTTTGGCATTCAGATGCAAAGGATCCAGGGCTACTGACAAATGAGTATGAAAATGTTTTCCATGAAAATTTATCAAGGTCATTTTAGCCTAAAACAAATTACCAGCATAAGAAGCTAAATAAAGTAATTCAGTGCTGAGACAACTGGGGAAGTTTATCTGCCAGTGCTTATGCAATACTTTACTAGCTGCCAGAAGAGAAACGGGCAAAAAAGCAATATCTAAGACCATGATTTTTAGCTATTTAGCCTTTTATTATGTAAAATAGTAGCTCACTTGAAACAGAAACTCAGTTTCTAATAAAGTTTTCCAGAACTGAAAGGAGCTTATAAAAATAATTAGAAGTGGTTTAATAGGTGCTGCATTCCCCATCACAAAGACCAAGTCAATGTACAGTAAGAAGGAGCTTCAAGTCAGCTGCAAACACGTTTGGCAGCTGCAGATGCTTTAGACAGACATGCTGGGGCAGACACAGAGATGCTAGTCAATCCAAGAACAAAGTATCTATGAAATAACTACAGAACAGCAAGTGACCCAGTCAGGGAAATAACCTATTACAGCTACTCAGGGACTACTAGATTTTACATGTGTGAGCAATGCTCTGGCTTAACAAGAGCTATTAGGAAAAAAGGGGGGGAGAAGGAAAGCCTGCAAGAGCAACAGATAAAGTCTCCCAACAACATCTGGGGCATTGCTATAGACCAAGTAAAAACCCTTCCAGTCTTTGACTCAGTACCACTGATGTTGCTGCAAAAGCACCTTAAAAGCAGAAAAGCAATAGCGGAAAGAAACAAACAGAACAACTTTTAAAAGACCACTGAAGCAAAAAACCACATTCATTTGGATCATTTAGAAAACTCCACAGCACATACCTAGAGAATGAGAGGCCAAAAGATAAATAATACCCTGACCTACACCAAAACTATCATGTGGAAGATAAAGGAAACAGTGACAAGGTAGAAATAGTCTAGGAAAGGTTATTCATTGGTATCTCCTCTCCCCCTTAAAATAAATGACAACAGAAAAGGAATCTAAGAGGAAATGCAGTGAGTCAATCTTTGCATTAGATAAATCTTATCCAAAAAAGGAAGATACTATTCAAATCTGGCTGTGCAGGTCATGCTACCAGAAATACCTAAATCAAGAATCTTCTCACAGCAGCTCTTACAGTAATGAAACACATTTAACATCAGCCATATCCACACTTTTCATTAGGGCCAGAAAGATTTAATGATCTATCAATTTGTTATAAGGATTTTTTCCCCTTTTTTGTTTTACTACAAGAATCTCTTCCAAGACAACCTGGTATTGTCTCAGTTATTTCCAAGTGGGAACACACCCTGGTGTGCACTTTCCCTTTTAGCAAGGGCCCTGACCTTGCAGGAAAAAGATTATACAAAAACACAGAATTCCTGGAAAGAATTTGCTCTTTCTGATTAGCAGAGTAATATCAGAGAAACAGAAGCAAGAACTTACCTTCAAGGTATAAAACATGCTCATTAGTAAGTAACTGGGCAACTAACTATGTGAGAAAGCCAGCACATCTTTCTAGTTGCATTTTTAGAAGGATTCTCAAATGTAATCACAGCTCTTGAAATGCTTTTAATGAATTCATTGAGATGGGCATTGAGGAAGTGATGCCTTTACTGTGGAAATTATAAATTATGGACTTCTCAAAAATAGTTGCCTATGACATTCTACTTCCCTCTCTTCCTCATCAGGTTGAGGCTTCTCTCCCTGTGTTGTCTCAAAGTAAACACAAAGCTGAAACTCCCAGAGTAGTTTCAAATAATCAAAGGACAGTATGCATTTAGTTACTGGGATACTCTGTATTCAAACACAAGAGCCTCAAGAAAATTACCCCACCTTAAGTATGACTGCAAGGCATGCTCAAGTTAAGAAAAAACATCACAAACATAGCTACAAAGTTAAACACAGAAAAGTCAGCACTAAAAGTAAGAGCATTGACTATGAAATATTCTTATGTTCCAAAGTTAAGTGACATTTTTCATATGAGCAACAAAGAAACAACTTTATTCTCCTACACTGAGATATTCACCTCTGAAATAGTTTTGTTGCCAGAAAGACCATCAGAGTTTGATAAACAAGAGCAAGAGTAGTGATAGCAAAGGATGCAACATAGAAATCAAAGACCTGAAATTATGCAGGATCGTTTGGAGTCTCTTAAAGACATTAATTTATGATAACATAAGTAAATACATGGCAACTAATTAGAGAAACTGTAGTTACATAATCTTCATCAAACAAGGCACAGGAAAATTGTTCCAACACTTTACTAAAACGTTATGAATTAATTAACTGGCAGCTGGGTCAACTTGCTGTCTTTCACAAAGACATGAACCCAAGACGACACACAGACAACACTTTACAATCTCATGGGCAGAATGAATAGTATGGGAATTTCTGCTCTAGTGGAGGCTCCAAATGAAGATAACTCACTCCTTTGTCTTAAGTCCTACTAAGCAGGGTTTTACACCTAATTCTCCAGAATGGCAGTGAAATAAGAGCCCCAGTGACAAGCAAGGCCTTGCTCTTCATACTTCTGACTTCTCCCCTCAGCAGACTCCCCCTTGAACAGCGGTTGAGGAAGTAGCATCTCTGAAAAAGTTAGCTTTGATTGTTAATTTCTTCAACTTCCACAGGAGAACATATGTGGACACTTCTAAGAGCTTCCACTCCTAACACTAAATATGAGTTCTCGTATATACTTTGATCTGAATTTATACATGAGGATAGCTCGTAATATGTAGATGGCCTTAAAAGCTCTCTTTAGAAATGCAAGCAGCATTGTATTGTTTTATGTAAAGATAAGTAATGCATTTTTCATAGTTTCAATAGAAGATAAATTGCAATTTCTACTGGTCTCTACAAATACGTTGCAAGAAAAATCCCTGGCAGTTAAAGTATAGTTAGATACTTGTACTAACACAAATAACTTAAAAGAAAGAAGGCCATAATTTCTCAAGGCTAAAACATATAAATATTAATTTTACATTAAGCTGCTTAACATTCAAAACTTCCTTCTCACACAAATAATTTTCACCTGTTCCTGCTGCTGCTGCAGATGAACAAGCAGGGAGAGAGGACAGAAAGCAGCAAGACAACGCAGCGTTGGGAGTGAAGGAACACTCTGTGTCAAAGGGGAAGCCTGAAGCCATTGGAAAGCCCTGTGCTCCAGTTAAGCAAGGCAATACAACATGCCTTCTAACAAAGACAATTTGAAACCAATTATAAGACAGAAGATTAATGTACTGACTCAGGCATGGATGAGCCTGAGTTTTCCACCGCCCGTGTTTCCCAAGAATCCTTGTCTAACTCATGGAAGGAGGGGTAGAGCTGCTTAGAATTTAGAAAATGCAGTAAGGAGAAAATTTGAAAACAACTTGAGGAAACATGGATTCCTGCTGAGCATAGAGTTTTCAACAACAGCTAAGATTTATTGTATTGAAATTTTTTTCCAAGCTAGATACAAGCTACAACAGCATGTGTTTCCTTTCCAATTCAGCCACAGCTGAGCATTTCATTGAACCATTACAGTAAGAAAAAAAGCTTTCACAACAACTTTATGAAGCTCTCTTCTTTAGGGATCAAACAGATATATTATTAAAGCAATGCCCGTAAGAGGAATCAATTATCAGACTAAGTGATGGCAAGGATCGCTGGGCAATTAAATCCCATTATTAATTTCAATGTATTGATGAGAACTTCAGAACAGAGCATTGAGAAAAATAAATTGAAGACAAATGCTCATGAAACTATTCTTTGAGTCTTTACTTTCCCTCTGCCCTGGATCTGAATGTTAAGAATATCCTCTTCATCAATATTTTAAAAAGTTTTATGGTCAATGCATACAGTAAATTCATTTTTAAATAATATTATTAACATACTTACTAAGCAATCAAAGTTTTATTTTGTTTGTTTGGGCATTTTTGCTATAGAGAAATGGGAAGAGACAAAAAAGTGACACCTTTGAGGATTTCTGCTATAGAAGGTAAGCTAGCAATAATAATCAAACCCAACATTTTTAGATCCTTCCCCCACCTTCACTAGTTTAATGATATGACAATTTAACACCCTTTTCAAAGAGAAATACATAACCAATGTATACAAAGCCAGTGAAGTAACACAGCCATATGAACTCTGTTTGGAAGAGGCTGACTGATCAAACAGCACATGGGCAGCCCTCATTAGTCCCAGTGTGTGCTGCTCTTTGATTTGTTTCCATCAGGCAAAGGATGTTGAGGTAAAGGTACAGCTGGTTCTTTGAAAGGACTATCATTAAGGGATAAAAACAAAGAACCCAAAGCATCAAGGTTTTATTACAGAACAATCAATTTTCTGACAACATCAGATGAACATTCCCCATTATTTCCTTACAAAAAACAAAACACTTTTTGTAGAATACTACAGTATTTACAATAAAAAAATATTATTATTTACATAAGTTACTTTTAAAACCTCTCCTTGTAAATCACATTTAATTCTATTATTGGGTTTTATTTTATCCTTTTTTTCCTTTACTTTTTTTTTAATTAAGCTTTGCTCCACAGAAACATCAGCAATTATGCTTGGTGGAATGGGGTAAGAAGTTCACACAAAGCTCTCTCACTGCACAGGCAGTGATGACAGGTTCTGTTAAATATGCATTTTCTCACCTTAAAGATATTTCACTGGAAGAGCCTGAGCAGCAGAAGAAACAGTAATGGTCTCTTGGCAAGCACATATAAGCTGCCATTATTGTGATGAAACATTAAACCACAAGCAGCTTCCACAGCCAGACCTGCTTATGTAAAGGAGCACATTTCTTCAAGTGTTTTAGTTTAAATAGATATTAATGTATTTTAAGAATAGTCTTCTAACTCAGCTTCCACCTCTTTTGTATGTATAACACAATACATTACTGTGTTTTTGGAGTAAGGGTTTGGTTGTTTTTATTTTTCAAAAATCTTTGAGAAAAGATTAAATTGAAAAGAAATTAGCTGCCTTCTGCTTCCTACCAGCAAAGTAGTACAGACTTTTTAAAATCCTGGATCAAAACTACCTTATGCAATTTGGAATTTGCCAAGCCCAGTACCAATCCATCAAAGAAGGATTTCCTTCATTTCATTTTGGGCATTTACATAAGTACCTTAAGTTGGGTCACTGGAATTACTCTCCCTCATTCCCCATCCCATCTCACTCTATTCAGAATGATCATCCTATAATCTAATTTCACAAAAGAAAACTGCACTTTCTCTCCCTGTGAAGCAGCAAATATACATACAGCTTATTTTCATGAAGGTTTGATCTCCAGGGGGTTAATATTTCAGAACTCCTAGGTAAAATTTGCAATCACAGTAGGAAAAGCTAAAGAGACACTTAACCTCAGGAATGCCTCACATCTTCGTCACATTAGGACCCTCCAAATGCAAATTACTGTGAAAGCAAAGATTTTTCAAGTTTTTCCTCTGAGAAAAGGGGGTGAAGGAAAAAGGCACAAGATGCCCTGGAAGAGTTTCGTGTCAGGAATAAAAGGTTTTTTACAAGAACATGCTTATCTCTGTAGACCCACACATCTTGGATTTCTAAACTGAATTTCAGAATGTAATGAAATCTAGCCCTTTCAAGCTGGTTTGGAGATCAGTTCCAAAGCCAGATCATCAGACTCACTGAGATATGTAAAGGATAAAAAGTGACAATAAAATTGCCATTCTCCTCTTCACATATAAAAAATTACTAAATGTGCAGAATCATAACAAACTTCAGCAACAAAAAAAAATCCCCGTTTGCAAAATTAATTGCTTCTACAAAATAGTTCCCTTATTGCTTTTCCTTCAGTTTGATTTGAACATACAAAAGATCCTTCAGTCAAGGCCACCAGTTTGGAAAAACTCTGTTAGATTGAGGTGATATTTCAAATATCATGGACTTGTCCTCCTCAAAGCTGAAGGCCAGAAGATATCATTAGTTCACTTTCCACAATATTCAACAACAGTTGGTCTGCAAAAAGGTTTCCCCATATTTTCATATGGTAATTTGGATCTATAAAGAGAATTGCAAGCTGACCACAAAACTTCAGTCTTCACTTAGATAAACTGGATAAAAGTAATAATATAGCATGCTCAGCCAGTCTCCAGTCAAGTTATTCATAATCCAAAAGAATAAACAGTGACTAAGGTAAAAAAATTTAGTTTTCCTAGTTGAACAAAGGATTTTCTGAGCAATTTTGAAGAACTTGGCCTTTCAACAACTACTCCTCACATTTATTTGTATGTTCAGAGACAAGAACATAAAAATTAGATTGCAAATCTTTTGCTCAGGGCTCCTATCTGGCTGAACAAACACTTAGCATCTATCAATGTTTAGATGCATTGATATCCCAGAACAAGCTACGAATTCACCCTTTACACATGGAAATACAGAACTGAAAGTGAGCTGCAATTTTCCCGGATGGAAAATTCACTTGATTTTAGAAAGGGGAACTAAGACAGCATCGCCACAGCTGATGAAAATGCCACTTTCTCTTAGTATTTGCAAGATCCTACCAGGTAACAGCTGTAAGTTAATGCAGGGGATATATTTCTAGTTATATTGGGATAGGAAGGCGTGTGTGGGTAGTTTAATATTTTTTATAAACTTACTTCAATCTTATTTTGGACTTCAGTTTCCAGTTTGTTCTTGAGACCTCTTTTTGAGTATCCTGAACTTGTTTCAGATGTAGCAATTTGTCCAACTAGAAGAAATTATGTTATTAATGATGTAGAAAGGGCCTAGAAAAGAAGCCACTTAATTTCTCTAAAAGAAAAGCTGTTTTTTCATGAAGGATGAAGATGCTAAACCATGAAATTTTCAACATTTAGGAGGACTGTACTGCTTAAGAGGACAGCAGGTATTTCTAATTAAAGAGTAAGTGACATTCTTCTTTCAAGGTTTTCCATTTGGTTGCTTATGTTTTAAAAAGGGAACAGTTATAGAAGTAGTATGTGTTTATGTAAATCATATCATTATTTTGACCTCCACCAATGTAGAGATCAAAATCTAATTTATCTCTGCAGGAAGTTTTACTTATAGTATTTATGCTTTATTTCCCAGTAAATTAATGATTGGGAATTCAAATAATTTTGCTTCACTAGAGGGATCACACGATTTTTTTAAATACTCACACTGATCTATCTGAGCCCTGGATGAGGGTAAGGAGAGGAGTAGCCTTAATTCACTGTGAGGATAGTTTGGTGATCTGATCACACAAGCTTCTATGGAATCAGATATTCCAAGAAACACTGCCAAGGTCCTGAAGAGTTTATAATTCTTCAGATGCACTGAATTGCTTTACTAAACACTAGCTGCACAAGAGGAACACATTTTTGTGTATATTTCCATTAAAGAAGTAAGCCTTATCTTAGCAGTACAACAAGAACCCTGAGAGTATTGATTTTTTTTCCCTTGCAAGAAAAGTCAGTTTGTAGTGTTTTAAACATATGCAAGAATTGGGTCAGACTAGATGGATTCACAGTAAATATAAGTATTTTTGGGTTCCATTTTTGAGTAGCAATGACTATGTCTTGGTTAAAGACTGGCATTCCGTCAAGCTTTTGCATCTTCCACACTGGACAAGGAAAAGGAGTTAATTATACAAGTTTTCAATCCAGAAAAGAGCTGCCTTTATTACTTAGAAAATGGTGGGTCACATTTCAGGGAATGAGTTCTAGAAAATTCTATACCCAGCAGGGAGTGTACATCAGCATGAATGGAAAACTGCAAGCCAGAAGCTATGAAATCATTACAAACTCTCTCACTGACCTTCTTTCAGCACAGGACCTTTGCAAGCATCAATACACATCTGCTAACATAAAAAATCTGCTTCCCACCACCTCTTCCCTCACACAATACACATGATTTATATCTGTTTTTTGTGGAAGTGTATTCCTTGCTTCCTGTCTTTGCTCTGTGCAGAGAAATTGGAGACAAGAGGAAAACTGCCCACATGGAGAATAGACTGCAATGCCCATATGTGAAATATATACCATTGCAAAATCAACATCACACTGGGCCGGAAAAAACTACCAACTTGTCTTTGAAAAGGAAAAAAAAAATTAAAAAGCCCAAACTACAGACTTAAAAAGGAATAAGGAGGAAATGAGTCATGAGGAAAATTTCAGGGAAATTTCACATGAAAAGGAAACCCATAAGCAATTTCATAAAGTTTTCCACGCTGTCTTCCCCCTCTCCTCCCCCCCCCATCCTTTCTTTTTTCTTTCCCAGAAGCTTGATGGAAGAGGACAGGCCTCAAAATACTTTTATTTATTCTGCTATTAGAGGGAGAACAAAACAGAGAACAGGCCACAGTGTGCTCTGACACTCCGAAGATTTGTCTGCTGCATCTTTTTATTCATGTAATAAAAAAATGCATTGCATCAAGAACTGGCAACTACAAGCATTCAAAAACTATGAATCAGATTGCCAAAACTCAAACACATTAAATAACCATTCCATCTCCAGTTTTCAGACATGCTGTCAGGAAATGAATGGTTTCTTTCTTCTCCTACGTCAAATAGGCAGGTGGAAAATTCCCAAGCACGTTCTTCTCATGGCTATGTTCTCAATCAGCTGGAAAGCAAATGTGTCAAAGTCCCAATAAGGTCATTTGGATTTATATCTTAAGTCCCTCCCTGACATTCAGAGGCAGCCTTCTGTCTTTGCTCCTGCACTAGAGAAACCAGAAACTTGGGAATGTTCAGACATAGAAGGGGAAAAAAGATTCTAAGAGATAAAGCTGAGTCCTCAACATCCCTATTATAAATTGGCTTTACTTAAGCAAATTATCATCTTTCCTCTGCAAATATCTTAAGTCATCACCTAATTAAAGAAAGAAAAGCAAGCTGCCTTGCTGTTTCAGGCCAACATACTTTGCCTATGGAGAGCACAATTGTTTGTAGAGCAGGTGGAAACATCTGCTGGAAACTCTAAAGAACACTGATCTTCCCAGCTGCTCAGAAGACTGAAGCACACTGCTCTGCTTGATACATTTACCTGTTCACAAGCTAACAACCTCTGCAGCTTCTAAACATCACTCAGAGTCAGTCTTGTCTCTGAACATGGCCCAAGAAAAGGCTTTCTCAAAAAAACCTTACCACAAATACAGTCTGCAGGGTAATTTGTTTGAATTAATCCAGAACAAGAAAAATTGAGTCCTCATGCAAAACATTTGTTTCCAGGAGGCTCACAAAAGGATTCTGCTACTGAAATGACATCATGTTTGTCTTGAACAAGTGTGGTTTTCCAGGAGTCTTTCAATGAGACATTGCCTGGATTCAGTGAATCAGATTTTCTAGCTTTAGCACTTTCCAAAATAAATAAAAGAAGAAACTATATTAGCAATCAAAATAGAAGCAAAAGCGCAGGAACTGAGAATTTCTTTCCCTACACAGACATGCTATGCATGATCTGGAATCATGCATCAGATTCCAGACTATGTCTCAATTTGGATGGCTGTTCCCTTTGATTTGGAATTCTACTTTGACAGTCATTGACCTGGAAATACTTTATAGATACTTAACTCTTGGGAAAAGGTCACAATTAGGATCCTGAAAAAAACCTCAACGTTTTAGGGAGGTCACAAGTCCAACCATGACTCACACACATAGAGATAGTTTCAAGGAATCAATTATTAGCTGTTTGAATGTGTCATGGCACAGTTCACACACAGCCATTTCATTATACAGATCAATTTTGCAGACCTGACACATCAAAAAGCAGCAATCTCAACAGTTTGAATGTGTAAATTCAAACAGAATTTCTTCTAGTAAAGCCACTGGTGAAAAAATTATTCTTTCTTATCACACGTATGAACATGTTTAAGTTCAATGGTTTGTTGATAAAAAACACCTCTGGGGGGAAAAAACCTCTTAAAACTCTCCTACTAATGAATTAATTGTAGCTGCAAGAATTTCAATTAAAATAAGAACAACCTGTAGAAAAAGCAGCACATGTGACTCAAGACAAAAGCTGCAGCCAGCCACCAGCATAAGAGGAGCCAAAGAGCTGACTTTGTGAACTCCACCAGTGGAGGTTGCCACACACTCCTGGTACAGAGGAAACCCAAACAGGGTTTATTCTGTTGCTACAGATAACATCTTGATTATTGCTCCAAGAACCTGCTTACTGTCTCTCTTGGTGCCCTTTGGTCTCAGGTTCTGATCCAGCAGTGTTCTTTGCCCCCTCAGTTGTATGAACTCATTCTGCCAGCACAGCCTTGGTTTCTAATCTCACCTCCGGTCTGCTTAACACTAATCCCTGGATCTCACTGCCTACCATGCCCCCTTCCTACTATTTCTAATAATTTCTCTGACACTGGAGGAGGAACAAACAAGCAGGAGAGAACACCTAGCCTAGAATCACTCTCTGGAGCTTGTACTCCTTTGTTTTCCACCTCTTTAAAACAGTTATTTCACTCCTGCCTGCACAAAGCTACAGATCTATCCTAGAAACAAGAATAAAACCTGAGCATTATCAAGGACCTACCAGTGGCCCTAGAGTTTCCTGCAACCTAACTGATGAGGAATAAAACATTAAGTCAGATAAACCATATACCCTTTACAGTACTTGTTCTCTAGCATTTTCCTAATGGCATTTATTCTGAATTAGAGCAGAGGTTGAAAAAGAGTCTGGTTTATTTTGTGGATTTTTTGGGAAGTTTTGCTGTTACGCTGGGACAGGGAAGGAGAGACAAAAAAACCCAAAAGTTTTACAAAAAACTTGGCAAGAAGTGACAACACCCACTTTTCTTTTGTTATTTTGGCCGCCATTGCCAAGATTTTTGGATTTTCATTCTGGAAAAAGGAGAAAGATGAAGAATTGTCTGAAGGAGTGTTTGCTGGGCTGCTTGCCCTCAGAAAACTGGAAAATTGCCGAGGCTGAAGAAAGAAAGTATTTTATAAACTCAGATCTGACTTGTGCTGAACAGAACAACATTTATGGAGAATTAATATTTCCAGTGTCTTGACCTAGGAAACTTTGTTATCTTGTATGAAGTTCAAAGAAATGACCAGTGGAAAAACCACAGAAACTGCCAAACAATCAGCAGTAGTGCTGGCTAGCTGTCCTGTCTGACAGTGTCTTGTCAGACACCTCAATAAGAACGTGCAGGAAGAAAGCCTGCAAGAGGCAGAGATGGTGAGTTTATTCTTAGCCTCTGGTAACATTTATCTTATGCCATAAAATACTCAGGCTTACATTCTTCTTACTACTACTCATTCATTAGCAGACTGTTCCTGTCTTCTATATAAAAAGACCTAATCCTTCTGTTCCACAAGCAATTTTTAAGCCTTCTTCACTCTTGCTGAGTACCCAGATTCATGAAGGAAAAGGACTGACAGCAGCCAGACAACCTGCCCATTCAAGCAACAAAGGTACAAATCACACCCTCGGGTTCCCTCAGCTGCCAGTAGTAGATAATCAGTCAGAAGCCCCACACTTAAAGTCCTGTGACTTTAAAATAATGTCTAAATGCTGTATCTTGTTCTAAGGAAAAGCTTCCATTTTATGGAATGTCTTACTAGGAGGCATTGCTAGCTGTGAATGCTGGCTCAGAGTGTGTAAAACAGCTTCAAGGCTTCAGGGAGCACAGTACTACAGAGGAAGAAAGTAGTAAGGAGAAGATTAAATCTTACACCTGGGATTTGTTCAGTTACTACAGAGCAAGGGATGCTCTTGAGAAGCTGCCTCTCCAAGCCAGGAGGTCTGGTTGGGCTGGCCAGCTGTCCAAGGCACCAACTACTAAGATTTAATCAACCTTGAACTGTTGGAGAAGTTCTCATTCTCCTGCAGCAAGCCCAGGAGCAGAGCTGGGCAAAGGAAGGACACAACCGTACCAAAAGGCACCCCTGGCACACCCTTCAAAGAACAGCTGGGAGCCACCAGCTCAGACAGCAGAACCAGCACAAACAGTCGTGTAAAAAGACCAAGTCTGCAGTGACTGCTTGTAAAACAAGTATCTGTAATCTTATCCAGCCTACATGGCTAAAACCACAGGGGGTAAAGACAAGGAAAGGGGCCAGCTGGACAAGGCTGGTCGAAGAAAACAAAAATATGAATTCCTGTTGCCTGCCTTATTTAGAGTATAATTTATTCATCACCACCCCAGACTGAAATGTCTGAGCAACTTCCAGAGCACTGAGAAGTTATTTTTGCCCTCCAAAATATAAGGAGTATAAGAAACACAACCAACAATCACCATTTAATGCAATAATAATGCAATACTATGATTCACTTGCATTAAGTCTGACTAAATATGTCATTATCTTTAAATAGAAATGGCAACTAATAATTTTAAAACTAAAAATAGAAAGATATGTGATGTGAATCCTATAGGACTTACTCCTAACATGAATATATTATGCTGTCTTTCAAATGTTTTCCTAGGCGCTTTCAGCTTTGGTAATTTTTTTGTTTTTCATTCAATTTTGCTTTCTATTTCTTTTGTGTACCAAGATACCACCTAGTCACAGAAATGCATTTCTAGAATTTTGTACAAAAAAGGACTACATCATTCCACTACGACAGAAACCATCCTGATATGAAATGTAGATGCCATTGTAACTAAAGAAAGTCAAATGGCAGAGAAGATGACAATGAAATATGCGGGATCAAATACACAAATAAACCCTTTAAAATGAAAGGAATACTAAAACTCTTCTAAAAATGTCAGCTAGAGGAACTCAGTAAAGGTCAGGACACTCTGAAAAGGAGAAGTTAATCAAAGACTTTCTCTATTTACTGTCTTTTGTTCCATAACATAGTACAACGTACTCTAGGTTACTTTAAAGCTGTGACCTTTCTTGCCAGCATTCACTGTTCACTAACACAAAATTCCCAAGTTTTGCTTGAAGAAGCCAAACCTGTTGATGTGTAAATCATGAGTCTCCAAAAGCACTACTTAAATGACAGAGCTTCACCAACATGATTACTTTTGACTGTACTTGCATA
Organism: Zonotrichia leucophrys gambelii; assembly: GCF_028769735.1. Classification (NCBI taxonomy): domain Eukaryota; kingdom Metazoa; phylum Chordata; class Aves; order Passeriformes; family Passerellidae; genus Zonotrichia; species Zonotrichia leucophrys. Next base: position 93,070,795 of record NC_088172.1, read on the forward strand.
AACCAAAATAAACAACAGGTGGGGAATGACCCCAGAACTCCCTTCATATATTTTAAACAGCCTTTAATGTTACCATTCCCACCACTAGCAAATGAAAATAGGTGGGGCAAATATCTTTGTGCCAATAAAAATGTTTCATTTAACAACAAAGCATGTGTTAAGAAGGCCAATTAAAATGTACAGGCACGTTTTGAAGTCACTGAATTTAGAGTTATGAAAATAAACCAGCATTTTCAAAATGGAAGCATGACAAAAACGACAAGCAGATTTCCATTACCTTAAGGAAAACCATGGTTTTCAAATAATTTTCTTTAATCTGTCACTATCAAAATCAAAACAAAAATCAAGAATGAGAGAGATTGTGAATAGCATCAAAACCACTCTTGAAAATTATTTTTTTGTGGCTCAACAACCACATTTTCCTATGTTTTAAAGTGCTTCTTTCCTTTCTTTCAGGGCAAGACCATTAACACAAGAGGAGAAACAGCCTATAGCAAGACTACATAGCAAGTGCCTCTGTCCTTCCCCTCCTCAGGAAAGAGTATTATTTTCCTAGGGTGGCTTAGTTAAAACGTACATTTAAGTTGCTCTAACAGCAGCTAAAACTACAGCTTCTGTTTTCAATTCCCATGATTCCCAAGACTTAAAAGTGGAAAGGAAATTTGTTTCCCAAATAACACCCCTTATTCTGCAGCTTACTTAAAGCTAAGTAGTTATTTCCTGTGAGAATTTTACAGGAGTTAATAAGACATCTTTTTCTTTTAAAGAGAATCATCCCTGAGTCATCTCAAACCCATACAGACACAGTACCCTACAAACAACAGATCCACACAGAATGGCTGAGGATAGAAGGGATCTCTGGAGGTCTTCTGGTCCTATCCTGATCAAGCAGGACCAACTGCTTATGAATATCTGAGGGAGACTCCATAACCACCTTGGACAACCTGTGCTGGTGCTCACTGACCCTCCCAGTCAACAAAGGTGTTTTCTGATGTGGCTTGTCACTGCCATACTTTCTGAAAAATCTCTTTGCCCAGGATTCTTCTCCTGGGAAGCTGAGAAGCCTCAGAGAAAAATGAAAACAATAATTATCTGATTTGCTTCTCCTGTGTTTTGCTGCTTTGGAATGTGGTTGGACACTGTGTACCAACAGGTGATTGATTCATTGGTTTCTGCTTGAATTGTTTTTGACTTAATGACCAATCACAGTCAGGCTGTGTTGGGACTCTGGAAGGAGTCATGAGTTTTCATTAGTATCTTTTAGCCTTCTGTAAGTACCCTTCCTGTATTCTTTAGCATAGTTTAGTATAGTTTAGTACTCTTTAATATAATATAGATCATAAAATAAAAATTAGCCTTCTAAGAGCAGCATAGTTTAGTATAGTTTAGCATTCTTTAATATAATATAGATCATAAAATAAAAATTAGCCTTCCAAGAGCATGGAGTCAGACTCATCATTCCTTCCTGCCACGGGGCACCCCATAAATACGACAGTGTCAGTGTTTGTGTCCATTGCCTCAGGTCCAGTCACTGGGCACTTCTCTTCCTGTCACGACAGAGAAGAGCCTTGTTCCATCCTCTCTGCACCCTCCCTTCAGGCACTTGCACACACTGGTAACATGTCCCTCCCCAAACCTTTTCTCCTCCAGGCTGAGCAGCCCCAGCTCCCATCCCCTCCTCACAAGTCAGAGATGCTCCAGTCCCCTCCCCATCTTTGTGGCCCTTCACTGAACTCTCTCCTGTATATCCAGTATGTGTCTGTGCAGGGGATCAATCCTAAACATTTCTGAAAGAAATGCAGTATCCTGATAAGCTGGGAAGTTAAGCCTGAAGGGTTAAAAGTTCCACCCAAGCTGCTACACAGGGTTTTACACGAAGGCAAAGAGACCTCCAAATTCACCATGAGGGGGTTTTTGCTTTAGCCACAATAATAGCTTTGGTCCTGGTCCTAACTCAGAGCAGAACAATTAAGGCCAGCTTTCAGGAAACTAAATTCTGTCTGAAAATATCTCCCTAGCTGCAAAATTAGGAAGACTATAAAGCCACTTAAAAATTCACCAGTCCTCAGCCTTCTTTCAAACAGTTTAAGTTTCATGAAGCAAATAATAAAGCTGATAATGTTGTTGTGAAATATTGCAAGGCTGAGAGAAAAAAACAGCAACTCTGTGTCACATCATGACCTATCAAAACAGTTCAAATTACTTTAGGAAACCATAAATATATTAAAAAAAAAAGTTTACCCATCTTCCAACTTTTTCCCTCCACATTTTGGTAAGAGGACCAAATGCCTAGGCAGACTAGAAGACATGAGCAACAACTGCAAGTTGCTTTACACTTATTTATATTAAGTCATTATTATTTCACAGTGCTTCCTGAGCAGTTTACAGTAATCTGCACTATGAAAAAGGGATGTAACAAAGAAAATGAGACGTTACGTGATAAGCATTTCTTAGGATGTCAGAATTTTTAATAACTAACACTGTAGCAAAGAAGAAAGAGATTAATGGCAACAGAGCAAGCAAGAAATGGTATTTTACATATATTACGGAAAATACAAAATTGAAAGTGATCTAAAACCTCTAACAGCATACTTGTAAGTCTTTTTTACTGGTAACAGATTCCAAGCTTCAAATCATGTTTGACTGAATGAGTCAGTAAGGAAAAATATAATAATTTCCTGATACTTCACTGAAATTCTTAGACCAAACTACAACAAAAATAAATAGTAATCCCTTTTAGAAGGAATATTAGAATAGGATTCTCCTCCAGTTGTTCAGGAACGTTAGGGATTTAAAGTATTTCAAAATGTCTGGCTGCAGTTCAACACAACATAGCTAATGGGACTCAATATGAACTCTCCCATAACACTTTATCTAGTCAAATAATTTCTCTTTATAACTTTCTATCTCCAGCTTCCATACTGTCAGATAGAGATATCAAGCATATAAATGGGAAACTACATTAAGAGATCATAACTGACTCTTTTAAGATGAAAGTAGGTTTTTCTATACATTACGAACCCCCTCAAGTCAGCTGCAAGATACCCCATAAAATAACATCTACAACCTGCAATTTCTGTAAAGCTGTTACACATTTTGATAACATAATTTAGTCACTTTCTATTATGCAGACCACATAACAGAAATGGCAACACTTTTCCACTAGCAGGGAAGTCAAGGCATTAATTGTAATTTGTTATCAGATGTGCCAATAAAGGCAACCACTGTGCCCTCCATCAAAAGCTGAAACAGACTGAACTGATTACCAAATAAGTTAAAGTATGATAAATGTAAAACTCCAAGCTTCACACCTCATTCAAAATGCATCTCTCCAAGTTATCAACTGCAAAGATGTCTGCCAGTTCATCAAGTCAGCTTTGTCTCATTCTAAAAATCATAAAAAACTAAGGTATATTTACATCAAGTAACTTCAAGCCCATTTTTAGGAGGCTGAAATTCACTGTGAAAGCCAACAAAGATTAGAGGAAGCTGTCTATCACCAATTAGACAGTAAAAGTCAAAGCACAGAAGTTCAGTATTAACTCCTTGGGAGAAAGGCATCCCAATCAACATCCTTCACCTTGACTGCAGAGCTATCAGCCTGAAACTAGAGGAAGTGCTCCTGGATGGCCAATACAATTTTCACAAGTTATTGTGAGGAAAATTTCAGAATGTGAGTAGAGAAATTAGAACAGGCTATTTTCCTCCTACTTCTTCGAACAATAACCTATGTGTTCATTCATGCATATGTAAATAGACAAGGAACTGTTTCACTCTGGACCAAAGGAAGATTTAAGGCATGAAGCAGAATTTGAGAGGCATAAAGCAGAATTCAGTCAAACTGCAGGACTATTTGTGATGATAAACGGCTTTGTAGAAATACCTTGGAATACTGACATATTTCTTTTTCTGGTGTTCTTGATCCTATATTAAGGAACTGATTCCAGTGACCTCTCTGTGGAGTCAGCATTGATCTCTACAGGTATCTATCATTTGCCTACAATAAAACAGACTGCCAGAAATCACAGTCTCAGACTACAGATGTAGTGATTCTGTGGAAATCTAACACATAATGATTAGTTTTGGCCCAGAAAGTGTTTTAGTCAGATACAGCAACATGGGAATTTACAGGAGGGAGAAGATGACATTTAGCAAGGGGTCATCCGCAGTGTAAGTACAGTTTGCTACATCCACAGCAGAGATCAGGGGATTCAGTACCACTAAAAAAAACATTTGGGATACTGAACAATGAAACATGGAGAAATTATAAAGCACCAGATTTAAGGCTGTTGCTCCCTGGCTGGTTTGTTTTTTCACACAGGAACTCCACCTTATCTAATGCACAGGCCATAACAGCAGGGTGAAGAAGGAGAAATTACTCTGTATTTCTTTTTCCCCTTCCCATAATAGAGTGCTTAGATATTAAAATTCTAGGGCAAAACCCTCTTTTTTCCCCTTTTTCTTCCATCTTAAGTTTATTATACTGCTATATGAAAGTGCTGTATTTCAGTAACTTATTTTCACAAAAGATCCTATTTGTATTTTTATAACTCAAGGCCTGTATTATAACTCAGCACGCAGCATATGAATTGTGTCTGCTTAATCTGGAATGTTTCCAGACTAATTTTTTTTCAGAATATTTGTCACTGTGCAGTACATCACAAGCACAATTCACAGTTGTTATGAGCTTCAGTTGCAGCTGTGAAAGCTTTGCATTCTTTATTTTATAGATGTCCAATTTGGAACCTTACTATTGAAATACAAGGATCACAAGTGGTTACTGTTAATAACATCACTTATCTTGCTTCTTAAGCAAAAAGTAAAATTCAGGTCTTCAGTGGCATTTAACTACAGAAACCCTCAGATTATCATCTCCAATCCTTTATTCAGTTCAGGATACAACATCAGGCACATGCAACAAGTAAAACTGGTTCTACAGACCACGTTCTTTGAATCTAAGGCATTCCTAAATACAAGCTGTGGTAAACAAAAGTTTTTAATGGGGGGAAAAAAAGATAATGTGTTAATGAAAATACGTCCTGTCAATTCAAATAAGGAGATGTGGGTGACATTAAAAAACTTAGCCCATATATCACTTGTCACTTATGTTTCTGTTGGTATTTTAATGAAGTCTAAGATCATGAGCCTACTGTGAAGAGAATCTGGGAGAGAAACAGCTGCTCATCTCTAATAGCAATCGTGTAACTTAAGAAATGTCATTTTATTATTTTCAAGGAACAAAGGAAAGGAAAACACTCCAATGATAAGGTAGGATATCTTAAACACAGGAAGACCCAACATTCCTATGTACAATATGCATGCTTTCCTAAAAATCAAAACCTCAGCATTTAAGTTGGCCAAAACCCATAACTTCCAAGCATTCCCTTCAAATTCTTTCACTAAATAAAAAAAAAAAAAAAAAAAAAAAAAAACACAAAAAAACCCCCCACAGCTGGAGCTAGAAAGAGATCAGACATAAGTGTATTTGTATTTGCTACATTTCAGGGTAGGTCAGGTATCACCAACAGGTTAATGGATGAAAGAGCAAAGTGCTAATTAAAGCAAAAGCTTTTATTTCAGGCCATTAGTGTAAATCTGTATAGTCAGTGTACAATTCCTTAAACCAGCAGACTCAACTGAGTTAAAGAAAGAGCAAATCCTATCATATTTAATGTTTCTCGTGCCTAATCTAGGTACCTTTTTATGAGTACTTCACTATTTTCCTCCCCAGAAGCAAAATCATGTCTTCTAGTGCTATTAAATGCTCATAAAAGAACTGATTTTCAAATAAAAACCTTAATATGAAAATCCTAAAATGTAACCTATTTTCCCTTTGAAATATACTCTGCCCATCAAGAAAAGTCAATTACATCAATCAAACTACAGAATTTGAAGGTAATAAAGTAATGATTCTAAGTATTTTCTTTTTCTTTTTCCCTACTACTTACATTGTAGCCAGAAAATTTCTTTATTCTACATTAAGGAACAACTTATCCAAGCTAACTTCCTTCTGAAAAAATTAATTGACCTTTTATTATGATTGTATTTAGAATGCTTATATAGACATTTCCTAAGCTTTTTCCAGAACAAAAACAGTTAAAATGTTTTAATTAAACCACTTTTCCTTGAGAAATGTTTCCTTTACAATGTTTTTAATATAACTCAACATTGGCTGCATCTTTCTTGACAGATGGTATTTCCTTAACAGAGAATGTCTCAAATGGTTTATGTATAACATTCTTTCTAAAATTCATTTCCTTTCTGTGTAAGAAGTTAATACACCAAGAAAAAAAAACAACCAGGAATGTTTCATGCCATGTGGGATATAACTGTTCTAGAGTTTTGCTTTAAATTAGCCGAGTAATATTTTTGTAGAAATATTATTAACGCGGTTGAAGCTTAAGATTTGCAAAATGGAAAAATACTTGCCCACAACACTGCTGCTCTCCAGATCACACTCCAACATTAACTTCTCTTTTATGTTCTACTCCTCAGTCCCAGTCTGGTGAAATCTGACAGTTCTCAGTAAGGTTCGGCTTAGGAGAGAGATGTTAACTGGGTGACTGTTTTCAAGAACAACAGACTGGTAGTTCTGTAACAAATACCTCCCAAACCAGAAAGGAAAGTTCTTATAACTTCCCTCCAAAATCAATCAAAACCCTGGAATCAGCAGAAAAGCACACCATGGTCTTTCTGAGGAGGAGGACAGACACTGAGGTCTCACAGAAGTAGGTGCAGCTCCTAGGGGTGAGCCACTCCTCCATGTCAGCATCAAAACACAAGTTCTTAAGAGGGAGACTTGTATCAGCTGGAAGAAGAACTAAGGTTCCACAAGTAAAAATCTTGGGGAAATGGAATTTGCAGGAAATATCTTTGCAGGATATTCAGGCCAAAGGCCAATTGGGTTTGCAGCTTGTAATATAGCCTCCCTATAAAGGTTGTAAACTTTGGCTAAAGGGCTGGAGGGCAATAGCAGCAAGAGCAGTCTTTAAGTGATAAAGAAATACCTGTTTGATAATTTCTTTTTCTTCTTATTACGCTATAAGCATTCATTAAAATATTACTTTTCTAACAGATCAAATCATTTTCTGTACAGACAAAAATTTTTATTCTAAAATATTCTGCCGCCTGTGGAACTATATTTACAGTAATATTTTGCTACTTTCCATTTTTGGGCATCTCTTAGCCAATATGCCATTTTGTGAGACTTCTAGTAAACATTATCATCTGTGTTAATACTGTGTTCATATAGAATATCTTGCACTGAAATCCAAAGCTATCAGACAGTTTCCCTAAATTTGAAGGCTTGTCTATTTTATATTTATGAAGAAATGACATAATTCTAAACTTTACAAAACCCTGTCCTAAATATGCCTTTTCCAGCTACTTTTGTACTTCAATACACATTGAGAGATCATGGAGACTATGAATACAATCTTTATTTCTGGTATGCAAACTTATTTTAGCTTTCTGCTCACAGCAATGCTACCTTCAGATCTGAAGGCAAGCTGAATGCCCAGAGCCCATGATAACAAAGCTTTGGGACATATGTGCAGTGCCAGTTTGTCTAAAAGATTTTCATGGATGCCTTCCATAAGGTTACAAAAAAAAGAAGAACTGTATTTGGCACCTCTATTTGCCACTGACAACATGTAGAATGAACAAGGACCTGAAGGAACATGGGAATACCTGACAGCTTCCCTTTAAAAAGGAAAATCCACAGGGGAAATCCAGGGGTCTTGTGCTGTTGCAGGAAGGTGAAAGTCTGCCAAGCTGCAAAGGCACAGAGAGAAGGCAGACCATCAGAAAACCCACCCAACCTGTGACTGAAAGAAGAAAACTTTACTAAATCCTCTAGACTTTTCATAAGGTTCTTTCCAATTAAAAATAATTGCTATTAGTATGTTTTCAAAGAGAACTACAAAAGCATTGTGTAACACATAATATTTGTTCCTCAGTAGACCAGCCTACCACAACTACTTCAACAAAACCCACATAATTTCAGCTACTTTTCCCTTTAGACAGAATATGAATTCCTGTGCTATCAATAACCATTTTAGCAATATCCCTGTTGTGACCACATTTGCTTCTGCCTAAACTTAATTTCCATACTTCCATAACTACAGAGCCATTGTCTCAATTTGGCAGGTCAGTCATCTTTCAAGGTCCTTTGATGGCTGCTGTAATTAGAACACACACAAAAAAATAGCTGTTTGACCTCTGACGACTTAGCAGGCATTTGTCTTTCAAAAACTATTAAGGTGGCAGACAGGATAAACATACAGCTTTTTTACCCACTGTCATAATCTAAATGAGATGTGCTATTCAATTCAAGCATTGTTTGAAAGTGTGAGGTTTTTTATTGCTTAGTGGAGTTGACACTGTTCAACATCTAACACTGCATCCAAGAGAGGTGCAAAACTAAATGCTTCTCAATATTTACCAAAAAGACCAAGATTCTTTCTTCATAGCAGGACTGAGATACAAGACATACAATGCCTACCTTTATTGCAACACAAGTAAAAATATTCTGTGAGACAGAATTATTAAAATGTAAATTGTGGAAATTGGCATCCCAAGATAGAATAATTTATAACAAATTAATGAAGTATTCATTCTGTAATGAATGGCAGACCCATGCAAACACTCAAAATAGCGGATAACTGTAAGGATTTAATTTCAAACTTGGTATTCAAGAAAAAATTTAAACCTGATGTTCCTAATAAAAGAACACACTTCTCTGAGTAAAACCATAATTTTGGGAGAGACACACCCTTTGTCACTTCCAATGGTTAGAAATAGATGAGTCTGCAAAACATTTATTGTAAAACATATTGAGACAAGTATTTTTTGAAGGAAACTCTAGTGCAAAATGTATCCATCTCATGGAGGCAGCACAAAATGCAGCAAAACCAATCCTTTCCTCAAACAGTCTATCACCAAAGTTTAGAAACATAACCAGAACACTACATTCCATCTTCCTAGACAGTCTGTAATTACTTAAGAGAGATTCAAACAAACCAAACACCCCCTTTCCAAATGTGAAATGCATGCCAATTCCCAGGGCATTATCTGGGAATTCCACTATCTGATGATGAATTACACATAAATAGCTGCCTGGCAACCCATCCTTTTTACTTGCCCTGAGGATAAATCTACTGACCTGGGCAAGAGATCCTAAAAGAAATTGCTAAAACTGTTTTTCTTTTTAAAGGAATTCACTAGGTAAGTAGACAGATTAGCGGTGTTTTCACACTGAAGAGGGGGGACCAGAAGAAAGCCACTGTCTGTTTAGGAGGCTGAAAGGAAATTATTAGCCTTACCTTACCAGACTACAGGCTGTCTCCATAACCTTGGCATGAGTGTATTACCTCACACTTCCTAAAATGTTGGACTCTCGAAGAAAACAGGATTTCCATGAGTGAAGAGTTTAAAATAAAAATGGACTGGTTCCCAACAAAGACTTAACAGGTAAGTATTTCTTATACTTGTTTTGCTCTTTGAGAAATCTTTTGCAGTTTTCCTTGGCTTTGTTGAAGAACCAAGCAATGACTTCCCTGGAGCACATGGCCCCCAGCTCCAGCTGATACACAATCTTAAAAATTTACCCAGCAGAACCAGAAACAAGCTCCAAGTTCTGACCATAGCCTGAAAGCCCATTTGCAGCTTGGCTCACTTTGAACAGTTGTATCTTCCATGGATCAGCATGTGCTCATCACTGTCTCCTGGCTTATCATACCAGAAGAGTTAAAAGTTGTTTCTCAATGAGGACAAAACATGTAACTGCTTTTCAGTGAACAGAATGCTTAAGAAATTCCCACTGTACCACAAGAATTCTGGGGAAGAGATAGTTGAGTTTATGAGAAAAAATCATTCACTGAAATTGAAAAGTGCTTCTCAATATAAGTTTCTTAAAGGTAATAGCACAAGCTGCAAATATTAGAGGAAAAAAAAAGCTTTACCAGTCATTATTAAATTTATAATGTTTTATTCTTGCTGAAGTACTATCTTCAAAACCAATGCTCTTTACACTCATGCAAACCACAAACATGATCTTGAAAACAAATGGAATTGATCAGCTGAACAAATGCCTGATTACTGTAGGTATTAAGAACCAGAAGGATCTAGTCCTTCTAGCATCTGGGTAATAAAATAAAGCATTTAAAAAAACAAAATGAGCTTTCTCACAATTCCATGTCCAAACTGGGACAGAATTTTTTGACATTATTTTCACTGGAGAAACAGTTTTTCCAAGCTAACCGGCACATCTCATATAAAAACACAAAATGGAAATCCAGAGGACTCATCATTCTCTTACATTTCTCCTCACACTTAGGGAAAGGAATTTACTCTACCTGTGATCAGAAGAAATGGTCAATCTGAAGAGAAGTCCGCTGACAAACTGACTCCCTTGATCTCTGAACACTCTACCAACCAGAAAACTCTCAGCATAGCAAAGACATTTTTTTCTGCATTTGGGTATAAAAAAGCGATACAAGATTGGTAACAGTTTTTGGGGTCTTTTTACTGGAGGGTTTTTCTAGCACTTTTCTAAAAACTGAAACAAGCAAATGTCTAGCAACTCAGAAGGTTGTAATAGTCACCTAATAGATGCAATTCAAATTCCTTCCCACTTCTGTGTGGGAATATATAAAATACTGAGTATCACCTAGCCAGAGCTGTACACTTGCTGTACATCTGTTTACAGCTTTAACTCACCAACTGAAAATGGTAACTACACCCTGCCCAAGGACATACAAGACAACCAATGAAAACTTCCGTAATCTCCAAAACTTCACACACTGCTTGCAGAGAAGTCTGGGAAAACAGAGGCATTTTACTGTGTTTTGATGTTGTAATTTAGCTGCTTGATGAATGGAATTTACAGTTTCTTTCTGAACAGCTACCTTTCAAATTTCAGAAATACAGCGTGGAGTGCTTTCAGTGGTATTTATTACAGAGGAACTACCAGTATCCTATTTGAGGCTGTCTATAAACAAACTGTAAAAACAGTTCAAAAACATTAATCAGCTTAAAAACATTAATTTCTGCATATATTTTTCTATGTAAGTTAAATCCCATTAGGAGAACATACTTTTTAAAATATGGCTTGAACTAATTTTAAAGATGGTTGGAAAAGTTTGGCCTACACTGATTAAAATCTATACTTAAATGAAAGGAAAATTTAACCACAAAAACTGTGCTCACTTTAGAAAAACAAGCATATCACTGCCAAAGTGCAGTCCTAAGTTTAGATGGCTGTCTGACTAAAACATTATAATTATGAGAAACTGAAATGGATTTCTAAATGTTTCAAGATGAAACAGCCATTGGGTAATTTGCAAGATATGCAATTATCTTCTGAATTCAAACACAATGCTAATACCCCATCTGAACAAATGCAGACTGTTTGTGTGAAGACTGAGGAAATCAATGTTAAACATCAATACCAACACTAGATACGAGTAACCATAATGAAATCTAAGAGCAGAATTACCAAGTGATGTGGAATTAATTACTTCAAGAATTTTCTCTGAGGAGAGGGAAAAAAAAAGGCTTGGAATCTCTCTCTGTTGCCTCTGTCTCTCCAAGAGCTGCTCAAGCTGAACAGAGGGTCCTCAGCCATTTTATCCTCATTAAAACTGCATCAGGAGGCACTTCACCCAAGCTCTCATGTGTAGCAAGACAGCAACATTTTTACCTTCCAACACCAGAGAGGGTCTTCAAATAGATTCAAAGGGTCATAGAACATATGTTCTGTTACTTCATAATTAACATTCATATCTTCATGGGATCATTATCATACTTGACCATGCAAAAGTTAAAAGGAAACAAAAATTAAACATAATCACACGCTCACCCCAGATCTGTTTGTCCATTTCATGCATAACCATTGTAAATTCCAGTTACTTTGAAAAGTAAGTTAAATCTTGATCTGCAACAATCATGAACAGTTTGATGCAATTAGCAGGACTGTAAGAAATTCAAAGTAACTCCATTCTTGTATAAAAATCATGATGGCATGTACTTGTCAGTACCTGCACTACCTTCTATTGTCTGGCTTTGATTTAGTAAGAAAAATTAATGACTTGGTTGTGTTCTATTTCTGGGTCTCCTTTGAAGCCTGAGTGTTCAGTTATCTTTTGACTCTTCTGACTGCAGCCCAGTCTGTTGTTTCACTGATTTGGTGAAAGGAGTACAAAACAATCTGTCATTTATAGATAAAAACACACAGGAACTGTGAGGAGCATGTCTGGGGACACAGCAGTTCACAGGACCACCATCATTCAAAGAGTAATTTTATAAAGGACCAGAGAAACTTTTCAGTAAAAATTAATTCTCTTTCTACCAGCAGTGTGGGTTGATCCACATAACTGCTTCTTACAGACTCATGAGGCACTCTTCATTTAGCCTTCATGGCACCTCTGGGGCTGCCACCAAAGGGGAAGAGCAAATAGAGATCAATTTCTCTCAGCAGTAAGAGATGCTGGATGCCTTAAAAATAATAAAACCATCGTAAGCTCAATGAAAAAGCACCTGAGATTAAGAAATGTCTTTCAGAAACAATGGAATAAAAGCAATACCTGCTCCCTTGACACCTAAAATAACATCAACAGCAGGTTTTACGCCAAAGGATGCCTGAAACAAGCTTCTCAAGAGTCAGGGGAGTTTTAGTATCATACATGCAAAATCTTGGAAAAGCAGGGTGAAAAAAAGCAGTTCTGATCCTAAGGGGAAAGCACCTTAAGCCGATTATCAGATTAAAGGCAAATTAATTTCCTCAAACTCAAGAAAGGATAGCGTGTAAAGCTACTAATTTTGCATTGGCAAGTAAAGACTCTCCCAGTTTTTAACCCCTAAGCATTCAAAAACTCTAATACAAACAAATGTAATTAGATAAATTAAATTTATTGGATCAAAATAAGGTCAAGTTCACAAGTAAACTAGCTCACCTAAGAGAAAAAAATTAGGAAAACGAAGAGATATTTTGGGTATGTTTGAAGAATTCTGCTATCATAGCTCTATCATGTCTCACTGTGCCCTGCTATAGCAAAAAATTGGACAATTCACAATGCAGAATTGTCTTTCAGGAGCAATTTACTTGTTAGGCCAAGGCAACAAACAGTAAAATCAAACTGTGAGCTTTTGCCCACAGTCAGCAGGGACCTGTTCCAAAAATTCAACTCTCCAAAGGTTCCATCTCCCCCACTCTTAGCCCTAAGTGCTGACCAAGCACCACGCACACGACACAAACAAGGCAGCTCTCCTCAGGCCAGTGCCAAGAAAACATTGAACAGACTGTGGAGCTCAGTGCCTCGTGTCTGTGTGCCCCCAGAAACAAGGGAACAAGGAAGGGACAGCCTTGAGCAAGACTGTAAGTGGAGAAGAGGAGAATGAAATAAGGAAAGAAGGACAGAGGAAAACACAATTATTTGTAAATATATAATGATGAGGCAGGAAGAAAGCATAAATTGAGACAAAGACTCCACACATCCCAAGAAAATGGAAGAAGCAGCCAGCAAAAGTAAAGATAAACCAAAAAACAGTGTTTTGGCATAGCAGAGTTGGGAGGAGTAAGGGGTAGCAGCACACTGAAGGATGGGACAAGTGACAGGAAGGAAAAGACATACATGAGACTGTCCAAACAAAAATCAGGAGAAACAAACTCTATGGGGAAAACTCTTGGACAGAATCAGGTAGAAAGCCAGCAGAAGGACAAGAGGATTTGCACCTATGGCAGTTCACATTAAGAACCTAGGGATTAAAAATCTGGCTTTACTAAAAATAGCCGCTAAAAGAATAGAGACTCTGCAGGAACAGATGAAACACGTGAGAGTTTCCCACGTGAGCAACTGGAGAAAGGTTTATGTGATCCTGCAAATCCCAACACTGCTAAAACCCCAGGCAGGTGTGAAGATGACACCTTATTCCACTGCCAATCTTCCTTCCAGATTGCTCTTGTGGGGAGGGCAGGGGCAGACAACGCCAAGAAGGCAAAACTCATTGAGGAGCTGGACCATACCAAAACAAGGTTTCCCTGCAGAATTTCAGTCTGGTTTTCACAGTAGGGTACAAAATTATCTTTCCTTCAAGATTCTGCCTCACTGAGTACACACGGTGGACCATGTGAGGTCTAAATAAAGGTTTGTAAGTGACTTCCCTCTTTCAGCACAGAAACACTTTGGCAAGCAGTGAATGGAGAAAAAAACCCTTGGAAGATGAGAAAGTTCCTTCACAGGCTTATACTCTCTTCAGTCTTACCACATATTCCCTACACATGGCTGACTTTTCTTTTTTTAAAACTGAAACTTTTCAGAAGTTTGAGGTGTAGTTCTGATTTTCTGAATGACCACTTTGAGATTTGGTTTCTCGAGGTACAGTTTCACATTATGGTTGACCCACAGCTGGGTTACATTAGCACAGAGGGAGAAACAGCTTTCATTCATATCAGAGCAAGCACTCACTGGAATAACTTCCATCCCCATAAAACTCTTAGATCAACTGTCCCTGAAGTCATCCAACCACTAAATCCACTACAAAGAGAGCAACAAGAACCCATGGCCAGCCGTGGAAAGGAGTGAGACCACACTCTTCAGCTGCAAGCCCACACACTGACCAAACTGAATTCACACTGGTAAGGGCTACCTTGACGTGCTGAGGTACAGCTTCCACTGCAGCTCTGCATTCAGACTATAAGCTAGTACTGTAAAACATCATTGCAAAGTTAAACAACTCATTTTAGATTTCTGTGTTCAATTTAAGACATATTTTGGCTTTTTTTTTTTTTTAATCCTAGTTTCCCCATTTGTCAAGTAAGACGCAGGATGGAGGGGGACCCATCTATTAATCTCTGTTTTACAGTGTTAGAATAAGCTCATGCTTGAGAAACATTAGAAGGTTACCATACTATCTACAACTGAAATGTCCAAAAGCAGTGGCTGGGCTGTTGGACAGAACACCCAGCTGCTATGAACTAAGTGAATTATGATGATATTTTTAATCAGTAAGTAAAATACACTACCCATTAGTGTAGCCCACTCCACACACGAACAAAAGTAGAGATTAAAGAAGCCCAGTGACCAAGACCTGCATTGCAATGAATACACACAAGCACCAGTGTGAAGCTGGACGCTCAGTTTAGAACTCCACCGTTTATTTTTAGTGTGCAGCTCTTTGCAGCCACAGCTATGTGCTGAACAGCCCGGTTGTGCAAAGCCTTGTTGCAGCACTCGCCCTGCATTCCCTGCACAAGAGTCCATTCAGGTCAAAGTTTAGCTTTGCCAGAGGGCACATCCAGCCCAGGCGGCAGCACGCACGCCAATACTAACGGGAAAAGTGACAACAGGCACAAGAACCAAGGAAAACCACCCAGTTACAGCTGGAAAAAAACCTGACTGGCTTCTGTGTATGTACAAGCCAAAACAAGACACTCAGTTTGTTCCCCAAATGGAAAGACGCTAAGGATGAGATTATAACAACAGGCCTCCGGTTATTTATTCCTCCAGGTGCAACAAAAGCAGCAGCACTGAAACCGAGCTTTCGGGTACCGTACATGTCTCACACACACGGAACGCCTCCGCAGACAAGCTCAAGCGCTCTCCTCCATCGCCGCGGCTCCCGGCCGTCCTACAGCGTGGCGACCATGCCTGGGGACAAACAGGAGGCGGCTGAGAGAGCCCGGCGGGCGACAACCACCCGGCGAGACCAGGGGAGCTGCGGAGCTAAGGAACCTCGAAACCCCGGCGGCCCGGCCTCCCCTCCGCCCGCCCCTCCCTCACCTGGGACAGGGCAGCGCCGCGGCGGGAGGAGCCCAGGGAGCCGCCGCGGCGGGAGGAGCTCACGGAGCCGCCGCGCCGCCGCCGACGCCCGTGGGCGCCAGGGCCGCCGCCATCTTCCCGCGGCCTCTGACCCCGCTCACTTCCGGTCACGGCGGTCACGCCGTTGCCATGGCAGCGCTGGCGGCCGGGCCCCCTTAAAGGGACCGCGCGGACGGGGCTCGGGGCCTGCGGAGGGAAAACGGGCGGCTCGATGCGGGCATGAGCCCCAAAGGGACAGCGGCCCGTCCGCCCCTCAGCGCGGCAGCGAGGGGAAACCCGTACTCCTCTTTAACTCCAGAATTCGTCATAAAATAGCCTGTGCGGTGGGAGAGTAGTGGAAAACGACCGTGGCGTGTTTTCCACTGCTGTGAGGAGATGGTTTAACTTAACTTTCCCCTTAACCTTCCCCGAAACAAGCCGTATTTTCAGTTTTTATTACACCGCCCTTTGCCTCCGCTCACTGTTGATGGAGTTAACCTCTTTATACTCTTTCCACATGTATGTTTTTATAAGGTAAACAAAGCTTATGAAACCCCCAGTCTGACAAGGGAAACTCCAGGAGGTTTTAAATAAAGTTTTATGTTTGTGTGAAACCAAAGTGAGTCCGTGCCCGGCTGACAAGAGCTGCTGGATGGGGACCAGAGCAACCTGGGCTCTCTCTCTGATTCCACATCAATTCCATGTCTATAGATGAACACGTTCCTGTGCAAAACTCCTGCAAAGTACAAAACCTGATCCCATATCCACTTAGGGATATATCCCCCATAGCTGTTCCCCCTCTGAGATCCTTCTTTCCCACTGCAGCTAGCTTTGAGGACAACATTGTCTCTTCCAATGATCCAGTGAGAATTAGTTGCCTTAAAGAGTACCTGTATGGGCTTGGGAATCAGTCATCAATTTGGTCAATACTTGAAATTAAAAAAAAAAAAAAATAGGGAATGAGCCTTTGGGGAATCTCTTCCTAAAAGTCAAAAATGTTGGAAATTCTGCTGTCATTGCTTTTTGAGGGATTTGTTCATTCAGTCTGGAGAAGTAGGAGCTAAGGGGGCACTTAGCTGTTGTCTGCAACTGGTGGAAAGTAATTGAGAAATTACTACCAGACTCTTCTCCAAGGTGCACAGCAAGCAAATAGAGGCACTGGTCCCACGATGCAGCAGGAGAAATCCCAATTAGTTAACAGAAAGAATTTCTTCAAAGTTAGAGCAGTGAAGCACTGGAATGGGCTTCCCTAAACCTTGTGCAATCTCAAACCCAGAATGGACCGGGTCTTATGTAAAATTAAGAATAGCATCCCAAATACTTCGAAATGCTTTAGCTGAAGAGACAAAGCCAGCTCTGTGTTGGAGCGCTCTGCCTCTTGTGTCGGGAGGCTCTTTGTTGTGTGATTCATCTCGGCTGACTTGTGCTAACCAGGAAACAGGCATTTAGTCAGACTTAGTCACCAAGACTCCCTCCTTTAGGCAGCTCTAAAAAGTGACCCATTCTGTCCCAAACTGGATGTCTAAAACAGCCCAGCACATGGGGAGCTGAAATAGCTCACCTTGAGGTCACTCTGGCTGATGACATAGTTAAAGCCAGGTGAAATGAATCCTTGCTGGTGCCTCAAGGACAAGAGCAAGTCAAGCTGCTGGATTTTAATTAGCAACAACTTAGCATGAAAGACATATCATCAGCAGAATGTCCCCAAGGGTAGCATGTGCCGTGGGCTGTCAGCCATAGACTTGTGGCCGGGCTCCTGGGCAGCCTCAAAACTTCAAACAGAAGTTTGAAGTTGGCATCTGCAACAGATAGTTTGCATCTGCAATATCTGCAAAAATTCCTGGTGCAACCCTGTAATGCTAAATGGAAAGCTGCCCCCAAATTTTTATACTGCTGTAGTGTAGGAAGGTGAGAGGGGTGAAACTGCAGTCATGTCTACATGTGACTTTTGGTATTTGTACCAAAGGGCAGTCATGGCTCTTTTGATAAACTGGGCAAAAATGCGTATGGCTAATTGCCTCTTGGGTTGAAGGTCTCTGCATGGAAGAAATACATGCTAAAATGGGTTAATATAATACTGAGAAAGATTTTCTAAGTAGCTAATAAGGAGCTTTGGCACTCCATGCACCAAAATGTAGACCAGAATCTTACAGCAGCCCACTCTCTGCCACTTCCAGGGTGACCCTGGATAAATCATCTCACTCTCCTATCAGCATAGTAAGAATAATGACATTTTCTTCTTGCTCAGAGTGCTGTCAGGAGATGATAACCAAAGTTTGTAAGTTGCTTAGAAAATGCTAACACCTCACTATATAAATTTTTGGTTAAGATATTTTACTTAAATCTGTGGAGAAAATAAATTGGTAAGACAAACAATAATGAGTAATGGTGTTCCTGTTTTCCTTAAGAACCCCAGAGCACTTTTGTACCATTTGGAAATAAATCTCTGACTATCACATTGACATGCAGGCAGCTGAAGAAGGACATGGCATCTTTTCAAGCATTCACCCTAGCACTCTAGCAGAAAATACAAAGGCAAATTTAATTTTCAGTTGCGACTACACAGGCAAAGCAGATAAGCACCTTGTGCTTTACACACAGACGCTGAAAGCTGAACTTGTGTGAAGTGAGTTAGTGTAGGCATTTTGTTAGAAAGCAAAACGTCTGCTCAAGAAAAATATAGGCATTCATAATGCCCCTACAGTTTTTGTGAAAGTGGAAAGTACAATTTCTACAGCCAAAGACAACAGTGAGGGGAAGAAAAGAATGTTCAGTATTCAGCAAAAAGGAAGAATCCGGCTGACTGGAAATGTATGTGCATTTCAGAAGGCTTTGTTAAAATAATATTAAGGTACTGGCTTTATGTCCACAAACATAATGCCATTTGATGCCGAAGTCAAGCTTTCCACGTGTTTGAAATAAAACAATATAGATTTAATTTAGCCACAAAACAATTCCTGTGGGGAGAGCTGGAAGCAGCCAGGCCTGATTCCCAACAGCCATGCTTCCCTGTGCCACTCAACCCATCTCCATCCCCACTGCATTAATTTTGTCTCCTTCCCACTCCATGGACAGCATCCTTGCAAAGCAAGAAGAGTAGGTGCAGGTGGGCCAGCAAGTACCAGCTGCCAAGAGAAACAATAATGTTTGCTCAGTCAGGGCATGAATTTAGTTCTCACTCCTCTATCATAATGTCTGTATTAACAGATCTTGTAAGAGCATGATTGTTTCTGAGAATTCTGCCTTTCTGCCCTTCCATCAAATTTGAGCAAAATTCATCAAGAAGGTTCAAAAGCTCTTGGAAAGGGACTTGCAGCCAGACTGAAAAGCAGCATGGCCACATAAGGAAAGTTCATGTGAAAAAACAGATTGAAAACTAGAAAGTTGCCCACAGTGGGGGGAAAAAAACTCACAAAAATTAAAATCCTTTTGCAAAGGGGTGAAATTGAAAATGATTGAGTCTTTCAAGTCGTATTAGCACCTGAGAAATAGAAAGGGAAAACAGAAAATGACACAAGCTACTATCCGTTCACTGCCAGGACCTGGAAACATAGGCATGAAGAATGTAAGGTCTTCATAGGAACACAAGAGAAAGGAATTTTAATTTTTTTTTTAATAGCTGGGGTTAGCTTTACAAAACATTTTTTGCCTATATGCTTTGTAGCAGGACCCCTCCATTCATCTTGTGTTAGCTCAGTTGGATGACAAGTGGCATCATGGAGCTCATAACAAGTCTCCAAGAGGGGACACAGAGAGGAGGGAAATAATTTGAAACCAGTGTTACTAACAAGAGCAGTATGCCTAAAACATTTGGGGTTTTAATCACTATTGCTTAGCTCCGTGTTTTATTTGCAGACTGAGTCCCCTTGGGGCCCATATCTGAGCTGAGGGAATGATAGACCATGTGGCACTCAAAGGGAAGAAAAGATAAACAGTATGGAAAATATCATTAGGCAGCCAGTCACGCCTCTCTATAACTGCCAAAGAACAGCAGAAAGATAACTCATGTTCTCCTGTTCCTTGGAAAAGCCTCAGTCACTTGAATAAAGAGACTTTCTAGGAGCTCTTGTTGAGAAATGGCCTGGGCTGTGCTTGCACCAATTGGTTTTCAAATTGAGATTCACAAGCTACTTATGGATCTGTGGTTTACATGGCTATTTCCACTTCCTGAATCTCATCAGTATGTGTTAATTGCTTTCCTAATGGTCCTATGCCGTGTAAACAGTTGCAAAATTAGCCCCAGAGATGGTATTAAATGATAAATTCAAGGAATGGAAGAAGAGGAAGAGGAAAGGATTGCATGAGAGAAAGTGAAAGATGAGAAGGAGCTATTAAATGCCTGAGGTGGGAGGTCATGAGGTGCATTCCCCAAAGCCCAGTGCAGATGTGATCCTCAGGGCCCCTACTGCCTATACTCCAAGGGCACCTTGGGATGGCTCTGCCTTCACACCCCTGCTCTCCCCTAACAGACCTCCTGTAGCTCATTTACAGAATCTGCCATGCTCCACATCCACCTGGGATTTTCCTCTCTTCTGGGTTTTCTGAGCAAATTTCACAGCCTGTGAGAAGAGCTAAGTTACTTGATGTCTGGATAATTCACTGTCTCACCTCCATTTGCCTACTTTTCTGGAGGGTTTGAGATAAGGGCATGACAAGCCTGCAGAAGGATTTTCACCTCTCCATCTGCTTGCAAAGAAAATCAGCTATCTGAGCCCACATACCCTCCTAGGTGTGGAAATTTGCTAACTGTTCATAACATGCCCAAGCTGCACTTGTTAATTTTTCTTCCAGAAACAGCAGAAGTAGAGAAGGGGCCTTGACTCGAAGGGTATCAGCACAGCAGTGAATAGAGATTACTGTCACCAGATCAAAACAGGGGAGGCAGTGACAGCATGGAAAGCTTGCACTGATTTAAGCTGGTATAATATTTCTGGTGCCTACAAGGTAGGTGTATATCTCTGGAGACAGACTAAGCTCGTTCTTATGTACAGCCCCATGAACAGCAAACAATAAAGGCCACTGTTTACTACCCTACAAATATAGTAACTGGCACAGGTGATATAATGGGTTTAGCTGATTTGGGAAACATTATGAGTTTAAATGTTTTTACTATCAAATTCAAAAGACATCTGTAGGTACAACCATAAAAGGCGATTCAATAAATTACAGGGTTTTTTAAACTCTCCAAAGCTGAAGAGAAGATGGAGTTGATTCAGAAATGTTTATTTGATTTAGTTGCTGTTTGGTTCACAGCAGACTCCCCACAGGGGCAATAAAAACCAAGGCTGCCTTTTTTATAGTGCAAAGATTTTATACTGCAGCCCTCTCCAGTCTGTTTAAACATGCCCCTCTCTTGCCTCAAATACTAAGAAATTCCATTCATCACAATTCAGAAATTTCAGAGATGGAAATGATCTATTAAGCCCTATGATCCATCTCCTGAAAAATGCAGGGTTTCTCCCTATAGTGCATTTGTATTTTTAATGTTTTGTTCATCGAGTTTATAAGGTCACATTAGTGAAGTGTACCTTTCATTACATTTCATGTTTATGTCAACAAATAGTATGGGGTTGCTTAATTTCAGTGTAATTGGTCCTATGGATGTAGCAGGGAAAGGAAGCAAACAGTAGCCACCATAAATGGCAGATGCCAGAATCAGGAGGGGTTGTTTTGTTGCTAAATGTGATCAGTGCTGTGCACAGTGAGCTTTCCACTATTCCTCTTTGGAAAATGGTCATTCTAATGTCAGTCATTAGCAATTTGCTGCTGGTCACTTGGGAACAGCGTGTTTCCTACAAATTGCTTCTATTAGTCACCAGTTCTTGTCCAAATAATTGACTATGAGAGAGAGACAGCCTGTGTGAGATGGGTGTTAGCAGGGTGGCAGAGTGTATGAGCACATTGTTATGGGACACACACTTTATGGTTTTGAATGCCAAAAATTAGTGGAGTGGGCTCAGATCTCTTTTATGCTGGGGTCAGGCTGGAGCTGCACCACCAAAGCCAATGGAGCACTTTGAAAAGCCAAGGCTAATGCACATGAGGTCAGTACCTGGCAGTAGTACAGCAGCACATTTGCTTGTCTCTGCAATGCAGTCACCTCTGGCATGAAACCTGGCAGCTGTTTCACATAAAATGGTCAGGATGTGGACCAATATCCTTCAGGAAAGGAGGAAGAGAAAGAGGAAGAGCATGGAGGAGTCTGACTGGTTTGCACCCTTCATATTCCTGTCATCTGCCCCTTTAGTGAAAGCTCTTCTACACAGGGTTGTTAATTCAAGTACCTGCTTTTTTGACTACCTTTTATCTCACTGAAAATAGGTGTTTTGGCATGACAGAAAATACAAGGAACAAAAAAATTTCACTTACCTACTAAAAAAAAAAATGCTCTGTAAAAAAAAGCAGGTAGCAGTAGCACATCAGGAGTCAGCTATGTCATTCTCATTAAGAACTCCATTCCTTTCACCACACCATCTGAATACATTCTGCTTTAGGTTATGCTGGACTGCTCCTCTGGTCCTGCTGTCTTGGTTTGTGAAGGCTGAACCTGAGAGAGTACAGGGCTAAGATGTTACAAATGCCCTCCCAATAAAACTCATGTCACAGTTATAAGGAAGTGTCAAAGATTGTGGTTGATAGGGTACTTCTAGATGCCAGAAAAGGGTGCTTTGAGTTCAGAAAACTAATTCTGGAGCTTCAGAAAATATATCTTGTGACCCTAATGCAGGTGACAGAGGTGTGGAGGGAGAGGCAGCAGAACCTTTGAATCCAAAGCTGCCAATCTCTGGACTGATGAAGAGAGAAGTGGATGCCAACTCCCCAAACTCTGGATAGGAACCAAGGAGGGTACTGGGAAAGAGTTTAATTATTGCTGTCTTGGGAGGAGGCAGCAAGAGCAGTGGGACAATGGATGGGGGTCAGACAGGGGATAGAGGAGCCAGCCTTATGTAAGCCACTCCTCAGAGTTACACAATGGAGTAAAGTAATAACACTAATGCACTTTTATAATGCATTCCTACAGAGATTTAAAATGCTTTGAAAAGATAAGTAAATATTATATCACAAGGTGGCAGATGGAGAAACCAGAGCAATGAGGAAATTAGTGGCTTCCTTGTAACTGCAGGGAGAGTCAGACTTGTGGTGGGGAGCAAGAGAAAGGTCTCTGGAGCCCTCTGAGCACTTGGGCACAGTCTTCCAAATGCCCAGGTGTGCTGGACAGGAGGACAACTGGCAGGTTAGGAAGAAATTTTCCCTAAATCAGGAAACAAATCAGAAACAAGAAATGCATTTTTCAAGCTGGAAAAAGATGTTTAGTGAAAAAAACAGAGAAGCATTTTGGGTTCCCAGGATTTTATAACCTTTTCTAGTGTGAGCCAAAGGATTCTATCCAAGTTTCCAGAGATTATTCCTGACAGGAAAAGCAAAGCTTTTATAAAGGACATAGCAATGGCACAGTAAAAACAACAACAATAATGAAAAGATGTCTTTTGTTTAACCACCTGGACAGATCCTGGACAATGCAAATAAGATGTGGAATAACAGGCTCCAAGAGACAGGTCACAGCTACAGGGGCTTGTCAGGCCAAAGCAGCAGAGTGAGATAGTGTGAGGTGCAGGTGAGGGGTGAGGAAGGGCAGTGCTCCCAGGAGCATGGATCTGCCTGGGCTCTGTGGTAAAGCTTCTCTTTGTCATCAGAGCCAGTGCCCCTTAGGAGTTGTCTGCTTTCCCAAAAACTTACTCAAACCAATTACTGATTTCCCAGTGACAACAGACTCTCCAGCCCTCCTTACTATCTCCCTGGGCTGGACTAGTCCCTTTGGGGTTACTGTGGGGGGAGTAACAACCTCAGGAGCAATCACTGGATGCAGAGGAACCTCCATCCTGCAGAGAATGTGTTCTGTGCCTTTGAGCATGTCTGTCCATGCAGTGAGGAGTGGGGAGGTCACCCTGCTCATCCCTGGCTATTAATTGCTGCATGCTGAGGACATCTCCTGACTGCTGCTTTGCTGGTCTTACAGCTCTCAGTCCATTCCTACTGCTCTGCCTCTACTCATGGGTGCAGCATGACAGGACAGGCATCTCCTGTGCTATGTGTCCCCTTTCCTGCCTGTGGTACTGCTGTGGGCAAGACAGATCTTCCAGGAGAGATTTTAGCTGGGGAGGTCAGATTATGTGGCTCAGGACTTCACCTGCGAGACAGAAATTAAACTTTCGCCAAAACACTCAGCTCTCACCCCTCCTGGACTGAGAGCAGGGCTCAGCCATGCAGCCAGAGGTAACGCTGTACAGATCTGTAGGAACAGTTTTCTGTGTTTTCTGTGTTCATCCAGCTTTCAGAGATTTAGGGAAAAATATATGTCCTGTCATATGAAATGCAGTAACTAATAAATAATGATCTGCAATTCTGCACCATTTAGCAACTGCTCGTGACTGCAGTGTTGTAACAGGTCAGTGAGCAGACAGGTGTTGCCCCCATTTCTGGCTGGAGAGATCTGGAGCACAGAACCATGGCTGAAGATCGTTTACTTTTCCAGAAGGGGTGGTGCATGGCCTCCTTCCCTGCTACAGTCTCTCCATGGGCAATTCTGCTGCCAGGAGGAGCTGTAATCTCCCCTGGGTTCGGAAATGGCACAACAGGCACGTGTCCCAGTCACACTCACTGGCTCACTCATGCAGCATGTTTATCTGTGGGTCTGGAGGGGAGCAAGGTAGCAAATGCCAGCCCTCTCTGTGGAAAGTCTGTACCTGTGGCTGCCAGGAAGACTTTGGCCACGGTTACATGACATCCAGTGCTGTTTGGTCAGTCTGAAGCTGACGCTCTGCTCTGGCTCATCTGGACAGGATCCAACATTCTGGGCGAAAGCGAACGCAGCAGCTGAAGCTGGCACAGAGGGGACTGAGCCGGCTTCAGAAAAAGCATGTGGCTTTCCAAACATCTTGCAGTCCAAAGCAAAACCAGCAGTTCTGACATGCTGTGAGCAATAAACAATGAGCTTTGTCAGCATGTCTAGAGGAAATGATAATTCCCGGAGTGTGAATGATGAAATGTTAACCAAGATGGAGGCTTTGGATAGCATTGTGGTTAGGAAAGCATATGTGCATCAGTGTGGAAGAGCTGACACTAACGCAAAGAGCCCTAAATAAGACATAAAAGTCTTCCAGGTCTCTCAACTTACTGCCCAGTGGTATTTTCTCTTGTTCCCTGTGCAAAGCATAAAGCACTGCTTGTGCTTGAAAGAGAGATTTGCAGTGCTGTAACCAGCACCTGAATCTGCCCCTCAGGCTGCAGGGCTTGGCTCTTCATCACCCAGAGCTCAGCGCTGCCATCAGCCCTCTGAGGCACACAGGGCTTGGTGCAGGGTAATTTACTGTTGTTCCTGCATTATGAGATTGGCTGTCCCTCTCTTCTCCTCTTTGAATTAAGAGGCAGCTCTGCTCACTCCAGTGTAATTGAAAACCTAATGAATCAGGGGAAGTGTTTTTAAGGTTACAGTGACCTTGACAGAGGCCTGCTAGCCCCGTGCTTAAATATTTTGCAAACCTGGCCAAAAAGAGTCAAAGAGCATTTTCCCCCTTTGCTTGGAAAATGTTAAAACTGTTCTCTGCAAACCATGTGAAATGTTTCCAGTCACTCCAGCAATGAACAGCATTGACATGCATGTATTAGCAGAAAACAAGAATAACTAGAGTCAGAGAAAATTACGCAATTATTCATAGTAATAATATTAATTTCACAATGTCATCACTTTAGGGGCCTGTTGCAATAAATAACCTTGAGAGTTATCTCAGTGTGTGTGACAGAGGACGTATGTGCAGTAGAGATCAGATTGCACAATAACTTTTTCCTGATGTGCCCTATGAAACATGGAACCTTGATCTCACTCACCAGTCACCCATGCTGGGGTTGTTTTAAGAAAAATGACATTCAGGACCATTATTCAATGCTGGAGGAAAAGAAAGAAAAAAAGAAAGACTCAGCATTCTGCTATGGCTAGTGTTACCCTCAGGCATTTCTGGCATGTTTCCGTTGTAAATTCATTTTACATGTGGCCAGGAAGTACAACATCTTGTTGCATCTTGAAAAAAAACCCTACCATATTTCTTCCCTGTTGCTCATTTCCAATCTACAGAAGCATCTGGTGGGAGCATGTCAGAAGGTCTGTCACTAAATGTAAGAAGTTCAGCCCCCAGTGCACTTTAATGCCTGAGTCTCACTTAAAATAACATGGTCAAATAATATTTTACTCCTCTACTTTTTTAACTGTGACTTTTTTTTTTTTTCTTTATGTTCTCTTTTGAGTAGGACAGTGTTTTTCTACTAAATACTGTTTTCACCACTGTCACTTCTGAGCAATTTGGTTTTGGATGGAGATAAAAATTAACACTGTTGCTTTCCAGGAAAATCTTAAAACCTTACATTTCCACCAAAACCTGGCCCATGTATCCAAGTTTTGAGACACCTTTAGCAAAAATACTACACAGGGAAACATGATAAAAGTCCAGACATTCCAGTTTATGTGAGGGGTACTGCAGGGTTTGAGATGATGGCTGGCCACACTGTGGCATTTGCCAGAGGGGCACAGATTTGTTGGAAAGTATGAAGGCTCATCTTTAGTGTCATAAGCATGGCCTTTCGCCCACCTCTTGTTCCTTTCTATTCCTCCCTCTCTAGACCAAGCCAACATCTGCATCGCCATTCCCACGACTCTCAAAATGGCAACCCCAAAAAATGTCTGCTGATTGTTAGGAGGAAGGTAAAGAGCCATTTGCACAGCACAAAAATTGCTTTCATTGCTCCAAGTTCGAAGCATCATGGTCCTGTGCACTTTCTGCTAGCACAGTGCCTGTCCACTCCCTGCCCAAGAGTTTGGACTTGGCACTGTTTGGTGACAGAATTGGATCATTTCTGCCATGTTCTTCTCCCATGACCTGCCTGTTTCTGTCCCCATACCTTACCTCCCATGAGGGTCACTGTCTCCTGGTTAATCTGGGGACTGAGTTGTGAGTAAGACAGGTTGCATTTCCCAGTGCTCAATCTGGTTCCCCTGTCATAAGCCTCACACTTATAATAGAAGCAGGAAAATTTGAGAAAATACATCTGATGTAATTAGTGTAACCTTTCTGCCAGGTGGTTAGCAGCAGAGAAAAATGTTTGGATTTAATATACCCATGGCCCCTCTTGATAAAGGACTAAATTCCAATCTCCACTTAGAAACCTGAGAAAACTAAACATACCCTCCCCAGGAGCTCTTAAAGAGATGGATTTCTACCACTCACTTGCATTCCCAGATCTTTATTAGGCAAGAGGGAGCACAGTCATAAAGCCAGGCAAAGCCAGCAATGGCAATATATATCCAGATAATGAGCAAAAGAACCCACTTTTTCAAATCTCTTGGCAGAGGTCCACCTCCCTTCCCCCTGTCTAGTGAAAAGGTGCCCCAAAGAGAGCTCCATGGCTCCTGCACCTCAGCCAGGGTCAGGAGCAGGGAGCAGGCCTACCCAAGGAGTGACAAAGGACCCCAGCTGCCAGTGCTATGGACAGAAGATCTGTCAGCTGCCAGAACAACCACCCAAGGACTGGTGACAACACACACTGATACAGCTCAGGGTGAATCAGGCCAGAGTGGCCAGAGTTGCAAGGCAGGACTTCAGGCAGCAAAGCGCCATCAACTCACGTCCTCCAGTTGTCAGCAAGCTGGGGATGGAGTGCAGTGTACCCACACTTCTACCTCCTTGTGGAGCCTACAGGCAGAGGTGGAAGAAGAAACACTATTCCAGCCCTTTTTTTGGCCTGTCATGAAAGCAATCCAGGTTAATACCTCTTAAAGTAGTAATGAAGGGATACATGTTGATTCAAGGTTACTGGATCTACAGATATGGAGTACATAAACCTGAACTGTATTGATGTATATAAAAATGAAGGTGTTCATTAGAATGTAGAACCAAACAACAGACCAGTTTCCCATGCAGCTGTGATGCTGCTTCCACCAAGGCACTGTCATAAAAGTCAGGTTTTCATTTCAGCATGTCCTAAGCACAAGGGTCTTTAAGGCTTCTGGACCTCAGACGGCTGGAAAGGAATCACTGTGGTCTCCAGAACAGTTTTATCCTCTCAGTTGTGCTTTACTGGGAGGCTGCATCATGCCAATTTGGAGGTGGGAACCTCACCTCTCCTGTCTATTGGGTTGCTGTAACCTGCTTTGCCCAGAGTTTATATTTCAGACAGTTTGGAGGTTGCTGCTTCGTGCTAACTCTGCTGTGCCCAGGGCAGTATTTACCACGAGAGGGATTTCTACGTGGGTGCCATCATTTACAACAGCTTATGAATGATGTGAGGTTGAAGTTGTAAATGCTGATCTTCAGTCTGAAAGTTATGGAGGATTTAACGTGTTTAGTCTATGTTAGGAGACTGACAGCTTTCTAATTACAGAGTCTATTACTCTCCCCTTCCACTCTGTTTTACCGAGTCTATTTGGAGTTTACGGACATATCCATGGGCTGGCTACCAATTCAGTGAGGTCTAGGATGGATTCTTCACCATGTTTAACTAAAGCTAAGTTCAAAACTAAGCATTACTCTCAGAGCTGGAGAGTTAGAAATTGTTGGGAAGGTGTATGAGGAAAGTCCTATGTGTGGGGGATTTGGACACTTTCCAGGTTTTCCATATTTCAACCTTTTGTCTGACTAATTTATACATTACATCCATTCTAAACCAATAAACATATTCAGAAGACCTAAAATAATGCCTCTGAGACCCTTTAAACCTACCTTTCCTGGAAGAAAAGGAAGGTGCTTTCTCCTTTCACGAAATCCCTCATTGCAAAAACACATAGCTTTAAATGCAGATCAAGAAACAGCAGGAGTCAGGAGTAAAGGAGACTTACATGGAAAAGATAGAGATAGTCCAAGCAGAAGCAAAGGGGCAACATGAATTGTCCATGGGCGTTTATCCAAGAAGATTTGCTCATCTCTGCCTCCATCACACAGGGATGGTGCCCAGGGGAAGCCACGTTGACTCGTCAGTGTCCTTATGGACCAGTGAAGAGCATTATTTGGTGTTTTGATAACATGCCTGTTCTCTTGGCTGGCCAAACACATCGTGTGACATGGACACAGGTAAGAGAATCTGCCTGGGCAGCTTCAGCGAGGAATAGAACTCATTTTCCCACCCGTATCCATGTGTTTCATTTTAGTTCTCTTCTTTTCTCTCTTCTTTTTTCCATTCCTTTTCCTCCCTTCCCCTCCTCCTTTTTGTTCCAGAAGGCATCCATCCAAGTGGCCCCACGAGCTGCCTGTGTTGTAGAGCTGTTTTCCTGCAGAGCAGCCATCAGCTGGCAGCAGCTGGTGGGGGAGCTTGGCAGCAGGAGCTGTGGTGACCTCTCTGCTGGGGCTTACACAATGCCATGGGAACTCCTGGAACGGGTGGGAATGATGTACACAGGAGATATTCCTGGGGCCATTACACAGTGCTGGAAGAGGCTGGATCGCAGCGGTCCTATTAATGTCTTTCATTCATCTCCAGTGAAGTCAACAGTTGAAAGCAATTTTAAGCACTTGGATCATACAGAATATATAAATACCTGTGTTCTGTCTAGCTGTAACAATTCAATGATAAGTATGACTCCCTGGTGAACGAACAGGATATCACAGGCTTATTTCGTCTTCCAAATGGGTCAGAGTTGAATCTTTTACTGAATTTCCACATTTATTTTCTCTTAACAGGTTAGATTTTCACTTGAAGAAGGCACTGTTATAATTCTCAGGCTCATGATCACAACAGAAACACCTCCAGATCTTCCAAAGATAATTAAAACAAAATTTTTATAACCTGCAATTTGATTCTACATTATAAAGAACACCTTCATTTTTATATATATCAATATAGTTCAGGTTTATGTACTCCCTAAATATAGATCCAGTAACCTTGAATCAATATGTATCCCTTCATGACTACTTTAAGAGGTATTAAATTCATTAACCTTAATAGGCAATAATGACCTTTCCTGTGGTATCCTTGTTTTGCACCATTATCTGAAATAATGAAGTTATACCCATTGTTTCAGATATATGATTTTCAAAAAGACCATTTGCTTTGTTAGAAATGATAAAAAATGTTCATAATATCTTAAAAGAAGAACCATTTGGCATTTCTTTAAAATGGTGCAGTTAGAGCATTTCTAAAAATTTCAACAGCCATTTACAATTGCTGAAAATTTCACCTGACCGCTGGTTGAAAATTGTGGAAAATACCAAAGTGAGCTCAGGAATCAGATTATTTTGGCTAGTATGCATATTTCTCTAGGCTTTAAAAAATAAGGCAGTGAGACAAAACAAATTCTGATCTTAGCATTAGACTTTGAGGCAGACTGCAATAGGTGTGCTGTGCTTTCCAGTGTGTTTTGGCACATGTACTCCATGTGCAATGCATGTATCTGTAGATACACACACACACTGCCCAGTTTTCTTCACTTGCATGTTCAGCTGAGCCGTGTTTGGGCTTCAAAGGACATGCATGCAAATACATATTCATGTGCCTGCACGAGATAAATCCAGCTCTGAACATGCACATGCATTAAATGCAGAATTTGTGCTTATGTTGTAGCTGCTGCCTTGTAATCCAAGGTCTCAAAGTATTTGGAAGTCATTTAAATACCTTGTCCTTTCTTCACACATTTCACTCAGTTCTGTGCTTCTCTCTGTCCACACTAGATAGGTAACAACTTAGCTTCTCTCATCTCTATTGCAAAGTGGATATATTTATAAGTTTCCTGGTGAAGTGAGCTGATTCCCTCAGGTCCTGGAAGGTTAGCAGTGCTAGGAGCAACACCCACATTATCACCCTGAACCATGTGCTCATAATCAGAGCTAGTGATCTCTCCAACATCTCTTTTTCGCCACACACATCTCTTTTAGATTTTCATATCCTGCTCATCATTTTGAAACAGAAGGAATAACATCTGAAGCATCCTCAGCTCTGAAAATGTTTTTTTCAGAACCTACCAGGATTCAGTCTGATTTTGTCAGAGGGAACACAAGCATGGTGATTGTCAGCTGTGTGAATCCCAAGGGAGGACCACAGGACTCCTGTTAGACACTTGATGAGTCAGACACAAAGCTATCAGCATCCCAGGTCTGCTCTGAACATCACAGAAAGACTAATAAAGTTTTAAATTAAAAAAAGAAATTCTATCAAGGTTAATCTTTCAAAAGCTCAGCCCATCTGGGTGCCTTCTTCCTTGGTATTAATTATGAAGACTGTAATCCATAAACAAAATAGAGCGAGATGTAAGCTCACTGCCGTTGCCTTAAATATTTTGCTTACTAACAGGGCATCTAATCCACCATGAGCAGGAATTCATCAAACCTCAGGGACTGCCTAAATCACACAATCCCTCTAAATGAGCAGTAATCTCCTCCATGGAATCATCCATCTCATGAACTAATAAGTGGTGCTAAAGGCTCATTTGCTCTGGGATCTCCTGGCAGTGGAGGGGATGACACTGTATCTAGCTACTGGCACTTTACCTTTGTGGTAAAGAGCACCCCTTCCTCGGCACATGAGTGCTCTGCCAAAATTTGTGAGCGTGGACACTGGACTGAAAGGATCCCACTAGTGGTTTCAAGCAGTGGCATCAATAATAATTTCCACACTCGGCTCTTTTATATAACGCTTCCCTCCCTGCTCCCCATGGGATGAACAGTGGGACTCAAGGCTGACATTTTGCAGATGCTGGGAGCATGGGCAGTTCTGGCAGTGGTGGCAGGAGGAGAAGGAGGCAGCAGGGGGGAGAGGCACAGGCAACTGAAATTCATTACTTGGAGAGGTCGCAAGGGTCAGTGACAGTGGCGCTGAATGGATTTTTCCAGCCGTTTTGAGATGAGATTTGCACTCTGTAATCTGAATGCTTTTATCTATTTCTGAAAATAGACAGGAATTTTTTCCACAGGCTGCTCCAATCTGGCCATGGAGATGCAGGGAAGGATTACAGGGATAAATTCAGGTTTTGTTAAGCAAGCATAGCTTTTCCAAACCAAACATAGACAGCATTCTCGCAGCACAAACATGTGCACAAGAGCTCTCTTGTCGGAAGGACACGTCCTCTTGTGCAAGAGATGAAAGTGCGAGGTGCTGTGCACGGCCCTGGAGCCCTTAACTCCTGTTTTGTATTCTGTTTGTCTCCCCAAGCCAGCTGTACAAGAGCCAGTGAGGTCTCTCCAAAGCTGCAGAGAATGATCTAGATTTGTTTCCCATGCTGAACTGACAAGTACTAGTTTACTCAGTGATTATTTTCTGTTTCACTCACATTTTGCTACAGTTGAGTTTCCTCTCTTGCTTAGTCATGTCCTCTTCTGGCAGTGGTTTCTGTGAAAAGAGAGCTGATTCTAGAAATTAGCTAGGACAGAAACTGTCGAGTGGTGTATTACAGCACTTTCAGGGATGAGGAATTCATAAGAAGCCAGCTTTATTTACTGACTTTTTCTATTCAGAATAGAAAATTTGATTCTAGGGCTTTGTTTTAGTGTCACTAAAATGTTTTCAGCTAGACTCTAAAGGATGTGCTTAGGCGTGGATATATTGCTGTCATGGGGCAAAATAGTATGGGATAGCAGGACCTGCAGTTGCACAGCATCCACAGTGTTCACAAGGTTTTACCACTTTCCTGGCGTCCCCTCAGTGCCACCAGCCCCATCTATAAGGAGCACACTTGCCCTGACTTGAGTCACACAGTCACTTTCCTGCCCAACTCCTTCCAAATGCCAGTAATTTTCTCTCACCTGCACTTTAGCACCCCCCCTTTAAATACAAAACAGGTGCTATGGAGCACAGATTTATGTACCATTTATGGGTAGGAAGAGCTGGGTACTGAGCTGTAACCCTGCCCTCTCAGGCTGCAGGCTGGGAACATGCCATTGACAGTGGCCAAATGTTTGTGCAGGGGCAAGTGTTGGGCTAGCAGGTCGGGAGCTTTCCTTACTGTCCTGCCAGGAGGTGGCTCTGCCTAGCCATGCCCAGGTGGCCCATAGAGCTGCAAAGAAAACACTCAAGAGCAATAACTCTTGGGAAGAGCGAGGGAAAGGAAAAGTCTATTCCATTAAGCACTGCAGTCATTGATGGTAGTAAAGCCTTTGAGGTGGGGGGTATGGATCTGCATGGAAAGCTGTCCACATGGCCAGGGCCACAGCAGAGCAAGCAAGGGCTGGAAAACCATGCCAAGAGCTGAGCTGCTGAAGCATCTTGACAGCTCTGAAAGATGATGGTGAGTGACTGTTCCTTGGAAGCCTCCTGGAGAGCAGGGGAAAGGTCTCTTAGGAGGCAGCCAGATCCACTGAGCTTCAGCTGTTTGACAGAGGTTTAGATCAGCCCTTCTCAGTGCAATGCAGCACGTCCATCAAAACAAAAAGCCAAACAAGTTAGCAAGTGCAAAAACCCATTGGCATTCACCCATGCCCTTAACATTCACCAGCAGCCTCTCAACACCCTCCTGTCTGTGCATCCTGCCATTTGCCTGAGCTCAGAGCGCAGTTTTATTTCAAGCCAACAGCAAGCACTGCCTGGGGAGGCCAGACACCTTCAGATGCAGCCATTCAATGCCACAGAAGATGAGACACCAACCATTTCCCCTTGGCGAGCTGATACTGACAGCAAAATTAGTTGAATCTGTAATTTGGAAATTGTTTCTATGATTTACCAATCCAGTCAGACTACAGCTCTAAAAAACACCTTCTTGGACAAATGAAGATACTAAAAATATACCCTGAGGAAGTGTTCTGAGGAATTTTCCTGTGGGGGCAGGATGTTTGTGCAGATGGCAACCTCATTCCAAGATTTAAGATAGTGCTTGGGCTAGCAGACTCTTCCCCACTTGCTCCTAATGGTCCCACCAGGTGCAGTTCCCCACGTTCCAGCCTTCCCACAGTGGTGCTAGATGGGCTCTGTGCTGTCAGACCTTCAGCTGGCTCTTCTGCCTCTCTCCCTGCCTCCCCCAGTAAACAAATAATGGCAGACTCCTGTTCAGCCTTGTCTATTTTGGGATCTCTAGCAGTCCTACTGATAATCACTGTTATAAATGTTTACACTGATAGGAGACTGGCCCATATTGTACAGAGATAATAACAGCACAATTTCATATTCATGAGGTGCTGATGATCTCTAAATATAGAAACAGAGTAATTATTGCTGGCATTATGGGCTGGATTTCAAAAAGCAGATAAATGGAGAAATGGATATGCTATTTATTGCAGCTTCAACAGTAACAACAGGAAGGCTGTCTCCCTTGATTATGCAAGGGCCAGACTGCAGAAGGCAGAGCTCATGGCAGAGGGTGAAGGGTGGTGATAGCTACCAATGGAAGGGAAAAGCACAGCTATAGAAGAGAAATCTGAAATGCACCCAAGGCCAAGCTCAAGCCAATGAATGTAAACATGCAAGATGGCAGTGGAAGAGGTTGGGTGTAGCAGGAAAACCCATCGTGACCGGACAAAAATATCCCAGACTTTTCAACCAAAACTCTTTGAGGAAAGGCAAAGCCTTTGGCTGCCCCAATCAATACTTGTCTGCAGCTGGAGCAGCCTGCCAGGTGCAGTGAGAGCACGCTGGACCAAGATTCCAACCATTTGCATCCACAGGCAGTGAGCTCTGGCCTGCCTCTGTGGGGGCACTCAGGGCTGAGCATGGGGAATGGCATCCCTGCATGCTGGCCACTGGAGCAAGTGCAAGCTCCTGCTCCTGGCCCAGGGCTATGCCTGGTATCCATACAGGCTGGGGGATGAAGGCATTGAAGGCAGCCCTGTCAAGAAGGACTTATGGGTTCTAATGGATGAAAAATTGGACTTCAGCCAGCAATGTGCAGTCCCAGCCCTGAAAACCAACTGCATCCTGGGCTGCATCCAAAGCAGCATGGCCAGCAGCTCAAGGGCGGTGATCCTTCCCATTTTCTCCACTCTGGTGAAACCCCACCTGGAGTGCTGCATCCAGCTCCCGGGCCCCAACATAACAAGGACATGGACGTGCTGGAGTCAGTCCAGAGGAGGCCACAAAGGTGATCAGAGAGTTCGAGCACCTCTCCTCTGAAGACAGGCTGAGAGAGTTGGGGTTGTTCAGCCTGGAGAAGAGAAGGCTCTGGGGAGACCTTCTAGCAACTTCCAGTACCTAATGAGGGCTTATAAGAAAGATGGGACAGGCTTTCTAGCAAAGCCTGTTTCAAAAGAATGCGGAGTAATGGTTTAAAACTAAAAGAGGGTCATTCAGTTGAGATATAAGGAAGAAGAATTTTACAATGAGAGTGGTGAACCATGGTAACAGGTTGTCCAGAGGGATGGTAAGGGCCCCATCCCTGAGAACATTCAAGCACAGGCTGCATGGAGCTCTGAGGAATCTGGTCTAGTTGAAGATATTCCTGTTTATTCCAGGGGGGTCAGAAGTGACCTTTAAATATCTCTTCCAACCCCAAATCTGTGATTCTATGGATATGTGCGTTACATCATTCTCTTTTTCTGACTTCTTTTGCGTCATTTTAGGAAAATTTAGATCTTATGAAGAGAAAATAATAGGCACTCAGTGTTTCTGATGAACAGGATGCTGGTTGGCAACAGAGTCCTTCAATACAGGTGCAGACACTTAGCTTTGGGCATGCAACTTGGTATTGCTGAGGAAATTCCTGGCAGCATCTCTGCCCTGTCAAATGCTGTATATCTTGGGGTATGTGTTTGGGGCCATGTCCTTCTCCCAGTCTTTAAAGGATACCAAGAGGGTTAGGTACCTAATGATTGGGCAGAGCCCTGTCTGTCTGGAAGCATGGCCTTTGCAGTTTCCACAGCAGTGGTACCCACAGTGCTGATCACTGTGCTGGCTGAACTGGAGGATCTGACACTGTTTTGTGCAGCTCTTTCCACCCACTCCGTGAATAACCTCACCCTTGGCTGGTGTTTCCACAATAGGCAAAGCCAGATTTGCTTCGACTTTGCCCTTTACTATCACTGTGCTGAACAAAGAGCTCACCAGTTTCTGTTGCTGTAGAGAGAAACACATGGACTGTAGCCAGTCTGCTTCCCCAGAGAGATCAAAAGAAGTGAAACCTCCAAACAGAACAGGGCAGGAGCTGTAGGTTCACCTGGGGTTTGGTTGTTGGTAATGACTCTTGACAACAATTTACTGAAGTGAGATGAGGAAGGGATAAAAGTTACCCACCAGTAGCAGACTTTGGTCTGAAGGTTAATTGCAAAGAGGATGTTTCGAAGACCAGCAATTTCTGAACCAGTCTCCTTATTAGGTGATTCTGCACTCTCAATTTCTCCAAGGTTTAAGGAACTCATGCTTGCGTGCGAATTTCACATAGATCACCCCAGTAGATGAAGAGGCAACATTATTCACAGGCTCTGCTGCTACTCTTCTGCCCTTCCTATACCTTCTCTGTGCTTACTACTATACAAAAGGGGAGAGGAGAAAAGAGAGAAGAAGGAGGAAAAAAAATCTAAAGAATCAACAAGTACAAAAAAAAATGCTGGTAAAACTTCATAGCCTGCACACAGTGTTTAATATGTTCCTGTAGGTATACAAATATTGACTAAACCTTAAAATGGAATATAGTTAACTGAAGTGGGTTATTCTGTGTTGGAGCAGAGGGAGTCAAAGTTCCCTCAACTTTTACAGCTCTTTGTCAGACAACACCTCAAAGTTTTTATTTAAGTTTTACAGTTGAGGAAACCAAATTGCTGAGAAGTTACATCACGCAGCCAAGAACTGCAGCAGATCACTGGCTTTATTTCCATGGGAGCTCAGCTGAATTCTCAGTCACCAGCACTCCCAGACAAGAAGGGTCCTGGTTAAACTGGACATGTGTGGGGTTTCAAACCAGTTGCTCCCAGCAGCAGGAGATACCTGGCTTTGGGGAAACTCTCCTGTGCTGTGTTTGACTCTATGTCAGGATGGTGCAGAGAAATGAGTGGCTGTGACCAAGGCAGTGTCACAGTGACTCCACAAATGGACCCTGAGCTCTCAGACAAGCTCCAGGCTTGTCTGCACCAAATGAGCTCCCACACAGACAAAGTCACGAGGCATTTTGCTTAATAACTGGCAGGGGATGTTCTTGTTGTTGAACGTGTGTTTCAGTTGGATAGAATGTGCTCAGCCTGTAGGGAATCTGTGCTGTGGCAAAGGCAGATCAGAACAGCAATTTTTAATTAATAATAATAATAAAGATATTTCAAGCCTAGTTTTTACTCTGCTTGGGGAGGAGCTCTCTGCCCCTGGGGAGTTTTCAGGATGCTGAGCCATGACAGCAGTTGCTGCTCTTAAGCAATATATTGCTCTCCTAGGCAGGTGATGATGGAGGCAGAGCACCACCTTTTCTAACATAATCCAAAGTTCCATTCAGTCAGTGCAGATTACAAAAGAACTCTCAAACTGGGATGCTGCTTCAGAGCTGGAGGACAGAGCCATTCAGCCTGTCATTTGTAGGTCCCCAAGGGTCTTGGAGGAGCTCCAGGGGTCCAGCACAAGACAGAGAAAACTTGGTGTGCTGGCAGGAGGATTGGATTAACTATGAGAGCGGTGCTGCTCAGAAATCTGTAGGCCCCACAAATCAAAATTCCTAAGAATGCAGCGCCGAGGTCTGCTGCTGTAAAGACAAATCACTGGTCTCTAGGGACAGCACTAAATTTTGTATAAGGGAAAAATGTGACATTCATTTGTACAAACTTCCAGGTTTTTCCAATTCCCTTTTGGTCACATTTCAAGGTTGTGCTTTCTAATTGCAGCTCTTTACTGTTGAGCTTTTTTCTCCCCACAAAATAAGAATTTTGTTCTGATGAGGTCAGTGATTGGAATCTTCTATTCAAGAAGCTTTTCTTCTCAGTCTCAGATGGCCACAGGCTGGGCAGCTACGCAGCTACGCAAGTCTGAAGGTCACCAGCATCCTGTGGCAACAGTCAGTGATTCTTACCAAAATCATATCTCTGTGCCTGAGACCTTGTCCACCCCTGAATTAATCTGGTTGTGTGAAACCAAGGGGTAAAATGGAAATGGAATAGGAATGACAGGTCCTCAGAGCTGCTGTGACAGCACTTTATTTGGTGCCATAGTTGGTCTTGCTTTTATAGTTGTACCTTCTGGGGTTGGAGTAATTCACTATTTTGTAGACAGCTCCTTTGAGTCACAGAGCAGAGGGGAAGAGAGCCCAGAGAAGAGGGCTAGAGTGGAGAAAAAGTGGGAATCCCAAATCTTCCCTTCTCACATGACTTGTCTTACCCTCATTACAGAGAAGTATGTCAAAAGCGTGTCTTCACAGCCAGCACAGGTCAGTCTGCTGAGGGTGGGAACAATGAGAGTGGGACAGGGAGGGTGGGAAGTGGAAATAATCATTGTTTTTAGCTCACATCAACATGTCCAAATCAAACCTTCACAGCTATCTTTCCTCATAACTTTTTCCACTTCCACTACCTGCAACTCTCCCTCTGGAATGAGTGGTGGAAACAGTCCTTGTGGGTCGTGAGAAAGGATCAGACCTCTAAACATGTTATTATTCCTGTTTTCCAGCTTTTGGCACTCACAAAAACAGACAATTAAACAGAGCAGGTAGCAGTCAACTGAACAAGCTGTCCCAGCAGGTACAGGGAGTTCTCTGTGAGGAACAAAACTGCTGGAGTAGACATTTTCCCTATTGCATAGTCAGTCACTTGTTATGCTTTACAACCAAAGCAATGCAGATGCTGCAAAGAGACATCACCTTACTAGAACACCCTTTCCTGCATCTTCAGAGTTATTGCTGGATACCTTATCTGCATTGCCCTCTAACAAACAGAGGAGTAAATCAGCATCTCTCATACTTTTTAAAAGACAGTCTGGGGCTTGTGTTATCCATGTAATTATACTGGAGATAAGAGAATGGGCTTTGACTTTGATCCAGGTTGCTCATCATGAATAACAAAAAATAAACATCAATAACCACGTAACACACACACTCCTTATCTAGTATGGACAGTTCTGAATTTATGATAGCCTTATACCTTAAAAGAAAAAAAAAAAGGTTTCTGCCTTCTTGAAGCCCTCAGAGCTATGGGGTGTGTTAGACACAGACACCAAAGTTCATTTGCTGCTTATGCACCATCACTCCTCTCAGTGAGCTGCCTGGAATTCTCCTCAAGCATTTAGAGCCATCATGGCAGAATTAGTTTCAAAGCACAGAGAGTAAAAACATATGGAACAGGCCACAATCACTGGAAGCTGTGGGAATAACTTGCTGTGACCTTGCCATTCCCTGTGTGTGCTCCAGAAGGGTTCTGTGCACACGCCTGGTCAAAACAGGGGAACAGGAGAAGGTGAATGGCAGAAAGGAGCCCACATGGCCTGCCCTGGGGGTCTCTCAGGTCATTCCAGGAGCCAGGACTTGGGAGGAAATTAAGTGAGAAGGGAAAATGCAGCAGGGAATTATTACAGAAGGGGCTTTTCTTGCTGTCCCTGAATGGACAGGGCTTTTGGCTTGTGGGAGGAATTGGGCCCCTTTGTTAGCTTTCCCCATTGCTCCTCATGATTTCATGATTGAGCAAGCTCCTTGGTTTCTTCTGGGAGAAGAGCTGCAGGAGCTTATGAGGCCAGGCTGGGGAAAGGAGCTTATGAGGCCAGGCTGGGGAAAGGACTTATGGGTGTCTCGTGGAGTAACATTCCATGGAGGAGTCTGTCAGACATAGAGATGAGAAAGTTTCAGAGCAGATCAATATGCAACATACGAAGTACAGAAGACCTCCAGAAGTTACACTCCATGACAGCCTTGGTCAGTGAGTCTGGAGCAGGACAGGGGCCAGCAGAGGCTACACTGCTGCCAAACACAGCAGCAGAAGTCCAGGACAAGCACACAGAACATCAATCTCACACTCTGGCAACAGCCCCAAGGTGACAACGACATGGGGAACAAGTTACAGCAACCCCTAAGAGACAGAGCCTGCAGGAAGGATTACAGGTTTCCAAGCAGAAGTGGTACAGTCCATCATGTCTTAAACCCACATCACTGTGGGGACACTGTGCCCCAACTCTGCTACCCACTGAGACACAAAACACCTCTGGCCTGGCAGCTTTGGCTGCTGTCCAGCAGGGCTAGTGGTGAAAATCAGCCTTTAGGAAATGCATGGCCATACCCCGAGGTTTTGCTTCTGAATGCTACCACTATTCTCAGAGAAGCCAAAGCCATCACAATCTTTGCTGTATGCATGGGGTCACTGGTTTGCAGTGATGCAGCAGCAGCATTGGGGCTCCTGGGCCAGCTGCTCCAGGTGAGGTGACTCTGCTCAGACCCCTATGTACAGGTGCTCTAATGCAGTCATTGCTCTGCACTGCCTCAGTAGAAATTCAAAATCTGGCAGCCTTGGGAGGTGGAAATCAGCATCACTCAGTAGTCCTCAGACAACACTACAGATAACACCAGGATTAGGCACCTCTGGCAGCCCTGGGGACAGCGAGGAGAACATAAAGCTGCCTGCAAAACCAGCAGGGGTGCTGCTCACATGCGTGTGCCACTGGGAATGGTCGTGCTATAAAGGGAGGGTTTAAAAACAGCCAGACATTTTTCCTTTGTTCTTTATTTGTTTCTGCCATGGCACGAGGCAAAGAGCATTGCTCTGCAGATGGTCAACAATGAAGCTGTGTAACAAAAAAGAAAAGCGGTTGTCCTGAAACATCTGACTGGGATCCATCACGATTAAGCAAGGGCCAGAAATAAAAGTGACCCCCACTGCACTGGTAGGGGGAGCTGGGAGCTGATTCCTGAGCATGTCTAATATACCATATCAAAATGCTACCTGAAAATCCCTCACTGGAGTCAGCTGAATTATTCAGGGACCTCAGCCAACTCAAGTATCTTCTGCTTTATGAGCCTTGAGGACCCTAAGGCATGTGCACTCTTGCTATTCGCCGCAGTGGATTCAGACTGGCTCTCTGCTATCTATATTTATCACGATCCCCTCAGGAAGTGTTTTGGCAGGGTTTTGTAATGAAAACCCTGCCCAGAGTACTCTTTGGCATGCAGCGAGCAGCCTTAAAATAGTGCAGTGACATACTGCAATAATTACTCATATTAACACTCTTCATTGTGCTGTGTGACGCTTTGTCCCCGTCGCCTGGCTCATCCCAGCACTTGGCACGTGGTGGGACTGCAGGAAGGAGCTGACCTTTCCTAAAAGGCAAAGTTCAGAGCCAGGCCCGGCCCCGAGCCCCTGGAAACCCATCCATCATGCCAGCAGAGAGCTGGCACCAACCACCCTGCTCCCTTCCAGATCCAAAGTTCACAGGTGTTCAGGCAGGATATTTTGGCTCCTCTCAAGCCCGTCGGTGTTGTTTGAGGAGAATGTATTAAAAAAAAAATCATAAAAGTCCAACCACACAGGATAACTCTGAGCCCACACTACAGGAGCAGGCTGCTTGCTCGCCAGTTACATGCTGGCTTCCAGTCTAACCCGTACATTCAGGTTTTTATCCCCTTTGGAGTAAATCTTTGTGAACTGTGCTAACAGCATATCTCATTTCACCTTAAATAGTAACAAAAAAAAGTAGTTTTCAGTCAGAAGAGAGATGGGGAAGCGGGGACAGCTTTCCTTGGAGCTGATCAAACCCTCCAAGTTTCAGTATTCTTGGGAAAAAGTTCACTGTTTAAAAGAAAAAAAACCTAACAACTACTTTAATTGCTTGAATTGTGCATCTTGAGCATCTGCAGTGTTTTTTCTGCTGATGACAAAATGAGCTTTGGAAAAACATTTTGTTACTCATGCCTATTTGCCTAAACTTGCTGGATTTCAAGAACTCAATCTAAAACCCATCCAAGCCAGTATAAAGAGTCCCAAATACTTCAGAGTGCTTTGATTAAAACCTCACATCCTCTAGGACTGCTCAGCACTCCCCACAGTCATGGTCCACATGTTTCAAGATGACACAGTCCTATAATTTCTGAGGCCATGATCTCAGAACAAATATTGATGCCACTGCTTAATTGTGGCTCCACAAGGAGAGAGAATAGTGCAATATACCCTGATTCAGAGAGAGTTATGGCACAAAACCTCCTTTTGGTCTTTATTTCCAATGAGTGCACTGTCGCTTTGGGGGAAATTAGCACCCGATAATGTCACTTCATTTGCTGGGACATGAATCAATGGGTGCCTAAAGACACCCCAGAAGTGTATGCCAGCTGTTTTTACTTTCATAGTGTTAGCTCAGAAGATCCAAGCCCTTCCTGAAGTTTAGCCATGCCTGCTTCAGAAGTTACATCCATGGTGATATTGGCCCCCTTA
This sequence comes from Zonotrichia leucophrys gambelii, assembly GCF_028769735.1. Classification (NCBI taxonomy): domain Eukaryota; kingdom Metazoa; phylum Chordata; class Aves; order Passeriformes; family Passerellidae; genus Zonotrichia; species Zonotrichia leucophrys. The sequence goes on from NC_088172.1 coordinate 93,112,862, forward strand.
TGTAGGCTCAATGAATTCAAAGACACAGAGAGTTTCAGAGCTTTCACAAACAACAAACTGAGACTGAGGGAACAACAGCAAGTGGAATCAACACACAAGGCTATTTTTTTCATTAAGAAAACTCATTTAGGCCGCATGAGCTAGTGAATGCGTTCACAACCACTTCTGTAACTATGATGCCATGGAAAAATGCTATTCCAAAAAAGCATCTGGTTAAATACAACAGACTCCTATTAATTGAGCCTACACTTTTGTCAAACTGCAAGACGTCTTTCAGAATGTAACAAAGAACATTTTTTAAAGCTGCCTTTCTCTAGCTTGTCATCAAATCTACCCTGAAAGGACAGTGAGGCAATGAACTCAGTATCTGTCTTTGTAACAGGATAGGTATCTGCCAAACGTATCCTCACAAGCCAACAATGCACTAGTCATGTGGATTTTTTTTTTCCATGCACCAGCCTTTATTAAAACTTTCTCAATTAATTCTGTGGTCTCCAGGACCTTCTGCCAAGGTCACCATTCATGGCTGAAAGGGCTGCTCACTGACTAATGAACAGTAACTTCTCTGGAGACTTTCTTATAAGCCATAATCAGACACAATCTTCTGTTAATTGCCTACACATATTTGGTGCATTAACAAGAGGAGCTTTAAATACATACATATACATATATATATTTATATATAACCAAACACAACTGCAGAAGGAAAAGCTAAGATATTAGCACCATACGAGGATCCTGTTGTTGACTTTTCTATCAAAACCAGATCTGATCACTGATGTGGGGAAAATGTTTCATTTGGAATAAAGCCTCTGTTTCAGAAGACCATGTCTCAAATGCAGCTTTGGATGGCTGCTCCTGTTCTTGCAAAAATTCTTGCCTGTGAGAAGAGGTCAATAATAGGTTCTTGACCTAATTACTGCTCTACATCTAGCTGTCTGCTGAAAATTCTCTCCTAGACATCTGATTTTGAACCAGACTGGCTTGGTTAGTCACAAAGGCTTCTGCTTTGATGTGCAACTCTCTAGGGCACAGCCTGTCTCACCACACTCAAAATACCAAGAGGTCTAAGGAAACACTGTCAGGAGCAAGCAAGACCTCACCAAATCAAAATAACCCACTCACATAGCATCAAATAACATTATTATGTTACTTGAACTTGGGGAAATGGTGATATTTAAAATTGATCAGTTGGCTTGGCAGTTATCAGGTTGGCTCTCGGCCCTATCTCACCCTGGCTGGACAGAAGCTGATTGGTACTGCTGACCAGTCTGTCACTAAGCTAAGCTGCAAGGGGCCTCCCCTCCCAGAAACTTTGGATTTGCTTTGCAATCCTGAGGAACTGATACAGCACAGAGGAGGGGACAGCACTGAGAGCTCCAGGTATTGGCAGAGCTCAGCAGGAAGCCAGAAGGTGTGAGGGGGACACATGTCCTGGTCTCTTAAATGACAACACCTGGACAACTCTGAGCCTTCTGCTGCTACTATCAGTCCTCTGCTCTTAAGGCCATTCATAAAAGAAGAGCATCTGGAGAGAGCATATTTTGGTTTTCAGATGCCTCAGGTGAGGCTACAGGCCACTCTTGTTATACCAAGCAGACAAGATCAGGCATCTTCACATGTCTCAGAATGTTGCTTCTTATCAAGTGTGCAGTAGGGCAACCTCTAATCCCCCAGAGGAGAACCAGATGGAGAACTATCAGAGCCTACCAGGGACTTGCACATTTCCCTCCTCTCCTCTTCACTTTTTCCCCTTTGAGACTTTTTCCCTGGCTGTCCTTTAGACTCCTGGACTGCCGTGAGAGGAATTTCAATGGATGCTACAGTTTTGAAAGAAGGTTAGATCAAGCTCCTGGTGAAGAATAAAAGAGATCCCTAGATCTCTTCTCCTTGCTTATCCTTTATGGTTCTTCTGTAGGGCAAGTTAACAGGTTTTTCTAGGTGTGCCACAATCCATATTACATTATTTTTCCATTGCTAGTTTCAAATTATACTGCTTCTCCCTCTAAGCTCATAAAGTTCTTTTTAAAAGCTCATAAAATTTCACCTGTGTACATTTATGGCTCTCAGGATATGAACTAAACTCAATTGATTTAGCTATATTTACCGCTGCTGAACTTCACACTGCATTTTTCCACACTACCTTTTCAGGAGGAATAAGTCACTTCCTCCTCCTTTCCTCTTTCTGAATTTTTCTCATGCAGCCACTGAATCCAGAGGACTAATCCAATTTCCCCCCTTTTGTTTGTAAGCCACCAATACAATTCTGGCTTAAAATGTAAATAAGTGTGTCTGCACTGACAGGTTTAGCTCTGTAGCTCTCTCCAAGGCCCTAAGTCTGTGGTCATCCACACCACATATTCACAGAACTGTATGGGTTGGAAGGGACCTTTTAGAGATCACCTACTCCAGCCCTCCTGCAATGAGCAGGGACATTTCAACTAGATCAGGGTGCTCAGAGCCTTGTCCAACCTGGCCTTGAATGTTTCCAGAGATGGGACATCCACCACCTCTCTGTGCAACCTCTTCCTTGTTTGCTCAAAGTACTTCCTTCCAGAAGGAAAACCAAGCACAGCTGATGGGATTGTTTCCCTACATTTCCCATGAGGCAAGGGAATGCAGGTTTGGAAGGCCCAGCTTTGGTACTCCTTCAGGACCACCTTCCACACTGACCTCTTCTGAGTGTTCACACATGACAACCAGAGCATGCAACACTTACCATGAACACCACATAATGAAAGCATCAGCCATGTGTGGCTACAGCATCCCCACACCCCCACAAACATTTTTTCAAGCTTTGTTTTGGGGTAGGGAGGGGAAGAAAGAAAAAAATAAACCCACAGAAGATTAACAATGATGTGTCAAGGTCATGGTTTGTGGCCCATGAGAGACCTACGCCGAGAGCTTTGCAGCATGGGACTCAGCCTCCAGCAGTACAGACACCAGCCACTGCATACCCATGTGGTCTGGGGACACCCTGTGGGGTGCTGCCTCCAGAAACAGACACAGGTAAACCCAATGAGGGAGTTGGAGGCTCCAAAAGCACCCAAAGCACCCAAATCCATGACAGTACCTTGCAGCACCTCAGCTCCACATCATAGATTCTGCTGAATTGGGAGGGACCCATAAGGATCATGGAGTCCAGCCCCTGGCCCCACACAGCACCAGCCTCAAAAGTCACTCCATGTGTCTCAGAGCATTGTCCTTCTTGAGCTCTGTCACAGCCTGGGGCTGTGACCATGGCCCAGGGGAGCCTGTCACAGCCTGGGGCTGTGACCATGGCCCAGGGGAGCCTGTTCCAGTGCCCAGTGTTCAGGGCTTCAGTGGTCCAGCAAACCTAGGGAAGGTCTCTCTGGGTCCAGTCAAGGCTGGACAAAGAGGCCAGCAGACCAACAGTAACCATGCATCTAATACTGACAGAAATGAACCCCTGTAAAATAACATGGTAGCCAGGCATAAACTCACAACTGGAGGCAAAGTTTATCTAAAAACATTTGGGTTGCCATGATTCCTTTTCCCATTTTAGACAAGACTATGAAAACAGTTTTGATCTCTAGCCCTTTATTTCCTTTATGGCCGGAACATGAAGTGAATCAACATTTCAGAACCTCCAAAATATTTTTATTTGCTCTCAGTGTTTGCTTATAAAAATGATTGGAGTTTGTCAGAGAGAACAGAAGAGTTGCATTATTTTTCAATGCTTGGGGAAGGAATGAATTTGCAAGGGGTACAACAGGAACTGGTTCCAGCCTTTGCAACTTTGTGGTTCATTCTCTTTCTTGGTTTCATAGTAAATTGCTGCACAGGACTGGAAGGATGCTTAATTTCTCACAAGCAAGGGTTCAGCCCTGGAAGCCTTGTCAGTGGTCACCTCTGCACGGTGCTGACCTCCACAGAAAGAACACTACCCCACTCCCACGTACACTTTGTAGGGTGCACAGCTGCCACAACAGGAGGGCAGTTCCAGGGGCCATGCAGAAGCACCCTACATGTTGGACAAGGGACCAGCTGGCACCTGCTCCTGAGAGGGAGACAGCAGGTCCTGGTTGCCACTGAAAGCAGAAATCTGATTTACTTAAGTGTGTTGCACAGAATAAAGTCTGATGGAGGGGAAGAAAAAATCTCACCAACGTGGAACTTCGGCTTTTTCTTTTCCCAAAAGACTAAAAATTTAGTCTCACACTTGTCCTGTCCAGAGACATCTCAAACAGGGATTGGGCTGAAATCAAGACTCCAGATATGAATATCCTTGAAGTTTAGAAAAGGACCTCTTCTCTTAAGATGGGCCATCTTAAAAACCTGTCTATAATTGTCAAACTCACATCTTAGATTCCAAGAAGAAACAAATTTAAGAATATTACATCCAGATGCAGATTTTCATTTAGTAGGTTTTGACTGTGGGAAATTACTGACACGACACACCGGACCTCAAAACTCACTGCTTTTCTTCAGTACCACATGCCCTGAGACACCTTGGTATGGAGAACATGACCCAGGAGTGACTCCCAGCACTGGCTGGGTTTCCCCAGAGGAGCTCCATGCTGTCTGTGTGCCCCCCAAAGGCAGCAAGGAGCTGCCTGCAGCCATTGCTGACAGACACGTGCCCTCTCTCAGTGCACCAGCCTGGCTGGAGGGGAGCCAGGCTGGCTGTGCCCGAGTGGCTTCAGCCTGGGCTGGCCCGTGTCCTCCAAGCCTGGGGACAATGACAGTGCAAATGCAGCTGCCTGCAAGACACTGTGCAGGCAGAGAAGGCAAGAGGCAGACGCAGAGTGCTGCAGCAGCGTTAAGTCTGGTAGAAAGCACCTGGAAATCCCTGGAAAGAGTTTCTTTGAAGAGTTATTCTTCACCCTGTTTTCCTTGTCATGCCAATATGTCCTTTGCTGCCAGCTGTTTTCAGGCTGGAGACAGATAAACAAATAACCATGTACTCTCTGAAGCTTTGGTAAGTAATGTTGCTTACATTAAAAAGAAAAAAATTGCGAATTTGTCTCTCCATTTTTAAAATGGCCCAAATTAAAAATAAATAAATTTTCTCCTTTTGGTGGAAACTTACTTGACACATTTAGGTTAATAAGTCCAGTTGATAGATGACTTTTCACTCATGGTCCCATTTCCTAATCACATCCTTGTCTCACATCCACACTGACTGAAGACTGATGGGAGCCTCTAAGAGCCACTGCAGCCGCCTTGCCCCTGCCCATGGCTGGCACAGCACCAGGTGCTGCAGGCACTGGGAGGGGGCTCTGGGTACTCCCTCTGTGGGGCAGCCATGGCTCAAAACACACCTGAAAGCAGCACCTACTGGACATTTTCCCCCTAGCAATCACCTTGTTTTCTCAGAGCAGTGGAGAGAAGTCTAGAGTGATGCTTTGCTAAGAACGGCAGATTTAGAGCAGCACCTCCTGTGGAGTGTGGTCTCCATGGGATGGATGAAGAGCACTCCAGACCCACTGCTAGCCTTGAGCTGGAAACCAGCCCAAGGCTGGCTGTGGAGGGCACAGGGGCAGCTTGTGGGGAGGAGAAAAATGTGCAGGTTGCCCTCAGTTTCTCTGCCTTGGTTAAGGAGCACCCGTGGGTGAAACGTGGGTGGTGATGGAGCGTTTGCGGCAGGAATGCCAGAAAGCAACGACCCAACTTGTAGCCACTGCCTTGATGAGCAGCTCAAAGAGCAGCCAAGTTTGTGCCTGGTAAAAATGCTCTCCCTTGGTGGCTGCTGTGATGGATGATCTCTGAAGGCAGGGTGGGCTGGTGGTGCCTGGAAACTTCTGCAGGCGCTCCGCTTGCTCCACCACACTACCTGTAGGTGCCTGTTAGGGCAGCACAGCTCCTTGCCTGCCCAGCCCGCTGCCCTGGGCAGAGTTTCACACAGGGTTCCCATCTCATCAGGGCCTTGTTATCCGAGGGAGGAAGCCAGTATCACTGGGAAAAATCTGAGTTTTGTGGGAACTGAGCTCTGCTTTGTTCGAGGCATCCAGCAGTGCAAAACATGAATGAGAAAGTGCAGGAAAGTGCAGGGAGGTGCCACTGTTCCAGGGCAATGCCAGCTCTGAGCGATGATTTAGTTGCCGAAAGAGGCAAGCAGAGACACAAAACTGGACTGAGTTGCTGGCTCTGGTCATGGGCTGAGAGACACCAGCATTTCCTACCTAGGACAAGACTAGCATGATCTCCTCCAGCCAAGGGAAACTGCATCCCCATGAGGTCTTTTCTCAAGCTCTTTTCTATAAGCTGAAACACCCTCACGCAGCAGCTTGAGAGCCAGAGCTGCAGGAGACCCATCTGAATCCTGCAGGTGTCTGATTCTTGCAGATTTTTTTCTTCTTCCAGTGCTCTCTGCATCAGAGGCAGAGGCATTTAATTTCAAGTAACTCATAATTTAACCCACCTTGTTAAATCTGCTCTAGCATCAGAGTGGGAGTTAAGGGATGCCCACTCCCAGAAGCAATGCTGGGGACTGTACTTCCTAAATATATTTTATTTGATTGCTTTTATTTAATTTCCCCTTCCATGCTTCCTGCTCAGTCCCAAACAGGGAATTGCAACACCTGCCCAAGAGCACACTCTGAGAAAGGGGAGGTGCCTCTCTCAGAGGCAGGGCTGTCCTTCTGCAGTCATTCATTCATTCATTCAGATAAGCCATGTTGTGAGAGGTAAACATTTGTTTAACTTTCCCATAAAAGAGCTCGACAGAATAAAGCAGGGACTTTTCTTCAGCCTTACTGACAAAAAGGCCCACCTACAATAAAATTCAGTGTAGCCAAACTCAAATATGCACATAAAATTTAAACCCAAATCTCGATAGTGGGGTTTTTTTTGAATGCTTTCTGTCTTTTCACTCAGCTGAACCAAGCTTACCAACCTCAAAACTCAGTTTCCAACTGATGCCTTGGGCCCAGCTCCCTCAGGAGAGCAGCTCACTGTGCAGGAGGAGACACAGTGCCGAGCACAGTGCCAAGCATGGGTGGAGACGGAGAATTCTGAAACATGGCTATGCTTCAGTTCCTCTCCTGTACCAAAACATTTGGGCCTCTACCCCTTTCCATTTCAATTTTCCTACACCACTTCCCCTTCTCAAATGAGGACATCAAATACTCGTGGGAGTCTCACTAAAAACCTGTATACCCAAGTCTGGTGCTTGGGGTTGTCTCATTTTGGGTGCCCTCAGAGAGGTTTCAAAGGGGCTGAGCTGCCCTAATGCTGGGCCCAATACCAATCAGGCCATCTAATGTATTATGGAAAACCTTAAGCTCCTTAAAAAACCAACCAAACAAACAAACAAAAAACAAAACAAAAAAACCCCCACCAAACCAAAACAAAGCAAAAAAAACCCACCTCAAAAAAACCAACCAAACAAAAAAACCCCATAAGCACCCCCTGAAAACTGAGACAGGTTATGTCACATATGGTGAAGGTCCAGAACATCCAGTCTGTTTCCACACGTGAAAACAGAGTAGAAAACAAAGATGCACCCAACAACATTCTGCAATAAAATGCTGATTTTTTAAGGCTATTTGGAGTGAAGAACAATATTAAACTCTTACACCTCAGCCCTTTGGAGGAAAAACATTTGCAGAAGTACCTGAATTGTTTATCTCAGTTCAGTTCCCATCTCCTTTTCCCTCACAGTGGAGGGAAAAGTGACATTTTACCCGTCAGACTTCAGGGACCGTGTGACAATGTGACAAACAGCAGAGCTGCAATGTGCTAAGACAGCTATTGCTGAGGAGCTGCAGATGGACCTTTGCCCTCTTTGGTTTGGACAGCATTTACAACACTTCCAGTTCCATCTCCTAGTGAAACCAGTCTACTTAAATTGTCCTCCAGCAAGAACCCACAGCACCATGGCTAACAGGCAGCATGGTGCTAAGCTAAAACCAAGCAGAACAGAAAAAGCTCACAAAAAACCAGAAGTGCAGGAACTCTCAGTAATACAACTACAAATCTCTCTACTGCATTTTTCCTGTATCACTCTTTACTGGTAATTCCTAATTATCCTTATCTTTGCCATCTAAATGCAAATGCAACGTGGCACATTTTCCATCTTTTAGTCCATCCTTCACAAGTCTCTTCTTTTCTGCCCGAGCAGATGGCTGCAGGCTGGGGAAAGGGGCTGTGTGAGGGAACAACGGCCCACCTTGCTGCTTCCCACTTCTCCAAGGTCATCATCCCGCGCACCAGTGGAGCAGCACCACGCTGCTGCTGTCCTGCTGCTCACATCTGAGAGCTGTTGCCATGGCACCAGGGGACAAATCACTTCTTGACTGTGCCCTGCAAATCTCTCCCAACAGAGCTGGGGCCTGGACCTGCAACCTTGGCTATTTTTAGCCACGTGCTGTATAATGCAGCAGTTGATGACCATCTGCACATCTCCATTAGTCAGCTGTTTCCAGGTACTCGGCGAAAGGAACGGAGAGAGACAGGGGGGAGGCTGAGACCAAACGCTGAGCAAGGGCAGCTGCTTGCAGTGCCTTTTGGTGGAGAGCCCTGTCTCAGTTTGACTTGAAATCCATCACAATGGCACTAGATGGAAAGGGACCTTTGTTCCCTGCAAGCTGGAGGAACACAGAACCCTCACCCTCCTTCCCCGAGGTGCCCACGCTGCCCAAGACACCCAGGCAGGATGAGGGCTTCTCCCCATCTCTCCCATCCCATAAGCTGCTCCCCAAGCCCTCCTGGTGCCTGCAGCCCCGGCAGGGGTGGGCCAGGGCAGAAGGCCCTGAGGGCTGATTATGTCCTCAGACAGGGTCTCTGAAAGATGTTCCCAGCCTCCCCAGTTTTCCCTCCCTACACGTGCCTCAAGCTAGCAGCAGCCCTGGGGCAATTCATGCTGATGCAGCCAGCAATCAGGTGATTGCATAAACCCCTACAGGTGTCCAAAGCTGCAGGGAAGGTAACACTCCAATGGCTCTCCAGATGCCATTAAAATGGAGTCACAAGTAGGTCTTTAAGAAGAATCAAAATGTACTGGAGGTTTCCAGGAGAGGAGTGCTGTGTGATGAAGGCCAGGCTGCTCTGGAGGGGTCAGACTACTCCTGGCCAGCAGCCCAGCCCCACCTGACATGTGGTGCCAGCCTACTGAAGCTTATTTGAAGTATTTTAGAATAACAGGTTCTTTTTTCACATAACAATTAGAATAACATTACAGACTCACAACTATGCAAGGATACACTTGGGTTTTCTTTAGGCTTATTGAGGGCTCAGGGCAAATCTCCCAAACCCTGGCTACTTCTGTCCAAGCACAATGGGATGCACTGACAGCCCACCAAGCAACCTGCATCCTAAATTCACTGGTTTAACCCAAGCTCAAGAACAGATTCTTCAGCAGCAGAGCCAGGGTCTGGGCTGGCAAACCTAGGAGATTTGGGGGTGCTGTGATTGAGAGGTGCCCTGCAATGCACCAGGAAACCACTAACCAGAGCAGAGGGGCTGAGCTCTCATGTCTGAGGTTGTTTGTTGCACAGGTATTTTTTTCCCTCATCACCCTGAAAAAGTGATCACACTGACTTTATATCCCCATGTGGCAAGCAACTATCACAGAGAAAAAAACCCAAGAAACTGAGGCTGGAGCTGCTGAGGCAGCCTGTTCCCTCCAGTGCCTCCCAGCCGAAGCACATGGACAGCCCAGAGACAGATGTGCTGCTCCTGCTCATCCTGTCCCTGCCCTGCTGAGGATGGCCAGCTTGCACAACAAGCAAAGCAACAGCTGGGCACGGGGCTTGCAAAATGCAGTGTTGCTGTCCAGGTCCTGGTGCAGGGTCTGACACTGAGACAGGTTTGAGAGGAACCCTCACACGTGAGGAGCTGCACGGTCTCTGGGGTGTAGGGGGGCAATTCCACAGAATTCCACCCAAGGAGCTGGGTGGATTCACACCAGCTGCAGAGCTGGTGACTGAGAAGCAGGGCTGCCTCACTCCATGTTATTCTGATTTTGTATAATGTCAGGGGGCAAATCAAGGCCATGTGAAGCTCTGCACTAAATCACCCACTGTGATTTAGGAAATGTGTACAGACGCAGGCATTTGCAACCACACGAGGGACCAGCACCTCCTCTGAATGGAACAAAAACAACACACCACCAGACCTGAAATGAGCTGTGACAGATCCACCTGCTGCTAAAATGAGCAAGGATTTGAATCCTGGTGCCCAGATCTTCATGCCACCTGCAATATACTTTGGTTTGGGTTGGATTTTTTTCCCCAGCCTAATGAGTGCTGTGCTTCCTTCCTGTGCTCAGACCAAACTAGAGGTGCCAGGGTTAAATTGCTGAGCAGTTGGAGCTGGGAAGAAAGGAGTGGCTCAGTTTGAGCCAGGCAGGAATATCCTGGTTGGGGCCAGCAAGAACCTTTCACATAAGTACCCCATCAGACCTTACCAACAACAGTGGTGGGCTTCTGGGTGCTGCAGAAGGATCACATCCAGAGCAGCGACATCCACCAGTGAGTTTCCCATCTGTGGCAGCTTCCCAGCATGTGACACATGCCAGGATCACAGTGCATGCTTTCCCCAGCCCTGATGACCCACAGGTGAGTCAGGGACATGTGGAGGAGCAGCACCATGGCCTGAGGGCCCTGGTGTCCCCCTGCATGCCATATCTCAGCCTGGCCTTCAACATGAACATCCTCAGCCATCTTTCCTGTTTTCCTCCTCAGAAAGGGATCTGGACAGGGAAAGCCTGATAGCAAAGAAAGATCTAGGAGTCAGATTCAGGAAGCTGAAAAAAATTGGACAACAGCCTTCACCCTTGCATACTGGAATTGTTTGTTTATCTTCATGTTTCCTCCATAAAACATCTCATCCCAGCTGGGTCATAAGGAAAGGAACAATAGCCATGTATTTTTAGGATCTATCTGTGAAGAAGTGATGAGCAGTTTTTCCATTTTGTCACCCAGACCATTTTGTTTCAGCAAAAGACCCTGCAAAGCAGAGCAAACCATGAGTGTGCAGGGAAGGGTCTGTCGTGGCAGCCAGGGATTCCCCCTTGGCCCCAGCATCTGACAGCCCCAGCCCTGCCTGGTGGCATCCCAGGCCATTTGTGCCACCTCCAAAAAGTGAGACAGCACAGGAACCACAGATTGAGTTATACCCATAGACACTGCCAAAGGCTTTGGACACAGGGGCATCTAGGACCTGCCTGTGACAAAAAAAGAAAAAAAAGGTGGGTTTTTTAATTTTCTCTTCCTTACTGCAGCATTCTTGACCACACAACAGAGATGCTCCCACATCAGAGTGCCACAGCCCATGAGAGGCAAGTGCTTGCTGCCACAAACAAGCGCCTGCTCATTAAGACACCCAAGTTAACAATGCAAATCCACAGCCTAAATATAGCGTGTGACAGAAAGTACCAGCCTGAATTCATCAACACAGCACCTCAGGGGACTGTCAGAGGCAGGAGCAGCCCAGCCACAAAGGTATGGGAGAGGAAACACAGCAGCTTTTGGCCCCGTGGCTCCCCTGGGGCCCCGGGCTTGCATGCACCACCAGGTAACCTCAGTGCTACCATGAAGTCTCAGGCAAGGCACTAAGAAAGCAAAGGTGCCACAAAAGCCAAACCTCCTGCTTCTCCTCCATCACCTCAACCAGTGGCAGCATCAAGGAAGAAATTAGGGGTGGGTTTCAAAAGCCATTGGTGAGTCAGGAGCACGAGTTCTACTGCCTGTGAAACATTAAATGGTGGATGGGACTAATTTCTCCTTCAGAAAGATAGGAAGGAGATTGCTAGGTCACAGATCCTTCTTGACCTAATCTGTTCCAGTAAGCCTCTTCTGAAGCAGTATCTCGCAGTAAAGTGCAGAGATAGCCCACACAGCCTCTTTTTGGCAGCAGTCTCTTTTCTCACCTTCCTGGATGAGGCAGCGTAGGTGCAGGGGGGTGAAGAGATTTGTTTTTACTTGCAGGGAGTATCACAGGAAATTCTGCCTGCTGGTCCTTAATCATAACTCTATCAGCAATGATGCAGGTTCCTCATACAGCTTTCTCCTTAGCTCTAGGGACTCTCCATCCTGTGGTTTTTCCAAGTCTGTCTCACACTCCCTGCTGCTTCCTGACGAGGCCTTTATTAAAGGTGTTTTATCTTTTCCATGCTTCAGGGCAGGTCTCGGGTGCTCATTTTGCCCCAGCCCTCTCCGACTTTTCACAGCACTGATTCATAGGAACATCCCGGATTTCACATGAATCATTCCCTTTTCAGCTCATGTTCCCAACGATAATATTTTTGTGGAGTAGTTTTATTCTGTTAGCTCACAAAAAGCTCCATTACTCAAGCCTTTCCCAGATTATCCAGCAGGTTTCTCTAAGGAAGTTTTTTCCACAGTGCTGCCTTATAATAAATCCCTTTCCTCTCTAAAGTGCAGGGGTGGAAGGATGCAGAGGAAATGAGTCTACCAGCAAATGGATGGGCTTGTGCAGCTGTTTCCCAACAATTTACACTCAGTAATTAGTATTTCTGAGGACATGCACGGATAAGAGAGAAAATAAAGCCTATAAAAATGTGCTTCTTTATGCTTATACATATCTGGGTGCAGTGCAGGGAAGAGCCCTTGTCTTCTCAGTCCTACAAACATATATACACACATATGGTGTCTCCCACAGCCCTGCCCAGCCTCCCTGCTGCTCCCTGGCTCACCTGTTCCAGTGTGGGCACTGACAGAATTACACACCTTATCATCTCCCACAGGTTTCTTTCATAGCCCCCAAGCCAGGCGTGGGGGAAACCAAGGAGAATCACATAAGTTTGCACCTCTCAAAATAGGGGTATCCCACTGCAGCTGTGCAAGGAGCTGGGGAAAAGGGCAGTCACCCTCCACAGCTTAAAAGAAACCCCAACCTCCCAAACAAACAAACAAAAGAATATGCAAAATCAAAACCAACACCCCCCCCACACACCTCCCCCATGCTCAGAAATATTTACTACTCTTAAATTTTCCATTCTGGACCTTGGCCAGGAAGTAAATATCTTGTTCTGGAAAAACTGAGCGCATTTCTGCGCATTTAGGGGAAGTATTACACTTTCCTCATTTCCAAAGTGCAAATTGTGAAAGAGCCACTCTTACACATCTTTAAACCGATGATGAGTTTAATAGAAAACAAAGAAAGAAATAGAAAAATCAAGATATACTGCTCTCTGTTCACTTCAGTGCCTGGTCAAGTTATGGAGAATATTATTCTCGGAGGTGTTGAAAAACACCTGAAGGACAGCACAGTCATCAATCACAGCCATGATGGCTTCAGGAGAGAAGCCCTTGGCCCTGTGCTCTTCAACATCTTCATAAATGACTTGGATGGAGAACTGGAACTGAGCAAGTGCACAGGTGATACAAACTGGGAGGAGCTGTTGGCTCCTTCCAAGGCAGGAGAGACCTCAACAAATTAGAGGAATGAGCAATCACCAACCATATGAAGTTTAACAAGGGCAAGTGCTGGATTCTGCACCTGGGATGGGGCAGCCCTGGATGTACATACAGCCTGGGGAATGAGAGGTTTGAGAGCAGAGCCATGGAAAGGGACCTGGGGATCCTGGTCCATGGCAAGGTGAACATGAGCCAGCAGTGCCCTGGCAGCCAGGAGGGTGACCTGTGTCCTGGGGACATCAGGGACAGCATCCCCAGCCAGGCAAGGGAGGGGATTGTCCTGCTCTGCTCTGCACTGGGGCAGCCTCACCTCGAGTGCTGGGGGCAGCTTTGGGTGCCATGGTATAAAAAATACAGTAAAGTATTAGAGAGTGTCCAAAGGAGGACAACAAGGATGATGAAGGGCCTTGAGGGGAGACCACATGGGCTGAGGTCACTTGGTGTGTTCCTCAAAAGGAGACTGAGAGGAGACCTCATTGCAGTTACAGCTTCCTCAGGAGGGGCAGAGGAGAGGCAGGCACTGATCTCTTCTCTGTGATGACCTGGGACAGGACCTGAGGGAATGGCCTGAAGCTGTGCCACAGGAGGTTTGTGTTGGCTATTAGGAAAAGGTTTTTCACCCAGAGGGTGGCTGGGCACAGGAACAGGCTCCCCAGGGCAGTGCTCACAGCACTAGCCTGACAAAGTTCAAGAAGCATTTGGACAACAATCTCAGGCACATGCTGTGACTCTTGGGCTGTCCTGCACAGGGCCAGGAGCTGAACTTGATCCTTTTGTGTCCCTTCCAACTTTACTTACTCTGTGATGTCAGGAGCGAGTCCTTAATGCCTCTTTAGGTACAAGATCTTTTTATGGCCTTTAAAGAACAGCTCTGGAGAGCATTGGGCACTGCTGCCATGGCTTGCAGGCCACCTCTCCCTGCTGCTGGCTGTAGGGGACAGCTGCCCGTGCACACAGAGGTCCCAGACACACCACAGACCTACCCTTAGCTCATAAGGGCAGAGAAGCAAATCCAAGGTCCCAGTACTGCCCTGTAGCAAAGGGGGTGAATGAGCTCCTAGCATGTTGCTGATGGGGGTACAGAGGGAAAGCAAGGCTTGCTTTTACCCAGCATGTGCTAAAGGCACTGGGTGCTGTGGTCTGGGATTTGTAAAGGGCACTGAAAAGGTGGGAACAGCCCAGAGAAAGGAAGGAAGGGCACAGGTGATCCTGGGAGGTGGTTTAATTACAGCTCATCTGCTTTCATGGAGACACCAACAGAACTCTAATCCAGCACAGAAATGTGGTAGACTAAACACAAGAAAACCAGTCACTGTGGCTAAAGGGCAGAGCATGGGGCTGATGTTCCTCACGTCTTTTAGCATCTGGGGAAGGAGCACTGAATTTTTCTAGGTAGCAGACACTGCAGCTTTGGTGTTCAAGCTCCCTGGATCATTGGCAGCCCATCTGTGTGGCCAGGCTGTGCTCAGCACACCAGACCCAGCAAAGGGTCTCCTGCAGAGCCAAGCCTGCTCCTCTGCAGCAGCACTGAAGGGGAAGGTGCTCAGAGGCTGCTGAACCAGAACATGTAGAACACAGCAGAGCCTTTGGGGAACATGAAGGGCAAAAAGAAAAAGAAAGCAACCACCAACCCTAAAAGATAACTTCCCTCCCTTACATAGAAATTCAGACTGCTGAATACCAGATTTTCAGCATTTCTCTTTTTTACTATGTACTGCCTTGTCATTTTCAGCAATGTCTCTAAGGAAAGACATCTCTGCCATGTGCAGGTGGCAGAGAGCCTGTGCCCACCTGCCAGAGGGCCTTCTGCTGGGCCCACCTCCACCTTTGCGAACCCTCTCCAGCCCCAGGTCAAACAGAACACGTTTCCTGGATCCCTGCAGAAATGAGGGGCTCTGAGCAGCTTGCACAACATATAACAGCATCCTCCAGACCCATGACTGGGCCTCCTCCAGTCGAGCCACTCCCTCTCCCAGCTGGGCAATCCCCTTGCAGATGCCTGGAATGAGTAAGGATTTTGCCAGAGGATGAAGCAAAGCCCACTGTGTCCTCCCTGCTTCCCCTGTGCTGAGAGCACCTCACCAGCACTGAGGAGAGCCTACATAAAGGTATTCCATAAAGCATCCTTCCCTGCTGAGCTAGCCCAGCTCCTTCCATGGGAACTCTTGTCTTAGGAAATCTCCCTCCATGTTTGCAGTTGAGACTTGCCAGTGCCTCTTTTATACCCCCCTTTTTTTTTCTTTTTCCTCACCCTTTCCAAATACTTGGTTTTATGAGCTTCTTGTTGAGATCATAAAATACTGGGTTGGAGGACTATAAATTCATAAGGAGGTACTCTTTGAAGGGAGTTTTTTTTCCCTTACTATAAAAATGATAATAATAATTAAAAAAAAATATCCCCATCCTTCCCTCTCATGCAAACACCCTCCTGTTTTGCAGCACAACGTCTAAATAAGGATCTGGGCCCTTACGCATCCTCTTGCCTCTCAGATTTAACCAGAGCAGGTTTTGCAGCCTGGGAACCTCAGACAGAGGTGGGCAGCAGCCAGCCCTGATAACAGAATCTTGGGCCCAAGGAAAGCAATTTCTTTTGGAGTTTTGCAGAGATAATAATTACCTGTTCATGATGGGTCCAGCTTCTTCCACAGTCATGGTAGGAAGCATGGGCTGAGGATTCCAGAGCTGAGGATGCCGTCTTTCACCTTTTCATCAGGAAGCCTTAAACACTTCATGGAGAGATCACCACCAGGCTGCTAAAAGATGTTGAAAACCCAGCTCTTTTCCCTCCTCACACATAGTGACAACATCATGTGTCCCCCCAGAGACACACCTGTGATTTAAGCCAGTGCTACAACTACCCCACATCCATTGCAGGACAGCCCTGCACCTTTCAGAAGCACCACTGGTTTTGCAGGTGGGGAAACTGAGGCTGGGAGACTTGTCCTGCTCCCCTCACTGCCCTGCTCCAGGCCCAGTCTGCCCTCACTCCCTGGTGGCTTGGTGACAAATGGATCATCTCCTGCCCATGGCAAAGGAAGAGCTGAGGGGGCACAACTGACTCTCTAAATGAGGAACACTCTGCTGGGATTTGGGGTATATTAGCTAAATCTTGCAGCGTTTATTCAATCAAGCCTTCAGCTGAGAGGCATTCTCAGTGTGCAGCCTTAATTGGCTTATTTAGGATCAGCCAGGCCCAGCTGAGTCAGCAAGAGAGCACAGGGGCCTTTCCCCCATCTCTGGGAAGGGAGAGAGTCCCACCATTCCTGGGGCTCTGCAAACCTGGACTTGGCTCCAGATTAACCCCAAACTCCACCAACAGCATGGGAGTTGTGGCTGCTTCCATAAGTGGAAGGCCTCCATGGTGGCTGCTGCAGGCTTTGGCTCACACAGGAGAGCAAGCCCCGAGTGCCAGCCCCCTGCCCTTGCACATCTTCCTGGCCTCTCCCTGTCCACAGGTTAAAGAAGGGATTTGCAAGAAGCAGGACTGAGGGCAACATTTCTGCAAGGCAGATCCTCTGGTCCCCCATTATCGCTGCTTCTTTTAAAAGCAACAATTGTGCACAGGGAGGAGGAGGAGGAGGAGGTCACATGAAGGATGCCTGAAATTCTTTCCAAACCACAGCCATTTCTGACCCATCAGAAATTTCCCCACTTACTCTGGCCTGTGAACTCTGGAAAATGCAATTAAAAGAGAAAAAGCAGAGGCCTGAAACCCCTGATTCAGGCGGGCTCTCTGACATTCATTAATGAGGCCAGCCTTACACGGCGCTGCTTCAATAGGAGCGACTGTCTGCTTCCAGCCCCGGTTCATCAAGAGTTCATCACTTCTCCCTTCCAACAGAAACCCGCCTGAAATTTGTCCTGCCTTCACAGAAGTCAAGGGAGCACCTCTTTTAATGGTTTAATGTGACTGAAATTGGCATTTTCTGGGTTGACAGTGGACATGAGCAGACCTGTGTATATATACGCTTATACATATCCACTGTAACTTCCCCCTAATAGCATCTTCTGTCTATATCTGGATGCACCACCCAGAGCCTGGCAAGGTGACAGCAGGCAACTGTGGCTCCCTCCCCAGCAGGAGCCAGCTTTCCAGGGAGGGCACAGAACAACCTGGCAGTGTCACCAGAGCTGAGCCAGCAACTTCTGGGCACGTTGTCCGCCTGCCCTCCGCCCACGTGCCGGCAAGCAGATCCTGACACCGCCTCTCTGATTTGTTATTTGATATTTGGTTCCTACCCCGGACTCACACAGCTGCAGACACATGGCTGCTCTGAAATGGTTGGTTTTAACTGTGGAGCTCATTTCCAGCAGTAGCAGCGGAGGAAAGCAGTGGCAAAAGGAGATGGAGAGGGATGAATGGCTCCTGCATGCTTGGAGGTAGACCTCTGGGCTGATGATGGGTCTGGGCAAGAGGAGGTAGAGGAGGATAAATGGCTTTGGCTTGTTTGGAGGCAATCTCGAATTAATAGTTAAAATTTTATAAAATTAAACTAAGCCCTTGTGCTCAAACAGAGGGACTACACTCTTGGGTACAGGTGGGTTTTATTGAGAGCAGTCCCTCCATTCCAGGTGGACTGAACCAGCTTCTTTCCCCAGTAAATCTACCCCCTACCTACTGGCTCTCTGTGACATCCTAGGCCTCTGTGGCAGGAGAGGCTCCCACTGCTGCCACAGGTCAAGCTGTACAAAGCTCACCATTTGATCCCTGAGGTAACTTTATCCCCCTCTGTTTAATACCATTAAGCAAAACTACCTGCGTGGGGCCACCTGTGTAACCAGAGAACTTCCCGTGGCCACGTGCCAGGGTGTCTCCTTGCCAGGGTCTCTCCTTCCAGCCTGGACCCACCACCAGGGTGGGAGGGGGACAGTCTCAGGAATGATCTGGGCAGGGGGCTGCTCCAGCTGCTGGGGAGGTGAGGTGAGTCCCACCTGCTCCGGGTCTGCAAAGGGCGCTGACAATGCAAGGGGGGTGTGCACCTCTCCCTGTATCCATGGAATCACTCCCTGACCCTCCTGGCACCGTGAGGATGACTTTTCCAGCAGTCAGTAGGACTGATTTCTGTGGGCAGAGTCCATCACATGGAAGAGCCAGGTGATTCGTGCCCACGTGTCAGCGTGGCCGCGCCTGGCCGTGCCACCGCGCTCCTCTGCTGCCTCTCACCACGGGCTTGGCAGCTCCTCCCTGAGCAGCCTGAAATGGATCCCTGCAGATGAGAGGCATTTCACTGCTTTCGGTTGGGAATAATAGAGATGAGAAAGCAGAGTATGGTTGGAATGAGGCCCCGTGGCCTGAGCCTGGTACTTGGTTTCCACAACACAGAAATGCCAAAGCCTGACAACTATAATCAACAGCAATATTGCTTCCTTCAAACTTTGGTCCAGTGCAAGGCTAAAGTCTTGTGGGAAGAATTTATTTTTAATTCTTTCACCATACCAAAATTATAGAGCTTTTAAAAACCACCCACCCCGCCCCCCAAAAAAAAAGAGTTTAACATTTCTGTATTTCTTTCTATTTCAAAGCACAGAATTAAAACTGTTATGGGTTTGAAAAATGGAAACTCACTCAACTTGGAGCCCACTGGCTGGTTTCTACCTCAAGTTCTCAGAGAAGTTTTTAAAGGGGGATTAAGCAATACCCTCTGTTTTGCAGATGGGGAAACAAATCAAATTTTGGATAAGCATCTAAAAGTGAGTCAATCAAAGTTGGTAGCAACATTGGAAAAGCCATCCATGTCTCCTGACTTCTCCTCAGGTCAGTGACTAAACAAGCAAAATAGATCTCAAACCAATCATGAGATTTCATGAGAGAAGGCAATAAACACAGGTGACATGCCAGTTAAAAAGATACTGAATTGTACCCACCACAATGTGCAGTTAAACCAATTAATTCCTTCCATGGAGAGAAAAAAAAAATGAAGTCTCTGGCTTTTCAGGCAGATTCCTTCGCATGAGAAAAGGTGGGATGAAGGGCTTTTGCTCTGCCTGGTAGGATGGTCTGGGGAGCAGGACATGCCAATAGTGCCGCCCGAAGATGTGTGGAGGAGGCTGAGTGGGCTAAAACACCGTGGCAAGGGCAGGACTTGAAGTTGGGGGAGCTTTTATTCTTAATTTGTCTGGAAAAGTGTTATATGGGAGTGTTGTGTTCACATTCCAGTTGCAGCTTTTCAGCTGCAAAGAATTATTTTGACTTCCGGCAAAACAGAGAGCACATTACCTGTGGGGATGGGGAATCATAAAAACAGAGGGGGAAAGCTCATGGTGATTGTTTGGGATAGACATCCACCTGTAACCAGGGTTTTCAAACTCAGCTTGTGCCTTCCTCACCTCACAGCATTTCTCTGTGTAGCTCAGGTGTCTTTAAAAAAGGTCCCCTGAATTGCAAGGAATGCTAGTGTGTATTTAAAAGTGATTTCTCACAAGAAACTGGAGGGCTGTTGGGGCAGGACTGGCTGGAAGGAAAGCTAAAGATTCCCATCTATCATCTCCAGGAGTTCAGGTTTTGGTTATTCAAGTCCTTTACACGGAAAGTGACTTTCCAGAAGTATTTCAGTCTTTAAATATTTGGCATTGGCTGGCTGTCCCATAATTCAGGGCAGGTGTAGTTTACTGTGGCTTCACAGGAAGCATCACTCAACACACACATCCCACAAGTTTGTAGTTGGCAAGCTGGTTTTTTTGTAAAAAACAAGGAGCGAGCCCAAACAATTCTACAGCACACAGTTACATTTTTATTTACACCAGCTTCGGTTTTTTTTCTTTAAACACATTTCTGCCTACAGCCATAATTGGATTTACTGTGCCCAGCAGCTCAGTGCCAATCATGTTTCCATGGAGAAAACAGTAGGTCCAGCTCATTCTCCCATGTAGTCTTATCTCCAGCTCCCTTGGAGGCACTGCCTTTGTTGCTGCTCAAGAAGCACCCTTGCACTTTTGGAGAGCAGGAGTCCCCAGGGAAAGACAGAACTCCCAGGGAAACAATAATGAACACAGAAAAATAATCAGGAACATCGAGACACAGGGTGCTCACAGCATCCCAACGGCCTTGGATGTGGCTGAGGCGTGTCCTCTGCCTGCCCTGCCAGAAGCAGACAGAGATCCAGGAGCAGGGCATCCTACAGAGCCCAGGCCTCCCTAGCTCTGCTTGAAGCCCTCCTCAGCACCAGAAGGAACCCTCTGCCATGGAAAGTGCAGCCAGGGGTTCAAGGGCTTGAATGAGCTAACGTCAGGGAGTTTACTCTCCTTTCTCTTTGGTCTGGGCACTCTGTCTCTCCCTGCTGCAGGGATTAGTGGAAAATGCTCATTGCAACCTCCACACAAGTAACACATCACTTCAGGCCCTTCTTGGTGTTCACTTCCATGTGCAGCATCATATGAATGAAACTGTCCTTCATCTTGGAGGTGGAGCCGCCAGAACACCATGGCCAGGCCCACTCCCATCTTTCACACCTCACTGCTGATGAAACTGGGCTTTGGGAATCCATTTGGGACCAGCTGGCATCCTCAGCCTGGTGTGCTCTGCCCTGCCTTGGGAAGCTGACCTGTGCCACCTCATGCTCCTGAGTGGTACCCACAGATGGAGTGGGGCTGGCAGGAGCAAGGCAGCCTCCTTAGGGCTAAGGGTGGCTCCCAGCTGTGCAGTGGCTGTTGCCAATGGCCCCCCTCACCTCCCAGTTTCCTCAGGCTACCCTGGCAAAATTTCTTCAGGTGCACCAATCTATAATCCATGGCTAGCCTAGGTATCCATTGAGAACTGCTTATACCCCACACTGCCCATGTTAGGCAGACCCCAAAAAGCTCTCATAGGGAAGCTTAAGTGACTGTAGCATGGTGGGATGAAAAGCCACCGTCCTGCCTGTGTGACAGGGAGGGGACACAATCTGCTGGGAGATTTGTCCAAAGCTATGTCACAGCAGTGGTCCCAAAGTTTTGGTCGTCCTGCACCCCACAGCCTCTCCCTCTGCTGGCAGCCACTGCTTCCCAAGCCACCTTTGCTGCCACTGCTGCCCGTGCCAGGCAAAGGGTGTAATCAATGGTAAGCAGGCTGCATTTTAATTACCCTTTATATAATGCAAACGTGACTGCATTAACAATCCTTGCAAGCCATGCGACCGTCTTACACAACCTTTAATTACTCAGGGAGCTCAGCATTTTCCATTGTCGTACAATTTGCTTTATCTTCTATTATCTCACCGGGCTGCCAGGCCCTGCAATACAAAGGGAAACACTCTCTGCAATTTCTTCCAAGCCAGGCATCTCAAAGCTGTGTACCTGCTCCAAGACAATCATGTTTCCTCCTCTTTATCTCCTCTGAGCACAAAGCCAAAACATCACCCAAACACGTTGTACTACGTGCATATGCACAGGGTGGCCTCCCCTCCTAAAAATCCCCACCTTTGTGGTGAGAGGGTTATTCCCACACAACTATCTGTATTAAAACAATAAAAGATAAGGGTAATGAGTGCTTGACACATTGCATGAGGCCAGACCCAGCAGAGTGCTTAAGAAAGGGAGTAAAGCTCTTAAGCACATTTTCCCATTGACTGGAGCTTACCTTTTATTAAGCATTGAACAGAAGCGTATGGGAGTTCGCAGAAATGGGAATTAGCTTCTGACGTGACATCCTGGATCAACCAGATTTTTCCAGTGGCTTCAGCAGCGGTAGGAAAAATATTACTCATCAGCCTGTACCAGAAGCTGTCCTCATTCATGGCAACTGGAATGCTAAAATGACCTTTGGGGCACAAGAACCAGAGCCCTTATGTTCTCTTGCACTTCATACCACCAATAGCACTCAGGTGCCTCTCAAGTTTCTTTGTTCTCCAGGCCCCTGAGGGTGAGATTGCTCCATTTCATTCCCCCATCCCCAATGCAAGTCACTATGGGAGACTCTGTGTCAGTCTTTGCAAGCTGTTTCAACACACCACAGTTCCCTGGAGTCTGCTGTAAGCTGACAGGTCTGCTGAGATATTGGGTATAATAAACCAATAAAGAATATAAAAAATAACACAATAATAAAATAAGGCAGCACATTTTTGCAAAGCATTCATGCGGGCATCAAAACCCCGATGGATCATATTTATTTTGCAAATTCAGTGTTGAGAAGAATAAAGAGGAAAAAACAATAAATAGATGTTCTTTCCTCACAAGGGGGTTCCTCTCAGTGCTGCCCAACCCATTGCTCAGGTTCCTGCTGCTGTGGATGTGGACTGAGATCCATACGGAGACCTCAAGCAAAACTGCCTGGAAGAGTATCCAAATTCTTGGATGCACTGATAAAGGGACTTAACTTGAATTTCTTCCCTTAGAAGTCTCCTGCAACTGCTTTTTCACACATCTACCAGTGCCATTAAAAAAGGTTCTAGCTACTGGTTTGCACTGGCACCAGATTTAATCAACACATGTTGAAGTGCATCTGCAGAACTGCAACCAGAGTAGAGGCTATAAATTAATAAATATTAAGAGACGAAAATTCAGTATTAAAAGCATTTATGGATGTTTCCCACCAGCCTACCCCCAAAGCTTTTATGTACAATTAGTTCTCCTAAGGTCCCTATTTGGGATCATTTCATTAAATAATAGCTCAATGCTGAGTTACAGAATGGAGTCTATAAAATATTATAAGGCATGTTAAATTATGTGTGAAGCTCAGCTAGATCAGCTGAGGAATAGGGATTTCTATCATCTGGAAGGTCACACATCTGTCTCCAAGGGACATGACAACAAGCACAGGTATGCAGGAGCTACCCCACTGGCTCAGGCTGTCAGTCCTTTTCCTGCTCTACCTGCTCCTGTTCTCTTTCAAGGATGGAGAAGGATGAGAAGGAAACTCACTGCACAGCCCTCATGCCTGGCATGAGCAAGAAAGTCCAGATCTGGTGAGCTCTGCCTTCTCCTTGAATTAGCTTTAGGCATGAAAATGGTTTCCTGCTGCCATTAGCTTTTCCTGATACAGTAATTAATGTGCCTTCCTGCAGAAGGAATACCAATTGAAAGGTAAAGCCATAGCCTGGAGAGAGCTAGGCTTCCAAGGAAGTGCTAATTAGTCCTGATTTTGAGAAACCTGGTTAAAGCAAGTGAGCAGGTGTTGCTAGAAATTGGAAATAATCTGTACAAACATGTCCTTTCCTATGTGACAGCAGAGCTAATTACACCTCCTTGGGTCACCACTCCATTTTACCTAATATCTCTCTGTCAAAAGTGTATTCCTGCTGCCTGGCTCTGGCTGCCAGAACAAACACTTCAGCACTTGGTGTCAGGGGTGAATTAACTCCTTCTCCCATCATGGCTGGAGAGGAAGGATGTTGCTATCAGCCCCACTTGCTCCAAGGACAGGGAAAACCTCTCCCATCTCCTTTCAGGCACATGAGGCACCGTGCAGTGCACCCTGCCCTGTGCCCAGCTGTCCCACTGCCAGCCAGTTTCAGGTCACCTTGCCCAGTGTCAGCGTAGGAAGGGCTTAGGGATGGTTATGTGCTCCATCCCACTGCCGTGGCGTGCGATCAAAGCTCCACAAGCTCTTGGGAAAGCGGAATGTTCCCTGGGGAAAGGCGTGATTGACATGCCAAGGAGGGATGGTGCCTGGCAGCAGCAGGAGGAATCACCAAGCCCACTGCTGTTTGTGTGAGATGTGATGTGTGCAGGCTGTCCCAGACACAATGCTCTCCTTGCATTTCACCTCGGGCTGGGAGGAGGTGTCCATGCCCATCTGCAAATCTGGATCTGAGGAGAATGGGAAGCAATCACTCGGCACAAGCCAGCACAGGAGGGAAGCAGCCAGCTGTGGGTTGATTTCAACAAGGATTTCCTCAGCACCCTCCTCCCAAACCAGAGGTGTCTCTGCGCTGTTTCGCAAGCGTCATGCAATCTTAACTCCTGGTTTGCACCACTTCCATAGGAAGAGACGGGCCAGGCACAATCTCTGCACGGACACACAGACACCTGTGAGTCACTGTGGAACCTGGGAGACCCTCACAGCTCCCTGGGCCTTGGTTTGCTTGGGTGCATGGATGTGTTGGCAATGCCTGGGAAGTGAGAGCTGTGGGAGGGAAGGAGCACAAACACCACAGCTACGTTTGGGAGCAGAGCCCGTTTGTAGGGTGCCTGCTGGGGCAGTGAAGTGTGTGCTCTTCCTGCAGGCAGATGATGCTGGCATGCCTAGCACAGGCTCTGCCATGGCCATGGGCCTCCAGCTGCAGGATGAGGATGCACCTGCAGCCCAGGATTCCCTCCTGCCATGAGACACCCTGGCCATCCCACCTGGTAGATCTAGGATAATAAATGAGGATGGATACAATAC
The DNA here is from genome assembly GCF_028769735.1 of Zonotrichia leucophrys gambelii. NCBI lineage: Eukaryota > Metazoa > Chordata > Aves > Passeriformes > Passerellidae > Zonotrichia > Zonotrichia leucophrys. The sequence goes on from NC_088172.1 coordinate 93,137,507, forward strand.
TGAGGTTGTGATAAATGAGCTGAGTGCAGACAGAATATGCTCCTGACAGCTGGCCTGGGATGTTTCAGCACAAAGGTGAAACACAAGCTATGGTACCTAAGAGGTCCAAGGAATGGGGAGTAACTCTCAATATATTGCAGGATAATATGATGTTTGCCTCTGTTGTAGCTGCAGCCGCACTGCAGGGTGAGCAGGGCAGAGCGCTCAGTAGAACACCATACACATCAGCCAGCTTTACAGAAAGCCCTTTCCCTACAGGCAGAACCTGTTCAGCGTCCACTGCTGAGCCACCTTTGCAGCAGCAGCACTTTCCCCACTTTCCCCAGCCCTGGGCACTTCCAGCCAGACCTGCAGGAGTGGGAGCTGAGCCTGAGGGATGGCAGCACAGCTGTGGTGGGAGCAGCAGCAGTGGGATAGCCCCTTCCCAGTGTGAGGGGTGTGCTCCTCAGCAGCACAGCTGCCCCTGCAGTTGCTCCCAGCACTCCTTATCCCAGCAGCTGAGCATGGCCTGGCTGGACACGGGGGAAGGCAGGGACAGACCCTCTTTGTACAGCTGATTCCAGACATACTGATCTACATGTGCACCCCGAAAAGTCATCAGAGCTGAGATCACACTGGGGATGAGGTGACAAAATCATAGTGGGAGCTGGCATTTAAGACACAGGAGTGAATTGCATTCCTATGGAAATGTTTGGGTCCTATTTTCCTCCCCTGCCCACAGTTAATTGCTGCAGAGACCCTGAAGGAATGTGCAGAAGATGGCCAGAACTATTCAGGGCAGTGTCCTTCTCCACCCACAGGAGAAGCCAATTTCATACTCATTTTTTCCTAAAGCCACTGCTGACTCTTGACTCTGCACCCACTTGGAGCCATAAATTTGCTTATCAGAGGGACTGACATGGCCCTGAAATGATAAGGTCTGATTACTTGATCTGTTAACACACATAAGGCAGAATGATGGTGATGAGATAACCTCCTATTTTACACACTTGCCAGTTCACTCCCACTACTAATTGCCATCCTCCACCTGCACAATCAGATCTGTAGGCTATACTCAAACTTTCACACCCTACATTAAACTCTACTTGATTGGGCCTACTCACAAGCCTAGCCATCCTGAGACAAAGAGAAGAGATACAGAAGTAAAGTATTTCCCCACTGAAGTCTTAGTCAGAGCAGGAGCTAATACTCCACTGCTCCACTGTCTCCCTTTCCCATCAGGGATGTCCCTGTACTTGATTCCACAGAGGTGGGATGCAAGTGTCTTAGCAGAAAGGTCCCCCTCTCTCAGCTGGCTTGTGTCCTGGAGAAATGTCCTTCCCTCGGTCTCAGTAGGTCGAGTCAGTTTGATCTTTTCTTGTGGAACACACTTCCTTAGTCCAATGTTTGCCTTTCCCATAACATCACTACAATGCTGACTCATGTCAAAATAAAGCTCAAGTATTATGCAGGAGGTTTAGAAATGTCCTCCCTGAGACCCGAGAGCTGGCTCCAGCCTGAAGATGGCTGCAGTTCAGGCCTCTTCCAGCCATGATGCTGACTTTAAAAATAAATTCTGTTGGTTAAAATAAGAACATACCTTGGATACTCCTTCCAGTTCCTGAGCCACCTGGGTCAAAGCTGCTAAAGCCAGATATGGGATCATTCTGTTTGAGTGAAAGCTGAGTTTTGTCATTCAGATGACACCTGACAAGGGGGTTTTAAGCAAGTACACCCATTTATTTCATCGGGCTTCTAGCAAGCTGCCTCCACTGGCAGGTGCTTTAAAGTCCAGCTCAAGGAGTGATCACCATGTATGACTCACTCCAGCCCCAAAGCCCTGCTTTACCCACAGGGGATGTACCAGCTCTTGCAGTGATGGGAAATGCTGCTGCCCAGGGTGACGCTCTAAGCACCCTGCCTTTGTAGTGTGGGACAGGGATGGGAAATATAAAACTGAATCAGCTCAGCTTAAGAGATGATGGGCACAGTATGGGCTCAGCAAAGCTTATGAAAAGTGTGGTTCCATGGCGTAGCTGCTGCTGGTGTGTGTGTGTGCATGATTCTGTGGGAAGCTTCCTGCTTACCAGCTCCTCTGCCCCTTAATCCTGCAGATCTCCCGCTTGCTGCATGGCTGTGGGATTTTCTGGCCCTCAGAGAAGAGTTGGGGTCCAGACAGGACTGGATTTGGGATTGGCAAAGGAGAAGAGCAAGGAGCAAATCCATTACCTGTTGTGACTTCAGAGGCAGATAAAACAAAAGCGCACCCTCCCTTGCACCAACAAGGAGCCAGCTGAGAATTGTGCATTTCTCCTGCAAACAAAGCCTCTTTCCTCTGCCATCTGACGCTACTTCAGTTTGCAAAGAAAGGCTGCTAATGTGCTCACCCGTTGACAGAGCAGACTTGAAGAATAGTTTATGGCACCTACTGTACTCTCAGCTCAGAGATGTAAAACAATTTTCACTGTAGCTGCTGTGCAGGGCTTGGCTAGTACAGCCATGTCCAGAAATATCCAGCAAGAATAAAAAAAAGAAGCTATTAAAAACACTCACACACAAGCCAGGAAACATCTTATTATAGATCTTGGTTTGAAGAAGGGAAATTAAAAACCCATACCCACATTCAGCATATGCCCAGCTATATTTGTCTGATCCATTTATTATCTTAGGCAATGCAATTTCAGTGTTGCACTACTCCAGCCTTTCACGCTAAAAAAAACAACAACAGCCCAACGCGCAAGATGCCATCGCTGGTTTACAGCTGTGGCCTATCCTGTTTCTCTGAACATTTGCTGATCTGGCATCGGCACAACACGGAGGGAAGCGGAAGGTGGGGGCTGAGATCTGCCTGGAAGATGTGGATCACAGCAAAGCCAGCTCTTCCCACATTTACGGACACGCTCCATCGGAAGGGCAGCAATTTGTTTGTGCGCTGATCTTTAAAATCGTGGTGGAGAAAGCATCACTTTGACTGGGATCCTTCACTAGAGATGTACTCTGTGCATGCATTTCCCAGGCTGTGGAATTGCAAATCCAAGCTCTGGCAAGGGCAGGCCGTGCATACAGAGTTCAATATGCAATGGAAAACATTACAGCTCAGTTAGTTATTGCTCCCATAGTGCAAGGACTGGAAATCGATGCTGCAAGTGCTTTATGAAGCAGTAGGAAGCTCCTGGCTCTGGAATAAAGCAGTGTGCATGTTCATGGGTTAGAGGGGAAGAAACACAGCCATGCTGTAGGCTGAGGTTCTCCAAAGCCACCTGCGGGTCTAGCCATGCCAAAATCACTGCGAGCCCTCTGCCTCCACGGGAGAGGCACCACAGGGTGCTCCACAGTGCAACAGTGCTGTACCCATGCCCCTAATGCAAGTTTGCACCAACTCCTCCTGCAGAGAACAGATGCCAAAATATCACCAATTCAACAGGAGCTCAAGTTGGCTGAAAGAGCCAAAATAGTTTGTGTGGCAAATTCTGTGTCCTTGATGCAGCAAACTTATACCGGGATCTGCAACACTTGCTTTTATTAATAGCCTAGATGTCCTGAGCGTTTTTCATTTTCAGTTCTCATGAGTTATTTTCACTATACAGCCTCTCATGATCATCCAGCTTTGGGAGCTGGTTGGACCAACTCGTGGGATAAATCCCCACGGATGGAAAGAGCCCAACTCAACGCACACCCAGAGAAACAAGAGTGTTTCTATAAAAAGTTAGGAACATGTGCGTGGTATTGTGGGTACAATCAAGACTCGACATGCGTCTCTCTGCCTTTCCTCTGCTGAAAAAGGCTCATTTTGGTTCGTGGGGCTTTATGTAAAGGAGATGCTGGTCATGCATCATGTGCCACTTTTGCTGGTACCTGTCCCCTGAGTAGCCCACAAGCACTCGAGGCACTAATCAACAAGGGTAAGGGAATTACATTTCTAGATCTCCTGTTTGGAAAGCAGTGCTAGGGATCAGATCTGCCTGCAACTTGCTTTTGCATGAAAACCTGCCCTCTTTTAATACTTTGAACATCCTAGGAAAGACTATTGTGCAGGGACAGAAAGTCTCACAGACACAATGAGCGCCAGATGGGTGGAGAAAAGCCTCTGGGGCAAATGCTTCCCTTAATTCCCACAGCCTGTCTAGGCAGAGATATCAGGTTGGACAGCTACAGCAGTGATGTGAAACACCTACAGCAACATCTTGGTCCTGTAAAAATCAACAGCAAAACCCTCCTGAACCCTGGACTGATGCCAGGCCATGAAACAGTGAACTGTGCAGAAAAAGCCAGAGTTAGGCAAAAGCTACCAGGAGAAAAGGAATCAGTGCTCAGCAGGAGCTTTCAAAGGCCTTTAGAGTTTGTTTCCTCCAACAATGAGGTATCAAGGGAGCTTGCAGGATGGATTTAGGCCACTACAGTGGGACTTGAAGAAATCAGGATCTCCATGCAGGTCCAACACAGACTACTGAGGGGACAGCAAAACGTGCAGAGGTCTCTGGGGGTTTTAACTCCTTAACTCTCTGTGCAGGTAGCACTGCACAACCACCAAATGCATGACTGCAGACCACTTCCCCCTCCACATTCAGATCCTGCTCTGGATCGTGATCGCTCACTGAATGGGAATTCTGGATTTTGTTTTATGCCCCTCCATGTGCCTTTTTATTGTGCCATACTCAGGCTCCGCTCTGAAGACACTTCTATCCATATTCTCAGAGGTTTTGTTTGATCTTTGTCTGTATATTAACAGGATGAGCACTAACAGCACAGGAAGACATTCTTCTTGCCTCCAACTCAGGTATTTGGACACAGACTTGCCAGCTGCCAAAGTCTTACTCAGTCCCTGGCTTGGACTTGCTTAAAGCATATAAAATCTTCTGGGAATTTCTCTGTAAAACCCATATGAGCATATGCAAACTGCTTTCCTGCCCTCCAAGGTTTGACACAGCATAACCCAGAGGCACTGGGCTAGCAAACAGACCAAGTCCCAACATTTTATTCCATAATTCCCAGCAGTATGAGTATTAGAGCTACTCTAGAAAAAGCTACTCAGATTTTTAACTGGGGAAAACCATTGCGTTTTCACTCCCTCTATTTTCGGAATAGTCTGAATAGCTCTAAATAAAAGAATAAAAAAATTAGCTGGAGGTCGAATCTGCCAAAGTGAGATATGTCAGGCTGAGGCCAAGGCAAATGGGAAGCACATGATGGTCCCTGCATAAATCACAGCTCAGCCCTGCCCTAGGAGAGATAAGGAGCCCCTGCCAGCACCTCCAAAGCTGCAGTGGATCCTGTGACACAGGGAAGGGCCCCCCACATTTCGGTGTCAGCACTGAGCCCGTGGGCAAGCAGAACACCTGGTGTGATGTCATCAAGAAAAGTAGTGCAGAAAGCAGATCTGTGTGCTGCCCAAGCTGCCAGACCGTGCTTTCCCCCAACATACCCACCCAGAGACCCTCTCTGCATCCTGCATGTGATGTATGTGCCTCTGCTAGAGTGACAGACGGACCTGGCCTACAGCAGCACCCAAAGCTGATGCTAAAAAGACAAGGGTTGAAAAGACAAGGAGCTGTCTTTTTCATGGCCAGTAATAATATGGATATTTTAGTACCACCCCTCCACATAGCTAAGACAAAAATAACATTTCTATAAATGCACCACTGTATTCTGACGTCGCACAAGGCTCCCAATGAAATCACTGCAAGGCATTAGAAAACAACTTACTATTTATCCCAATAAATCAAGCTCATCTCTCATTTTCCCTTGTCCCTTCCCAGTAAGGAAGGATGGCTATTTTGATAAATTGTGTAACAAATTGCGTTTCAGGGCTGTACATCTCCATCACAGAGCATGGATGCAGCGTAAGGCCACCTGTTTACATGAGCTATTCTGGGACACGGTGGACAGCCCCGGCTTTCTCAGAATCCATCAGCAGTCAGTGTTTGTTCCCAAGCATGCACACGTACACCCACCACTGCACGTCTCCCATTGACCCAACGTTCCCACATATTCCCCCCAAACATTTCCCTTCACACCAGCGGATAACCAGAAGGATGTTCCACTTGAGAAGGTCTGATAGCAAAAGGAAAGAATTCAACTCCTCCCCATGGTGGGCTTCCAGCTTTGATCTCCTGGATAACCACTGCATCTGGTCACCATCTGTGGTTAAAAATGGCTTCCTAGGAAAAAATGCTCAGGCTCAGCACGGGGAGGTCAGTTATTTTTACCCGAAACCCATTCCACCTTGGTGCCTCAGGAAAACAAGCACGTTCAGCAGAACTGGTCCCTCAGAGCCAACGAGTGCTATCACCACATAATGTTGCTTTTGGCAAACAAACCAGTATCACCTACTTGCCCAGGCTCATCCACTTACAGCATGGCTGCCAAGGGAAAACAGGATGAAGAAAGGATGACACATTACTAATCTCTAACCACGCATGTTCAAAGTGCAAATGGAAAGAATGAGCACCCTTGACACCACACTCCCCTGTTTATCACCGGAATAGCTGGAGCCCAGGATGTGACCGGGCAACTTTCCCCTGAGCATGAGTATGCCTCTGTCCTAAGGAGAGGGTCAAAGGGCGAACTGTGACTCCAAACCTCTTCAACTCCAGAGCCTCCGAGCTGGAATCTCACTTCTCAGAAGTCAGATACAGCAGTGGCAAGGACACAGTGACACTGAAACTGGGCAATGTCAGACCTGTAAGACCGTGTCTTGGCGGGCTGTTGGGGTCCACTCTGGCTAGCTATAGACCCTGGCCCACACAGTCTTTCACAGACCAGAGCAAAAGATTGGAAGCACTCTTCTCAACGTGGTAACGTTCTCTCTTTATTCCAAGAGACACATGAGATGGACAGACAGATGGCAAAAGAGAGCATTCCCCAGTGGCAGGGCAGGGGACTTTTGTACCCAGGGGACTGGCGGGTGGAGGAAGAGGTCCACAGCCGATGGGATACCAGTGAGGAGTGGTGAGGGGAGAGGTAACCCAGCAAGAGACCACCAGGGGGGTATTGGGGTGAGTGAGGGAAAGACCATGTGATGGGGGAAAGAACCAACCATGTGATATAACATCAACTATTCAGTGCAATATAAGGACGACTCAGTGCAAAAACTCTAATCACCCAGTGCAAAATAACAACTAAATTAACTATTTAGTGCAATACAACAGGACCAACAACTCACACTGCAAGGCAATGGAGAGCAAGGGCTCAGTATCTGGGCTGCCTCCAGTTCAGGAAACCCTAACAAAGCAAAACCAGGAACCCATAGAATGGAAACCCTTCCCGCGTCCTTTCTTCATGCTGCCCATTTGCCACAGGCAAATAGGAAAGAAGGGGAAGAGCTGCCCCATCTACATTTCTCTGCCCTGATCAATGCCCTGCCTCGTCCTTGGGACCATGGAGCTGGGAAGTTGCTCTCCATGTGCTGTCCCAGTGTAGCGCTGCACATCGCAGTGCCGGGATGCGCGTCCGCGCTGAGTCACGGCCACGCTGTGACTGACAGCCCCTGCTCCAGGAGCCTCCCAGGGGGGAGGCTTGTAAGCAAGGATGTTATGTAAGTGGATGGCTATTTTTGTCCAAAGTTTGGGTCTGTACTCAGTGAGACTAAAAATACCCTCACACAAAACAAAGGAACGCGTTTCTGCGCGCCCCTGTTCCCGTCAGCCTCTGCCCCATGGTGGCATCTTGTTTTATGTGCACTGCAACGTGCAAAGCTTCTCCTTTGTAGCCTGCCTCCTCCTCCTCCTCTGCTTTCATCATCTCCTAAAGCAGAGTCCAGCACTCCAGGCTCAACAAGGAGTTCCACCATACTTTTCTTGCTGGTCAGGAGGTGGCCAAGAGCCTGGGAGCAGAAGCCACAATGAATCAGGTGTAGGTCAGACACAAACTAAACCTTTTATTCTGCCCCATGAAACTTTTAAAACTGAATAAATCAGGCCTGCCATAATTTTGATGCTTTGAAAAAAATCCCACTGAACTTCTAGCAGATTGTCTATTGCTAGTTGAAGACTTCAGACAGTTAAATGATACTTGCTAATTCTGGTGCTATCCCTAGGCCCAGACATCTGTCCCTGCTGGCAGGTCTAATGAGGACTTTGGTCTGCTCAAGAAACAGTTATTCATCATCAGATCTCTTTGCCCCTTATGTAAATGCTCTGCTTCATGTCAGAAGAAAGGGGAGGAAAAAAAGTCTATAAATAAGAAGTCAGTAGCTATTTTTGGAAAAGAATTTTCTTCCTGGTGTATCTGTCTGTGCGTGTGTGTAAACAATTGTCTTCTGCATTTTTGTCAGCTTATCTTATCTCTTAAACAAATACCAAAGGGCTTTTTTATTTTATTTTTATCTCTTTTTTTTTTTTTTTTTTTATGGCCTGGTTGTCTTTATGAGTCTCTCTAAAAGACTCCCTCTGGGGTCAGGTTCTCCAGGCACCACCACAGGTCCATGTAGAGCCCACTGTGGTACCTGAGCTGCAACTGATGCTCAAGGCAAAGCCTGGCCCTTGGAGCACCCTCGGCAAGGCTTGGAAAGACATCCTCCCCTACAGCCTTCCACCTAAACATTGATACCTGCTCATTGCAGATACAGCTTCACCTACCACCGTGCTGAGGGGGTGCACCGGGACTGGTTTTTGGCTGCAGGGGACTGCTCCCTGCACCAGACCCCCTGCCCATCAGTTCCTCTGCAGCACAACACTGCACTGCCTCAGAGGAGGCTCTTTCCACAATCAATATGTGGGGAGGGACATTCCTTTAGTGTCCCCAGAGCAAGCTGGAATAGCCTGCCCTGGGCTTGCAGGAGCAGGCAGGGCTGAAGGGATTTCAAAGGAAATGAGGTGGCTGCCATTTAGATGGATGGGTATTTTGGAGGAGAACAGGCAGGATATATATAAAGTGAAAAGCAAGTTTAGGAGAAGAAACGAGCTGCTAACAGCAATGGAAAAGCTCTCCAGAAGACACAGCAGCCTTATGTGTGCTGATAAGAGATAGGGTTGAGTGGAACATCACATTCCTGGACCATTCATAGCTCTCCTTCCTACGAAAGCAACAAGCTCTGGGGCTTGATAACACAGGAATGTCAATGCAGAGCTAAAAAAAAACCAACCCTCGTGTTTGTGCTGCTTTAAATATTCTCAGGTACTCGGGGCTTGTTCTGAAAGCACCCAATTTGAAGTCTGAGAGAGGGTGATAACTCTGCTCACTCATTGAAATGCTGTGCTGGCCTTGCTGCATATCAAATCATCTCACCATCAGCAAAGAGAGAACCAGCACAGGACAGAAGGAACAGAATTACTCAAATGCTGGGGTTGCCAAAACAATAGCAAAAATGTTAGGGGGTTATAAAAAGTGATTGTCCTTGTCCCCAACCTCTCACTGCCAGCATCAGAGACACAAGCTTGTATAGATCTCAGATCCAACAAGTGATGCCACTTCCTGCAAGGAATTGGGAAATAAATAGTAACTTTTAAACTATTCAGCTGAATTTTCATCCTGTTGAACTCAGAGTTCTGTTCCTGCACTAAGAAGGGCCAGAAATTAAGTAAGTGGTGTATGTGGCAGAGGGGACACTGCAGTCCAACTCAAGCTCCCAATCAAATCCAGTACTTGATCAAAACCTGCCAGCTCATCCTTCTTGCAGTGCAAGAACTCTGTGTTTCCTTGATCCACTCACCCACAGACTCCTGAAGGTGTTATGGCAGCACAGAGAATATGTTGAGTACTGCCCACCCAAAGGCCCTGCATCCCTTGCTCTCAGGGCTTCACAGACTCCTTCAAAGGCCAAAAAAACCAAACCAGAGAACAGGATTGAAAATAGTTGGTTTTCCTCCCTTCTCTAGCTTTATGCTTTGAGCTAGCATGGGAGGGTTTTCAGGGTGGGTTCCTGTGTGTCCAGGCTCCCAGCCCAACACATCCATGCCTGGATCCTAAGTGGCAAATGGCCATGCTACAAGTGCAGTCACACAGGGGCCACATGTGCTACATACTTCTGAAAAAAATCAGGCCAAACAAGTCTCAGCTTTATCAGTTAGAAACTGTGATTCCCAAAACCTCTTCCCCAGATGCCTGAGTACAATCCTTTGCCTGAACTCAGCTTTTCTTGCTCAACATCACCAACTACACTGGGAATGTAGTTGGAAGCAGAAGAACGATCACAGCTTTTTGCTCTTCGTGGTGGCAGATGATGTTCCAGAGAGGCCACTGCCACCTGGCTCCTCTGGTTAATCCCTGTTGTCAGGGCCACAGGAGGCTTTCAGCAGGGCTCCTTCAGCACACCACGCAGGAAACTCAGGGCTGCTTCCAGCCAGAGCTGGCTCTGGAAACGAGAGCCTGAGCTCACTCTGCTGCAGGCACCAAGCTCTCCAGGCACCAGCTTGGTGGGAAAGGAAATATCAGAAATCAAACAAAAAACTCCTCTCCCAATTTCCAGGGCTGCACTGTGAGTGTGCATCCATGGTCTGGCCAAACCCAGAACTGAGGGGTCAGCTTCTGTGGGGGTTAGGGCCAAAGGCTGGATTCAGCTCACACACTGAAGTCAGGGTGGTTTTGTGGGCGCAAGCTCAACTGGAACTTCAGTCTGGTGGTTTGAGGAGGATGGAAAAACTTAGCTTTGATTTAAAATGGAAAGAGAAACAAAATAAAATGGTGTCCTTCCTTTGCAAATCTCAAGGTCTCTAGTAACCCTACTGCAGTGGGTTGCTTTCTCCTGCTGACAGGGCACTAGAGATGGTTTCCAACAGTTAGCTGGTCTTGTGGGGCATGGGAATTTCCTATCCTGATGGATATTTTGTCCATCTCTCTTTCCTAGGGTTCCCTCTCCCTCCAAAGATTTTCCACAAGGTGAAGCCAAAGCTTTAAACTTTGCACAGTATCAAACCAGCTTTTCTGTACTCACTCATCTTACAAGCCCAGTTTGGATCTCTGCTCTGAGTTCTTTTTGGGTAGGGATTTCCTCCTCTGTTTACTCATCTGAAGCAGCTCCAGGCAGCCAAGTGTCTCACAGCCACCCACTCAGCCTGACAGAACAAGCAAATTTCAGCCCATTTTCAATGGTGTTTGCTGGATTTCCTCTGCTGCTAGAAGCAAACCAAGTTCCATCTCACCCAAGCAGAATTACTGCATTGTGGAGAAGAAAAACAAGGGAGGCAGAGTGGACTTTCAGGCAGGGGAAAGGTTTCCAGCAAGCTGAATTCAAAGAGGTCAGTTAGACCACAGAGTGGGATGAGACCATGTCTTCACCACACAACTTCACGCAGCAAAGTATCCTTCAAAGACTAACTCAGATGTTTTGTCCCCAGTCCAGAAGGAAACAAGATGCCAATATCTTCAGATTCCATGACAAACTCCTTTCCCATCTGGCCCCCTCTTCTGAGGACTTCAGGGAAGGACTGAAATGATTGGATGGTTTTCTGAAGTTTCCTGGTTGCAGTTCTCCTGGTAATGGTAATAGTTCAGTGGCCTCAAGGTGTACAAATACACCTTGACAAGTTCTCCCAAGTAATTTCTTTAGGTAGTGAATGGTAGTCTTTGTATTTTCTTCTGTTGCAGCTTCAGATGACATCTGAATCAGCAACTAAGAATTAAGAATGAAAGAGGATTTCTAGTAACCAGGGTGCCACTTACACTAGGATACAGCTAAGCTGGCTGAGTGGCAGGTGAATTATTGCAGAATTAATTTCAATGTCCCATCTCTGTTCTGTGCTGTGAAAGCTTCTGAGCTTTGACACAAAGTCCATCTCCACTCAGACAACCCTCAAAGGGCAATAAAAACCTTGATCCAAAAATGTCCTTCATAATCTTTAGGAACAAAAGGAAAATGAGTTTTCAAAAGGTGGGGTGCTGTTTAGTTTTGTTGGGGTTTTTTTTTTTGGGGGGGTGGTTTGTAACAAGGTACAATACAGAAAAGCAAGGGAATATTTCAGAGCCTCATTTCCTGTTACTCATCTACTGTAAACTGTCTTCAGCACAGAGGGCTGAATATTCCCAAAAGCTAAATGGAAAAAATAATTCATCCATGATTCCATATTTATCCTTTGTATTTTGTATCTAAATATCTCCTCAGACAGACAGACAGACTCCTTCATACCTGCACACAGGTTTGCCTTCACACAGCCACACTGCAGTCTATCCAATTACCGTTTAGAGCAATGTGTTTTACTTCCAGCTGGGCAGAAAACCCGGCTGCAGAGGCAGGATTTTCTCCAGATGTGCTGACCTGACCAGGACAGGGGTGCAGGGAATTGTTGCAGCCCAACAGCAGCACTGCAGTGCCAAGGCTGAGCCTCACCCCAGGCTGCAGTCAGGGATCCCTGACCAGCCTGGTTCGTGGCCAAAGGCTTCCCTTTCACACTTTTGTTTGCAGATGTTTCTGGGCAGCGATTGTTGCCTACTCAGGTAAAGGTTTCCAATGAATTCTTTTCAGGCCACTCCTTTTTCCTTACTTAATCCCTGGTTTTCCTTCTCACTCATTTCAGAGCCCATCCCTGCTTCTGGGCCCGAGTAAAAACCCTCAGGGGGCACAGAAGCATTAGGACATTTCCACTTTCCAGCCTCTCGTGAGCACTCAGAGGGAGAAAACACTGCCAGGCAGAGCCCCATCCCTCTTCCCCCAGCACCCCCAGCCTGCAGAAGGCAGCTGGCTGAGCTGCCACTTCCCTCTCTCCTGGCCCAAGTGACCTTAGTGTGAAGAAATGTTTTCCTGGTATTCAGCCTACATTTCCCCTCGCCCAGTTTATCCCATTGTTTCTACTTAACCCTTCCTCAGCAGCCTCATCACTCTGAGAAGCTCTGACTGTATTTGGCTGCCATACAGTTTCCTGATATGAATTTGGGTAATCATAATCAGTAATTCAGGTTAGCAACATATGTGGCACCCCAAAAGACAGGAGTGTGTTCCTATGCCATTCCTGTGTCCCTTGTTTCAGGTCTTGGATTACCCAGTGACTTTTTTTGTTGGAAATCATCAACTAGAAATGTAACATCAGTGGATCAGACCTATGGAGTCTTCACTTGCCCACAAGGAAAATCCCATTGGAGCTTTCTGCAGGATTTCTTTCTGCTTGGTTGGTTTGCCCCACACCTGCTCCTTCTCACATGCACTATTCCCCACTGGAGGTGTACACAAAAAGACACCAGCGCAGCTTCTGTGTCAGACACAGCAGGGCCACAAGAGCTGAGAAGGGGACAGTAGAAGCAGAAGAGTTGTGTTTGGAGCTTGCAGTTCCAAGGTGGATCCCTGAAAACCCTTCTCCTGGGAATAGAGGTGTGGGGCAGTCCTCTGAAGCCACAAAAAGCATGATTGGAACCCTTTAAAGACACAGAATAATCCTTTTAAGATGTAGTTTATCAGAAATGTATTAACAGAGATGTCACTGGGATTTTACAAAGCACCTTCATGCTGTGTGTGACTACTGCAACCTGCAAAATCAGAACTTGCTAATAGCAAATTTCCTGGAAATCAGTTTGAGCTTCCTCATGTTTTCTGTGAATTTCCATTACTCCCTCCAAATACAAAACATTTCCTTAAAAATCCCCAAGATGCAAGCAGATTAACAGAGGAATGTTACAGAATGTCTTCTGTGGAAACCACTTAAGTACCTGAGCAGCACTTTGTAAAGGCCAGAAGTCCCTCTGCCTTGTGATCCTTTTTAACCCTTTAATGCTTGTCACACTCTCCAGAGAGCACTTCAGGTCCACAGACTTAATGTGAGATATCACCTTTACACTGCCAGATCTCCCCAGGTTTCCTTTCCAACGATTTACTGCCTTCTGAACTTCAGCCCCAAGAACTTCCTCGTTGGTCCCAACACTTCTCTTTACCACTGAATCAACCACAAGCAGAGCATTTCTCCAGCAAAACACAGTCCAAATTTGGCCTGTGAAAAGTGCTCACCTTTGCCACAAACTTGTGCATTAATTAGAAGATTTTCAAGACTGGAGGATGCTCAAAGCAATGTTAAAGGGTTAACACTGAGACTGTTTTCAGACAGTGAAAGGTCTGGCTACAACTTCCCTTTGTTTCCCTCTTCCTCCTCCCTTTCCACCTTCCCTCCTGCTGCTTCTATTATGGATAAGTCTTTACTGTGACTCAAAAAAAAAAAAAAAAAAACCCAGAAATTGCCTCTTGAGGGCCTTGTTTTCTTGTTTTCCCCTGACTGCTGGGGGCCATCAGAGATCCAGTCAGAGGGTGGCTTTTGTAATAAGGAAAGCTTCTTCCAGGCAGAGGAAGACACTGCCTGGGGATTCTATATTCACAGCCTTTCTATTTCTGGCTCTCCCTTTTCACAGGGCTTTGTTTGCTAAACCCTGCTCTCCCCCACGGGACATTAGTGAGCATACTTACCCCAGAAAAAGAATAAGCAGAAAAGCCCCCAACCACTCCGGCACAGCCCACCCCAGAGATAAGGGGCTTCGCATCTTACCTCTCTGCCTTTTCTACTTCCAGGAGACTAATTAATAGGAATGCCTTAACGGCTTAAATCCTGCTCTATGGATTTCAATCTGCCTCTTGAGGTAGAAAGTAAGAAGTAATCCTATTTTCAATGCAGACAGGGGTGGGCTGTGCAGACAGAGCCCAAAGCAATGCAAGAAAGGTCACTGCAATAATGCGATGCTCAGAAAGCCCCAGGCAGCTCTGGGGAGCTGGCATCAGATGTTAAGGCAAACCTAAGGGCCCCAACTCTCCCTCTGATCACTGATAGAAAGATTTCAGCCCATGACATCAGCTCACAGCCCTCCCAACCCCAGAGAGAGATCCAGCTGCTGCCTGCGCTGGGTTTTGAGGCAATGCTTAAAGTTCTTGTCAAGGTGGCTAAAACACATAGGATGGGTAAAGCATTGCAGCTTCTCAAGATCTGCACAGAAAATGCAGGGATATTCCCTCTTCTTCCTGAACCTTTTTCCCAAAAGTTTTCATCAGTCTTCCTGCAAAAGCTCTGTTCAGACAGGTCTCACCAGTGCAGCACACAGTTCACTGCTCTTCCATCCTCAGAGGGCTCCAAAGCTCCCTCCTGTAGATTTTCCATCAGTGGTTGTTTTGAACATTTTTTTTTCTGATGTCTCTTGAAACAAGCCAGTGCTCAAGCATGGCCTGTCTGACACCTATCCCAAGGTCAAGCCAATTATTTCACTCCTTGCCCTGAGCTGCTGAGGCAGTCACAGCTTGCACCAATCTTTTTGCATTTCCACCACCTCCAGCCGAGCGCAGCCTGACTTGGGAAGTTTACACTTTGTCACTGTTGATGCCTGCAAAGCCACCAAAAGCATATGCCACCTCCCTTGCCCTCTCCTGAACAGCAAATGCTTCTTAAACCTCTCCCTTCCTGAATTGGTCATTCAGCCAGAAATTCTCGTCTTGAATGCCCACTTCTCCAGGGTCTGACACAGCCACATTTGGATATGGTATTGATAACAAGTGTGTAATGGTTTGTATCTATATGGGAAGCCACCCTTTTCCCAGGAAGGGACAGTCAGGGAGCTGGTTGTAATCTTGGATGGTTCTCCAGGCTCCCAGCTGCCACTACCAAGGATTGATCTGACCATAGGAATGCACTCTCATTCAATTCTTGCTTTTTGATACCCAGCCCATCTCTTCAGTTCTTTTGAGTTTAGCACAGACATTTTCTCACCTGGCACCGAGCAGATGAAAAGATTTGTGTGTCCAAGTCACAAGTGCTCCTCTGTATCAGCTGATCTAATGGCAGCCTGGTCATTTCCAACACAGAAACAACAGAGTCTTGCCAAAACCAGCTCTTTGTCCCCATAGCATTTGCTGCAGCAGGAATAGGGCATCTCAGAGAGGAATCAAGTCCTTTTAATTTGACAGAAACCACTGAGAAGCTCTGCCAGAGCAACAATATTCCCCCACTGCTGGCCTGGATGAGCACTGTGAGCCCAGAGGTGAAGGACTTCCATAGCCCATTACCCAGCCTCCTGAGCCATGCACTTCCCAGCTGCCACACAGAAGCTCAGTCCCTGCTCTCTTTCTCCTTCACTCTCAGCTTGCAAACAGAGTGTGAAAACACATTTCCTCATCTTCAAATGTTTTATTTATTTATTTCCTTCTCAGCATATCTGCCCCTAGCTTATCATCTGGAGGCACAGGGAAGAAGACACTCAGCATTTCACAAGATGTCATGTTTGACCTTGTGCATGATAGAAGCTGGAAACATGAATTATCAGTAGCACTGAGGCATGAATAAGGAGTGTGGTAACTTGGAAACTTCAGACACAGCCACAGGAAGATGCAGTGATGTGTTCTTTTATCTCAGCTTAACTCCCAGAGGGTCACTATGGTAAAAATCACTTGCTAAAATACAGACACCTTCAGTCTCACACAAGGCACAAATTCAACCCCTTCTCCCCCAGTTAAAATAAAGATCAGAGATGGTTATTAGAAATGTCAGAAAATCTTCTTCCAGTCTTGAAACTTTGCAAGCTTGGTGCCCCTCCTGACTACCTACACATGCAAGGGAAGCCTGGCAAGTCCTGAGGGGCAAGGCAGAAAATCATAAAATCATTTAGGTTAGAAAGGGCTTTCAAATGATCCAGCCCAGCCATTAACCCAGCACTGCCAAGTCCTAAGTGCCACATCTACATATCTCTTAAATACCTCCAGGGTGTTTAAGAGATAAGTAGACTGACTGACCTCTTTTCTGGGCAGCCTGTGCAGGGCTTGACCACCCTTTTGGTGAAGAAGTTTTCCCTAATATCCAATCTAAACCCCCTCTGCTGCAACCTGAGATGATTTCCTCCTGTCCTATTGCTTGTTACCTGGGCACACTCCAGCACCTTAATGTCTTTCTTGGGGTGAGGGGCCCAAAAACAGAACAGAGAATCTGAGGAGTGGCCTGACATACTTTCCCTACCAGCAGCACAGCAGCATCTTTTAGGTGTTTCCACCAATAGATACCAGCACAATTTGCAGATGAAAGCAGCACATTATCATCATTACTGCACTTTTTGGAGGATGGCAAGGCTGAGGTTAAAGAATAGCAATGGAAAGGAGATAGAAGCACAGAAGATGGTCAGGGAAGTAAAGCAAAGTTTTGTCTGCTGTAACCAACTCAGGTCAGGATGTCCCCATTGTCAGTGAAAGCCCCTAGAACCAGGTCTTCAAAGGGCTGCCTAGAAGCACCCAAGATGCCAGGCTGGGGCTTACCAAAGTAGTTTCTTCCTCCACGTGAAATTCCCCATTTTTACTTACATTTAGTTGCTCAGGACAAACTCCAGGAAATACCAGCTAAAAATGTGCCAAAGCATGTCACCAGCACAAAGGGAGGAACAGCTTTGCCTGTCCCCAGCTCTCTGAACTCTTCTCCCAGTGTGGCAAAGCCTGAAGCAATTCAGACACTGATGGAGAGACACTGTTTGTGCAGAGGCATGATGTGCCATGACTACAACTCCAGGGTCCATTCATACACCCAGAACCTGGATGTGCATCAGTCTCCAGGAAAACTTTGAGGTTTGATGGGTTCCTGAGCTAGGAAGTCAACCTATATATCATCCAGGAAGGCATCATTGCATCCCTCTTCACCCAGATGGGAAACTCAGCCACACACACTGGAACACCCCTTCTGCAATTGGCTTTTCTAAGCATCTCTACTGAGACCCTTCCCAGCCCAAACACTTTCTAGTAAAGTCACCACCAAAGATTTATCTCTGGGCACAACACGTTTCCTGCCTTTATGGCAGGTACCTCACTTCCAGCACAAAGATATTTATTCCAACACAAATCCTGGGAGATGGCATTACTGCAAAGAGCTCAGTCTCAGGCACAGCTCCATGATCCTCATTCCTACAGGAAGCCAGTAAAAGCCTGGGGGACAGCAGGATTTCCCTGGGAAGGCTGTGGCTGTGCTAACACCACCCAACACCCTGCTGCCCCACCCCAGTCCTGTGCCTGCCCAGCACCACTGACCCACACAGTGCTGTCTGTGCACCACGGAGCAGCACAAATCAGTGTTCTGCCACCCAAAACCCAGCACTGCCACACGACTCCTGGGCTGCAGGAGAGGGAGCAGCAGGTCTCAGTGACTGCAGCCTCATTGAAATGCTGCATGCCCACTCTCAGGAGCTGGAAACACACCGAGGATGAAGGAGGAGCAGAGGGAGAAAGGAGATCACTCGGGATGCTCAGGGCAGTTTAAAGCAAGCAGGCGTGAAAGTTTTGCTTTAGTAGAGGTTCTGCAGTCTGGCTGACACATCCAAACTCTCCACCTGGTGTGCATCCCCACTTGGATCAACACCCTTACAGGTATTTCCTGATGGTCTATTGATTTCAACAGATGCCCCAGTAAAGGTGTTAGAGAGGAAACAACACCCCAGTGGCAGCTGCAAGTTCACCTGCTAACACACCTGGTTGGTGCAAAAGGGAAAAGGAGTTTGGAGAGGTTAAGTTATTAACAGGTCAAGGGGATATTGGCAATCCTGGCAACAAGCAACCTCAGAGCTGGGGTAACACGAGCAGGCACAGCACAGCCTCCCCTGGGATCTGACCTCAAAACCAGGGTCACCTCCTCATTCACCTCCCCAAGGCTCCTGCCACTCTCCTGACAATCTCCATCCTTGTAGGAAGCATCACTTGCCAGGCCCAGCCGTGCCAGGGCAAGGCACATCCCAAAATCCCCCTGGCTGCCAGTTCCATGTAGGAGACAACCTCCTGGTGACACGAGCCAGTCAAAGCACCAGGCCTGGGGGACACAGGGTGGGGCAGAGCAGCTGGGCCACACGAGGAGGAGTGTGAGGGGGATGTGGCAGGAAGCATCCCCTGGGAGCAGCCTCTGCCCAGGAGCAGGGCAAGGACTGAACTTCTGTTCTGGGGCTCTCTGTGCTGCTGCTTGGTGAGACAGCCTCAAAGGCAAGTCAGTATTTATTATAAGGCTCCAGTCACATCATCCCATTGTTCCCATGAAGGCAGGAGGCTGCAGGGAGAGAGCAGAGCACCTCAGCAGGCTGCCCCAGCCCTGGCACTGTGCAGGGAGGCAGAGCAAACAGCTCAGTGATGTCACTGCTTTCCCACCTCCTGCCACACAGCAACACAGACAGGGCACTCAGATGCTGGCAGCACAGCTTTCCCCTCCCCAGGTGTCTTCTGATAGTGGAAAAGGCAAAAAGGACGGGGAATATTTTTTCCCCTCTGGCAATCTATGAGATTGCATCTATAAACACCCTCCAAAGTCTTTGTAGACCAATGGCAGGAGCTTTAAAGGCTTTTGAGTGATGTCAGCTGCTCAGCTGCTCCAAAGCCATCCCTCCTCCAGAGCCACTCTGTTTTCTGATGCACACAGAGCAATGCCATGCCACAGAAAGACCCAGTGCCTGCTGCATGGGCAGGGAGAGGAGCCTCCTACAAAGGGAGGGGACACCAGCAGCGCCCCAGGAGGAGGCAGCAAACCCCATAGGCCACACACTGCAGGGGTGATGGACAACAAAGCAGGATTAGGAGAGAGAAAAAAATGAGAGCCTCACAGAAGGAATTTGGGGAATAAAGGGGAGTACAAGACAGGAGGGTGAAGCAGATGTGGCAAATGGAAACCAGAAATAGCTCCTGTGCACACAGGAGCCCTCAGCAAGAAGCAGCACAGCATGAATAAAAAGCTATTTTGGGGCTTACCTCAGGATGTTGCTCTCCAATGTTGCACAGCCCCTCCACTGAACACAGTGAAACCATTTTGGGCTTGACAGGAGGAAGAGGCAGAGACAAAAGAGAGGTGTAGCAGAAAAAGATCCTGCATCAATAGCAAGCCACAGCTGAAGACAAAGGCCTTTTGTAGGTGAGACAGCCAGGTTAAGAGACTTCAGCAAATCTCTCTGATTATTTGCTTCACCTGTGCTAGGAGAGACTGCACAAGAATGAATGCAATAAAGGATGAAGCACCAGAATGATAAAGTGATGGGGATTGTGCAAGTTCCCACCTGGGTGAAACTCTCTGTTTCAACTCAATCAGCAGTGGCAATTGTTTGGTCACTTCTTTTTCTTAGATTTTGAAGTCTCCCTGAACCTGTAGTTTTGTAGGACCACATTGACTTGATACAGGCTGCATCTCAGTCTCTGTTTTTCCATGGATTGGGACTCAGCATCTCCCATGAACAGCATGAAAATAGAGTGCAAAAGGCAAATTTTGCAATCTGATTTTAGGCAAAAGAGATTTTAGGTAAAATGAGGTACACGTGTGCAGCCTGGTCTGTGGGAAAGAGCCAGCCTCCAATTCTGACAGTCAGCTTCAGTGGACCCAGAGTTTCACCAGCAGCATTGGCTCACCTATCAAGCAATTCATTGAATGAGAACTTCTGCTGCTCTATACTTTTGGCATGGTTTTATATATGATGTTTAAAGAATTTTTTGTTGTTGTTTGCCTTCCCCATTTTATTTCCTCTTTAAATTCCAAGACAAGTGCCTGTGTGCAAGGATAGCAGCTGTTTTATTCCTGGAATTAGCACTCGGTTACTGGCCAGCCAAACATTGGGCTTTCTGCAGGAAACTTGGCTTTCCTGATTTGTTGCTGTTTTCCTTAGGCTGAAGTTGATGTCTGCTAGAGCCAGAACAGACATTTAGGGTTTTGTCTAAGAAAAGAAAGAGTTCACTCCCTGTCAGCAGCAATGTGGGGCCTTTCAGAAACAGAAATATTTTCACTCTTAGGTTTCAGCAAGACATTTTGGCAGCATTATGAGCCCAAACCTTTGGCAGAATCGCAGAGGCAGTGAGACAGAGAGAGGGACTTCATGGGAATATGGAGAGCAAAGGGGATCAGAGCTCAGGGCTGCCCTGGGTGTGCAGGAGTCCTTCCCACACACTGCTGGCACCAAGGCACTGCAGGAAAGGGCTCAGACTGCTCCACATCCTTTCACATGGAGCAGTTCATCACATCACAGTGGCTGCACTTCCAGAAATGTCCTTCAGAACTCACACAGAAATCCCAGAACTGGTCTGGAAGTTCAGGATTTGGATGCTGGACCAAGAGCAAAGCTATGCAGCGTCCATGCGCCTCCTCTGTGAGAGCCTCCCTGGGAGCTGGGAGAGGATTGGAGTCACCAGCCTGGGAGGTGTCTTCGGTAGCCAGAGGGCTGCTCCAGAGGGCTGGAATTGCCAATTGGCACTGTGCCTGCACTGCCAGGGGCCTGCTGGAACCAGAACACACGATGGGACGGAGCTCATTTTTTGCCTTCAGGAGCCAGGAGGCCCAGTTAAGTCCAAACACACTCAAAATAAGGGCTGAAAGCCCTGGATGTTGATCCAGTGCAAAGTGAAGCTTCTAAAACCATTAAGTTTTGCCATCTCTGACTGTACTTACCTCCAGCCCTGCTCGAGTGACCGCTCTGAGGAAGCAGGGGACCGACTTGCGGTGCTACTGAAAGGTGCTGTAAAAGATCACAGCCCCCAACAAAAAGCCATTTTCTGAGGAAAGGTGCATTGTTTTAAAAAGAAAAAAATCTTTTTGCCTTCTGTTTGGGAACCCATCCCACCTCAGGTCTGTATAACAACTCTCCCTGGAAAGGAAGGGGATGGCTCTGGTCAAGGCAAACTCCTCTGCTCAGCTGCCTTTCTCCTTCCCTTCCCTCTCCACCATGTCCACGTGGAGACTTTAACTGCTCCTGGAGCCTGCACTCCTCAGGACTCATCCCATTAAGGGCTCAGCTGCCCTGCAAACATTCCCAGGACCCCAAGAGCAGGAGAACTGCAGGTCACAGCTGAAAATGAGGAGAGGAGAAAGAAAAGGAGCATGGGCAGAGCCTTGACATCTCCTGCTGCCCCTGCCTGGAGCCACCAAAGGCTTTTCCAAGCAAGGACAGAAGGCTGGGACAGCCAAGCACAGGAGATTGTAAATCAGATGTTCAGATAAAAATGGTGACATGTTTTGTTATGGCACTGAGTTTTTCCAAAACCAAAACCCACTGAATAAGCATGGCTTTGATCATGGATCTTTGCATTAATGTTCTGCTTAGTTTTGATATGACCTGAGCTCTCTTTTCCTTCCATGTCTGAACCTTCAGCTTACTTTACTTTCTGAAGATTTTCTCAGAGGAGAAAAAAAAAAAGAAAAAAGACTGGAAATGCTCTTTTTCAGTTTAAAAGGAAGCTGAGACTCCCTAACAAAGAGATGACTCCAGCAGCTGGGCTTTTAAGGACACTCTGGAAATTACCAGACTCCTGATAAAATCGTAGGAGCTGGCAAGGCCGTATTTCCCCTGCACAATTACAATTCCTTTGCCTGTGGGTATTGCTGTGTTGAAATGCCTCTCAAGTTCCTGCTATGTCATTGAATTTGCATGCATCTCTTTTCGGTTCTTTCCTTCTCCAGCCCCTGCCAGAGAGCAGACATTCCTGAAAATCAACTAACCACACTCCCTTAACTTTACAGCCTGAAGACCTTGAAGCAAATGAGCCTTGAAGAGTAATTGTGGAATTACAGGCACCAAATGATGCTGAATTATGCAGCGCTTAGCGGATGCTGCTTGGTGGTTGGATTTGGGGGAAAATGCTGGATAACAGGAGAAAAAGTCACTTTTCCAATTGATAGAGCAATGCTGGTAAAACTCTCACTGTTTCTGATCTCTATTAGAAAAAAAATAAAGGATTAAACAGTTAAACCTGCACACAGGGAAAGGTCAGGTTTAGGCATCCCCCTGACATATCAGCATTGCTGTAAGAGGTGCTGAGAGCAATCACACACCAAATCCAAGCACTTCAGCTAAAAAGCATCAGCCAGGATGTATCAGGTCCTGGAGGCAGGTGTGAGCCAAATTTCCATTCTGGTGGATGCATGGGCCTTGACCAAGATGTATCCTCCTAGCAGGATAAATTAAATCCTATTGCCTGTGTGAGATAATTGTCCCTGTTTAGAAAACACCTCAATAGCATCATCACTGACCAAGCCAGGAGGAATGCAGCAGCCACAGAAACAAGGACAGAAATGTGATGGAGACATGTGCAGTGATGTCTGGTGGTGGAGGTTCATTGCAGGGGGTTGGACAGATGACCTTTAGGGGTCTTTTCTGACCCAAACCATTCTATGATTATACATTCACTAATAATTGACCATCTCTGTCTTCACATGCAGGATGTTGCTGCACATCCTATGAATGGCCTTCATTATTGGTAGTATTATTATAGTTATTAATACTATTATGATTATTTCTATTCTTCCCAGGTAAGAATCAAGCTGAAGTGTTAGCATTAAGAAATGAATGTAGAAAATCATCAGCTTGCTCAACGTCAGGCAGGAAATGGGTGAGGACTGAGGGATGGGAAGCAGGTGCTCCCCTGACCAGACTGTCAGGTTGTAGTGCCTTCCTACAACAGCTTGGCATTGCATAGGACCCAAAAACATGAGGCTGCTGCAATGTTTGGAGGTCCTCTTCCCCAAAACTGTGATCTTTTCCCTGGACAAGGACTTGAATAAAGGCAGGAAGGGACTGGGGGAAAGTCTGGGTGCTGGTTATCAGAGAGACTGATGGACAAGGCAGTGGGAAGAGCAGGAGCTTTGATGGGCTGACCAAGAAATCCCAAAGGCAGCAGTACCTGAAGGGCCTGACATTCCCAGCAAGTGGAACTGGGCAGCACAGGGCTCAGGTGTGCCCTGCTGTGGCACCAGGAGAGCCAATAACTCTGTCACTGGCAGAGCAGCGTGCCAGGGGATGGAGCAAGAGCTGGAGGGAGGGGTGAGGAGGTGACAGTCTAATTAGGGACCTGTGATAACGCCTGGCTCCGGGGCTGCAGGCATTTCCTGGCCTCGGATGCTGCCAGCTTTGCCACCTCAGGATTTGCCTCCTCACAGCTTTGCAGTCCCTGGCCACGGCACCACGGGACTGATGGAGGTGTCCACATCCACTGTCCTGCTCACATGCCCCTGGGGGATGCAGGAGCAGAGGCTTTGGGTTACCTTTTGGCTTGTCCCTGTCGTTGGGTGTTTAAGCACAGGTGTCTGCTGCTGTTGACACTGAGTGATAAGTGGAGACATTTTTTCCATTGGAAAGAATCTCAAGAATTTCCCTGTTCTCTTTTTATTCTTTTTTTTTCCCTTTTGCATCATGTAAAGAGCCTGTTACTGGGGAGGGGGTGGGGGAGGCTGGCACAGGCAGAGGTGAGGTGGCACTTATCTAAAAAAATAGATCCCACTCCATTCCATTCTCACAAGCATAGCCACTCTGGCCCCAAGCTTAAAATTCTGGTTTAAGTTAAATATTCCTCCCTTTCTGCACCCTCTAGTAGCTGGTCCTTAATGCTCCAGTACCTGGCTTGCAAACTGGTTCCCCAAAACTGCAGCCAGCAGCCACCTCAGGGGATTCATTATCCCTTCAGAAGTGGGAAGAGCTGTGGCTCCTTCGGTGTAGTCTGTGATTCTGAGGCTGAATCTGCACCTTTGCATCCGGGCTCACATTTCAGCCCCCTCCATGACCCCTTCAAAAAGAGGAGCAGAACATGCAGAGCTTCATTTAGCAGCTGAGAGAGAAGTGTTTGGATGTCAAATATAAAACAATACCTTTCCAAAAGGGAAAAAGTAGACAAGAGCTGGGAGAGGGCCCCCTTGCCCTTGTCCAACTTGTGACACTGACCTGCCACCATAAAACACCCCAGGCTGCCACTGCCAGAAAGCTCCTATGATATTTGTCATGCTTCTCTGTGCCTCAGCTCTGTTTCAGGTCACTTCTTACACCATTTGAGCCTGTTAGAATTTTTCCCCAAAAGAAACCCGGCCTGCCTTAGTCTGGCCCACCCTGGAGAGCAGCAGGGAGCACCAGTGACCCCTCAGACATGCTCATACTCCCTCCCAGCACTGTCACCAAGGGAAAACCTGCTCTGACAGGCAGCTGAGCATCTCCTGGGCACACACCAGAGGCTGAGGGGCTCCCACACACAGGGGCACATCCCAGCATGTGCCACTGCTGCCCAGAAAAGCTGCCCAGCCCCCTTTGCTCTCCAAGGCACCTCCAGCCCTGCTGCTGGTGCCTCATGCCACAGGGCATCTCTCCCTCTTGGGGCAATAGTGACACTGATAAGCAGGCACCATCCCCAGCCTGGGATGGAAAATATAATAATTGTGCTAAAAAAAGCCCTGGTGCAGTGGAAAGCCAGGCCCAGGGGACTAAACCAAGCAGCCTGGGACTCCAGCTTGCCTGATATGTTCAGAGAGCCGTGGCAGCACACAACTGCATGTACCTGCAGCAATCAGCTGGCTCTGGTCAGCAGCTGCCCCAGCCCAGGAGTGGGGAGGTACAGGGTCCCCACCAAGTGGTCTCCTGACAACCCGGGCTAGCATTAAGCCAACAGGAGTTATTTTAATGGATTTTTAATTTTTTTTTTAAACCCTCATTTTCAGTGCAATGTTCTGCTCCTTGGCTGGGGAAATGTTGGTGGCAGTGAAGCTGGAAGGGTTAGGGTCCTTGCTGCAGAGGGTGCCAGCTCTTCTGGAGAGGATACAAACCTGGGGTCCAACGCTCATAAATTACCTTTTCTCCCCCCTCATCTCCAGTCTGCTGTATGGGGCTGCACATCCTCACCCTCAGGGATACAGTGGGCTTCCCCACTCATACCTCCCATGCCAGGGGAGGAGAACCATGGGGGATAAGAAGGAAAAGGCAAACAAGCCTTGTTTTGAACAGAAGAATAAAGAGGCCGAACCACAGATGAAACATTACCACTTCAAAAGGGTAAAAAATAGATAACAACATTAGTCACCAGCACTTAAGGACCTCCAGCCTCCACAGCCTGAGGGGGCTATGAGGAGCCTTCCATCCTCCACATCCTCCACATCCTCCTCCTGCCTGTTTGTATCATATGGTTTATGACAAAACAACTTATTAAAGGAATTACGCAACTGAGGCCCTAACCCTTTCCATGCTGGATTTTTCCAAAACCTCCCTTGTATCAGGCAATCCTGCTGGAGACACCAGCTACCTGTCACAAGCCCTGTGGTGTGGTCAGCTGTTTTAATGAGACCTCAGCTCTTCAAATGCTGGTCTGCTTTGTTGGGAAGCTGGTTCACATAAGTATGAAGGTAATCCAGGAAAAACACTATCAGTGTGCTCAATTTTGGGGGCTGGCCCTGCCTCTGGAGATGAGCTCTGCTCACAAGGAGGTCCCTCAGTGGAAGGACATCTTTGCATCCCAGGAGGTCACTCAGTGGAAGGACATCTTTGCACCTCACAGGGCAGAGTTGGCTCTGCAGCTCATGGTCCATGTGGGCCACAGGAAACTTGTCCCCTGACAGGGCCCAGTGCTGGCTGCCCTGGAATTACCCAGGAAGGCCACGAGGATCAAGGAAGAATGTGTGAGCCTGTGCATAGGTACCCCCTGCCTTTTGAGGTGCCTTTGGGTGCCTGAGGCTCCCACCCAGGGCTGGCAGATTTGGTCCAGGAGCCACCAGAGCAGCATTCTCTAACAGAGGCAGATGCTGCGGCCTTGCTTCCCCCTGACACACCAGGACACCAGGACACCAGGACAAGCCTCCCCAGGTCACTGTTCCCCACCCAGGGCCCACCACCAGCAGGGACCAGCCCTGCCCTGCCCTGTGCAATCAATTTGGCCTGTGAGGTCTGGGCCAGAGCTCCAAACACCCCTCAGGCTGCCAGCAAGGGGCTGGCACAGGCACTCAGAGCAAACCTGTTCAGTGTGTTGGAGTCAGCCCCAAGAGCCCCAGCACCGTGGCAGGTTTCACACACAGGGTGAAGGGCACATGGCATGTGAGTGTGGGCTCGGGTAAAAACCCAGCTCCCACGTTTGCAAGGAAATCATTACCTGCTGTTTCAGTTCGCTGGTTTCAGACTGGGCTCCAATTTTGTGTGAAACCAATAAAATCACCTGCACAAATCCCACCCCTCTAACTGCAGCCCACTGGGTCATCTCAGCCAGGCTCAATTCCTCTGGTAAACAGCACTCATAATGACAGACACCAGGCTGCTGGAAGCCTCTGCTCACATTTGCAATGTGTAACACAGCCCATGAAAAGTGTATCTCTGTGTAATTAGGAGCGCTCAGGCGGTGACTCAGACATTCCAGTGCACTTTCTTCTTGTCGTTAGTGTGCGAAATCTAACTGCACTCATTTTTTCCAGTGACTTTGGACTTTAAAAACAGCAATTAGCAAAGGCAACTTGTTATCAGCTCCTGTCGGTCGCTCGTCCTCCTGCCAGTCCTGTGCTGGGTTTTGGTCACCGGCAAAGCTTTGGCAGTCATTTCCCCAGACTTGCTTTGGTCCAGAGCACCAGGACAGTCAAGTGAAGAAAATAGGTGCTAAACCGGAAGCCCTTCCATACATCTTTGTGTTAAGCATCTGATCATTCAAGTAGCTCTAGGCTAGGCCCTTATGTAACACAGCAAAGAGCAGATTAGACATGGAATAAAACTTCAGAGACATCATTTTCTCACTTCTCCTTCTGGTTGCCACGAGGCAGGCATCGACAGATGGAAAGTGAAAACGCTGTGCTCTCATGGTTGTGCTTCTGCCGTGTTTTTTATAGTGCCTTTCATCTGTGCTGCTCACAGCTGGCTTTACTACCCCGGCATTGTCACACCCTGCTGCAGCTGCACGAATGGCAGGCTGCTGGTCTCCAGTGCTGCTGCGTGCTCTGCCCTTCCATGAAATGCTTCCAAGGGTGCTCTGGAGCCTGCTGTGCCTTGTGAGGGGCAGGGGAAGCTGCTGTTCCCTCTAGAATGCTGCTGGTCCCTGGATTTTCTTTCCT
Organism: Zonotrichia leucophrys gambelii; assembly: GCF_028769735.1. Classification (NCBI taxonomy): domain Eukaryota; kingdom Metazoa; phylum Chordata; class Aves; order Passeriformes; family Passerellidae; genus Zonotrichia; species Zonotrichia leucophrys. The sequence continues at coordinate 93,165,139 of NC_088172.1, forward strand.
GGTGGGACTGACTGGTTGTGAGACCCCAGCAGAGGAGGTTGAAGGACCAGCATCCCCCCAAAACCTGTGGGGAGACTCTTGTGCAGCCAGCCTGCCCAGGTGAGCCACCACAGACCTGGACTGATGTGTGGGGACAGAAAAACACCCAAGAGAAATACTTAAGTCCACAACATTTTAATGTGAAAAATTGGAGTGGAAATAACAACTTTTCCTCAGACACCGAGGTGGTTCCTGGTGAGTAGATTGTGGTTGTCTGCCATTTGCTGCAGTGAATCTCTGACACACACAGAAAGGTGGGTACTGTGCAAGATTCATGCACACCCAGAGGTTTTTGCTGTGGGAGCAAGGGAGCAAACAGGATCAGGCAGCTGGGATGCAGACAAAAGGCAGGGAGTCTATTTAACCTCCTTGCTCTGCTTTCCTCAGCTCAGGTGGGAGGAACCTCATCAAGAGTTCAAGTGAACCAGCTGCATGTGGTCTGTCCCTGACACCTCCCCTTCTGCCTCCATGGTCTTCATTGCAGTCTTGCCTGTGTGCTCCTCATTCTTCCCATTCACAATTGGGGTTTTTTTCACCAGTTGTGTCACTTGATGTGACTGATGTCCTGCTGGGTCAGGGTTATTTTTGAAGAAATGTGAATTTTCCAGCAAATTCAGCCCACTGGCCCCACACAGAATGGCTGGCCATGGGATCTTTTTGCACTACAGAAGTGGAGGCATTGACATGTGAAGGGGCAAACCCAACAAGCTGAAAGTTCTAAACAAACCAAGGGTGAGGTTCAGCTCCTCTGGATTCAGCTGCTTGAAACCTGGGCAAGCAAAAACATGGAATGGTTTGGGTTTGGAGGGGACCTTTAACATGATCTAGTTCCAGCCCCTGCCATGGACAAGGATGTCTTCCACCAAAGCAGGTTGGTCAGGGCCTCATCCAACCTGGCCTTGAACACTTCCAGGGATGGGGCATCCACAGCTTCTCTGGGCAACCTGTGTCAGTGCCTCACCACCCTCACAGTGAAGAATTCCTCCTAAAATCCAATCTAAACCTACTGTCTCTTTGAGTTTGAAGCCATTCCCCCTGTCCTGTCACTACAGGCCTTTCTGAATAGTTCCTCTCCATCTTTCTTGTAGTACGCTCCCTTCAGGTCCTGGAAGGCTGCAATGAGCTTACCCCTAAGCCTTTTCTTTTCCAGGCTGAACAGTCCCAGTTCTCTCAGCCTTTCCTCTGAGGAGAGCTGCTCCACCCCTCTAATCAACTCCATGGTTATCTCCATCCTCTTGCTGGCCTGAGGACATTCTTTCCAGATAGGCTGTTAAATGATTCACCTTCTGGAGATGTTTACTTCCTTCCATGGAGTACAGCAGGAGACCTAACAAGTACCTCAGAGTAAACTTAAAACCCAGATTTTAATTACAGTGGAGGCAGCTTAGCATGACTAGCCCAGTGCCAGGGTGGGAGCTGGCATCACAGGGTATGAAGCTTTTGGGGTCCTTGCTTCCAGGGTCTGGAGCTTTTGCTGGCTCTCTGGGTAAAACGCAGCCAAATAAACCATTTATTCTTACAGCAGTGGCTCTGGAGATTTCTTCTGATCAGGTTTCCTCAAAAGGGACTGATGCTGCATCACACCAGGATATTTGTCTGTAGACAAATATCTAAGGCTTGTTGGGAGACACAGGTATGGAAAGTCACTGATGAAAAGTCCTTATAAAGAACAAAATACTCAAGTTAAATATGCTACTTCTTGCATTCTGTGGCCAATCCCATTTTACAGAGGTCAGGACTAGTTACAGAGGTTTAGTTGCTCAGATAAGTAAGGCAGAGATAGGAAGTCCTGGAGAAATTGCTTGGGCTGCTACTGAGAAGAAGCAGAAAGGATTCTGTATGGAAAGGAGCACATGGACAGGGTGCAGTCTGTGAAACATGCTGCAGCAAACAGGCGGCTGAGAAAGGCCCTGGAAGGGGCCAGGACAGCTGGGGAGTCCCTCTGGGCGCACCACTGGGTGCACAGGAGCAGGCAGCACGACTTTCCCCTGCCCCATCTGAATGCCCACAGGCTCTTCCCTCTGCCACACAGAGGCACCCACAGCAGACCCAGCCAGGAATCCACATCCGAGTGCTGCAGCTTTGGGCAAATCCCATTTCGGGTCAGCTGAGAGCCCCATGGATAGAGACAGGTCATGAGACTGCCCACTACAAAATCCCTTTGTCCTTGAGTGCCGGGGATAATGGCCCCAGCAGGATCTGCTGAGCCTGGCAGGGACTGAAGAGCCCCTGCAGAGTTCCCCTGGTCCTGCTGTCAGAGCAAGCTCCTGCAGGGAAAGTCGTGCTGCCTGCTCCTGTGCACCCAGTGGTGCTCCCAGAGGGACTCCCCAGCTGTCCTGGCCCATTCCAGGGCCTTTCTCAGCTGCCTGTTTGCTGCAGCATGTTTCACAGACTGCACCCTGTCCATGTGCTCCTTTCCATACTGAATCCTTTCTGCTTTTTCTCAGTAGCAGCCCAAGCAATTTCTCCAAGACTTCCTATCTCCTGATCCGAGCAACTAAACGTCTGCAGCTAGTCCTGATCTTTGTAAAATGGGATTGGCCACAGAATGCAAGAAGTATCATATTTAACTTGAGTATTTTGCTCTTTATAGAGACTTTTCATCCCTGACTTTCCATACCTGCCTTGCCCTCTTGTGAAGGTATCCCAAATCCCAGCAGGTGGAATGTTACTGGATGAAACCCACTGAATTCATGGCAGAATGTGCCAGTTACTCAGGAGGCTGAGCAGAGGGTGAAGCAAACTGTGGACACTGGAGCAGCGCAGGGCACTGAGAGGCAAATATCCCACCTGCACAGACACAGACAGACACACAGACACAGACACACACACACACACAGAGCATCCTTGGCACACTGGAAAGGCTTTTCCCACCCGAGGGAACATGGAAAGCAGCTCCATCTCTGCTGTTTGCCCCACCAGCCACCTTCAGCCAGTTCCCCTCCACATCAGGGGACCCAGCATTGTTGTCACCCGGCCACAAAGCAGGTTTTAAGCAGGGAAGTGTGGCTGCAGCCCTGGTGGCAGCAGGGGTCAGTCCTCACCCCGCAGGCAGCACCCACAGCAGGCTTGGCAGTGCTGGCAACAGCTGCAGTGGAAAAGAGTTGTCAAACACTGCTCAGGAAGGCTCGTGCTTGACAAATATTTGTTGAGCTGATTGTAACCTGCCTGGCTCATAGCTCTGAATGCAGAGTACCTGTGGGGAAGAGCACAAACCCCTGCAGTACAGATACCCCTTTTCCTTGCCCTGGCACAGCTGGAGAAAGCCACAAACCTGAGCCACCTCTTTGCCCCAGCTGAGCTGCTCTCAGCATGCAGAACAGCAGGAGCAGGCTGCTGCATGGCAGTGAGCACACTGGGATTATATCCCCGTGTTTCCCCTTGTGCTGATCCTCATCCTTGTAGTCCAGAGCTAAAGGCACAGGCCAGTGTGACCCGGGAGGAGGTGGGGAGCTGCCTGGCTGCAGCTGGACAAGGCTCTGGCTGCTGCAGCTTGCAGCAGAGATGCAGGCTGTGCATGATCATCCTCCAGCAGGGCACTGCACACAGCCTGTGGCCAGGAGCACCCCTGGGCCAGGGGATGTTTGGGAAGAGGCAGGACACACTCTGGGACATGGAGGGCAGGAAATACCTGGGCTCCTGAACTGGCTGAGGGTAGAATAAAGAAGGAAGCACTGAAAATGAAAGCAGAGCTGCAGTGACATTTTCATGCTTGGCTTCTGACATCCTCTCCCTCTCATACACTTGACTTCCTTGCTTATTTTTATCAGATGAAGCTGATGGTCGCTGCTACGGTAACCCTGTGTGGTTACAGCTCCGGCAGCCACCGAGTGCTCAGTGCATGCTTCCTTTGTGGCTTGTGCACTCTTCCCACCCCTCAGGGCTCTCAGAACACCACGTTTGACTTTGTTGTGCCTCAGCTGCCTGTTGTGGTGGGTGGAGGTTCACCCCTCCAGGCTCTGCTCCCTTGTCCCAGGCCACTGCTATCTGCCATCTCTTCTTGTCCTGTCTTTGCTCTCTTGGTGGGAAAGGTACAGGTCACTGACCCCAAGCATGGGGCTGGAAGTTTTTGTTTTAACGTGGATAGAGCACAAGACAACTTTCACAGAGTTGGTAACTTGGTGTGGGAGAAAAAGCTCTTCATCGACAGGAAAAGGTCTGATTTGAAACAACAACCAAAAAAATTTACTTCTCTTGCTTTGACCCCAATCCTTCCCCTTTTAGCCGTTACAGGGAAGGCAAGACCACAGAACAAAGACATCTCTTTCCCAGCTGGTTTGTCTCCAGTCCTGGCACCCAAAGTGCCCCAGCCTGCTGCCCCAGGCTTTTGGCTCATGCTGGGGCCGTCAGCACAGTCAAGCCCCACACGTCTTTTCCTCCAGGTGAACTTCCACTGAGCAAAAGCTGGGAGCTGCAGAGGTAAGTGTGTGCCCCAGGGAATGTCCTGGCCGTATTTCCAGTCCTTCAGGCATGAAACCATGGAGCCACAAGGAGCTTTGGCAGAGCAGCTCCCCACTATCACACCTCACAACCCCAGCCACAGTGCCCTCCCTTGCTTTGCAGCAGCTTCTGTTCTCTCCATCCCTGCTCACCATCACATGAACACACACAATGCTCCCTCCAGTCCCAGGCATTTCCTGGGTGAAGCAGGTTTCTCTGCACTCAGTTCCTCTCTAGGTGATGGGATGGAGCATCTTCCCTCCCACTCCTAAAGCCAGCACTCATAAACCTTCTTTTGTGTGAGGATGGGTTTGAGCTTAGCTCAGCAGAGCTGCTCTCCAGCCAGGCTTGCACGGCCCTTTCTGCAGGTGGGTGATCACTGGGGCTCTGGAAAATGACACATTTTTAACCCAAGTGGCTCAAAGCCAATGACACTGTGCTTGTGACACTGCTGGCCTCCAGGACAGCCTGGATGGGCCACCATGCTTCAAGGATGTCCCCCACACTGCCCTTCTGCTGCAGAGACATTGACACAGACCCTGCTGACAGTGGGGACACCAGGCAGGTGCATAACTAAACTCTGCTGTGCTCCTCTCACATCCAGACACAGATTTGTGCTGGCCAAACATAAGCAGAAAGGCATCACTTGGACCGTGAAACACCCTGAGCTTTTCTCCTCAAGTAAGGATTTAGGGATAGCAATTCCTCTTGTTTATACAGAGGTGTGTGGTGCTCAGGATTGCTTTTTGAGAGCTCAGAGCATGTGCATTACAGGCTGTTGCTACTCACATCTCCTGGTTCGTTCCAGGTGAGTAGACTTGGAGGATTTTGTTTTAGTTTTGATTGTGCTTCAAGGCATCTGAAAAGCAGATCAGCATCACAAGGATGAAAGCTCCACATCCTCATAGGCTGGGAACTTCCTGCTGGGATTAAAATTGGAAGGAGACAGCTCACCCGAAAGAAAATCCAGCTTCTCCTGTTGCTTGCAATGATAAGGAGACTGGTTACACCAGAACACAACTTCAGCCTGCACAAGGGGACCTGTATCTCAGGAGTGGCTGCTCCCCACATGCAGTGCTGGTGAATTATCTTTGCACTCCCACAGAGCAATAATTTTTCCTGTCTGCACCCAAATGTAGGCAAAGTCAGATGCCAGCAGTTCATGTGCAGAGGTTCAAGTGACGGTGGGCTTGGTGAAGGTGAACAGAAGTGGATGCACACTGAACACTACAAATGAAATGTCTGGGAGAGTGAGCACAGGCTGAACTAAGCAGGACAGCAGAGCACAGCTTGCTGTGTCATCACTTTCAACTACAGGGCAAAGCTGGAGGAGGACAAATGCCTCAGGTTTAAACGTTACCCAAGAGGAACATTGTTCTGTGTGCAAAGAAAGGTCCTTATGCCACCCATCATTCCTCTTTGGGATGATTAAGGCTCAGCCATTCAGCACCAAGCCCATTTTCATTTGATGATCCAAGCTCCAGTTTGGCCACAATAGTTGGAGTTAGAGAGCAGGAAAGAGCCTCCTTCCCACCAGCACTGCTCCAGGCAGATACAAGGCAGACCCCCTGGCTGAGCAAGCCCCACTCAGGGCCAACCCTTCTGGTCTCACCCCAAAACAGGATGATACATCAGGATTCATTCTTCATTCTGATGTGAGCCTGAAAAACCTGCTGGTGCGCAGCACATAGAAGCAGCAGACAAGTTCAATGTGTTTGCACTTTCCCTAACCAGTGCTGTAATTTTGAACAAAAACGTTCTGGGTCAAGAATAAACATCTTTGCTGATTTCAAACCAGCACATCTGGTCGTCTTGCAGCAGCTTCTACAAGGCAAGCAACTGTGCCTGAGGAAAGGAAGACATCAAAGCACCTCTGCTAGAGGCTGACTGAAGAAAAGGAGAGGTCAGCTTTAATATTGCATTTGTTCCCATGGCATAAAATATCCATGAGGGTTGAGCAGGATACAATTCATCTCCGAACTGTGGGGCTCACACTGAGCATGCCCTCAGTTCAAGCATTTAATGGAAAGGTCATTAGTTAGTGTATTTAAACTAGTCTCATGTAAACATAACACTCCAGCCTCAGCTGGGCTTGTTTGCCTAGGTTAGATTAGAGTGTTAGCTGCCAAATCACAGGAACTTCTATCCACGTACCTTAAAGATATGGGTATTCCAGGGTATTTGCTTCTTATCTCCGGGTTTTAGTGGAAAATTTAATCCCATTAAGTACACAGCTTGAATTACTGAACCCTGGCGTGGTCAGACTCCTACAGCCAGAACAGTGCCTGAGTACCAGAGCAGCTCAGAGTCACACTCAGAAATGCAGCTGAATTTCTTTTTCCTTACTTACTTAGAATACTAAGGAATTTCTCCTTACTTGAGGAGAAAATTCCCCAGCAGCAGCATCACAAACTGCAGCACTGGTGAGTGCCAAGGCAGCTGCTCAGGCAGAGCTGACCCCTGGAGCCAGCGTGGCCAACACAGACAGCCCTGGGTAGCTCAGCTGAGACCTACGGGCACCCAGCAGGGCAGGGCTTGTCTTCCTGAGTGCTGCTCAGGGCAGGGAAGAGCATGCACAGGGAACATGACTAACAGCAGCTGTGAATAGTTTCCACTCTCCATTACTTCATGCTCTGCAAGGTTAGGTAAGGGGGTAGATGTAGATGACAGATATAAATACAGATTTTTTTTTTTTTTTTCAGGAATAAATAAACCAGAGCAGCAGTTTGCTGCAGCCTTCCAGTCAGCAATGAGCAACCACAGGAAGATGGAAGGCAAAGGTGCTGCCACCTCAAAGCTGACTTAGGTTTCCAATGCCATAGGGCCAGCCACCATTATAAAACCAGCAACTCCAGCTGATAGCCATGACCTGGAAGGTTGACCATCCCACCCCACTTTCACAGTAAAAACAAAGCCAGTACATTTGGAAAGCATTTTCAAACTTTATTTACAACTGTCACAGTGACAAAAATGTAGTTTGAAAAAAATGCTAGCTTCTCCCTGAGGCTCAAAAAAGAATTACAGAAATATAGAATGTATATCATACAACAGGAGTTTTACTGGAGTGCTTTGTTCTTTAGATACGTTCAACAACAAATAGAAATATACACAATACTTCCAAAAAAAGGATGCTGACAGAAATATGCAAGTCTTTAGGGCAGACAGCAGGTCTGAAGTCCAAGGATTGCCATCTCACTGCTGCCCACATGATAACATCTTTGATATAGAGCTTTGACTGGGTGGTACAGATGGTAGAGACCAATAGAGAGTAACACTCAGAAATAAGACAGCTGGCTGGTATGCAGGTGTACAAGCTCACTCCAGTAAGACAGCAAGACTAGAACAAGTGTTACAGACACAACAGCTGAATCCATTGCTAGAGGAAATGGTATCACCACATCATGGCTGTTCAGTGATCACCCATCCAAGGTGGGCAGGGAGTGTCTGACTGGGTCTGCGTGGCTGGACCTGAGGCCAGCTGCAGTGTAGGAACACTGAATTTCTCCTGCTTTGTGCTAACTCCTCTCCAAACTCCCATCCGTCCAAAAATAGTTACACAGCTGATAAATTATTGCCATTATGTTGAAACACAAGCAAGACAAGACTAAAACAATCCTGCCAATACGTTAAAAGCAGTTCCCAAACCCCACCAGCGTTTAACTACTCATGAGGTATTAAAAATACAAATACACACATGTCCAAATAGATTTTAAAAATGGAACCAGTTATAAGCAAAGGGGGGTGGCATTGGGATTATTATGGAAGTTTGGTTAAGGCCTTGACATTTCTTTTCCTCTTCCATGACCCCAGATTTGGTTTAGGTGGTAACTGCTCTCATCCTATCCCAAGACTGACTGGCTCCCAAGCTGGTCCCCAAAGCTGCAAGACCACCCCTCCTTTCCAGGGAAGCAGCAGGTTACCTTGTCTGGCAGCAGACTGGCCTTCTCCTTGAGGCAGGATATCGTGAAGAGAGGACAAACCCAGACCTCACAAGCCAGTCTGCACCTCATGAAAACAACCATGAACGTTTCACCCTCACTAAGAAGCAGGAATGCATCTCGTCTCAGGACACCCAGGCTAATCCTCTCCCAGCAGACCCCATCCTGCAAACCCCACTGGTGATCCACACTAGATCTGGTGTTTTGTCTTTGAATGACCCCCAGGTCTGGCAGCCCCCCTCCCAACACTCCCACCAGCCTGTCCTGCACTGAGGAGGCCCTGCAGTGCAGAGCTGGAGGAGAACCCCCCACCCCAGCCCTCTCAAGCCCATTGACCAGCAAGTTAAGAGACACAAAACCCTACAACTTCAAGGACACCGAGGCAAGGAGGCATACATCTCCACCCTTAGGCTTGGGGCACTGTACAAGACGAGACCACCCACAGCAGCCTCAGCAAACAGGAGAGAAAAATCTGAGGTGTTCAAACCTACATGAGCTCTTGCTGCAGACAGAAGCACCTTTTTACATCTGATGCACACCACCTCACGCTCACCACCTGCAAGATAAGCTAGGGCGTTGCAGGAGAGATGACAAGCAGCAGCCTAATGCTATCCTGCAAATACAGCTGCTCAGCATTGAAGAGTCTAAAGGCAAACAGGGGGACAAAGTAACTTTGGGGAAAGTGGCTGGAAAACAGGCTCAACAGCGAGAGCAAGAAACCAGACTACTCCTATGGACGCTCACCTTACCCTAGGAGGTGCCGCACCAGGGAGAGCTACAGGCCCCTTGTCACTAGGTCATTTAGCCATGCTTCGCTACGGACACCCTTCCACCCCCCAGCACACAAAATGGAAGCTGTAAGAAAGGCAAATCTGAGATATTTTGGCTCTGTTCTCATGCTTTTAGCCAGAGGCAGCTCCCAGCCAAACGCTGCCACCTCCAAGTTTCCTCCCCCTTCCCGAGCTCCCCCCTCAGCAGTCCTCGTGTGGTCACCCTCTGCCATGTGCTTGGAATTTCACTGCTGCCTCCGCTTCGGAAAAATACAGATAATGATCTCGAGAACAGCAAACATTTCTCTGCGTTACTTCCTTCCTTCCTCAGGAGGTCTGGTGACACCGAGGGCTTCAGTTCTCAATACAGAGAATACAAAAAAACTAAGATCTCGCAGGTGCAAAATTGAACTTGTCTTATTAAAAGACTTTCAAAGAAAGTGTGGCTCTTCCTTCAGAAGGGTGCAGTCCCTTGCCTTTCCTCGGACGCCATTTATTGCTCCTTGTTGTCCTTCTTTGCGTCTTCACAGTTTTCTTCCTCCTCCTCCTCCTGCACAAGGAACTCCTCGGGCGGCCATCTGAGCTCTCCGCTCTCCACGTCGCCCTCCGTGGGCTCCACCACGATGGAGGGCAGGCGGTCCTTCAGCTTGCAGTAGCGATCAAAGTCCGAGGGGTCGGGGAAGATCTGAAAGAGCCAAGGAACACGCTGTCAGAGGGGCTGCGCCCGCACAGGCTCGGCCAAAAACCCAGCTCCAGACACTCAGGTCTCCAGGGCAGGCTAGTCTGGACACAGAGTCAACCACTGAGCGATGGGAGCGCTCCTGGAGTTGTCAATAACCTTTTCCAGTCTCCAAGTAATGGAAATGAGCCCTGCCCAGGAGGCTCCCGAAGCACGCGCTTGCTTGGACAGCGCTCAGTAAATAGGCACCTGCCCTTTTGGATATTTATCCAAATGCCTCACCCCCCCTCCACCCCTGCTTTTGCATTAATGCTCGTCAGTCTGCACACAGAGCTCCTCCATCAGAGAATCTGAGATCTCATTTCCTGCTGCTGGTCAGGCTGCACATCAGAAGAGGCTTGCTCTCCAGGCTCTGCTGCTGAGGAGGCTCATGGCAACCCAGGGCTAGCTCAGCCCAGACCCCTGCAGCAAGGGCCTGTGCCTGGTATCACTCCAGGGCCACAGGGCCAGCCTGAAACAGCTCAGCTGCATGTTAGAGATAATTCTGGCAGCACTCCGCACACTACAGCTACCAGACATCAGCAGTGAAACTCAGCAGGACACTCATTTTATGGAAGGACTGGGGACTAGAGTATATTTCTTCAGGAAAGGGGCACCTGTGGCACACCTAGCAGTTATGCACTGTACTTCCCATGCAGTGAATACAAGGACTCCTGGATCTCCAGCCCCTCAAGGTGCACCTTTCCCAATCCCTCCCACCCACTGCTTGCCACGTGGATGCACAAGCTTGTGCAGTGCAGGGCCCATACTCACTGGTAGTGCCAGTGATGCACACTTTGATCCTACCAGGAACTGAGGCAAAGTGTGAGTAAAGGGGAAAAAAACCTGCTGGTGCAGTGTTATCAGCAGCTTTGCATGACTAGATTGCAATATGAACAGAAAAGTTGTGTTACTTGTGGGTAACCTGCTGGAGAACACCTTCAAACCCCAGCTCATCCAGAAGGGAACTGGATGGGTGATAAAAAGGTTATCACTGCTGGGTGATAAAATCCACTTGCTACATCAGACCTCATGGTTAGTAGGCAGAAGATTAAACAACCACCACCTGCTATTTCAAACAATTTTATCAGTGTCCATTTCACATCAGAGTTGCATTTAAACACCCCAAAGAAGAAAATGACAAAGTGCATTTTCCCCTTGAGGTTGTAGGCCAGGTGAGAAGTCATGTGGCTGTACTTTGCTTTGAACATCACCTACATTCCAGTGAGTTCCAAGAACATCCTTGCAGGGAGCAGCACTGCCAGCCTTGGCCTCAGTCTGAGAGCAAGATCTCATCTGCTTTGATCTCTGTGGTTCCAGTTACAAAAGCAGGCTCCCCATCCAGGAGCCCTGAGCATTAACCATGAAGCCTCATTCTCCTTGTGCCAATCATCTGGGCACTCCCCACCTTGGGAAGGCCTGGCCACAAGAAACGAAACAACATCCTATCTGCTCCTTCAGCCTAGCAAATATTAGCTACAGCATCACCTCCTTGGCCATACTCAGGCTTCCACTGTTCATTTTTCCTTCACACCCAGAGCTTTGTGGCAATCAGATTGGGAAAGCCATTGGGCTGCTGCCTAACACAAATTCAGGCAAGGGAACAGAAAGAAATGCACGAATCAGGGGCTGTTTGCACGTGATCATCTGGTCCTGGGGACAGTGGTGCAAGACTCCAGCTCCCACCATCCATGTTTTTAAGGTGCACAAGAGCAGCTGAGGTCCCCTGAATGCAGCCACATCAACCTGGGCATTGCAGCGTGAGCTGCTTGCTATTAGTCACTCTCAGCACCAGTGAGACAGCAACTGTTTCTTGGAACTTTGTGGCTTCTGCTTGGCCAAACAAAATCAGTTCAGGCACACACTGCATTACTGAAAGTACAGTCAGTGGCTCTTAAGCATCAAGTTATCTAAACCCAGGATAGGGAAAAAAACACTCTTGACATTATATGGTTTAGAAAGTTGCAATGGAAAAAAAGTGTGGTTCAAGAGGTTACATAAGCTGATAATGTCATGAAAATAGCCTCCTATGGAAGAAAAATAGCAGTATAATAATTAAACTAACCTTTGCTGCTATTATTTTAAGCACATTAGGTCAAATTGGAGCAATTTCTTTGAAAATAGCCTGCCAGATTTTTTTTCCAGAAACTAAGTAGTAGTCATTTCCTTACAAACAAATATCCGCAAAATGTGGTGTGCAGCTTTTTTAATAATAAAAAAAAACCCTAGCACAATCTTATCTCAAACAGCTGCAGGACAGGCCAAACCCAAGAAGGTCAGGATTTTTTCCACTAAGTCATGCTTTTTAATCGTTGAGGCAGCATGAAGGGAGATGTTGCAACTGCACTTTGAAGGGGCGTGGACAGTCAATGGAAAAAACACAGAAAGGCAGATTTCCTCCAGTGTGATGGGCAGGGTGACAGCAGGCCAAGCACAGGGGCCCAAGGAAAAAGGGTTTGAGACTTAACTGTACATGTGGGGAAGCCAAGTGAGAAGGTTAACCAAACCAGCCTCCCCCCTCCTCTTCACAGAAAAAGATAAGCAAGCAGCAGCTCTCTCTGTCCTGTTCCAGTAGGGCCATGCTGCATTTGCTGTAGACCTTATTTATCTGGTCCCACTCCAGATTTAGACAATGGGGAGAAAGAAACCTCCCTAATTTACAGCAAGCTCCACAGTGGGGATTGCACAGCTCAGCTCTGACCTGGGAGCTCTGCACCCTGTGGCACAGCAGCACCTGCCTCCTCCAGGCCTTTCTGCTCCCGTTATCCTGCCCAGGGCTGTGGGAGGAAGGCTCTGCACCTCCCTCCCCACAAACAGAGCAGGAGCCATGGGTCAGCTTCTCCCTCTCTGCATGACAGGGAGCCACCTTGCACACAGCTGAGGCAGGCACCTTCCCCTGGCAAACCTGCTCACTTGGTGGGGGACAAGTGACAAGCAAGTGGCTGTGATGGCTGCCTAAAAGCAAATTTGCAGCAACTCAGAGGCATCTTCCACCCCTTCACTTGCATGATACAGCTGCAACTGCTCCCACACAGAGCCCCAAATCCTGGCAAAGGAGAGACACATCCAGTACCTCTAGATCCACAGAGGACATGCATGTTGCTTCTTACACCACTCAACACATCTTCTTGCTAACAGCAAGACTGGTTTTTACAGGCCCCTTGGGATTTCTGTCTGGGAACTGCTCTCCTCATGAACTTATCCAGATCACACACAAATCAACCAAACTCTTGCCATGCAGCTGGAAAGGGCAGGGAAAAGCAGAACTTGAAACAAAAGCTTGAAATGATTTTAGGACGATCATGTTTGCCTCTGTTTCAGATGATCCAGCTCTACTATCCTTGGATGAAGTCCTGGCAACAAGAACGGAAAGTTTTCATTGCCCTGGGGAGGCTCATACCCTCTCTCAGCATTCACAGGGATGAAGAAACACCAAAAGCAGGAGAGATGTCAGGCAATTTAGAAGATTAGCTCAGCACTACCATAATCCAAGTGACACTTGTAAATCCAAAACAACTTCCACATGTGTACTCCATACCAACACCCATAGTTAAAATGCCTGTCTCCCCTCCCATGGGGCTGAAAAGTATTTAAATTGTATTACAGGGAGACTAAAGCAATGACATCTTTCCAAATTAAGTTACTGGTTTGGGGGAAAGCTTTGCTTGACTGTGGTAGCTCTAGACAAGACTGCAAAGTCCACACTGGGAGACATCCCACTTCAGGCACAGGATACATCACTCATCCTCCTTGGACTGAAGGGCTGAATTTTGGGGCTCTTCAGCAATATCAATATTCCAAATCCCAAATCAGCATTGAAGTTCTGAAAATAAAAGTTTAGTGCCACTGAGAAGCATGGCAAGCTCCTTTCAGGAAGTGCTTTGGTCATCTCTCAGTGGCCTCTCTGGAGGGCTCCTCCAGCCACAATGTATACATTTACTCACACAGCAGTCATGACTCAAAAACGAGCTCCAAGGATGCACACGGCAGCTGTGACTCAGGTTGATGAGCCACAACAACTCCCCAGCCACAGAAATACTGCCCTGGCTCAGGGCATGATGTCAGGGAAACTTCCTACATCTAACCATTTTCCCTCAGAGTAACAAGGCATCAAAGTACGGTGGAAAAACCACACTCTGAGGTGTTGCTGCTCTGTCCTCAGTGTGGATTTCAGTGGAAGACTCGTGCACAGCATAGCTGCCAACATGATTGCTTTTTTATCTGTTTATCCCATATCCTGCTTCTGTCCTCACTGAGGTCCCAGACCCTGGAATACACATTGACTCTGTCCATTAATCTTGTCTAGCAGCCGTGCTTGCTATCACCACCTTTTTGCAGCCTGGTCTCAAAACCTTCCACAGCAGCAAGCAGCACCTCTGAAGGACTTCCCCTGCACAAATCAAAGCTGCACAGACATGAAGCACCTGACAAGAAAACAATTACAGAGGAAGTTCAATTTCCATTGAGCAAACAGCCCTTGGGGCAGTAACATACTGGTGGTCCAGTTTAACTGGAGGGATCCAGCACACACAGCTCCCAGGGAAAGCCAGTACTTCCTCAGGGCTGGTGAGGAGGTGTTGCACTCACCAGAAATGACTTCCCCAACACCAAGCTTTTGGCACAGCCACTGGATAGAGCCTTAAGCCTATTTACCCAGATTCAGGCACTCTGACGTGATTGCCAGCGAGCTGTGGCTGTGATTAACCCGCACAGATCCCAGCATGATGCGATCACCACCTAAAGAGCTCAAGCTCCCCATGACAACCAAACCTCAGCTGAGGGCACGAGGCAAGCCCAGCCTCTGCAGGCCACTCTCCTGCAGGGGAGCCTCAAGGAGCAGCAAGCCACCTGCCAGCCAGCCTGCAGCAAAGCAGCACACTCAGCTCAGAACGCACACTTGGGGCATTAAGGCACTTTCAGTTGTGCTCAGGCCCTGCTCCACTTCCAAGAAGCAAGGTAGGACTGCAGTCAAGGCACTGTTTTGACAACAGCTCCACGAAATGATTAATTCAGCCTTGGTTTCAGCGGCATTGTTCGTGCTGCTGGGAGACAGCACAGAGGACAAGCTGGCAGAGTGCTGATGAGGCTCTTCAAAGCATGGGTATTTCTGGGGCTGGGAAGCAACAAACAGTGCATTGGCCCTGGCTGGCAGCAGAAGCAGCCTGGCTCGCTGGACACTGCCAGGCAGGGAGTGTGTGAAGCCCTCCACAGCCACATCTGTTTGCAGCAGGGGCAACTTGAGCCATCAGCTGCATTTCAATGAGTTTTTTGTTTAGTAAGTCCCATGGGAATTATGGGACATCTATTAAAGATCCAGAAATAGCTTCTCACTGCAGGCACAAGACCCAGCATGACATCATCTCTTCAGTCACATCTTCTGTTTTGTCTGTGCTGCCCTGTTCTGAGACTCATGCCCCAAATTCACCACTCACTTCTGCTCAGGCCCTTGGAATCTGAACCATCTTCAGGGGGATCAAAAAGCAGCTTGCTGTCACAAATACAGTAATAAAAGCTGTCTTACAGAGGATGGTTTTGAAGTTAGCAAGCTAGCTTACAAACATTTTACATATTAACTGGAAAAAAGGCAATCCCATGGTGAGAAAGCATGTTTGCCTTAAGCCTATGGAAGAACTCAGTTAATACTGGTATTCCTTCTGCAGCCTGAGTTTTCACTATTGAGCAGTGATGACCAGCCCAGCAAAGGGCACAGTGCTTTATCAGGGAGGAGAGTGCAGACCTTCAGCTCATGTCTAGGACAGACAGACACGCAAGTGGGTGGAAGATTCAGAAGAACGAAGTCAACAACCCAAGCTCCCTTCACAACCACTGAGACACAGAGGAGCCAAGAAGTTCAGTGAACTCCTCAAGACAGAGGAATCAGATTGCTAAAGTTTATAATCAGGGTATGAGCTTGCTTCCTCAGTTTACTTCCAAATAAAACAAAAAAAGACTTTGAAACAGTTGTCTAGGTAGGACAAGTCTGTCTGCAGCAGGAACTGATGTGCTCCAGAATTCCAGCAGTGCTGCTGGGCTGTACCACCTCCTCTGGTCCAGACAGTTTCATGCCTGCCTCTGGTGGAAGAAGCAGCCCCCAGTTTGAGGCAGCATCCTGCTGACCAACTCCCAGGCAGTCCCTGCTCTACACAGCATGAAGGGGGAAATTTTGAACCCCAGTTTGAGGTCATCTCTGTAGTAAAATGAATTCAAGTTCTGCTAAATGAACAGGACAATTTTAAAGCTAAAAGCTTGATTCTGGCTCCACTTTTTATTTTTTGCCTCTTGTAGCCAGCCAAGGGCTGTTCCACTGTGAGTGCCTGACTCTGCAGATGAGTGGAGGAAGATGCTGCAGCTCAGAACAACAAGCCTCAGTGTAGGAGCAGTCATGCTCCATTAGCCCTGTCTGGTTTTAAGTTATTGCACTACAGCTCTCAGACAAGCATACAATTTTCCATGTACCAAACTCTCTCCATCAGCAAGATGAGGCACAAAGTGCCAAAGTCTGAGGTAGAACAAAAAGTCCATGGTGCTATTTGCATCAGATTTGCCCTTGCTGGTCTCAGCTGACTTTTCAACCCTTTAAGGATGCTTTCAACTTACCTTGACTTACACTGTGACATTCTCAGCCCAGCAGCCAGAGAAGGAAGGCTGGATCCTGCTCCCCAATCCTCTTTACACTAACCTGATTTAGAGGCAGACCTCCTACACAGCCCACACACTACTAATGCCATAAGGGTCGTCCATTTCAACTCCTCTACTCTTGCTGCCACCACTCTTCACCACATCAAGGTGAAGTTTTCCTTGCAGGCATTTGAAAAACAATTATCTACCACTAGACCACTAAAGAGAGCAGATCCAGGATGCAGAAGCCCTGCACAGATATGAGTCGTCAGCTTTTATGACTCACATGTTCAGGTGATCCACTCAAAACCAAACAGTCCTGTTCCCCAGTTGGCCAAAGCAGGCTTTATCAAGGTCATTAGCACCTGGGGAAGAACCTCACTGAAGTGATCATTAGAACAAGCAGGGCACCTGGATTCTGCCTCTCCCTGGGAATCTGGATGGGCAGATTTAGGCATTTGACCTGACTGGGTTAAGCCTCTTCATAAGGTGACCCATAAAGGCAGCCCTTGCAGGTTACTTTGATTGCTTCAGATTTAACAACTGGCATTGCCTCTGCACTCTGTAAAGGAGGAAAGAGAGGCTGCACACTCCCCACTAGCTCAACTGCTGAAGCACAGCTATGAACCAAACAACTTGCATTATCCAGAGCCAGAATCCTGACTGAAAGAAGGAATGCATCCCCTTTTCCTCTACATTCTGCTGGAGGCCTCGGTGGTGGCCCAAAGTTCAGTCGATTTCATGCTCCAGTGCACTGCTGCTGCCTTGTAGTTCCCTTTTCAGACAAACATTCAGCACCTCATCTGAATGCACACTTGGAGCAAATGCCCCCGTGCAGATTGTGTAACATCTGCAAAGGACAAAGCCTGCATCTGGATGTGCTGGTAAGAGTCACCCGACACACAGAGCAGATGCAAGTCGTCTGCCAGCATCCAGAATCTGTGTCAGAGCTCATCACCGAGCCTCCTGGAAGTAAGGAAAACCATGGAGCTGGGAAGCTAAGGTGCCTAACTTGTGCTGTGATTAACTACAGGCTAGGAAATGAAAGGGATGTTAAGACTAAATCTAGCTGCAGACCACTTCTTCATTGATCTAGAGATGAATAGCTAACTACATTGTTCAGAAGTTTCAGAATGAATGCAACTCGTGCCTCCAGGTACCGAAATCTCCAGTGACATTTCACGGCTCATTTAGGCTGTGTCTGCCCTCACCGTCTCTCACAGAGGATTGTTAACCCTTTCAAATGGACACGTCGGTCAGGAAAATCAAGAACTAGATCAAAAAAAATGTGGATGCCATATAAACAGCATCCTCCTGCTCTCAGCAGATCAGCTGTATGCTGTGTTACAAAGATCTCATGAGCCCTCTCAGCCCAGTGAGTGCCATGAATCCTTCTTTAACCCATCTCCTACCGAGCCCCGGGAATGCTGAATGAGCAGGGGCTCGGTCACTTCAAAACAATTGAATCCTCTGCCAGCCCGCACTGATAGCGAGGGATATTTTAGACAGCCATCTCCTGCCAAGCAAGCATTCCAGTCTGTTGACTAGTTCTCACTACTGCAAGACCTGCCATTAGGTCAGGCTATGGAAACGTGCGTTAGACCAAGCTTAACAGTGTAGCCCAGGCAATTCCACACGGGATTAGTGCCTCAAGCGCCAGCCAAACACTCACCTGATACGACAGCCCATCCTTGCGGGGGCTTAGTCCGATCTCATCCATGGCTGGGGTGTTCATCATCACTTCAGTCATTTCAGCGGATCTCAGATAATCAGAGCTAGAGACAAAAGACAGCATTCCAGTGATCCGAGGGGCTACGGCAGGACCGAGCACGATTCAAGCAGCGAAGCGAGCAGCGGAGACTGTAGGCAGTCTATTTCTGGTCCCTTCCTTCCTGCCCCCCCTTGGAAGGCAGCGGAAAAAGCTCAGTCCCTCGTAAGCTGGAGCTGCATCCAATGCCCTGGGAGCACCTCCCCGGCTCTGCCCCAGGAGCTCCAGCACAGCCGGGGACGCTCCGGCAGCAGCGCCTCGCTGTTAGCTCCGCTTCCCTCAGCTCTGCCCCGCGGGGAGAGAGGGGGGAAGTAAAAACCCACACTAAATAAAGTGCAAGCGCGGGGGGCTTGGTTTTTCTTTCACTTTTTTTTTAAATTTTATTTTATTTCTCAAGCCGGTGCGCTTTAGCTCCCACTGACTTATTTTACAACCTAGGGGACTCCCACGCCAGCGGAGCGCGCGGCGCCAATTCCAGCTCGGCTCTTCCAGCCTTAATGGAATTTCCAGCGCGAGAAAAGTGAACTGAACTCCCTCCCGCAGCCGCTCACCCGTCCCGCTACCGCCCGCCGGCCGGGGAACCGCCGCCACCGAGCCGCTCCCCGGGGCCCCTCGCCGTCCCGCTCCCCGCCTCACCCCGGGGCGGCTGAGGCGGCATGAGGGGACATGGTCGGCTGAAGGGGCTCGGCCTCAAGCGTCCCCCCGCCCGCCCTTCACGGGAAGCGCCCACTCACCAGGGCAGGGGACACAGCACAGACATGAAGTCCCAGCGGAGGCTGCCCCGGGCAGGGGGTGGTGGAAGGGGCACCCAGGCGCTGCGGGACGATGCGCGGCGCTACCGGGGAACCGAGCAGGGTCCCTCACGCCTTGGTCGCCACCTCCGCTCTGAGCCCCGCGCTCACCGCCGCGCCGCCTTAAATGGCCCCGGGGGGCGTGGCCCGGCTCCAGCCCCGCCCATTCGCCTGACGTCAACTTTTTCATGAATGGCCTCGGCACCGCCCGCGGGGGGACGGTGTGGGGGGGGGGTGTCTGTCTGTCCGTCCGTCCCATGTCCCCGCCACAGCCACCCCGTGCCGGACGTTCCCAGTGCAGGGAGGTCAGAGCGGTGTGTTCCCGCTGTCCCGGCCCGGGCCGAAGCGGGGTGCGGCCCCTCGGCTCTGCTGCCGGCACCCCGAGCATCGCCGCGGCTGGCGCTGGGTGTCACGGAGCGGAGCGGGTCTCAGGCGCGGCCCCTTCGTGGCGGTGGTGGCCGGGGACACGGGCAGGGACGGCAGGTGCCCAGAAGCGGCAGCGGCCGCCCTGCCCCGCTCCTGCCAGCGCCCTCCGTGCCCCGCACCGCCGGCGGGGGTAAAAGCTGAGTGAGCAGCTTCAAGGGGCCCAGTTATATTTAGCAAAACAATGTGAATCAATGACGGGAAAGCGCAGGAGCAGAGGGAGAGGCAAATCCATTCGCTGCCCGGGCAGCGTGAGCACCGCGGGCAGCTGTAGGTAAAGCACAGTTCCTGCATTTCCCTCCCAACGTGAAACTTCTGGAAAGCAAAGTGCATCTTTGGGAGAAAGGCCTGGGCATCCCAAGCTCAGCATGACTCCCTATGTTGTGCATGGATCTGCTGGTGTTTGTACACCCTAAGGAGCAGGCTGTGTCCCGAGGCACGTGCCACGGGACGGGCCGGGCTCTCCAAGGCTACTGAGAGATGCTCAGGGCCTTTGGGGACAGTTCCCCCCTCTGTTTGCTTTCCCAGGGATGTTGCTGTATGCTGGCAGGTGAAGTTTAGTGCTGGGACTGTTTGGATTCCACCTGTTGCTCCATGCTGCTGCTCAGACTTTGCCAACACGGTGGATAACCAAGCACACACTTGCTTCTCCTGTTTCCCTCAAAGGCAGAACACTCAGCTGCTGCCCTGCTTCACACACATGTCCATGCACGGGCAAATACGTGCTATTTGCCCCAGTATATAAGTGCTAAAAAAGCACAAGTTCAGTGTGTCTGAAGGAAAGCTTTGCCCTCAGCTCCACTGATCTACCCTCCAGACTGTGTATGAGTGTGTACATCCCTACGTGCATGTGTTTCCTCAGAGCGGATAATTTAATCTTCTTAGATTGATATTATATAATGTGAGCGTATGTGGGTGTTTCACATCAGGCTGCAGCAAGCTGCTGCTTTGTGCCACACTGGAATGAATCACAAGGAGTCAGTCGAGCCCCTGCAAGCGTGTGGAAATTCAGGTGGGTGGCAGTGAGCTCCCTGCAAAGGGCCACCAGTCACCTTCCACAGGGTTAAAGGGAGGGAGGCAGCAGAGGGGACTGGGTGCACACAGTCCCTTTGCCCTCCTTGAGCCCCCTGATGACAAGGTTTGGAGTCAGGGAGAGGAGTAAGAAGACAGCCAAGTCTCCAAAGTGCTGGGGAAACAGCTTCCCTCTGTTCTGCTGGCCTGTCCACCCAGACCCCCTCTCCCTGCTGCATCCCCTGGGACACACTTGTTCACATTGGCTGTCTTTGCTGATTTCTCCACTATAGAACACAAAGACTTGACTTGTAAAATGCTTTTTTTGATGCTGAACAGCCCAGGCCAGTGCCTGGTAGTATGTGCAGAGGCTGGGAGACCACTCTGGGAGAAGGAGAGAGACAGGGTGCTGCTTCAGTCAAGTCTCTTAAAATTAATTTTCCAGCCTGCCCCAAGCGCTTTCTTCCCCCACCACGTCCAGTTAAAACGTGGGACATGAGATGGGGACATAATTCCCTGGGATGTTTCATCTGAAGCAACCCTGCCTGTGTCCCTCAAACATATACACACCTGCTATGGATTTCCTGGTGGTGTCTGCACAAAATAAAAGCTGATGAAAAAACCCACATGCCCCAGCCCCAGGCCCTCTTGCACCAGGCCCACTGATTTGTCTCTCTGAATGCCTTCCTATGCTCAGCAGGGCTTGAAGTTCAAGGTTTTCCCTCTTTGGGAAGCTCATTCCTTTAAGTATATAATTTTTGATACGTCAAAGTCCCTGAAGGAGGTCAAGGGACAGAAATGGGGCTCAACCTCTCCTCCATCCAGCCCCCATGGCTCCTGCAGCCACCACTGAGAAAAAGCAGCTCACATCAGCCCTTTGCCAATGTCCTCTGGGCTCTGCCTTGCCATCTTGGCTGTCAGGGGAAAATATTCGAGTTTTTACCTAGATAAGTGCCGTTCAGGGGGTGTGAGAGGGATGACACCGAACTGTGCTGAGTCTATGTGTGTGTCTGTGCTGAGTACACAGATTACTTCCCAATGACTGGGTGAGAGCATGGGCCCTGGGCCTGGCCAATTCCCATCCGGAGGCCTGGGTATCCGTGCTTTTATTGGCTCCAATCCACTGAGATCTATCCGTGTGATTAACCCTAAATGTGTTAACAGCCCTTTAGAAAGCACAGGCACACCTCCCGTGATTCCCATCAGTGATTCCCATCAGCCACACTTGGCTGCTCCCCTGCTTCGGGGTGGTTCCTGTGGCCACCAGGGTAAGGTTCTGTGGGTGAGCTGTGCACCAGGAACGCTGCACCTTTGTCCCTACCCTTGGGGGAAGTCTTGCTGAAGGCATCCAGGTGTCCCAGGGATGGAAGATGTGTTATAAGCCTGGGAATGCGTTCTCCATGCAAGGGAGTTGTCCTATAACAAACAGCTCCTTCGGCTTTACTTGTCCAGCCAGGTGTGAACAGCTGGGGTTGCAGAGGTGAGCAGGAGGGGCTGTTGTACCTGCGGCTCCCACCTTGCTAAGAACAAGCTTTCCCCTTTGGATAAGCCTTTATGTCATGTCTAGGCTGAAAATGAGGGAGCCCAATTAACCCTTGAGCTGCTGAGCTGCCACGTTGGAAATGGCATGTCCAAGCAATCAGTTTTCATTACATCCCAGATCCTAAAATCCCCAGTCGTCACTTCTCTCAGAGCACAAAGCAAGAGGAATTTCCTGCCATCCATGAGCTCACAACCACAGAGCAGTACATGGGAGCAGAGAATAAAATGGGATTAGCTCAAACTCTTTGATCACAAATGAGAATGAACCCCTCTGCTCATTCTCTGCTTTATTGATAGGAGCAAGATACAAGCATTTCAAATTGCTATTTTTTTGTCTTTTATTTTCAGCCAGTTCTAATAAATGGAGCTCAACCTGCTCTGATTTCCCCTTCTTCCCTTATCTCAATGTTCACCAAGTCCCTGTTTCACTGCTGTGTATTTTTCCATTAAACACTGTGGATTCCCCAGTCACCTGGGGGCAGGAACAGCAGCACTTGGGCTTTCAGCTGGAGTAAAGGGCTTTCCAGGGCGTTGAGCTGAAGGGAACCAGATGAGCCCCCTGACTTTTTTATTACCTTCAGTTAATTTTATAAATCCCTGTAATATTTTGCTTTTCAGGACAGCATAAACCAACCAACAAATGGAAGCTCATACGTTCTGCATCAGCAGCAATCCAGCAGGAGCAGAGTGATGCTGAAGGACAGAGCATCACTATCCTCCTGGAAGACACTTGTGCATCAGCAGAGCCAAAGAGATTGCTCATTTCCCTATATTTTCCCCTAACCTGCTTGCAATGCAAGAGATTTCATAGCATTTGCCTCCAAGCAAACACAAGACACGGCGTGTCTGGATTTAGATCCCACTCGGCACAGGCTGAGCGCACGACAGCCGCTGGCACCCCAGCCCCTCTGCAGCCATGCACGTGGCCACCTCCCTTTTCCAAGGGGCCACTGAGGCTGCCCGAGGCGACGTGACCAGCACAGGGTCACCCTCAGGGTCACCTCCATTCGGGAGCAGAGCTTGCCGGTTCTTGTCTCCCGGCCAGCGTTGTGAATCCTACGGGGAAAGTTTCCTAGTGAAAAAATAAACTCTTCCCACTTGGAATTTAAAAACAAAACCATGGAAACGTTTCTCTCCGTCCTAATGTTTTGCAAAAAAGTTATTTTAACAAATTTAAATTTGGGGCTTGATTTGACCGTCCGGTGCCCTTTGAAATAGTTGAATCCAGGCCATCACCGCAACCATGTTTGAGCCAGGCTTTGAGCTCCTGCTTGCCTGACATTCCACCAGAACCTTGGGCATTTAAGTCCCCCTCCTCAGCTGAGAGGTGGTCAGGCTCCCCCCAGTTCTGGTTTCCTGCACACACTGTGTGCAGTATCTTGTTTTTGCTTCACCAAGTTTCATGACCCCCTTGCAAATAGTTTGCATGCCCAGGGATGCTGCAGATGAGCTGAAACAGCTGCCACCTGCAGGCTGCCACCTTGGTGGCACCACCAGAGACTGTCCCATGTGCTTCTGCCCAGCAAAATCTTCCTAAGAGGTGGTGACTGCAGCTCAAACCAACTCTGGGCTGTCCCTGCATGGCCCTACCTGTGCATGACCTGGCACAAACCCTCTCCTGTCCGTGCTCGTGGCACACAATCTATTTATTTCCTTGGAAAAAAACAGGCTCTCGCAGTGTCATTCTTTCCAGCCACTTTCCACAGAGCATCACGTTTCACAGTGACTTTCAGAGAGTGATTGAGAAGAAAAAGCCACTCAACGTTTGGCTGTACTGCTCCGTGTGCCTCGTGTTGAAGGGGGTTGGAGAGCAGAGAGGAAAAATGGGGCTCATACTCTGTGATGAAAAGCAAAAAGGATGGATACAGCCATCAGAGTAGAGGGGTTTGATCTTATAGACCCAGATGGGATGCTAAGGGCCTGGGAATTGGATCTGCTTTTGCAATGTTGCCTCTGGTTTTATTTTACACTGACCCCCCAGGAAGGAAGGGGCCGTGCTGGAGCTGAGTCTGGAGCCTCTGATGAGGCTGGCTCGGGGTGGCTCAGCTGGTTTCCATCCAGCTCTGCAGGCCCCATTCAGGGAAAACCTTAATCTTGTCCTGATAATTGGGTTTATGCTTAAGGACTTTTCTGAACTGGGGACTTGGATGGTGACAGCTCCTGTGGATAACCATGAGGAGAGTGAAAGGGGCAGCGACAGGAGGAAAGGACAAAGGACATGGCTTCTCTGTCCCAAGAAACCTAAAATATGAAGACCTTGGTTTCTTCTTCTCTTTTCCTCTCCATTGCAAGAGGTGGCACAGCTCCATGTCTAGAGTTCCACCCAATGCCTGGTCCTTGTTCCAGCCAGCCCTGCCTGGGACATGTCCCAACATAGCCTGCAGTTTTCCTGGGCTCGTACCTGGTCTCCATGATGCTTCCCTGGCCCCCTCTGTTGCCCACTGCTCTCAGAGGGGCTGAATTTCAGAGCCATTTTGCAATAAGGTAAAATTCCACAAAGCAGGAGAGAATTGTGCTCAAAAGCCCAGCAAAGGGGGTTTGATGTGGACCTCACATGTGTAGGTGTCTCACCAGCATCCCCTCCAGGTTCCTGCAAAAGGAGGTGTCTTCTCCATCCTTCTGATGGCTCCTGCAGGAGATGCACTTGGATAAAGAATGGATAAGCAGCAGAACCCCATGTCCAGGGCAGGAGGACGTGTCCTTGCTGGACTCTATGGAGTTGTAGTGAGCACCCTGCACCCTCAAGGAAGCCAGCAGAAGATGTGAGCTCTCAGTGTGGCTCCAGATCATGCCAATACAAAAGGACACATTGAGAACAACGAGTGTCTGGATTAATATTTATATTCTGTCAAGGGAACAGAAATGCCTTTTGGCTGGAATTGGTGCATGGAAGATCTTTCATTTAAAAAATTGAATCCTTTACTCAATCACTGCATTTCCCCTTTTCATCATCCTAGAGTTTTATTTATTGACGGGTTTATTTTTTTTAACAGGGTATGTTTTTTAACAGTGTAGTTTTTGGGTTTTTTTTTAAACAGAGTTTATTTTTTAAAACATTGGTATTTATTTCTCTTTTTTTAATCTGTTGGTCAGATGAGTAGTGCCCTGAGACGAGTTGACCCTAGAGGCAACATCTCCCCTTCCCAGTTTCTGGCAGGTCACTTGCAAGCATCAGGGAGACAGAGGGAGCATGAGAAACGCAAAGATAAGTCCCCTGCCTAAGAGGGAGAGAGGCAACACGAACATCCAAGCATCAAGAAGGCACCAAAACACAGGAGCTAAATGGGGGAATTTATTCCTTCTGTAGTATCTCATCTATGCTGTACTTAAGGCTGTGACCACTGCTATCCCAGCACAGGGCAGCTTTTACATCAGAAATACTACTTTTGCGCCAAAGGAGGAATAACATTCTCAATGTCAGGCACATCTGCCTCAATAGAAGTGAGCCAGTGCTCCAGCTCTGGCTGCTGTGAGACCAGATAAACCACTGTGTCCCCACCACAAAGCATGGGAGAGGATGAGCAGGGGGTGGCTGCCCCTGGTGTTTCCCCAGCAGAGTCAACTTTGTTAAAAAAGAGTTGAAAGGACCTAGGGCAGAAAATTGGTGATGAAAATCTAGTACTGATTTAGGGGGATAGCTGCTGACCCAGCAGAGCCCCAGGCTCTTCTACTTGTTGGAT
Organism: Zonotrichia leucophrys gambelii; assembly: GCF_028769735.1. Classification (NCBI taxonomy): domain Eukaryota; kingdom Metazoa; phylum Chordata; class Aves; order Passeriformes; family Passerellidae; genus Zonotrichia; species Zonotrichia leucophrys. The sequence continues at coordinate 93,190,877 of NC_088172.1, forward strand.
GAAAGGTGGGCTATGGCCACCCTGCAGATGAGGAGCATGGGACAGCTTGGACCAGGATGTGCCTGGCCTGGCTCCTGGCAGGCACCCAGCTCCTCTGGGTTTGTGGTAGGTCCAGGCTTGGGGAGCAAATCCAGGCACTTGGGAGAGAGGGACTCTGATCACATGGGTCTCAGCAATGCTCCTCTCCACACCCTGTCCTGCATGTGCACAGGTGTGCAGGAGCCAGCACGGTCCCGTGTGGTTATCGGCCTGTCCCATCCCTGTCCTGATCAAAGTTTCTTACTGTTGCCTATTAAATCAAACCATGATGCTCAGCACTGACCTTAACTCTGACCTAAGAGGGCCTACATCTGTCAAGGAGCAAGAAGTAATCCCATGAAATCCTCAGCTTCCTACTTAAGAGTGGAGGCTAGTTACCCTTTTGCCTTCTGCTCCAAGAGCTCACTAAGACAGGGATCGATGCAGTAATTGCTTCTTTGGGGACTCCAGGAATGAGTAGCTAAAGTAGCTCAGCTCTGAAGTCCTGTGCCTACTCAGTGGCAGCTCTTCCCTCCCTTTCCAAAGGCTGCAACCTGGCCCCAGTGGGGATTTGTGTTCTGCTCTCGGTGAGACTCCTCAATCCCTGGTTTGTGATCCTCTGCCCAGAATAACCATGTGGCAGGATGATCCCTTCCTCCCCTCACCCACCACTACTCCTATCATTCCCAAAGCAGCAGGGAAAGGATGCTGGTCCCAGCTCATCTCATCCCATACAGTTACACTCATGGGAGTGGGGCAGTGTTCACTGTGTAAACCCTTCGTCCAGCGAGGACCCCAGGAGGAGTCCCTGAGGTTTGTCTTACACAGCTCCGGGTACTTCCTATGGTGGGAAGCAGCCTGGTGGCTCCTGTCCTCTGGCAGCTGCATTGTCTGGAAGGGATGGGCTTTATCTTAAATCTGTCACTACTGTTGAAGAATAGTAATCGGGCACCTCAGCCATGCCTCCAAAGACGAGACAAATTCTCTGCTCACCCACCTCTACTCGTATGGACTTCAGTGCAAGTGCACCAGGAGAAAACCCACCCCCTTTGCTCCCAGCTGCTGAGGGCACCCAGGACACGCCGTCTCCCCTGTGCCTACAGCTGGGAGCGTCCCCCCTCCTGCCACTGAAACCTGGGCGCTGAAATTCCCGCAGAAAGCATCTTAGGGGGAAACTGCGTCCAGAGCGTGAACCAGCGGCACGAGCTGATGCCCGTCCAGGTCTCCGAGCCATTCTGGGCCGGTGTCCAGCACGGGGGAGCAGGGAAAGCGGCCGAGGTCTCGATGCGCCGCTCTCCAGCCGCTCTCCATCCCCCTGCACTGCACCTCCTCCTGCAGCCGCGGCGTGCGGGACACGCTCCCTGCCGGGAGCGCCCGGCCCTGCAGCATCCTCGGGGATGGATGCGCACCCATCTGTCCGCGCTGCGGGACAGACGGACGGGCCGCGCCGAGCGCCCAGGGGGCTGCTCGGCGTTTGGCAGCCGCGGAGCAAGCCTGCGTGCCGGGTTCGCGGGTGGGGACTCCCGTTCGGTAGGCAGACGGCAGCAGAGGGTTTGTGGGTGGGAAGGTGTCTCCAAACACAGCCTCAGCCACCACCAGCTTAGTCTTGCAGTCGGGGTGTTTCTGCAATATGGAAAAGTATCACCATGGCTCCCCGCTCTGCAAAGGAGCACTTGGCAGCCGAGGAAGTAGGTTGGGAGTGCAGTCACAAGCGATGCTGCAAGAAGTGGCAGGCTTCCCACAGGGAGCCTCTTAAAATGCTCCATGGGCCCTCTGCAGAGCATCACCAACACCTCCATGGTGCAGCCACCCCTACAGGAGATGAGGCCATGCCAGCCTGGCTCTGCAGCAGTTTGGGGAAGGATGAGGATGGCCTTCACACTTGAAATTAAAGGCTACAGAAGCAGGCAGGAGAACCAGCAGCCCCCTGCCAGGGCTGGGCGAGGTGGCTGGAGTTGGCATCAGAGGGCAAATGTGACTGGACCTTCTCAGAGAGCATCTCAGTGTGTATGAAGCAGGAATTGTCCCACCCACCTGACCGTGGGCCACACGGTCTCACCACCACAGGACACAGCCTGCGTCCCAGAGGCCCAGCCTGCTCGCAGAGGGAGCCAATAGATTCCGTGGGTTATGCTGGACAAAGTCAAAACCTGCAGCTCAGCTGTGGTGCCTGGGAGCAAGGGAGTGCACAGAGGCCAGACCAGGGATGTTTTTCTCATTGCAGCACCAGCTACTGAAGCAGACCAAAACCAGCCCCTCATTTGAAATATGGTGGTCCCTGACCTAGCGAAAACCATGCCAGGCTTGCAAGGTGGGGCTGGCTGGCTGCACATGGAGCTGCACAGGAATCAGGCCCCACATCTGTGTCTGCAAGGAAGCTCATCCCCCTTATCAATGCCAGTGCTGACCCAGCCTCCCTGGGTCTTGAGAACTATCAGCCCCACCATCCTGAGGGTGCGCCAGGGGCAGGTCCTTGCAGAGATAACCCAGCTTTGTGTCAGCAAGCCATGCCCCCAGACACCAGGACACACCCCACTTCTTGTGGGGAGCCCAGCAGAGAGACCCAGCACCAGGGAGGTGGGAAGGAGGATGATAGAGCAGCAGGGCTGGCCAAACCTTGCTGTGAGCTGCTTCAATAGAAAAGCAATCACTCATGCTCCACCTAAAGGCCTGTGATTTAATCCTGGGGGACCAACAAGGGGAGATCCAAGATAAACAACATCTGTGCATTCACAAATAGGAAATGGAGCTGCTTTCATGTCCTGAGCCTGTTGATTAACCGGGTTATTGTTTGGCTTGGCACCAGAAGCTCGGTGACTTGGAAAGAAGGTAACTAAAAGGGATCATTTTGTTACACACCCTGAATTCGAGAATCTTTAAATAGTATGAGGGTTTGCATTTTGTCTGCAGAAGACTGATGGGAAAAGGTAGCAGAAGAGTGCAGATGGCTATCAGAAAGGAACCTGTGTTTAGTCTGCTTGTGCCAGATGGGAATGGAAAGTTCTCTCCCTTGCCAAGTGTTTAAAAGAGGAAATAGGATGTGATATTCTACCTCCCACTCCTTTCTCTCCCCTGAAATCAACTCACTGCTCTACTTCCATTTGTTGTAAAAAGGTAAAAAAAAAAATGTAGCTTGGCCCATGTAAAGCCTTGGAGACAGTTGGAGACACACCTTGTTCCTTTTTAATGTGTTTATTATGTGGAGATGGATGGAACAGTGTATTTTTATACACAGCTGGGTCCAGCACTGCGCAGCACCTGTCCTTCAGTCGTTCATATTCATCCCTGTCACAGAAACAGGACTGCAAAGTCCCCAAACCATCTTCTGCACACAACTCAAGATTCAGACACCCTGGCTGACAAACCTACCTGTGAGATGGACCAAAGCTTCTTGCCTGAAATTCCTGTGCTTCCCCCAGGTTAATAAATCCAGGTCTGCTCTGAACTGCGGCTGCCTGGGGAACTTGTGGAGGTGAGGGAGGCTGGGATTGTGAGGCTGGTTTGAGGCATTGCTTTAGGGAGCTCCAGGGACTGACCCTTGGTGATGTGATGCATCAGTAAACTCCTGGGTTTACTGCATAAATATCTTATGGATGTGGAGGATGTGGATAACAGAAGCACAAAGCAGCTCTGGGCAGAAAAGACTGGTCCAGGGCCTCCTGTCCAGCCCCTGCTTGGAGCCAAGCTGGCCTGCAAAGTTGAGCAGGTAGCTGAGGGCTGGTCCAGGTGAGCTGTAAGTGTTTCCTAGAGCAGAGATCCCACCACCTCCCCAGGCAACAGGCCCAGGGCCTCACTATCCCCATGGTGAACATTTTTCTTTCTCCCTAACCAGAACTTCCCTCTGCAATTTGTGCCTGCTGCCTCTTGCTATTTTTCTCCAAGAAGGGTCTGGCCCCACTTTCTCTCCAGCCCCACACAGGGGGTGGATGACAGTAGCCAGACCCCCCCTTTGCCTCTTGCTCTCCAGATGGGACAAGCCACCTCCAAATAATGTACAGCAATGTCCTCATAGCAATAACATCCACCCAGTTGGTCTCAAGCACAGGCACTTCTGCAGTGTCCTACAGCTACAGCTTCTGAAGGATGGCTCTGATCACTTATTTCCCCAGATAATTGAAGAACATTTGTATAACCTTTTCATAGAGGCAAATGGCCTCTTGTGCTCCAGCCCCGATCTGTGTGTACCCAGAAATGAAACCATGACTGGGCAGAGCAGCCCTGTGTGTAACAGCAGAGCCCTCAGGAGAAAAGCTTCTATCACACCTTCCCCTACAGCCTCCAGGCCACCCCACAAACACTCCTGCCTCATTCACAAAGCCACAGGGTGCTGGGTGTGGGCACGGTGCCCACTGCTGCAGAAATCCTTGATGAGGAGAGGGAACAGGGGCCAGCACCCGCCCAGCTGGAGATGCTGGGCACTGGCCACATGGCCATCATGGCCACATGGCCATCTTCAGCCTGAAAGGACACAGCTCCTCAGAGTGGGGATGAGGCACCTGCTAGAGGGTGGAGGGCTGAGCATGGTGGGCAGGAGGGAGCTGGGGCAGCCTGGTCCCCTCCCTGCCCCTGCTGTGTTCAAGAAGCCACCAGGCAGCCCCTGGACTCCAAGGGCCTGGGGATTTAATGAGCAGTTTCAGGAATGCTCTCAGCTTTGCTGCCTCTGGCAGTAATTACTAAATCTTTCCAAAGCTGCTGTCTGTGTGAAACAAGGCCCTTGGTTACATCAGTGCTGCTCTGGGCAGCCGGGCAATGCTGTGAGGGTGTCTGCTCAGTCTGGAGGGGCTGGGCATGTTATTCCTACCTTTTTCTCACAGGGAAAGAAAGGATAAGGCTTCCCTCTCACTGTCACATGAGAGGTGCTGTCACTTGCCTTGCCAGGCACTGGGGTGTCCTGCCTCTGCTCTGGGAGGGTGTAAGCTTCTCAGGTGTGGGGAGCAAGGGAATGGGGCAGAAATAGGCCTGGCCTGCCCAGGATACGTGTGAGGACCTCTCTCCAGCTGGCAGGAAATCCACATGGAGACTGGTGAGATCAGTTTAGTAATAGTCGCAGGAGAGGATGGGAGAAGGAGGGGCAGGGATGGGGAGAGATGAATGCAAGATGGATGGGTGACTGGGATCTGACTGGCAAAACATGGGAGCTGTGGAGTTAGGACAGAGCCAGGTACACATGGGGACACTTGTGGGAGAGAAGCTTGGGTAGTGCTGGCTGTAGAGTTGCCATGGTGAATGGCCACCCAAAGGTCAGCCTTTCCCCGTGCCAGTGCCTGCCCTCAGCAAAGGCCCAGCACACAGGGAGGCAGCTGTACCCCCTCTATGCCAAAGGGCCAGCTGGGTTCCCATCCCTTGTCCCTTTCCTGCCTGTAAGAAGCAGGGAGATGTGCTTAACTGCATCCAGGGTGCTGTGAAGCCCTGCTGTGTTTTTTCCAGGTGAGACTCCCCAAATCACAGCCCCCTCAAAGCTGCTGGACGGTCACAACCTCCTGACAACCTGCAGGCAGCCTGGCAGGGCCTTGCTCCCCAGCTGCACTCCTTGCTCTCAGGTACAGAAAGGTAAAATCTTTTCCATTGCCTGGGGAGGTTAAGCCCTGGTTATGGGGAGCTCACCAACAAGCAGTTTGACAAGTTGTGCTACCAATGCAGAGATCTGGGCAGGAGTGGGGCCTGAGTGCATCCCTGCTGCAGGGCTGCTGCCGGCTGCACTTGGGCAGGGAGGGATTTAGCCCTAAGAGTCTTAGTGACGCATCTTGGGAGACTTAGGCTGAGCCTGGCTCACAGAGACGTGACCCGTGCTGCATTTCCCGTGCTCACCTGCCAGTCTGCATTATGTGAGCTGTCACCGCTCCCACACACAACACGTGAGCGCTGTGGCACAAGGAGGGCGAAACAGCCCCATTCCTACTTGGCCCAGCCTTGCCCCTGCACCAAGGCTGCTGAAACACAGCGTGGGGCTGCTCCCAAAGAACAAAACCCACTGCTAAAAGCTGACAGGGAACCAGCAACCAGTTTGCTGTTGCTTTGACTGGAAGGAGGAGATGCTGAGGGACCTTGTGTCTCTGGGTCATCTACAGGAGAGTCCTTCCCACTGCCTTGGGGGCGTCAGCATTTAGGATGGGGAAGAGCCAGGACTGTGATTGCTGAATTCTGGCTCCTGTTTGACCTGTATTTGTAAGAACTGCAGCATGAATCACTGCAAACAAAGCAGCAAAGACCAAGGCACAATTTAATGACATTGTTTATGATAATCCTATCCACAGGTGTATTTTTATAGATGAAGAAATTGGGGAAAGGAAAGTAAAGGTCTTACTTTGCCTTGCAGAAAGGCAGTCCCAGCACCAGGACCAGCCCTTGGAGAATGGAGCAACATGCTGGTTTTCACTGTGAGGGCTGGCTTGCACAGAGACCACCCACTCAGAGAACTGACCTGACTTTGGCGATCACATTCAGCTGAGATGAAAGTTGAAACAAGGCCAGCTGTAATCCCCAAGAAACCAGGCCACTCTCAGGACTCAGGACAATCAGGTCCCATTAAAAAGCATCTGCCAGACTGATGTCCTGTGGGTTTCATTACCGTGCTTAGCTAGAAATCATTGGTGAGGACTGATCTCCTGTGGCCTGGGGAAGGAGCTCAAAAGCTGTAGGTTAGTTTCAGGTGCAGCAGTGTCTGTTTTCAGAATCTTATCTCCCAAAGGCAGTGGGATGGTGCCTTTGGCAAGTAGTGTACTCGGCTTCTTCCCTAAAAGACATGGAAACTTAGGAAGAGAAATGTGACAGTCTTGGAAGTGACATGTGAAGTGCTCGAAGTACTCTGTACGTGACAGGGCACAGCTAATAAGCAGCAAAGAGGACACCATGGAAATGCCTGCTGTTGTTTGCCTTTTTCCTCACCATCAGTTTGTCTTTTGACCATTGCAAAGTCTCCGAGCCACAATTAGGAGTGAAACTTGTTGCAAGAGTTCCCAGATTTAATTGAGCTCCCTTGAAATGAAACCATTTATAACAACCTTTTGCAAGGACGAAACACGCTGTACTGTGCTCTGGTACAGCCAGGAATATGCTGTCCTGGGGGCTGGGGAGCCCCACTGCAGCACACAGGGACAGCTGCCACCCAGGGACATGCTCCCTGCTGGTCCCCCAGCTTCAACCCAATCCCACTGAAATCAGTAGGAATTTTAAGATCCCTGATGCAGGAGTCATAGGATGCAGAACTTGGGTCTGGCTCCAGGAAATATATTTAGTAGAGAGGAACAAGAGCAGGCTGTTAGGAAGATGATTTTTTTGTTATATTTAATGTATCTCACCTCTCAAATGCAGTGAGATCCCTGTCCCAGTCCCTAGCTGGAGTGCATCTAATGGGACCTTGATTTGCCTTTTTTAATCAATGAGGAACACTCTCTGCCCTGCCTCTTGGCAGGACAGACAAAAATGCTCACATTGCAGTGGTGGAAGCATAGAAGGGCAGATCCAGACTTTGGCTCATGTTCTGGACCTCTTGCTCATCCCTGCTCCTGAACAGCTAGAGCTGGGTGGCAGCTGAGGACTTCTTCATGTATTTTTGGAAGAGAAGTCTCCTAGCTGTCTAGAAATCACACACTTGCCTTTCTGCCTGTCTGGGGCAAGAGCACATGATGCCAAAGTCACGAGCTGACCCTGGGTGACACTTGGGCATCTCTGGCTAGTATAGGAATAGAGCACGGGGTCATGGCAGGACCAATCATTTACTCACTAAAAAAAGGTTGGTTTGGACTAAAGGGGAATGTTTGCAAATGTCACCCCAAGTCAGCAGACAGTCACACCAGTGCTTCAGACATTAGGGGTAAATCCCAGTATAAAGAAGTCCTGGTGAGCTTCAGACTTCTTTCAGGGAAGTTCTTTAATTTTGCTGAGCAAACCAAACTACCAGAAATGTTCGCTTCTGACTGATCTAAAATGAACCCACTTGACCTTCTTGCTGATTTGATTAATAGGAGGAAGAATTTCGTATTTGTACAGTTTTAATAACAAGCCATCAAGGAGAAGCCATGAACTGTGGCTGAGCCATGTCGGGAGCCTCCTGGAGAAGGGAAAATTGTCCCAGCCTGACCTGCAGCAGCTGCAGCGCCATGAGCTCAGTGGAGCTCTTAAGGATTCACTGAGGTGCCTTCTCCCAGATCCTGAATGTTACAGCTGGAAGACACCCCTCATGGCTTAGGGGTGCTGCATTATCAAAAAAGTCCTCACTGCAGCAGGTTTTACAGGAAAAAGCAGAATCATCTTGGAGCACTTGTAATGGGGATAGAAAGGAGAAAGACTTGCAACATTCTTTTACAAATAAAGTTATTTTTAAATGTTGAAATGTATCTAAAATAAAAGGGCCACCCTGTAGAACTGGCCCAAGCCAACATGACAATAAAACAGGAACCTATCTGCCTTGTTTTATGGCCTCCTGCCATCCACACCCAGCAAACAGAGCCCAACACCAGAGGGTCAGCCTTGTGTCCAAAGAAGTCACCACTTGCAAGAGCAAATTTGGCAGAAGGTGTGGGGCAGAGTGACTTTGAAGAGAAGAAGCTTGTTTCTTTTGGGGACAGGGAGGAAGGGATGTCACTAAGTAAAAACTGCCATGACTTTTATCCGTGCGTGTCTAAACCCAAAACTGGCTTTACCCGAGGCTCAGAGCCTTCAGGTACTACATGCCACCAGCAGACGCTGCCGATGGTTGTTGCTCCGCTCTAATGAACACTTATTTCATGCTTCAGCTGCACAAATGAGCCGGGCCGGGGATTTTTGCAGGGCGGCGGTGTCAGCAGCGGTGTGTGCCGACAGCAGAGGGGGGTGTTGGGCCGCTTTTCCTGCGCCTCCCGCGGCCGAGCGGGGCCTCCGCGGCCCGGCCGCTCTCACCGCGGGCCCGGCCGGAGGGCACCGGAGCCATCGTGGGCCCGAGGGGTGCGCGGAGCTGCGGGGGTCTGCGAGGGGCTCCTCCTCGTCTCCAGGTTCGGCTGGGAGAGGAGGTCTGGTCCTGACAGCTTCTGCTGATGCCTCTGGTTTTAGCTTTTATACTTTTCAGCTTCTGCGCTGCTTTAGTGTGTAAGTCTAGGCTTTGTATTAGGGGACAGTAAGCTCTCTTCACAGAGCAGGGAGACAAAGCAATTCCTTTTCTAGCTGGGGATCAAAAACAGCTGATCCAGATCTCAGGCCCAAGAGCATAAACAACGTGGACTGAAGAGAGAAAGCAAGGATGGATCTTCAGCTAAAGCTGTAATTGGACAATGAACTCCAATATGCTAATGGACCAAAACTAATAAAAGTGTGAGACCCTGTGACTGGTCATGCATTTTGTGGCCATTTTGTGTTGTGCTGCCCAAGGTGGATCTGTTGAGGCCTCCTAATAAATTCCTAATTTATTCTTTAGCTCCATCTAGTCTCTGTTCTAGGTCAGCCTTCACAGGCATCACTGCAGCCCCTCAGCTGCTCCCGCAAGGTCTCAGAACAAAGCTCCTCCCTGGCAGTGCTCAGGAGCACAGCTCACACCTGGAAAGTGGCCCCATGAGCAAGGTGACGGGTGGAAATTCATTCCCACCTGAGAACTGGAAGTCTCAGCTCTGTGGGGCCTTGGATCGCAGCCTCTGACAGTCACAGGGCCGAGGTGAATTCATAGAACTGGAGAATGGTGTGGGTTGGAGGGAGCCTTAAAGGTCACTTAGTTCCAAACTCCTGTCAGGGGCAGGGACATCTTCCACTAGACCAGGCTGCTGAAAGCCCCATCTAACCTGGCCTTGAACATTTCCAGGGAAGAGGCATCCACAGCTTCCCTGGGCAGCCTGTGCCAGTGCCTCACCAGCCTCTAAGCAAAGAACTCCTTCCTAACATCTAATCTAAATAGCTCCTCTTTTAGTTTACAACTATTTCCCCTTGTTCTATTCCAATCTGCTCATTTGAAAGTCACTCTCCCTTTTTTGAATAAGTCCCCTTTAAGTACTTGAAGGTGCTCTAGGGTCTCTTTGGAGCCTTCTCTTCTTCAGGCTGAACAGCCCCAGCTCTCTCAGCCTGTCTTCATAGGAGAGGTGCCCCAGCCCTCTGAGCATCTTCCTGGCCTTCCATTGGACTGTCTCTAGGAGGTCTGTGTCTGTCTTCTGCTGGACCCCAGAGCTGGGCACAGAATCCAGGTGGGGCTCACAAGGGCAGAGTAGAGGGGCAGGATCCCCTCCCTCAGCCTGCTGACAGTGCTGCTGGTGATGCACCCATGAGAACCCCTAAGTCCTCGTTGGGGCTGCTCTCAAGGAGTTCTCCTTGTCTCCACTCATGTCTGGGATTGCCCCAACCCAGGTGCTGCAGATGGCTTCACTCAGAGCAGGTCCTGGAGCAGGACAAAGGGAGAAGGCCCCTCTCTGCTGCAGTGCTGTGCAGCCTGCCCAGTGCAGATCAGTGCCCCTGAAACCACGGTGTATTCCGTGGTTAAAGAAGGCCCTGCAGGGGAAAAGTACACCTTTTATAAATTGGCTGAGCTCCTGGGGACAAAAGGTATTCTATGAAGTTAAATATTAAAGCTACCCTGGATTATTCATTAAGCATCAATTATCACCATCACATTTACTGTCAGACATTTCAATGCTGCTATTCTGCTCCAGGAGGGAACATATTTTTAGGCTGGTTTCCGAAGGAAGGGTGTTCTTGGGGTCAGCTGTGCAGTGTGCTTGTCTGTCTGTCTGTCCTCACTGATTCAGGGAGGACATTTCAGCCAAAGTTTTTGGCAGGCTGGAAGCTCCACACACTGTGTTGCTGCAGATTAATCAGCCAGGGGGATGTGGGGAGCCCCCAGACCCAGCCAGTGGTGAGGGTGCAGGTAGGGCAAGCACCTGATGGGTGCAAGAGAAGCTCCAGGCAGGGCAGCTCTGGTGCCAGCACTGGGAGCTCAGCCATGGGACACAACACCATGGGAGACTTCAGCTTCCCTAACTCTGCTGCCCAGTGAATAATTTGCACAAATACCTGCCTGCTGTGAATTGGCTCCTTATTCCACATCCTTTCGCTGCTGCCTCCCCTCGTCTGTGCTTTTATGGCATTACAAAGTTGGAACAAGCTTTGGTTTAACAATAAAGGCAGCCTCATCTACAAAACAGGATGTTCCAAAATAAGATCTAATTTTCCTCTGCGAGAACCTAAGGCAAAAGTAAATTGATATCCACTCTAAAGGCAAACACAAACAAGGACTTATTATTTATCATTAAAACATCTTGAAAAGGCTCTAGAGCCCTAAAAGCAAAAGTTTCATGCTGTATAAAAGAGTTATGTTTCTGAAATGTATCAGTTCAATAATTAAAACAGCATCTATGAAATATAAATGTAAGATATTAATAAATTAAATTAAATTAAAGCCACTGAAAGCCAATTATCTTGTAAAAGATCTCTGATAGCTAAACTAATGAGATGTAGAAAGATTAATTTAGATCCCCATTTTGGGATGTGATTATAAATTGCTATAATGCCACATTCAGTTACTAGGTTGTTATTGAAACCTGTGAAATACATTTGGAAAGGTTTTTAAATATTCAGGATGAAGTAGGAATTAGAAAGGAGTTAGAAATAATTAAAAAATTAGCTGTCTTGTCATATTGCAGCTTTAATCCTATTACCTCTTCTAGTTTACAAAGCTTCAGATGTGTCTTACAGCATTGATCTGTGGGGACGTTGGGGTTTATGAGCAGGGATTTATGTGTTTTAATAACTGCTGAACTTCAGCTATTTCTCTGGTTTTGCTTATTTGAGGGATTGTTTCTGTTAAGAAAATTAATCCACAAACACCAGAGGTTTATGTCCAAAAGGGAGACAGAGGAGTCCTTTCTGGCTTTATTCAAATAAAGGGAGAGGCCATGGGGCATTCCCCTGAGACCTCTCAATTTTTTGGAGGATGCAGCCTCCTTTTTATCCCAATTTCCCAGTGGCATTTCCCTTCTCTCTTTCCCCACTGGCTGAGGTACTTGAGAGGTACAGACTTCCTGATACACCTGATACCGAATATTTCCCTCTAATCTATAACCTTCCCTTTTAATTTTTAATTCTTATGGAATTTAGGGGTTTTTCTTCCCCATTGTTTCTTTCATCTCTCAACGTCTAATTTCGTTTATCAGCAAACCTAAAGTTGATTTGTAAAAGCAAATATATTTTTCCATTCATCAATCAATGGAATCCTTCCCATTGTATCTTTTATCTCACATTGCTAGTTTTATCTACCAGCAGACCCACAGCTTGTTTGTAAAGACAAATCTGCTATTCCTCTCATTTCTGTGTAGGATTATTGCTCTTGCTGCCAGCACTACCTGATGGATTTCTTCGACCATTGGGGCAGGACAGGCCATCAGCCATGGTCCCATTAAGCCCCCAAAGGGAAAAGGAAAAGCCCACTGCTTTCCTTGCAGCTCCTGGTGAAAACGCTGAGGAGCATCAATGATGATCTTTGAGGTCAGGGCAAAGCACAAGGCCTTTGTGCCTCTGTTTCTGTGGCTGTTGTAGCACAGCACAGAGCTCTGGGGGAATGCAGCGGGGTGATGGTGGTGCAATGCATGCCCACGACACACAAACTGTGCTAGAGGCTGGCCAGCCTTGTTTTGGTTGGGACCTGCCATGCAGGGAGCTCTTGGAGAGCTTTGTCCAAGGACTTAGCACTCAGTTTTGCTTCCCCTGGTCCAATGGGGGAAGCAAAGGTCTCCAGCAGCATGTCTTGGCTGTATTTTTACAGAGCAGCAGGAGCACAGCAATCTCTACCTGAGCCAGGAGGAAATTTGCAGGTAGGAGAGGGCACTGGGGCCTTGAAACCTCTGGCACAGGGTGATAGCGGTGAGCTACTCCCCCAGGGGCAGCTGCTGCATCAGCCAGCAGGGACACGGCCTTGGGGCTGGCAAGCTGCACTCAGGGGCAGCAGGGAGGGCGAGGAGCAGCTCACTGTGCAAGGTGTGCACAGCTCTGCCGGCAGGGTCAGTCCCACATCCCCGGAGCTGGGGGCAGAGGAGCAGGGCCAGGGCAGCCCCAGGGCACCACACAGACAGCCCCGGGTGGACTCCAGCAGAAGAGGAGGAGGCAGGATCCCGGCAGCAGCAGCACCCTGGAGAGGCAGACAGAGGGGTTCCATCATCAGCACTGTGCTCCTGGGAGGTGAAGGAGTTGTGCAGGACATCCTGCAGCCATCCTCGGGCAAAGGAGGGGTGAGCATGAACTGGGGAAAGGCATAGCAGACTAGGGAGGGGGTGGGTTTGATACTGATAAGGGATTATTTTTCCCTTTTATCTCCTTTTTCTCTAATAGTCTAGATAATATCACTGGGCACTGTAAGTGGATTGATTAACACTCTTTGATCAGGCTGTTAGAACTCTGAAGTAGTCAAACAGCAGATTGATTCTCCCCTGTGAGGTGTGTTTCCCCAGCCCACATAAAGGCATCAGTTGTGGTGCACAGAGCCGGCATAGAAGGCAGCAGCCCTCTGGGAAGCCCTTAGGGCATTTTTGTGAGTAGCCCTTCTGAGAGAGCCTTTTTTTGGGTGCCATCCTGTGGCAGTCATAGACAACCAGCAACAGGGCTGCTCTGTGTTCACACAGGCTCAAGTGTCTTGCTGAAAGCATAGCACCCGGTTTTGGGGGCAACACAGACTAGCTGAATATACTGAAGTGGGTAACCCAGCAGGTTGGAAAGCTTTCCTCCCACCTAGGGAAGGATGCCTCTAACCATCCTTGGACAGAGGAATAAAAGCTCTCTGCCTCGTCTGTGAGAAGAGATAAATTAGAAATCCCTGCTTAGGGGATTTCTTGGTTGAGAAAACCTTCTGGAGGGAAGAAGTACACTAGAAAAACAGAGGAGCAAGACCAGGTTTGGGTGAGGCTCTGCCATGTTCTCTCAACCTGCTTGAGCTGTAGTTTGCAAACAGACCTTTCTGTAAATTCTAAAATACCTTTAGAGAAGACAAAAACATGTCAGAGCTGGCAAATTGGGTTACTCAGTGGGGAACAAACCCCTGGGGTCCAAACTCTTGCAGAAGTATGCAGCAGGCTGACCTAGAGTTTGCCAAATTAAAAGAGATGACCAAGTGTAAACTCTTCTCCCAAAAATCCTTAAAATGTGCAGGAGCTTGGGCTGTGTGGTTAGTTGCCAAAAGCTTAGCTGAAGAAAAACAGGCAGCCCAGGTAGAAATTCAGAAGCTGAGGGAGGAAAACAAGAAACTGAAAGAAGAAATAAAGGCTCAGCAGCTTAAACTAGAGGAGGGTATAACTCAAGAAAGAGCTTTGGCCATGGAAAAAGTGCGAACTGTTCTCCAGTATCAAGAGGTGTGTGAACAAAAAAAGGCCATTTTGAATGAAAATCAGGCATTGAAGGAAAAAGTAGCCATCAGTACAAAAGCTGTGGAGGAGGCACAAGGAGCAATCCAATTACTGGTGCAAAAAATACAGACCCTAAAAGAGAGGGGCACAGACCACCGGGCCTGTGAGGTGAAGATAGAAAAGTTAAAAGCCGCGTTGGAGGCGAAGCATGGGGCTATCACAAAAACATCCCATCAAAGGGATGATGGGCACTGGGATGGAAAGCAGTGGGTTCATCCGGATGGAAGCCCCTCCGCAGAGGAGTACAAGCCTGCGAGCCCACACTCAGTAGTTTTTGAGAGGCCAGAAAGGTTTAAGGCAAATCCTGTTTCGCTCACCTGCTGCGCTGCAGCGGCTGGGAAGCGGGAGCGGGGGGCGGCGGAGCAGGGCGGTGAGAGAAGCGGGCAGCCGCGGGCAGAGCGGGATCCCACCAAGGGGAGAACCACCGCCGGCCCCGCTCCTCGCCATTCCAGCGCCAGGGACACCCAGGGGGCGAGAGAGCAATCGGCAGGGAGCGTCTGGGCAAGGGAGGGACCCGGGAGAGGAAGGGAAAGCTCCAGGGATGTGCGGGAGCCGGCGATGCTGCAGAGCGCTGCCCCCTCTGCTGTGAGCGCCCAGAGCCCCTTCCTGGGAAAGGGGAGGAAAGGGAGGTGGCAGGGCAAGAGACAGTGGCAGTGCAGCGCAGCCCCCCGGTTTGCGGTACAAAACACCGTGGCCAGGAGGGAGCTGAGCACGATTCGAGTGGACATATGGAGGGAGCTTCGGAGGCAGGGGGAGGACATGGCCCGCTGGGATAACGCTCCCACCAGGGTTTTGTTGGATCGCCTGCTGGAGATCGGCGGGAGGAGAGAGGGAAGCGAGCCCGGGGCTCCTGCCCTCGCTGTCTTAGCCTAGGGCAGACAGTGCCCCTCTTCCCCGGGCTCGGACCAAAAGCGGAGCACTGGGGAAGGCTCCCGCACCGGGAGCGCTGGGAGGTGGGAAGCCATGGGAGGGATGGATCATCCATGGCACACAGAAAGCTGGGGCACCGGAGCGTGTCTGCTGCAAATTGAGAAGGCTCCTCTGCGGAGAGAAATGCAAGAGGAGTGAAGCGTTAGGGGGGTTTGGGTTTTTAAAGGAGAACCACAGAGGGGAAAGTTGACTTTCCCAGCAGGAACAAGTTAAAACAGAGGCTGCTTGAGCTCTGCCACAGCCGCTGTGCTGCCCTGAGTCTGGGCAGGGACATAAAATGCTGCTCAGGCCAAGTTAGCAGAAGCTGTTTAGGGAAAAAAGAAAGCTTTTAGGACTGATAAAACACTGGAGCTGTGATACCAGCAGGGCTGCAGCATTTGTGAGCAGGGATGTGCAGCACTAGGACTGGGAATGAGCTCTAGGTGTGAAGGGCTGTGCAAAAAAAGGTTACAAGAGTCACAAGCATGGCATAAACCCTGAGGGTGAAGCAAGGAGGAAAGAATAATATCTTATTTCTGGGTCTTCTGTAGGCAATCCAAAAGGGTTTGGACTTATAAAAAGAATAAAAGCTCACCATTCAAAAAAATAATAATACCTGCCTGTTGTCAGAGGCAAAGCAGAGAAATCAAGTGGTAAAAGCAGAGCAAATTCAAGAGGTACCAGCAAAATGAAACAGCTCATGTTTAGCATTATTCTTGTTAAATTCAGTAGTGTGTTCTCACATAAGCATGTGGAAGTACTTGCAGCAAAGAAATTTAGGAGTGGTATCAGAAAAAAAAGGGAAAAAAGAAAAAAGGATTCAGAGGAATGTGAACTAATTGCTACCAATGCTTAAAAAGTTACAAGCTGGAAAAGTGGCAGATTATGTATGTACCTATAAAGTTTTGAAGGGATGGTTATTAATGATAAAATATTCTAATTTGTTTGGGACAAAATTCACTCTGAAAGCAAAAAGTTAAATGTGTGATGCATGGTTGGTGCAGTAACACCAGTGTTTTTTTCTTAGAGCTGGGGAAAAGAGACGTAAAAAAAAAGTAAAAACACCTGTCATGGTATGCATGCACATTAATGTAATATTTTAAAATTAAAATATAAAGTTCTTCTGTTACAGAGATACAGTGGAACCAGCTGAAGCAATTATAATGGAGGATTGATGAACAACTGTTTAAAAACATAAGCTACTAAATTGTATAAAAATATGTGAAGATGCAGTTTATTAGATCCTTAATATCATCAAAAGTTGTATGGGTGTGTATGTTTTCTACCTTTTTTAACTGAGATAACTATTCATAACTATCTTTGCTGTTTTGTCTTCCATAGGTAGCACAGAAGAATAAGTAACAATTTCAAATTACAGATATTATTAATTGTATGATGTTTAGTGCTTGCTTTCTTGCTTTTATTTTGCTTTATTATCATACATGCATAGATGTGTGGAATAATATAATCTTCTTTTTTTAGAATAGGTGATATTACTGAAGCTCAAATAAGAGAAAAGAATTAACAAGCTGTGGTGACAAGGAAAAACTTGATCAATTTTAAAGGGGTCACCATCTCCAAATAAGAGAAATCTAGTTTCCCTTGATGAGTATGGACATACTTCCTGTTATTGATAGTGATCCTGACTGATGGAGCACCTGTGTATGTGAAACAGGAAACACAGAGCTGAAAAAATAACTATTTTTGAATACTGTGAGAAGCAAAGATGAACAAATGAAATGTATAAATTTTTAGTAGGGTGAGTTATATTTCAAAAATATATACACTTAGTGTAGCTTTGCACAGTTTTTAGTTTAATTTAGAGCACCTATGTATGAACTGATGGTGCTGGGATAGGTAGAAAGCTGAAGGCCCCCAGTGATGGGGATATCAAATCACTGAATACATGGATGATTCATGTAGTGTGCTGATGAAAAATTCTATTTTGTCATGGAGGAGATGAGGAGGTGACTTTAGACACTGACAGCAGGAGGTTTCCTGAGATGAGAGCTGCACAGTGGCCGTGTCAAGCAGCCCAGCAAGGTGGAGTGCTCCCAGCTGCCTCTCTGCAGGGACACCAGCAAGCAAGAAGCACTTACATGTGCAAATTGCTTACAAAAAGATAATCAGTTTAGAACTGGGTCTAGCCAGAGGTGAATATGAAATATACCCTTTGGTTTCCAGTGGGAATGTAATCACTTATATGGGATCCAGCTGTGTTTGTGTGTATCTCCAGAATCCAGAAATCACCTCTGCATGTCTCAGTTATCTGGTAATTCATGGCTGTTTAATGTGACTTGAATTTAAATGTATGATTTTATTGACACAATATTTTTAGAAATGACACTAAAATGGCTTAGAAAATTTTTAACTGTGTACTGAACAAAGAAACATTTGAACTGTGTACATTTGGGGTGGGTTTTGATCAGTTGTTGCAGATTACAGCATCTACTTGTAATTTTTGTAGTCTCACAGGCACCAAAGCAAGGTTTGCAGTATGTCACAAAAATAAGCAAGTTGCTCTTACTACAACAGCAATAAAAGATGCTGGCCATCATTCTTGGTTGGCATTGGTTGGCACTTCCATCACCTACTGAAATTTTTAACCAGGCTGTCAAGTCGAGAAGTGTCATCCTGGGAATTGCAAGAATTCAGTTAATTGTGCAAAGGATTCAACTGGCTATAAAATATTACAAAAACCAAGCAGCAGCCATGCACCTAAGTCAAGAGCTACAGGCCCCCCTGAGACCCACACGAGGCAAGACCAGGTAGGAAAGAGCAGATGCCTCCAGGAAGATGAGCTGCTCGGTCCTGGTGAGGAGCCTTGAGCCACAGGAGGGTTTGCCATGTCCTTGCTGGACTCGTGTGTGACAGCCCATGCCCCTGGGGGGACAGATGGGCTCTGTTTGCCTGCAGCCCATGAAACACAGCCTGGCCACCGCCAGAAACAGGCCACAGGCTGTTTGCTAGCGCTGCAAAACTGACAGAGAGGTGTGTGAACCTTGCTTTGGTTGGGACATGCAGGGACCCTGCAGTCACGGAGCTCTGAGCTACTCCCCCACAGGCAGCTGCTGCACCCACAGAGGAGCTGACCTTGGGGCAGGGAAACATCAGTCACAGCAGCCTGGAGGGCCAGGAGCAGCTCTGCCAGGTGTGCTCAGCTCTACCTGGGTCAGTCAATGTGCCCAGCTCTGAGGACTGAGGAGCACTGCAAGAGGAGCCTGAAAGACGGGGTAGAAGCAGCCCCAGGTGGACTCCAGCAGAGGAGGAGGAGGCAGAATCACCATGACCATCCTCCCACCATTGTGCTGCTGCAGCAAAGGACTTGTTGGGCCCATGGCACCTGCAGCCCTGAGGGACAGACAGCACCTCTGAATCTGGCACCCTGGAAAGCTGCAGCAGCTGAAGTGCTCTTCTGTGTTGGTTTTGACCCTTTCTCTCTAATACTCTAGGCAATATTGTTTATCAGTTTTAGCATCATTGTAATTGACAAGTACTCTCTGAGCACACTGGTTAAACTTTTAAGTAGACTACCAATAAATTAAATGTCTTCTCATACTAGCTGTGTTTCTCTAGCCAACATAAATGGCAAAAGTAGTGGTAAAACAACATTGGGTTCCATGAGAGAAGTATTTTCTAAGCCAAAATAATGATGGAGAGAAAGATGAGCATCCAAAGGTAACCTCAAGGAATTGGCTCTACTTAAGTGTCACTCTTCATTGTCTTTCCAGGCTACACCATCAAGCCCAGGCCTTCTTGGCCTTTCTCTGCAGTGCTGCTACTTGCTCAACAAATTATTAAGTTATCTCTCTGCTCACAGTGCAGGTAATTCAGTGAAATGCCCAATTTCCAAAGCACAGCCTCACAAATACTGAAAACCAGTGTGCACAAGCCCCTTCCCTGTGTACCTGAGGTATTCATATCTCAGGTATTTTAGGATGTGTGAAATGTTCTTCAAACCCAGAGCAAGCTGCTGGCTCCTCCATCCCACCAGGGAATAACTGGAGTACAAATCTGGGTCAGGTCAGGAGAGCAGCATTGATTTACAAAATCTACAGCAGAGAAACAGGTTCTGCTGCTGTGAGTGCTGTTTGCAGGGTGGATAGAAGGTTTACACTCCCTCAGAGGTGCTGTATGAAAGACAAACAGTGGGGTACAAATTGTACACATCTGTCACACACACAGGGCTGCCAGACCACTCATGGCCAGTCTGGATTCTTTCTCCAGCACAGGAACTGGTTTATCACAGAGGTTACACAGTGATTACAGCTTCAGGAGGCAGGGTGAAGGTTCAGTCAGGGAGCTGCTTACTCCTGTTAGAAATGCTACTTAGCATTTCTGCTTCCACAGTCCTCCAGAAGTTCCTCATGGCAATCAGCAGTGCAGGGACACTGCCCATTAAATGGAAACACAGAGCTGCTGGCAGCTGTGACTGGGGTTTGTCCCTCAGGAGGATGGGTAAAACAGACTTCACACTGTGAGACACAGCTGCTGCACACACATCTGACATTTGCCTGCAGAAATACTCTTAAACAAAATTCCTGACTCCCCACTGTGAGCCAGCTTAATCCCTGCTGTTGCCACCAGCCCTCAGGAGAGTCACCCTGGAGCATTGCATGGTGCAGCCAGCACAGCACTGAGAGCCACATCCCACCAGCCATGCCACAGACTGTTCCTGGCTGTCAGGACACTAGGCACACTCTTGCCTGTCAAGAAGGGGATCTGAAAGGATTTGCTTTACCTTGGCATTGACTTTTACACATCTTCTCATTCAGGGTCCACCACACAATTTTCACGAGCTCTGCATCAGTGGAGTTGCATCACAGGTTAATGTCCCAGGGGGGATGAAGAGGTGACCCCACCAGCCAAGGCTATGTACACTCCTTATGGAGACAAGAGAATACACTTTGGGGGAAAGGGAGCCAGGAGATTTTAATCCAAAAATTGCAAAACCAAGATTTTCTTCTCACAAGAGTATCTCCAAGCACTCCTGTACCAGGACAAGGAACTACAAACTGGTAAGGTCAGTATTTACAAAAGCAGCTAGTCTGAGAACAGCAAAACCTGATTTTCAGAGCAAGCAGGTACCCATACACCTCACTTGTTTTCTGTGCTCACTGTACCCCTGCAAACCTCTCCCTGGATTGCCCAAGTCAAGGCCTGGAACAGCAGCACCCAGTTCAGTCACACCTGTGTTCAGGAGCCACAGGGATTCCCCATCCTCCTTCAAGGCTGCACACAAACCTTTCCTCCTTCTTCAGGGCACTGGGCATCCCTCACACAGGGATCTCCTACCAGCACTGCAGACCCTTAATTTCTTTTTAAGGGGGCTTTAAAACTCCTCCTAATTACAGCAGTCATCAGCAGTCATCATTTGTTTAACCATCCCAATTCCTCTGTGTGCTGGGTTGTCTTCCTGGCCTCAAGATTCAGCTCTCTGACACATCTCAAAAGCACCCCTGCACACCTGACCCTTAAAACATTAACTCTCTTCCTGTCTTCTTGCTCATTATTTTAGGTGGCCTTTGACTACATAATCTGAAGTCATATTCCCCAAATTTCAAATCAACGACAAAGCATCTGTTAAAAGAATAGTACAATTACAGCATTTTCTGTTACATTTCATTTTCTGAAATGCAAACCATTTCAGTACCTTCTGCCCAATAACAGTGAACCACAATATTGTCCCTTAGATCTGACATATAAATCATTTCAGTACCTTATGCCTAATTATAATGAACTGGTGGAAGTGTCTAGAATAGGCAAAAGATTTTTTTTCCAATTAGATTTTGCCCTAGATTAGATAGGGGACGAAAGGTTATTTACATGCTACGGTAATTCTTCTTTTCTTTGGCAAAAATGATAGAGAAAAATATTTTGCAAAAGACTCAGCCTTTGTCTTGTTGTTCTTTCCTTTTTGATGTCTCAATAAAAAGGGAGTAAGGAAAGTTTACATTCATAGAAATAAATGCTGCAGGATTCACAGAACAGCTTCTGTGTTGATTATTACCCAGCAGCTCCCAGGCCTATTAAAGCACTCAAAGATATTCAAGTGAAAACACTGCAGAAATGTTCTTCTTTAATGAAAATCACTTTAGCCATCCAAACAAGTGTGATGTGTTCAAGGGCAGGCTACCATAACACAGGCAGGCCTCAAACTGGCCTGTTTTGTTTGTCACATTGCAAAGTTATTCCAAAATATTCCCTGCTACATCTCAGTCCTTTCAGATATCTCAAATAGCTCTCATAGAGAAGCAAGTTTGTCCTTCCTGGACATCTGTTTGCATTTTTACAGGTAAAATATCAACTTGTTATTGAGCTCTCACATTTCCAGTCTCCAGATAGATGCGTTCCTAGAACAAGGAGGAATGCAGGGAGGATAGAAGTCAGCATAACACAGGACAAAGGCAAAATAGGAGCTGGTACACATCTGGAAAAACCCTCAGGTGTGGCTCCTACAATTTCCTAGTCCCTGCAGAAGTAAGCAGTGGTATAACTCCCCAGCTGCAGGTAATTCCTGGCAGGAGCACTGTTATTATTAAGAATCTTAGCAACGAGAGTCTCAACAGTGGTTCCACTTGCTAGGTCACCATCCAACATATCCCATAAAATCATTGGCCTGGCTGAAAAAGAGTAACATCAATACAAGCAGAGAAACTTGAGGCACTTGTTTGTTCTTCCTTTCCTCCCCTTAATCTGGTAATCCTCTTTTCTTCAACCTATTTTAGGCTATTTTTGTGACTCCTTCAATGTCCTTCAATTCTGGTGGAAAAGTCTACTTTTAGCCCACACCACAGATGTTTCAAAGGCAGTGACTGACTCAAGTTAGTCTTGTGATGGAAACCATGCTGTAGCTTTACGTTGCCATGGCTTCTTTAGTTGACAAAATAGTACTTTTGACAGACAACTTCTACATCTTTCACAGCCCTCTGATTTCACACAGAGTGGTGGCAACTTGAAAGACAGAAAGTGAAATGACCTTGTAGGAAAAAGGGGGTTTAGGGGAAGGGAGAGCTGGTGGCAGCAGTGAACACATAGGTCTGAGGACTCTTCATTCCCAGGGCTGTATCACCTGCCATCCTTCTGGATCCACTTGATGCCAGTAGGATTTTTCAGCAACAAAATGCAGCCCAGTACAGGTAACTGCTGATTCACTCAGGCAATCTGTGAGGCTGTCCTGTTTGCAATGAAGCTTGACCAATATGTTCTCCTGTGCTCCTCAGCAGAGTTGCTGGTGGGGTGACACACAGAGCATCTCCCTCTCCCCACAGTGCAATGCTTATGGTCTGCAAAGATCAGAGAAAATGCTCAGCTGGGAGGGACCCACAGGGATCATCCAGTCCAGCTCCAGACCCTGCACAGGACTCCCCAGAATCATGTGCTGAGAGAGGTGTTGTCCAAATGTTTCTTGAACTCTGGCAGGCTTGGTGCTGGATATCAGAACACAGCCACACTTCAATTCAGTGCTTCTGCATCTACAGTGAAGGTGTCAGCCCCCAGCTATTAACTCCTGCTTGTTCCTCCGCTCCTCCTTTGGGAAAGGGATCCAGGGAGGCAGCAGTGTTTGATGCTGCAGTGCAGCCCTCTGCAGAGCAGGAGGAAATGTCTAAATCAGATCCTGTCAGGTGTAGGCGTTAAGCCACACTCACCCTCTGTGCAGGCGGTACATCCCAACTTCTCCAGCCAGAAGCTGGCCCCTCATCTTCCTCTGTTCTCCCCCATAAAGTCTATTATTAAGGAAAAGGGGAGAAAGAGACAGAGAGATGTCATGAGAAACAAACAAACAAACAAAATCAGTCAAAACATACCAGCTACCGCTTCCCATAGCAGCTACTGCTTCCTTCTGCACTTGCATCTCAGCCTCATTATGTCACCTGAACAATAGGAATTCTCACGGACTATTTTAAGGTGGCAGCTGCCTTGGAAAGCTCCAAGTCTGGCATTCTCTGTGTGGAATCCTGGGGAAATAAAGTTGCTTTCCTATAAATACTTCTTCAACAAACATGAGATGAACAATGTTCCAAAGCTTGATGTTGCAGTAAACACTGGTGAAACACAGCTTTGGGAAGAACCCGAGCCAAGTTTTGTTTCAGAATGAACATACAAACTTGGGATCTGACCTGAGAACTTGAAGTGAGCTGATGTGTTTCATCCTAAAGATTATAGCCAGATATCATATATCCTTCAAGTCAGTAACAAACAGTGCTCCCCTTTCAAATCCCATGGATGTCTAGTTCAGCCAGATCAGGATGAGCTGGAATCTTAAATCACTTCAATCACAAATTGCAACAGCAGCCTCCTTGGGAAGGTTGGCTGAAGTTATTCTATGAGGACAAATCCAAGTGTCTCTGTTGGCAGCTTTATTTTCAGGAAAATAAAATGAGAATTTTTCAGGAAGATCTTTTAAGGCCCAGGCACACTCCTCAGAGAAAGGCTCTGCCCTTTAGACAGGGGGTCCCAACCCTCTCAGTAAAAGTTAGGCAGAGGAGATCTGGCAAAGGCCAAGAAAGCAGGCAGGACCATATCTCCAGGCCACAGTGATTCAGTGGAAGTTGAGCCCACACTTCTTTTGCTCCCAGGTAATAAATAATTTGCAGGCTGCCAAGTTCTGCTTTCAGGTTTCACTCCCCAACATTCCTAGATGTTGAAACTCCCACAGTCTCTCTTGTGCTGTCAGAAAATAGCTCTTCATTAAAATAGAGGGTTGCTAAGGTATGGCATATGGTGTATCCCCAGCCATTAATATTTCTGAAACACAGACCTTGATTGTTAGAATGTGCAGAGCTGATGCTGGGGGAAGGAACATGCAGATGCCCCCAGGAGGTGAGCTGGCACTGAGCTGGATTCATACCATGCCATGAGGGTCAGCTCCCAGATGCTTTTGGAGGGAAGTGCAACAGCATTTTGTTAACAGCAGAAATCTTTAAGCAGCGCTGATGTGTGGAACACAGAGGCTTTGCAGAGAAGCTGGATTTATCCACATGATAAATCCACACACAGATGAAGCAAGGAGTGTAGTAGACATCTGACAGTGACTGGCATTCCTCTCTGAGGTCTGGTCACAAAAAATATTAGAGGAGCACAAAATACCCCTCTGTAAAAAAATACATTGAAAGGAGTATGCAAGGCAATCCACTGTCTATGGACACACAGTGCAGTGCCCAGCTGCAGCTTTCTCTTTTGTTTCCAAGGCTGAGGGAGGGAAATAATGGTATCTCTATTCAGAAGTCCCTGTCACTGCTCACTTCACCTCTGTGGAAATTAATTTTGTCACCTCTGTCACCTCCCACCAGCTGCAGTCAGGGCAGCTTGGGATTTCATTAAAGGTGAGCTGGGGATGCTTCAGATACAATCAAAGCAGCCTGGTCAGAAGTACTGCATTCTTTGAGGGAGCCATGGAAAGGACCTGCATTAATCTTAAAGAGTTCCAGGATCAGATTCAGAATAAAAAGTTGGAATGTCTGTACAGGACCCTTGTTTGGGTCTCTGGCACTTTTCACACCAATCCTACCTAGAAAAGAGTCAGTAAGAGCTCTGGACCCTACTTGTTCTGACAAGAAATAACATGGATTTGGTAATGTAGAAAGATTAGCCAGAGCCAAGAAAATAAAGTATGTGATGGGTTTGGTGAAGGTCAGAGTGGGTGGGAAAACAGTAAGCAAAAGGTCTTCAAGAAAAAAGATGGTACTTTGAAAGGATGTCACAATAAGAAGTGTTCAGCTTGTGATGAACTGATGGAGACAAAAGACAGAAGCAAAGGTAGGGAAGAAATTAAGATGGCAGACCACCAAATTTATTTATCTAAAAGGACTTAAAAGGAATCCTTCTGAAAGGGGACTAAAAAATCACGCCATTTCATTGCCTTTTAAATTCAGCACCAGTCTAAGCCTTGCCATGAGGCACAACTGAGTTAATATTTGGAATTGTCCTGCCTAAGAAAGCTAAATAAATGATTTAGTGTTTTTAACACTATCTGATGCAGACAGGAAAATGTACAACAGCAAAGTCACCCAACAGTAAAGAACACTTGCAGGTGTAAGGATGGTATTCTTTAAGGAAGATGTGCTTAGAAGTATGCTTCAGGAGACTGGTAATATCAGCAAATGTGCACAAGATCAAGTGAAACCAAAACCCACCAGGTACTATGATTTCATTTCTATTCTATATAATTCCTCTCTATAGATACATACATATTCATATATACAGAAGAATATATGTATATATATTTCTAGTCATACCAAACCTGCAGGGAATTAGCAACTCCAATGAAGAAAGCTGATGTCAAGAAGAAAAAAAAAGTGTAAAGGAGAGAAGAATCTGGTCCAGAGTGTTTCAAACACTGATTATTTGGCAACTAATCAGTGTTTAAAAAGGGCACTGAAATAAGGCATTTTTAAGGCAATACTGTGAACAATTCTACAATGTTAAAAGATGGACAAAAATATATGCCTCTGACAGATTTCACAAAACTGCCCATTGAAGATAAGAAAAACCAGATGTATGTATGAATCCTAAAAGGACATCTCAAAGCATAGTAAATGAAGAAAAAACCATAGTTTTCCATTCCCTTGTCCAAAGTGATGCACTTGTTGGCAGCTGAGCTCGCTTTTCAGTTGAGCTGAAGTGTCTGTGTAAAAAATGACTCCTGGAGGAAGGCTGCTTGGCACTTGCCAGCACACAGCTCTTTTCAGCTCGCTGTGATTTTTGATTTCGCTCACAAAGCATTACACAGTTGAAGTTTTCCCTGCTGGAGGTCTGCATCGGGATAGGTTATTATGTTCTAAAACTGTTCCTCTAGAAACAGGCATTTCTGAAAACGAGGCCCAGGGGATTTACATGATTCTGCCCTTTTAGAACAGGTTGTCTAATTACTTTGGTAAAAAGTTGTGACACAACACTTTGGAGCTGGGCTTTGAAATTTGGTAGGGTTGTCACTCCAGAAGACGCCTTTTGCCATTACCTGTGTGTCTGCAGGGGGTGTGCAGTGTCCATCTCAGCTCCTCAGCCACTCTGGGGGCCAGCCCAGCCCCACGCAGCAGAGATGGTGTTCCAGATTGCAAGGCAAGACGTATTCTTTTGCCATCTGTATGGCAGTTGTCTTTTGGCAAGTGGGCAGTTTCTCCTTATCTCTTCCACAATCACTCCTCCCTCCAAGGAGATATCTGCTGATAACAGGCTATTGAATGTCACTGCATGGCTGATAAGAACTACAGCATCCCATTGTATTGGAATATGAATCCCAATATTACCAGTTAGATTGTGCCTGGGCCAGTCTGACCCTCGCTGCTGAGCCAAAGGCGGCTTCTGTGGTGCTTCACCCCAGAGACACCTTTAGCTTGCCGGTGGTTTCAGCTGGGCACTGAACAAGTCCAGGATTGTTAGGGACTCCGTTTACCTCAGGAAGAGGCTTCAGGCGAAGGTGAAGAGAAAAAAGGAGGGATTCTGCCGGAGGGTTATATGCAGTGGTTTATTCCATCGTTACAGAGGTCTGAATCTTGGGAAGACCTCCAACAGAAGAGCGAGCACGTGGCTGGACTCACCTTTTAAGCTCAGGGGGGTGGGGAGGGGAGGGGACACGTGAGCCACCAACCAGGTGGGGGGGGGCGGGGTCTCAAGGGGCGAGGGACACCTAGACAGGCCAATGACCTCTGGGCCTGAGGGGCATCCTTTAAATTCGACCAACCACACGATGCCTTTGCTGGAATGTTAAGCCTGATTGACAGGACTCACTCAGCATGGGGGCAAGGGGGAAGGGAGAGGCATGTAGGCACACCTGGGAAGGGACCCAGAAGTCTAAAACAGGACATTACAACACACTACAACACCATTGAGAGATGCTCTGCCCAGGAGGAGGAGCCAAGCATTGCTACCTGGGTATAATCTGGAGATTCTGGAACACCAGCACAGCTTCTCCACTGGATTCCCCAGAGGAACATCAACTGCCTCTTCTTCCACTGGATCTTGAGAGGAAAACTACAACCTTTTCTACAGGATCCCTGCTCCCGCCTGACACTCCAGGAGTACTGCAACCACATTTCCAATTGGACTGCTACCAACACCCTGACCCACAGGATGTCAGGTTGTGTTCTGACTCTGTCAGTATTGTTTCAGTTTACTGCATTGTTTATTTTATCCTTTTACTTTCTTCCCTGTTAAAGAACTGCTACTTCCTGCTCCCATAATTTTTGTTGACTGTGAGCCCCTTAATTTAAAAAGCAATTTGGAGAGGGGCGTGGGGGGGTGGTGGTTCATTTTCTCCATTTCGGGGGACGCTCCTGCCTTCTTTAGCAGGCACCTGTCCTTCCAAACCAAGACAGATGAGCAGAGCCTTCTCCAGAGCTGTCTCTGCTGAGCATCAGTGCCAGCAGGGCAGGAGCTGAGAACAGCAGGGTCACTTTGTGTGCGTGTGTGTGTGTGTGTGTGTGTTCTTCACACCCCCTGGCAGCACACAGCGATGACACCCTGATTTCTGATGCAGTGTCCCTCTGCCTCACCCCCAGCAGTGAGCTGGTGGGGCTGTGTGTGCTGCTGATGTGACAGCCCGGTGAATCAGAGCAGCAAGAGCCCCTCGGTGTCCCGGCTGGCCGCGCCACCAGCAGCGCTGTCACCGCCGGGGCGAGGAGGAGCCGGCACCGGGAGCGGAGCCCTTGGGCCCTGCAGGGAGGAACGAGGTCACCGGCTGCAAACCCAGCGGGACGCAAGGAACAGGGCAGGAAGGACAGAGGGAGCCAGTGGCAGTGTGGGGAGGTGGCAAGCGGTGAAAGCACACTGGGGTGCAGAGAACAGGGAGAGAAGGGATCAAAAAGGAGGAGACAGGTAAAGGAGCCTGTAATGAGCATCACCTTCCCCAAGGCACCTGGAGCTGATATCTGAGCATCAACACTGCCGGCAGGTAACAGCAAAACCTCTGGCAGAGCATCTTTCTCTGCCTTTGCTTTTCCCTCACTTCCTGTGGCAAACATCACCCACCTTCTCCTTCAACCTTTTGACATGAAAATACCAATGCTGCTGAAGTGAGTTTTATGGGAGGAATGGCTTTGTGTCTGTTTTTAGGAATAAAAATAGAATTTTACATCCTAAATTGGCACTAGACAGAGTGTTAAAAGCTGTTGTTTTTCTGTGCCTCTGGTTTGTTTTTGCAGGCAGCCAAAGCTTCCAGAAGCCCTGAGCTTACCTGCAGCTTGATAGAGCAAATGAAGCAGGGTGAGATAGAAAGCTGCCTCCCACTGCTCCTCCCCGTGCCAGGAATGTGACACGAATCATGGTGCTGCTCTCTCCTTGACAGGGAGCATGCACGGAGCAGGAACCTTCCCAAGCTCAGGAGCCTGGAAGCAAGAGTCAGGCAGCTTGGATAGGAAATACAATGTAATTTTCATCTTCCCCTTTCTTCCTGTAAAGTCCTACATGGAGCAGAAAATTCACGAACTCCACACACCAAAAGGGAAAAACCAAAACAAAAAACCCACAACTGCCTCAACCAAACCAGAACCAGCATACAAACTGAAAATAAAATTCCCATTCCCATACTGAAACTTTACATCAAATCTAAAGCCCTCATCTGTCATCTGCTCAGCTTTCTTCATCAAAAAGCTTCCTCCAGCTACTGGTGAAGCAGCAGTCAGCCTTGGAGCTTAAGTCGTGATGATTACTGCACCAAAGGGGGTTCCCAGTTCAAATCCCAGTCATGAAGAAGCCAGCAATTACAAATACTTAATCTCATTTTCTTTTAGTTTTGACGCTGGCAAAACTTTCTGGCACATCAGAAAGTTCATTTTCAAATTGCCTTTAGAAACAAAATTAATAAGAAGTCCAGCAGTCCAGAGTTAGGAATGGTAGGATGGAGGCTGTAGCTACAAGGTCAATGCATATCATATAAAAGGGTGATGATGGTGCCATCCTTGCTCTTGTAGATCACATGGCACTTTCACCCCCAAGCTGCACCCATGCAGGGTCAGGATAACCATGTGCTACCCAATCCATTGGAAATCTGGCATTTTTCAAGTGTTCTACTTCTGTGACCTAAATTGCATCTCTCTGATGTACTTTTGGCTACAACAAGAAATCCCACTGGGGAAGTTCATCCCAAGAATGCACTCTCATGGAGTACATCACTAATCCCTCCTCAGTAGGGAGACATGGAATTGGCAATCCATAGATCCTTCTGTGCTGCAACAACTAATCCATTGTACTGGATAGAAGTGACTGTCTAATATTGCCAGAAGTAGGCACTTCCCCAAGTCCTCAACCTGCCCTAATTCTGCAGAGAGGGTGCAACAATCACTACAGACCAGATCAAAGACAATAAAAATGGGCAGGATGGGCAGGATGGGAGAGAAGATCTGCTGGCCAAATACCAACAGGAGCATAACCACAGAGGCTCTCTCTGCACTCTGTCCACGGGATGTACCGGAGTTCTCACTACCAAATCCAGAGCATCCACTTTTTTGACCATGCACATGATCCAAGATCCACCCCTGAAAATAACAAATGTCCTCTTCATTTTATACTCACCATATGCCTGTGCCCGGAATATTAGTTTTCAAACTCTTCCAGGGACAGAGGATTGTTGTCTCTAAAGACAGCTGAAAGGTATCAGGCAGTTCTTTGGTTAAGCAGCCTTGTATGAGCCAGTCTGCTTTGCATTTCCCTCATAGAAAAGGGATCTCCCTACTCCACTAACTACATCTAC
Source organism: Zonotrichia leucophrys gambelii (assembly GCF_028769735.1). NCBI lineage: Eukaryota > Metazoa > Chordata > Aves > Passeriformes > Passerellidae > Zonotrichia > Zonotrichia leucophrys. The sequence goes on from NC_088172.1 coordinate 93,220,835, forward strand.
TGCAACATCTGCCATTAGTGTGCGAACAACCATGGAGTCTGCTGTAATCCAGTAAACTTAATGTTTCAAACACCTGTAAATGTTTACAGCTGTCAAATCAAATGCTTACAAAAGGACAAAGCAAAATCCTGTATCTAAACATCCCCAAGTCCCAGAGAGAAACAGCACTAGATCTTCATGTCAGGCAAACACCCATCTCTCTCCTGGGCAGAGTTAAAATCTGAACAAGATCTGAACATCCTTCTTTCTCCCATTTACCCCTCATGCTTAGAAAATTCTAATTATTACCACAGTCTTTTGTTCTTTCTCCTACTTTCACTTCTATACAAATCTAAGTTCCTGATAGCAATAAATGCTTCACCTAATGAGAACAGAAACAGAGCCTTCTTCAAAGGACAAATACCTTCCAGCTGCCTTTATCCAAACACAACACAGAGCCTGTACCCAAGTTAGCCCTGGTGCTGCACTTCCCACTCCTCTGTTCATCAGGGCACCTTAGATCCTCTGCAATGCCCAAGTGATTTCCACTGTCCCTGAACCCACACCAGGCAAAAAGAAAAGGCACAGGCTGACTTCTAGAATTTCTCCCACCTCTGCTGCTTCAGTGACCAGTTTAGTTGACATGAATCACACACACTCTTTCACCTGGGTTTCTCCTCCATATCCTAACTCCCATGCAGGGAGATTTTTGGCCATATCTTAGACAAGCTCTGGGGTTTATTTTTGCAGGAACAAGTCAAACAGGAACACAGACATGCTTTCCAACTGAGCAGCACACAGAGCACTCTGTACCAAATTGTATTTCAGGTCCTTCAGAGGGAAATGCCATGTTTAAGAGGCACAGACTGCTGTCTCTTAGTCACCTCCTTTTTAAAAGGAGGACTTGAAATGCAAACTTAAGCAAATCACACTTAAAATAACATCAGAAGGACAGCACAGCAATGGAAGTATGCTGTGAATGAGGTCTTCCTCCACACCACCTCTACCCAGAGTACAATGTTCAGTCAAGCACCACTCCCAAACAAACTCTGCCTAGAGTTGGGGATGAGAGATGATAAAGTCACTAATATTCATTCTGTCAGAAGGGCCTTTAAGTAAATGCAGCAGCAGCCTAGCAGCAGTTTTACTGTGCTCACAGAAATCCATTCAAGTGACAGCAAAACTATCAGTAAACAAAAGGCTGGAAGGCAAATGTGAGATTTCTCCCCTTGCACTTCCCTACACGTACCAGGAATCCTTACAGGAGAGAGAGGTAGGGAAGGAAATAACTATGAGACCAGAAGGACTCCACACTTGCAGAAACCAGGCTCCTCAGCAGCTCTTGAAGGTATTTGCCACACAACATGTAACGAGACAGCCAGGAGCTCACTTTCTTTGGCCATATTTCAGATTTTCTGCAAAAAAAAAAGCTTGCACAGGAACTTTATCTACCAGGTCATACTGCTCCTCATCACTCAAAGCAATCTTTTGAAGTTTTTGGGCAATTTTAACTCTGGGTTATGAAGAGAGAGGCCTCAAAATTGCTTAGTTCTTTGAAGTCCTGCAAAACCAGGATTGGAGAGCAATTCTTATCAGTGCCCCAAGCAAAATAAAAAGACAGAAGCATTTCATCCTTGTCAGGCATCAAGGAGTCTGCAAAGCCCTTGAGATGCACAGGAAAGCAAGCATCATTCTATTTTTAAAATTTATTGTTGTTCTAAGTAAAGGCAGGCCAAGAAGGAAACACAATACACTATTTCTGGCTTTTGCACAATGGTACTGCAGTACCACAGCTTGTGGTTCTTGTCTAAAATAGAGTTCATCACCCAGCTAGCCTCTTCCCAATCATTGCCAGAGTCTTCCCAGCCACCTCATCCTTGTACCCAGCATTGTGTTCTCAACTGCAGCTTCACCTGTCCTTACCTGCTCATCCATGATGATCTGCCAACTTTTTTTCTTAAAGCTCTGATGCAAATCTGCAGAGACAAGCTTGCCCTGTAAAAATAAGGCTGTGGCAGTGACCACAGCCAACCCCAGAGCCCCATGTAAGGCCACTTTTTCTAACAGAGCCACAAGACACGTATGTCATTCCAAAAGTTCCACTAACATCCCTGGAGAGCGTAAGTAAAATGCTTTTACACTTCACAAAGACACCATGCAAACTTTCCCTCTTCCCAAACCTGTGTTCTGCTGAAACAGTAGCAAGGAAGTATTTCAGCTTGGAGCACACCCACAGGATGGGATCCCAGCATTGGTGACATGAACTCTAATCCAGCCCATGTCCTGCAGATGTCACAGCACCACTGCTGGCCCAAGCTGCAGCCCAGAAGCACAGATCCTGAGGTCTCCAGGAATGCAAGGAGCACTCTGTTGTGCACTGCAATTTCCTTGCTCCCTTCTTTACCTCAGGCCCCACCACAGGCCAGGCAAAAGATCCCTGTGGTGGCACATTTTCCTGTGCCAGCCCTCCTTTGAGAATCCCAGGCTACTGTACTACTAAAATTGCAGCTGATGCCAAAGAGCAATGTCTCCTCTGTCTCTAGACGTGCTGTAACCAATGGCCTTGTTCCCCACAGATAAGTTATCTGTGTTCACACACCAAGTGTCTCAAGGAGGAGCAGCCAAAATATAGGAGGCTAAACTCTCCCAGAGCCATCAGAAGTGATACAGGAGGGAACAGCATGTAAGCTAAAACAGCAAGCCAAACTCTACTGTTTGAAAGCTGCATAGAACTTGCTTAGGTCTCATGGGATTTTGAAAAATTCAATTCACATGTGTTTTTCAAATCAAAGGCTTTGTGAAAAGTAATTTTTAGCATCTCACACCAACATTCTACTGAAATGGTCTTAATGTAAGTTAGAATAAGAGCCCCAGACTCCATCACACCAACAGAATAATCCTTTCATCTCAGTTCTTCAGCTTTAGAAGCTGACCAGCTGCTGGCAGGTTTCTGGCTAACATTTGAACAAAGGAAAAAGTCACAGAAGTCCAGATATATAATACCAAGTTCATTAATTCCCAAGCCATTTCAGAAGCCAAAACCTCAAGTTTCTTGCAGAAGGCAGATTTTTGCTTAGCTTGCTGTCTTTTCAAAGTCATGAAAAGACATTTGGCACCCGGAATTCCATAAAATGAGCCATTTTTTGTTTTCTCTTTAACAGGAGTAAATTGAAGGCTTTGAAGTGTCCAAGTGGTATGCATGAAGCTCTACTTTGCTCATTCCAAAATCAACATAACTCTTTTACCACCTATACAGAAAGGGATGCTCATCAACAGCTTGTCACTGTGCTGCAGAAACTTAACACAAGGAATGAGAGATGGGTTATGTGATTTGGCTGACAGACTCCATGACAATAACTCTAAAAGCACAGCAAAGATCAGTTCAGGACAAAACATACTTTATTGTACTGTAATGTCAGAAGTACAAGAAAAGTACTGCAGAGAACCATGCTAATGGCGCTTCCAGGGCCTGTGAAGGACAGAAGTACAAGATAATGGGGTACTACTGTACTCAGTGCAAAAACTGATTCATTTGAGGCACAAGTACACTATTGTTTAAGCAGCTTGATTCAAGCACAGCTCTGGTATGTGATCTACTCTGTTTTCTTTCTATGTGACATTTCTAGAACAAAGCTACCTTGACATGAAAGAGGCAGTAGGTTCAAGTCAGGGGTGTCCAACTTGCCACTTGGCAACCAAAAAAAATTAAGAAAAATACTCTGCATAGTCACCCTCCACATCTTAGTTTCAGATATGGAGCTGTGTCTAGAGAAGAAAAGTTACTCTGAAAGGTCAGAACCCAGATCCATTTGGTTGGGTGGGGTTCCCCTTGCTTCCTGCGTCTGTGGGTAACTTAATTCACATTGACCACAATTTATCCAATAAGAAAAAAAACCACAACCAACTCATATCTTGGGTAAGAAATCATACATATCTAACATTCAAATAAATTTCAGCCCTTGAGATCCTAACTTATGGCTTAAGACACAATGAAATAGTTTGGGCACCCTTGAGTTAAGTTAATGAACAGCATTTTTGCTAAAAAAGGCAAGCAAGATCACTGTTTTAAACAGAGCTGACCTCTACAAGAACAAAGCAGGAATCCAAGTCACTAGTTACTACTAGGCTGACATGTACTGCTGCCCAGAAAGATAAAAACATAACATCACAATGAAAACGCTCAACAAAGTTGAAAGATAAAGGTTTCAACACCAGAAGCAGCATTTGAAAACAAGCTGTTTAAGTTAATCTTTTCAAGAGATGCAGATTGCATAACTCTACGCATGAACAAACATGCTGGCAATCTTCTCCTTTTACACAGCAGCTGTGTTTAACATAGGAAGTTCTGGGTTTAAAGAAAGCTACTTGAAGAAGAATTAAGATTTGCAATTCCCTGTCTAACTTAATGAGATTAGTAGAGAAACGAAAAAAAAATGACTACTGAAACAGTAGTTTCTCAGTGGATCCCTATCATTACAAACACAGCTGGATTTGTAAGCAATGCAAGACTAAACAGACAGCTATTACTTTATATTATTACTATGCTCATAAGTTACATCTGTTAAAGTTAAAAAAAGCCAAGCAGTTTCACCCTATTTCAAGGATAGTTTCCAATCAACACCAGTTTACATGGTGAATGGGACTTCACGAATAAACAAGGAATGGTGACATCTTTGGGTCAAGAATGACAAGAAATAATGGGCTCTGTGCTACCAATCAACCTCAACAAGAATATGGCACATGGGCCAGCCCAAGCTGTACCAACACTGAACCTTTAGCACTCAGCACAAATTCGGATCTCTTCACTTTAGCTAGCAAACCAGGTGAAAAGGCTGGGTAAAAAAGACCCAAAAAACCAAAAACCTAACTAAAAACTTAAGCCAAAAGTTGGAATATACTTTTAAAAAAACATCTGTAGTTTTAAAATAACTTGATGCTGAGATCAGTTTGTGCAAACTACAAAAAAAAAACCAACCCCTCACTGAATTTCTCTCCAACATAAGAAAAATCCTGCAAATATTTTCCTTTAGCCCACTGTACCTTAAGATACAATCTCAAATCTAACAGATGTAAATGAAAGAGAGAAGAAGTTACAGCATCTGCACAACATTCTTTCTACAAACAGCTGCTGGAGGGAAAGTAAAATATAAAAGGAATAAAGAAAGTAAGGTTCCATCTGAAATATTCTCACAATCTTTCCCACATTGTAGTCCATGAATCCGACTCTGATGCTAAGGTGACAGTGTATGTAAGCAGATTTTTTTGTTGATTTTATTACATTGGAGTTTCAATTGAAGAGAACCTGAGCAGAGACCGGGGCCTCTTCAGGAATTGTCGGATGGAACGTGCTCCTCGAAGCCCTCGCTCTCCCGCACCAAGGCCCGCTCCAGGATGACGCGGCCCTCCTTGTAGCGCTGGCTGTCCTCGGTGGCAAACTCATAGATCCAGCCCAGTTTGCTGTTGCAGTTCTTGCAGCTCACGTCCCGCACCATGTGGCGGCCGGTGAGCATGACCCGATCCTGGACTTCGCTGTACTGCAGATTGACCACCTGGGCAAACACACAGGCACAGGGAACAGCACAGAGGATTAGTCTGCCTAGGGGAAACCTGCTCAATGGCACATTAGAAGGGACAGGGACGAGCCTGTGGCACCACACACAACTGAAAACTGCAGTGTAGAAATCTCCTTTGTGAGAGAGAGGGTAACACCTTAAAGATGTGCTTCATAGGGATGTAAAACCCTCACATTTTAACTGAGAGACACAGATTGCTATCACAAAATATGCAAAAGGACTGTGTTCAACTCTGGGTGAGAAACTCCCAGTGAACAGCTTGTAAATTTGTATTAAACCACTTGTAAAGTATGTAACCCATTTCCAGCAACTGATGTGATCACCAAGTCCCAGAATTCAGAAACAAAATATTAAAAGAGGTACTTCTTTAAAAATCTTGTGGTGCCTTTGAAATAATTACCTAAGAAACAGCCAGGGTCAGTGGCTGAGAATGTAGACATGAAACATGCACCTTTTGTGTGCTGTATAAGCAGTTTAAATATACTTGCAACTTCTTTTGCAGCATCACCACAAAACTGGGATGTTTACTTCATTGAAAAGTTGATGTCAGAACTATACCCAAGCTGATTCTAAAAGATGGGGACTGTACTACTTTCTCAGCTTGGTACCTGACTGGTTCAGATGTACAGCTTCTGACTGCAGAAATGCAAAACCTCAAACTGCTGTAATGAAACCCTGCTATTTAACATTAAAAAAAAATCTAAACTCCAGGATCCAGAGTTTATTGGATGAGGAAGAAAGCTCTCAGTACTGATAAGATTCAGGATACCAGAAGTCCCAGAGCAAAACATAAGACACTATTGATGTCTCTATCAACTCTGCCAATGGATAAATGGCTTATAAGAAAAAAAAAACAAAACTAAAACAAAAAACAAAAAAGAAAACTAAAACCAAACCAAGCATTTTATGTTCAGGAACTTTGTGAGAAGGCAAAGGACAATCACCATTTTTTTCAATTAATCTAATGGAAAAGTCTTTATGCAAAGTTAATAACAATCCTACAATTCACTCAAAAATTTTGACATCTGTATTTTGATCTATTGAATCGAATCAATTAAAAACTCTTAAACTAAACCAGAGTATTACTGCCTGTAAAAAAGATTGTGATTGATTGTGGCAACTTCAGTTGCGAGACTACTGTTACATTAAATGCATTTCAGAAATTAAACAAAATATTACCTAGACTTTTTTTTTTAACTGCATAAAAGTGAAAAAAACCCTCTGGAACCCTTTGACAGACACCAGATACTCTCAGAGTGAATTTGAGGTTCATATTACTGAAGTCTCTGAAGTTGAAACTCCATCAATTTTGGCCTGAGGCCTCTACATACACAGTCTTCTTTACAGTCTTTCAGCATTTCAGACAAAACTAATTTAGCTAAGTTTCTCATCAACAGTAAATGTCAAATTTGACTTCAAAGATAGAAAAAAAAATAGTTAAAATAGTAATTATGCAACACTTTAGCCAAGAAGTTTTTTCGATCTCATGACAGATTCATATCCCACAAACTCATTTTTCAAAAGTAAACAGCAGTTCCTCCAACTCCTTACCAACCTTGTTGAAAAGAAAGGCCCTCCCTGTGGCCCCTGTAAAGCGAGTGGAGATGAGCTCGGAGCGGTTGGTCAGGATCGTGTCGCAGTTTGCGCAGGAGAACAGGCGAGTGCCACCAATGTGATCCAAAAAAATTCTTCCCATTTTTACAACTTAGATAAGTTTCTACTCAAGACCTGAAAGCAAAAAGAAACATCATGTAAAAAAAAACATTTCAGCAAAAAAATTGAAACACCCAAACATCCAAAAATTGAAACTCCAAACATTCCATATATATGGCAGAATATTCTTCAAACCAATTCTGCTAGTGATTGCTCGAAGTCATTCCTCTGTTGGTGAATTGCTAAACTTACAGTCTGCCTTCACCCTCTCATCATGACAAGTTACTTCCCAAAGTGACCATTTCACCAATAAGATTACTTAAATACAAACTAATTACATTAAATGAGAAAAACACAAACTGAAACCTTTAAAATACAATTCAGACTTTTGCAGACCCCCTACTGGCCCTACTGTTCTTAAACTCAGAAGCTTCCACTTCTTTTAACACAATACTGAAATTCTATTTCAGTACATTCCCAACAACTCACTCATCTTAGTCAGCACTAAGAAATGAAGCACTGAGAATTACACTGAGTCACCAAGACAATTATAGCTTAATTTTCCCAAGTCACCCCCACCTTTTATAATACATATTTATTATGTCACTTCCCCATAGCTTTGCACAATTTATGACACACGATCACACAACACCACCACTCAGAATGCTGGTATAGCACCCTGGCTGCTGTATTTGACTTGACAATTCTTTGTTTCATAGACACACCAACATAGGAAAGATTTGGATGCTATTTCACATAATAAACAATCCACCCAGTCTTTACACCAGACACTTTTATATCAAAATGTTTAAAGTTGTCTAATCCAAATATAAAATACTGTGTAATTCATCCAAGGTATTTCCAAAGCCTCATCACTAAAATACCTCAGCAACTCCAATGACGAAAAAAAACAGAGCTAAAAAACTTTATAGCAGATGACCTGCAGTGCCTGATAAATCAGCCTCTTCACTGCTTAGGAAAATTCAAGTGTCTCACCAACTTGACACGAACTAACATAAATTACTCAAAGTTAACTGGTGAGTAGGCACAGAATGTATAGCTGAAACCTTAAATCACGAAGGATGATGTAACATGACAAAGGAATTGAATTATGATGTTATTTCCCTTTCAATTGCAGAAGTTTTATGACTAAACTTCTACAGTTAAACAAGTTAAATGTACCTCCATTTATGCTTCAGATTTAGAATCAGAAAAATGTATTGTCTCTGCTTTTGTCATGCAGAGCAATGCAAAGTAAATCTGACACACTGCAATATTAGAATTGTGTGGGCTTTACTTTTCAGAGCAGGAGACTGTGTCGTTCACAGAGAAGTCAATCAAATTCTGTGCTCATTTAATTGAATATTCTAAGTCAAACACCATTAAGAAGCACAAATACCTAATTTAAACCCATTTCAAGGTTTAGGGGATCAGTTTCTTAAAATCTACTCTTAACATGCACAAAGCAAATGGACTAAAACTTGCACCTGCACACACAGAGCTTAACATACCATTTTTACATCTAAAAATCAGAAGCCACTGACATAATGATTTTTTTTCCAATTACTTTATTTCACACTTTGTTTTCTTACAATGTCAGACAACAAAAAGGGCTCCTAATATTGAACAGAGAGATTTTAGCTCAGGTTCCTTACCTTCACATTTTTCAAATCACTATTAATCTTCTCTATCCCACCTGAAGGATATATAAAAATCAAAAGCAGTGTCATGACTCTTTCTTTTAAAGGTGAAAAGAAAGAGTCATTTCTCTTCTTCAAAGGATAAATTAAACAGGTCTGAGTGTTAGAAGTGTGATTCCACTCAAAATACACAAAGCATTTTCATTTAGATTTCTCTAAGCTTTGTACCTTCCTAATTTGCCTTTATCTTTTGCAGCAACCAAAGGAAAAAAAATTAAAACTTGAATAGTGACAAAATGAAGGAAAATCAACACACAATAAGTGTGAATAAACAAGTATCAGTAAAAGTCTCCAGCCAGAAGAAACCACAAATACAAGCAATTAAGGTGATTGTAACAGATATGCCCATAAGGCACTTGGCCTAGGTCCATGTGCCATCCTTCCTAACTCTGTTTTGTTTGTGCAGATTGTATTGTGAATTCAAAACAATTAACTGATCATAAGTTACAGTAATGTGGAATCAGCATCCAAAGGGGTATTTTTCAGAGTAAACACGATGCCCACCCTGTCAGTACTTTTAGAAGGTAACGTAACATAAATCCAAACCCATCCCTATCTCACCAAGAGCAACACAAACACAGAACCTGGTGTCCAGAACAGATCCCTTACACAGACTGACCCTGCACAGCATGACATTTTGAAAAATGCACCTAAACACTTCAAATGCAAGTGCATCACCTGCCTAAAATCATAATTCATGCCAGTGTTCTCAGAAAAGCATTAGCCCAGAGACATTAAAAATGGAAATTAAATACTTCAGAAGGGAGCACAAGTGCAATTCTAACAAGCAAGTTCAAAGTCACTGCAACATACAAATATATTACTTCTGGATATGGCATTGTGGCATGGACAGAAGTCTTGAGTCCCAAAGATGTCAAACATTAAAATAAATATGTAAATAAATACATTCAAAGATATAAGGCTGAAAAATCTGCCTACTAATACAAGGCCTAAAATCCTCACTTACTTATGCCACCTTAAAGAGTTGATAGTAACCTAAACTCACAGCAGAATCTAACAAACCAACTGATACCAGAATATATTTTTTCAGAATACAGTGCATAAGGAAATCTATATTCTTGAAATAATACACATTAAAAAAATTTAGAAAATTAAATTCTACAGTCAGCACTGTAACAGTCAAAACAATGTAGATTTTGTGTATGTTTTCTTAAGAAACTACTAAAACACTGTAAGGTTACCAGAGTGTCTAACTTTTTCAAAGTAACCTCAACACTTAACTACCACCTGGTAGACTTCAGTCAAAATATATAGCAGGCTACAGCTACCTCTAACCTCAGTTTTGATTGCTGAATTCAATGAATTTGTAAGGGCGCAGCTGAAGCACTATATAACTAGTCACCTTATGTTATGTTACTGCTCATAGTAGTAAAAAGTAGGAAAAAATTACACAATGACTTCAAGTAATGCAGACTTAAAATGCCAAACTTTATAATGGATTTTCTAAAAAACCTAACATGGACATTTTGCTTTTTCCTCTCCTGTAAAACAGAGAAACTGATTTCAACTAGAAATCATTTCACGCTCTCCCCTTCCTTTTTCTTCCCCCAAGCTAAAAACAGAGCATTCACTTATAAGGCCAAATCAGAAGGCACTTGCTGTGGATAAAGACTCCTTTCTCCTTATGTAAGGATGCTGAATCCTGTAAGGTATACTTACTGCACACAGAAAAAAACCAGAAGCACAACAGCACAAGGGGAAAGCAATTTTCCATAGCTCCCAGGCTCCTGCCCCTTACAAACACAAGTGGTGTGCACAAAGTCACCCAAGTTAACTGTGCAGATTTCTTTCCCTATAGTTTCACTACCAATGGGAAAGGTACAGGCATCTATTTATGTTCACACATGCATAAATGATCTGAAAAAGCCACTTACAGGCAGCTTTGATAGGCAGTGGGAGGGCTCTCTTAAATGAGGAGAAGCCAAAGAACTGTGAAACATAAAAGCATTTCTAAAGCTTAAGATCCTCTAAACAGGGGGAGGAAAATACAGCAAGTGCACTTGACCATTCATCCACTATTTACACTTAAAAACACAGAAAACAACTTCCACTTGTCCAGAGAACCAGTCAGGTTCCCTAGTGCTACTTACAGCTCCAGAAAGTGACACTATCCCACCAATTCCATCATGCTACCAGCAGAATTTTCCAAAGTAGTGGACCGGGATCTTGGTTATTCACAAAACCAAATGCTGAGGAAAGAACAGATTATATTTTTTTGGCCCATGATTTCACTTTTAAAATCAGCTAAGCATTCTTTACTGGGCATGTATCAGTGATGAAGTTCTAGAGCTCCTGCCTTCATGCAAATTACCAAACACAAGTGATTATATTAAATGAATGGCTGCAATGTAAGAAAGGCAGACTTATTTACTTTCCTTAATGGGATATAAAGTATCTATTGCATGTCCAATCTCTCCAGTTCCAAGAGAGGGGCACTTCATGAACTGAGAAATGATGACACTTCCATTATTCAGCACCCAGACCACCTTCCTGAGAGGACTTTTAGGAGAGCAACCAAAGACAGGTCATATCACCTAGCAGGTCAGGCTTGCTGACAGTGCATGATTTTGACAGGACATTATTCTGACAGCATAAAGCTTGATACCACTCCTCAATCTCTCTGTGAAAGACTTGCTCCCTGCATGCTTCTCCCAGTGAGTGCATGGACAGACAGGAAACACAGGCACTGTGGCTGAGTGCTGAAATGTGTATTCCCAGATGTGTAGCTCCTAAACTCCCCAAACACTTTCAGTGTTGATTTCAGCAACACTGAGCAACAACCATATCAAAGGGCTGACATTCAACAGCTTAAATTTGACCACTCTCTGCACACACACCCAAAACCTGAAGCACCACTTGATTGGTATTTGTACTACCTCATCTGCCTATCTTCACCATCAATAAAGAATGAAAAAGTAACACAAATAATTATTTATTAACATCTTTAAAACTAACAGTCAGTGTTTTCTTGTCCTGGAATACATCTCTTGAAGACACAGGACCGTCAACACTTGGGAGAGCCAGCAAGCACTTTCTCTATACACTGGACTGTGGATATTTCACAGGAGGAGCCTCAGAGTTGCTTCAGCACCATTACTGCGTTCACATCTACAACAGAGAACAGCTGCTAGTTAAAGGACAAAAAACTGTGACCGCCTCTCTTTCACCATTTAACCAACTAAAAACATTTCTTTTGTGAGCAAATAAGCATTCTCTACCTTCTGAGAAAGGTTTATGCATTCCCCTAAGCACACTGACACATTCTCAAGATGTACTTACCCTGGAACCAGGCTGTAACTTCATCATGGCCTCTCAGGAACTGGGCTTCAGCTTCCTCTTCTCATCTCAGAGACGGACAAAAGAAAAAAGAGAATTCTTAGCACAACTGCACAAGACCAAACGTTAAAGAATTATAAAGGAAAAACTAAAACTTGCTCCTTACCTTCCCAGGTTTCCCTGCTCACAGGTGGGGGCACATCCAAAAACACACACGTGGTCAGTCCCTTGGGAGGTCGGAGATTCAATGTCCACCACCAACTTCTGCGACTGTCCAAGTAAACAAGGCCTGGCCTCTGCCTACATGCAGAATTGAAACCACCACATGTAGCCAAATGTGGAGAGAAAATGAACTGGACCAGCATACTGTGCTCTTTAGAACCATCCAGCTATTGTAGCAAACTGTGAAGGGAACTGAACACAGTCCAAAGACAGTGGCAAAGTCCAGATGCAGGGCACAGCACCCACCAACACCAGGCTGCTTTGCAGGATGAAAACACCCTTGTGCAAGTTGCAGCAGTGTAATTTCATATTGCAGGGTGCAATAGTATTATTTCCTATTGCAAACTGCATTTTTTCTTAGGTAAGGCAAGCACTAGGACACTGGCATTTAAATTTGTTTATGTCATATTGGTGCAGTGAAACACTAATCCAGGGTACTCTGTTTCACATTTCCAGAGAGCAGAGGCACACACAGATGGGTGCTTGTTTCTCATACAGCCCCCCTATCTCAGCATCTCCCACAGAGTAACTTAAACCCTCACAATACTCTTGCTAGATAACATATAAAAGTATTACTTTACAAATGCTATCAGACTCAGATTAATTTTCTTTCCCACCACTACACAGAGTCCAAAACCAGCAACTAGACCTGTCTCCCTGCTTCTTTTTCCCTTAATTTTCCTCCTTTCCCCTTCCTAATTACTCCACTGTTTTTAAGAAAGCTGTATTTCCTTATTTTGCAATAAATTTACTCTTACACTACTTAAGCAGTTGAGACAACTTTCACTTATGAATCCATTCTGCAACTTTCAGAAAGCTAAACTACACATTTTCTGTTTTTATTAAATTTAGTGCTGAAATGATACAAAACTTCATCCAAAGACATCACTGATTTAATGAATCATTAAAAATGAAATCCAATAAATAACCTTTTAAGAAATGGTGTAAAGACAACCATCATCCAAACCAGCCACATCCAGCTGGCAGAAAGGGTGCTAATACACTTAAGTGCATATCACGAAGAGATTTTTATATTAACTAGAAAGGTCCTAAATGTAGGTGAAGGCTCCAAAATTAGAGATCACCCTACTAACAAACATCCACGGTGTACAGTCATTTCATCTACACATTTAACAAGTAATTTTTAACTTAAATCTTGCTTAAGGGAATTACGTATTTCAGTGAGAGCTGAGCAACCCAAGATTTCAACACAGGTCAAATGTTGGTAAACAAACATGAACCAATGACCTGACTTGGACAACGCCCCTTCAAGCTTGTGATGACTACCATGTTAAATACAGATATATAAAAATGTGTACAGCTCTCAGTGTGTGACAAGTAACAAATACAGCTTGTTCTTGTCATCTTCTCTGTTGGGCTTTGAGATGCAGTTTCATTTGTCCTCACACCCTTGGCAACCACACTTGAAACTCACTCGTCATTATTAAAACCTATATACAAACAATAAGCTCTGCATCTCTAAGTAATTCTGTAACTACAGAAGTGAAAGTAGCAGATGACAGAAGCCTCCACACAATACTTTTGAAGACTACTTTAGAAAAATTGAGCAGCACTTAAAAACTGACAGTTTTGTTTGTCACATGCTCGACTTGAATTCAGCCATCCAGAAAGAGGCTCTGTATAAAAATATACATAGGATTTCATATATAGCAGTTACATATATATATATATATTATATATATAGCTGTTACATACAGTCACGTGAGGGAATGTTTACAACTCGGGAGCAAGTTCCCCTCCTGTCAGTCATAAACATTAGCTAAGATAATGGTTAATCTAGAGCTATTAGTTGCTGACATCGAGTTGTTCTGTGATACCACTTTCGAAAGAGCCCTGCCCTGTTTCTCTCTCATAAAACCGTGTGTACTTGCTTTGTTATTCCCTCAATCTAACCCTAAACACGTGTTTTTTGTTTAAGGAAACCAAAGACAAATAATTTATTACATTCTACGGCGATATCAGTCCAAAACACGGCCTTCATTCTTAAACAAACACGCTGGATTAATCTAATCTACATCTGCTTGCGCAGGACAGCTGAGGGCTGTGCACAGAGTAACAAATGAAGCAGACAATCAACAGTCTTATTTTCGCATTGACTTAGAACGTTCCCAAAAACAACGGCAGAACATTTCAGCTCCCTGGGAATCCATACTTCCACCGGGAAAGCCCCAACCCGAGCTCTGGCAGCCGGCTGCGCCTCGCTGCTGAGGGAGCCGCCAGCAGCCCCACAAAGCAAACAAGCACCGGGGCCGGCCCGGTGACAACTCCCGGCGGGAGGCACCTGTGCGGGGGGACACGGGGCCGCACCGCCGGCCAGCGCTCGGTAGCGAGCGGCACCTCCGCCCGCGGAGAGGGGCGATGCGTCAGGCGCCGCCGCCGCCCCCCGTGCCACAGGGCAGGGCGGTTCAACCCCCGCGGAACCTCCGCGGCCGGGCCCGGGGCGGCGCTGCGGGGGCGCCGGTGCCGATCCCGGCGCTGATCCCGATCCCAGTGCCGGTGCCGCGCACACACAAAGCCGCGCGCGCGCGGGGGCGGGCCCCAGCCCGGCCCGGCCCGCGCGCCGTCACGGGGGCGCGCGCAGCCAACCGGGGCCGGCCCGGCTCGTCCCGTCCTCCCCCCCTCACCCCCCCCGCCGCCGCCGGGCGCTGCCGGGAGCGCAGGAGCCCTGACAACAAACAGCAGGAAACAGCTGACGGGGAGGCACCGCCGCCGCCTCCGCCGCACCGAGGGGCCGTGCCCGGGGCCCACCGCCGCCCCCCATCCCCGAGCCGCCCCCGCTCCCGCACCGGGCCCGGGCACGGCCCCGCGCCCACCCGCCCGGGGCTCCGCGCAAGAACCGGCCCGAAAAGTTGCCCAGTGCCGGGCCGGGGGAGGAAGTTGTGTCGGCGGCGACAGGGAGGGGGTGCTCGGTGCCGGCCCCCGCCGGGAAGGCTGGGCGGCGCTGGGAGACGCTGACGGAGAAGGGGACGCGGTGAGGGAAGGCCGGTGCTTTGTGGCGGCGCCGGGTAACGCACCGGGTCAGGCAGGGCCGACCACTGCCCCTTTCCGCGCCCGTCGCCGGACCGGAGCGGCTCGCCCGGGGCTCTGCCGCGGCCCGACAGACACAGCGCCGCGGCGCGGCGGTCGCCACCTCCCTCCCCAGCCGCCCTGGCCTCCCCTGGTAGCGCGGGGCGAGCGCGGCCCCCGCCCGGTTACCTGGCTGCGGGGAGCGCGGCGGCGGCGGCTCCGTGCCCGGTGTCTCCCCCGCCCTACACGGCCCCGGCGCTCCGGATCGGCCGCGCGGCTCCGCCCCGCCGTGGCCCCGCCCCGCTTGTCAATCAGCGCGCCGAGGCCCCGCCCCGGTCCCGCCCCCTCGCTGCCGCCGAGGCCCCGCCCCGGCCGCCTCGCGCTCCGCCCCTCCCCGGGTCGCCTCACGGCCGCGCCCGGCGGGGCACGCCGGGTCACGGAATGACAGAATTACAGAATGGAAGAATTACAGAGTCATAGAATTACGGAATCACAGAAGCATCGAATCATCAAGGCTGGAAAAAACCTTTAATGTCATCTAGTCTGATCGTTCACCTAGCACTAGCACAGTAACCCCTAAATCACTATGCCACACCACACAGCACCATGTCCAGAAGCCTCTTGAACACCTTCAGGGATGGTGACCTCCCTGGACAACCTATTCCAATGCCTCACCACCCTAACAATGACAATTTTTCCTGTCTAATTTGAATCTCCTCTGTCACAGTTTAAGGCCCTTTCCTCTGGTCCTGTCACTGCAGACAGGTCAGAGAAGACTGGCCCCCACCTCCCTACAGCATCCTCCCAAGTAACTGCAGAGCCATGGGCTCCCCTTCACGCTGAACAACCCCAGCTCCCTCAGCCATTGCTCACAAGATGTGTTTTCTAGACCCTTCAAGAGCCTTGTTGCCCTTTGCTGGCCACGCTCCAGCACCTCAATGTCCCTTCTAAAGTGAGAGGCTCAGAGCTGAGTACAGTGCTGCCAGCAGTGCTGGGGGCAGAGCCAGGGCAGTGCTCAGTGCTGCAGCCCAGCTGTGGGGGGATGGAGGCAGGGCCAGAGCCAGAGATGGAGCCAGAGCCAAAGCTGGAGCCTTATATCAGCCCTCAGCCCTTCCCCACCTGCCAAGCTCCATTTCCCAGGCACCTGTCAGCCGCTGCCCTCAGCATGGTGCCTTCCACTCCCCCTCTACCAGCCTCCCAGACCCCTTGCCTCCCTCACAGCCTGGCAGAAATTCCCACTCCTGGAGGAGCTGAATGCCAGAGCCACCCAGCACCTCCCTGCACCCCTAGAGCACATTGCCATGGGCCTGCCTGGGAGGAAGGGGACTCCTGTCTCCAGGCACCCTCAGGGGTTCTCAGGGATTTGGCCTATCCTGCCTTCGAGCTTCACCACACTATGGGGCCCTGTGAGGGCTGGAGGTGTAGAAAGGCACAGAGATGGCTTTTGGTGACATTCCCCCCTCAGTGAAGCTGTGACTCATGCTGCTTGCACTTTCAGGCCATTCACATTGAAATCTTTGTGGGATACCTTAAACACTGCCCACTGTGGAGATGAAACATCAGAGGAGAATGAGGTGAAGTGTGGCCCTTCTTAGCATTTGTTTGCAAGAGCTATCAGTTCCCTGCCAGTTTTAAGTGCTTACAGACTGCCTCCTTGGCAAATAGTGGTCTTGGACAAAAAACAATGAAAAAAGTCCTTTTGAGTTGTTGGTTATGAAAAAGAGATGCAAAAAGATGTTGTTTTCCTACTATGGGGCAAGCCATGCCATTTTAAGGATGTCTGTTCTGGATATTTTCATTCCTGGGTCTATCCATGTGGTATCACCAGAGGAGCTGCAGTAATGGCAGGAAGGAATGAGTCAGCAAGATTCTTTTGTCGTTTCACACAGAGCAGAGGGGCATCTCTCTGTGAATATACAGCACACAAAACCTGCTTACACACCCAGCTGTTCTTCAGCCTGTGTCTTTTGCATGGATTCTTTTAGAAAAGTAAATTATGAGGTAGAAGAGAACACAACAGCCTGTGTGAGGGTAGACAGTCAGTGACAAGTCAACTTCAGTGTGCTAAGAGCTGCTGTTTGCTTTGGACAGACCTCCAGAAAATCAGATCTCTTTAGTTTGGTCAGCTCTGGCCTGATGCTGAGCAGAGCTGAGCATTGACATTTCTCACTGGCCTCTCATCAGCCTCTCTTTAGATCCTGGAAGGGGGGTGAAGGGTGTTAGAGCAGTCCATCAGACAGCAATCACCACTTACTTAATGGCACAGGGACAGCACAAGTACTGAGAATATTAGAAGGAAGCCATAAAGCCGTGCCTGGGGTCCCATTTAGCACCAACAAATGGAGGAAATAACTGATCCAGCGTGCCCCCATTGTTAACAGGCTGACCTGATCTGCTGCTGGTCCTCACTGGGTAACCATGAGCTGTGTCCCTGGTGGATCAGCTGCATCTCGTCACAGGAGCTATACAAAGGTCCATGTCTTACTCATCTCTGCAGAGCTGCTGTGGAGATCACTGCAAACAAAGCCAAAACAGAGCAGAAAAGGAGTCAAAGCAGTGATGCTTTAGTCAGCTCTGGTGACTGGGTCTTATCTGGGGCCCTGTGAGCTCACTGCTCATCTCTGCTGCTGAGGCACTCGCACATCCCAGGGCAAGCCGGTTCTTCCTGCCTCATTTCCCTCCGTTCAAGGGGCAGAGTGATGCTCCCTGCCTTGCTGGCAGCTTGCAGGTTTGCTTAAGTACCCTTCTCCAGTCTGGGCATACAGAGGGGTTGTATGTCTGAACATTGCAATCATCACAATAATATTACCATGAAAACAAAGCAAAGCCCAAACCTATGAATAGAATTAAATTCTCAGCAATAAGAAGGGTAGCTGTACCAATCAGAGAGAAACCAAATTGACCATGAGACAAGCAGAGAATGGATTAGCCTGTGCTTGACAGATGGTGCCAGGGACTGATGTTTTTATTTCCCTTGCAGAGGAGCTTAGAGCAAGGGGGGGTAGGGGAGGGTGAGGTAGGGCACGTTTAATAGAACAAAGCAGCAGGCTGTAGCAGCTCTGCTGAAAAACGCTAAAAATACCAAAAGCAATTTCCAATTAGCTTGTAGGGGACATGCTACGTGTCAGCCACAGGGTGAAAAACAGGATCAGCAGTATTGTACCACATGGCACTTTTAATTTTCAAAGCAGCCTGAAAACATTAATTAATTCTCCTCTGACATGGGGAAATGCAGTGCAGTCAGCAGTTTGCTCCTTTACTTCTTATGCCAGGTTTTGGGAAGACCCTGGGCCTTTTCCACGGCTGATTCATATCACAATAGCTGAGATTACTCTGGAGGAGCCAGTCTTCTCTGCAGCACTGCTGAGCAAAAAAGGCTATGTTAGATCTGGAACTTCATGAACCAGAGAAAGGGGAGATGCCCACACCCAACAGCCTTAGTAAGATCCACCTTTAGTATTTGCCCCATCTAAAGCAATTTCTCAGTGCTGTGAGCAACTCTGTAGGAAGCATTTCAGAGATAACTGGCTAACTGAGGAACTAATCACAATCTCAGACAGAACTGTGTAGTGAAACTCAACCACCAACATATTAATCTAATTAAAACCTGTGGCAAAACTTCAGTGGAATTCAGCAGGACCTGGCTACCTCCCACTGAATGAGTGTCAGGGCTTGGGGGTTGCTCATGCATATCTTCTCCCTTAAAAAGCAAAACTTACAGCTCAGTAGTTTTTGTTCCTGCTCCTTCTCCAGAACCACTAATAATCTTTTGGTACACTTGTGGATTCCTGTGTGGCAAAGTTAAGCCTACCAAACCAGGCATGCCCGAGGTGGGACAAAGATGCAGTGGGATTTTCCATTGCTGTTCCTTCCGTGCCCAGGATTTCTGTCAGCAGAGGAGGCAGCTGAAATACAGAGCCAGGCTTCCAGGCTGTGATCTCTCTGGGAGACAGCGTGACTCCTCACTGCCCCCTCTGTGCCTTCTCAGCTTTGCCTCGCATCAAAGGCTGAGTTCATCCCACGAGCTGCTCCTGTTATTTGGCAGTGGCTACTGATAGCCTGTGTTTTTCAGAGGAGATGGTACAGCCTGCAGCTTCATTCTCCTAAGGTAAGCCTAATGACACACACAAAAAAGTAATTGTCTTTCATTTGATATCACGAGCAGACACTTACTGCTTTTGGCTCACCTAAAAGCTGACACAGGAACAAGTCCTACTTACAGATACTTTTTCAGATGGTTGTATTTTTTGCCAGGGGAAATTATTTCTACAGTTAATCTCAACATCAAAAGATGAAGGCCAGTGATGAAGCAGTCCCTCCAAACCCTCTTCACAATGACAGCTGGTCTCATTACCCTGTCACCGTACCTAGTAGCTGTTGGCCAGATTTTAAAAGGTGTTTAAATGTAAAACCCCAAAAGACCCATAGGAGCCATATCAGAAAAAGTACTTAATGCCTGAAGAGGGACTTTGAATTTCCGTGCCATTATTAAGACATCAGGAACAGAGCCAGTAAGCAGGCTTGGTGCCAGGGAATGCAGAACAGTGTCCTGCAGAAAGCAGGAGCCACGGCTGTGCACACGGCAGCTCAGGGAGGCCAGCAGGCAGACACAGAGACCCTGCAGCCAGGCAGTGCTGCAGAGAGCCTCACTGCCATGCCCTAGCAAAGAAAACAAAGTTGCTAAGTAGGATGGCTGGTGACACAAACAAATCACAATGAGGCAAGGATCTTGCAGGGTTTTTCATTGCTGAGCCTTCTCTTTTTGGTCCTCCACAGTGAAGGACAGTTACTGAAATAAGGAGAACTTTCAGGTTTAAGTCTGCAAGTCCTGTCTTCCAAATCCTGTCCAGTGGCAATGCTCTGCCAGATCACATATGTTATCACTTTCCTTTGGGGGAGATTTTGTCAGGTGTCCAACTCATGGATGACAGCCATCTGATTATGCCACTTCCTCCACACAAAGGCTTGGTTTGATGCACATGTGTTTGAGTGGAGAGAAGATGCCATGGGGTGGTGCCCCACTGACCCAGCTGATGCAATGAGCCAGCTGCCAACTCCCCTGTGTTTTGTAGGAGGTGATTTCAGGGGAGCTTGTATCCTCAGCTGAGAAGGTAAAGCTGAAGCCATTTCCTTGGCATAGAAAAGCATCACAACAGCTGTCTACCAGGAGATAAACAGTTTGGGGGAGAGCAGCTACTCCAACGCACGTGGACTTCATCAGACAGTCTGGGCTGTCCCTATTGTTTGTGAGCACTGGCTGAGAACAAAGACAGATTGGGCTGGAAAGGGCCCCATGCAGAGACATTCAGAGCCTGTACAGAACAGGACACTTTAATGTCTGCACTGGATTGCTGCAGGTTTTTATATAATCAGAGTAATCTAACTTGGGAATGTATAAATGTACACACACCTGAGGCCCTGATGAATTCCCGTAACTGTTTTGGTTTTGGTTGCACTTAGCAAGAGATGAAACTCTTGGTTTGTTACAATTGTCACATCACAGACAGGGGAGTGAGAAGAAATCTTTTGTTGTATTGTCAGTCTTTTCCATTCGCTGTTCCTGGAGCTCTGGGTGGAGTTTCCCAGCCTCACTCAACATAGCATTTCCTGAAAGGTTTTGAAGCTGATTCAGTATTGCTTTCAGTCTTTTAACAGTACCACCCCCTGCTTAGGAGGCACACTTCTGAGTGTCAAAGGTGAGCCTGTGTAAAGGAAAACAGCCAGCCCCACTCTAGGGTTACTACTCTCTTTTGTTCACAGATATCTACCCAGAGACATTTATCAAAGATGCTAAATTCAGAGGGAGCAGAGTGAAAAAGGCAAGCAGAGCCTGGGGGAAGAAACAGGTGGCCCACATGAAAAGGGGAGACAGGACATGCAAGGGAAGGGGACAGGACCTGGAAATCTACCCAATAAAGAGCTTATGCATACCACTGAAATGGTGGGGTCGGGACTTGTTTTGTGATCCTTTTGACACCCAATAATCCTTGGTCATTGTCAAACAGTCAAACAGTGAAGGTACAATGCATGTGAGACCAGGAGGAGAGCTCAGCACATGTGTGTCTGTGTTTAACAGCAGTCTCCAGGATGGAGAAACCTTGAGGAAGAAGACTTCACACCTGGTTTCTGTCCGGCAGCCACGACACGTGGGTGGCAGCACTCCCTGCAGGGCCAGTGTGTTCCAGCAAGTGGAGCTGTGGGAGGAGCCCGCACCTGAGGAAACAGAAAACGCCCCGCTCCCCTTTTGCAAGTGCTTCAGAGGGGCCTGTCCCTCGGAGCTCCGCTGCACAGCTGAGTAAACACCAGTGTTTGCCTCTGGGGCAGCCTAAGAGAGGTGATCCATGGTTTATTCCAGGGCATTCCCAAAACCTCCACAGAAGTGAGAAAGGATTTCTTTCCTTCCCAGGCACAATAGTAACGAAAAGGAGGAAGCTCTCTGCAGACCTTACATCAGAACACAGTATCACACACACAAAGATTTTCAAGTAGTCTGCTGAGTAAGCAATGTAGTTCTAGCTGCAGAGATAAAAATTAGGAGTACAAGAGAGTAGAAGCAAATGATCTGAAGCCCTTTGTCCTGCCAGAGAGGGGCTGGCAGGGTTAGGCCAGGAGCACCAGGAAAAGTCTTCCATTTGTTTGCTTTCCAGGCTCCATTTTGGATGAGAGCCCAAAGGAAGGGTGCTTGAGGGTTTTCATGTGGCCAGTTGCTTATATGGTGAGTAATGCAATTATTCAGCACATGTGACTGGCCTTGCACGGGGCAGCTCTGATGTACACTAGCAAGGGACTTTTAGTAAAGGCAGCCTGAGTCACTCATGACCCAGTGAAGCAGGTGAGAACAAGAAGAAAAAGAATTACTACCCATTTAAACTCAGGTGGGCTCACAAAACTGTAGCACAGGATCATGTAAGCAACCCACAATATGCCTGATTCAGTTTTCTCATTTCACTGGGACTCCACGTGCAGATTGCTCTCATTTGACAGAGGTGAGCAAGGTCCCTTCCTACATTTGCAGGATGTGACATGAGAGGAATATTTGCCTTCACACATGACTATGCATCAACAAGGGCAACGCAGGCAGGCAACAGGGCATCAGCAGTGCAGGGAGCTGAGCTGCAGCTGTGACCACTTGGCATGGGACCTGTACACTCCATCACAGGGTGGAGGGCATGGCTGGCTATGTCCTTGAAGAAGTCTTTAGGGGAAGAGATAGACACTCCATGCATTCTGAGGGGGCAGAAAGCAGGAACAAAGCAGAAAAGCACTCCAGTAACTCGCCAATAAAGCATGGAAGAGTATTTCATCATACTGTTATTGCATCATTATTAGTCAGGCTTCTAGGAATCTGCTAATGTGACAGTTATGTATTATTATTACAGTGTTTAGACAGATTTCCAAAAGGCATCATGTAGGTGCCTGACTCCCATTCATTTCAGAGAGACTTAGGCAGTAGGGACTTAGCTCATAGTGCAGCCTCAGCCTGGAATGTGGGAGGCTGCATGGAGGGATCACTCCTTCATGAGCCAACAAACAAATGGACTTTCACAGGTACCCTATTAAAATCTAGAGCAATCAAGTTTGGAAGGCTTGTTAGACTGAGCTAATTAACCACTCTTAGCCCTTGAAGGCCACATGGTGGAAAACAGCCTCCAGGGTATTTGCCAGGGCAGCAGCTGGAGGCACAGCCAGCACAGGCAAGGCTCTCAGGGATGGCTCATGGTCCCACAAGAGCTAAACACAGCTGCTGGTGAGGCCAGTCAGTGCAATTGTCTTTGAGTGCCCTCACAGCCATGACTTTATTTTAGAGGTTAAATGGCACAAGGAAGTGGATCACAGGAACAGATTCATTTGAATTCCTTGCAGTACAGCACTTAGGTAGGAATTTACTAATTCTGGTTTTTCAAAAACTCAGCTATTATAATTTAGTGTGACTTTTCTTCATGGAAATGTACTGACTGACCTCAGTCTGGTGGAATCTCAGGTTCAAATCTGATCAGTTAGCAAGAGAAACACTGATCTCATTCCAATCCCTTGCAGATTTTTGCCCAAGAAAATCATGCAGACACTTGGCAGCTTCTAACTCACTTTGAGAAGATCCAATTTTAGATAGTTGAGAACAAACTAATTCAAGAAAAAGCACATCACAAGGACTGGGATGCTTTTAAACTTGATACTCAATTGACCTGTGTTTTCCTCTTTTCCTGTCTCCCAGTATCAATTCAGCAGTGATCTCTCAGAGCCCTTCCATGCTCCTCCCTGGACAGATAAAACCTGGTAGTCAAACCAGCTGGGCATTTTGGCTTTGTCTGGGGGTTGTTTTTTATTCCTCCCTTGCTACCTTAAGCTGAGAAGCAACCTCAGACCCTCACAGAATGCAGACAGTGTAACTGCCTGTGGGCAAAGGCAGCTGGTTTCTCCCAGGTCCAGTAAGTCACCAGCAAATGTGTTTCTGCTTGGAATACTTGTAGTGGGTAGCTCCCAAAGGAATAGACCAATGCAGTACTCCTTCCCCCAAAATAGTGAGCAAACAAGATAAATCCAGTGACACTTACACATGAAAAAGTAGGATCTGATTAAACAGAAGGAACAGCTCAGAACTAAGGGCAAGAAAGCAAAATGACAAAGCCAAGAAATAGATTAAGGAAATAAATTGGTCTAATCAGCTTGAAACACCAGGAAAAGCTTTTTTTTCCCTGGCAAATTCAATTGAGCAGTAACTGAAAGGAGAACTGAGCCATGTGTCAGGCAGGTGAGTTTTCTGTGGTGGTTAATTATCCCCGGGTTCTGAAGGCTGTTGGTGGCTATTGATAGCGTGTGACACATCGCTGCTGCCCACATCCCTAACTTCGGGGACAGCGATGCACACACGAGCCCCGTTTGGCTGCCACACAGCCCTCCGCGGGCAGCCCACGTAGTGGCATCTTTGCTGGCTCACTGTCACCAATCCCCGTCGTGTTCTGCTGCACAAGGAGCGCGCTGTCTCTCGGGCAGGGGGTGCATGTCCCTGTGCAGACTCACTGCGGGGCCCTCCCCGCCCTTTCCCCATGGCAAACACATTCGGGGCACAACAGGAGATGGTTCCTAAATGATCGATTCGAGTTAATCAAGGCTTCATTAATCTCGGGTTTTTATCTTGGGTGACCTAGGAGATTTTCTTTTGTGCAGCATAGCTCTGTCTACAGTTGACTCATCGCACCAGAGGGCAGGTGATACTTAGCCCTGTCCTAGCTATTGAATTACTGCTCTGCAGTTGTTTGTTTAATGTGTTCTCCCGTTCTTTGGCCCAAACCCACAATCCGATCGTTCATTTGCATGAAGGCAGGGGCAAGATCCAGCTCGGAGTCAGCTGTTCAACACAACAGTCTAAATTGTGCCTTGACAAAGCTGAGAAACATAAAGTAAATTGGAACCCAGAGATATTTATCTTGTCACCACTGCTTAAAGTAAGCAAACTGAGCGAACAGTGAGCTGAAATAACTGTGTGTAGAAACCACTTGAAAATAGCCTGAGGTGCTTTGTTAAGGCAGGAGACCACCTTACAAATGAGACCTTTTATGCATATCAAACTGCAATATCATAACTCAATGTTTTTCTGCCTTAAGCAAATCAGCATTTGGGACTTTTCTGACAGGGTGTTTGTCCTTGCTGTGCATGGCTTGATTCACCATTGCTTTGCTTTTTGTGGAGTCATTTAAGCTTGGGCTAAATTATGTGATCCCTCCTCTCTGGGAGAGTGTTGTAGAATTATAAATACTCAACATGAGACAGGACAGTTTATAAATCAATTTTTGGCTCATGACACCAGCTCTCAAACTGAGAGCCACAGCATCGAGGAATTTTTTCCTACCAGGTGAGCAGCATTCAACTTTCCAACTAACACTGGTGGTTTTGCTCCTTCCTAGAAATCAGCCTATGTCAAGTGGAAAGGCAAATATAGGAAACAATTTCCTGACATTGCTCCCCTGGTAGCTTTCTGTTTAACTGTTGGAGCTGTAGCAAAACTGAGCTGTGGCTTGGGAGGGAAGAAGAGGCCACCTGTGCTATGGTGAACAGGAGAGAAGGTCTCCACATGGCATTCAAATGAGTCTATGCCAAGAAAAAGGCTGGCAAAATGCAAGGACTTTGCTGTTAGTCCTACAAGCAAATCACCTTTAGTTCTGTGTGATGGTGGAAACACATCTCAACTGTTTTTTCCATACAAACTCATGTATTAAAATAGAAGGGAGGTAAAGGGATTGGTTAAATCCAGACAAAGAATTCAGGCATAAACAGCCCTTCAAAGTACAGAAGCAGCATGCACAGAGATGTAGTGAAAAGGTGCAAGTTTGTTCTCCTGTGCCCTGTTCTTGCTGTGGCTGCAAGCTCTGGAGACCTACCCTGCACACACTACATGCTGCCTTACACTCCCTAAGGCATCAAGGAAATAAATTCCAGGCTTTGTTCAGACATTTTCCATCTTCCCTATTTTAAGCCTTGCTCATGCCCTCTGAGGCTCTCAGTGGGACCCGGGAGCTGAAAGGGAAACAAACCAGGTTGAGGTTGTGAATACTCCTGGATGTAGCCTTTAGAGCAGTTTGGATGCTTGAGAGAAAGGGGTTAATCTGTTCCCGGTTGGGAGCAGTCTGCAGGCAGGGATTTGCAAGGCAGTAGGGGCTGTACCAGATGTGAGGGCAGTGATTAACTCACCGCCTGGATCACTGAGGAGCTGTGCATAATTGGCACCTTATTTTAGCAGCTTTTAGGATCCAGTCTATAATTAAGAGTTTAGATTAAATTCACCCTGATTTGAAAGAGAGAAGCTGAGAAAACAGGGATTGTCTGGGACCATAATGGCCTGGTTTTATCCCTTCTTGAAGGGGAGGGAAGAAAAGCTTTAGGAATCCAGCCATTTCTATCACAGAGTTACTCTGATTTTGTTAGAGTCAAACAGAAGCTTTTACTACTCAAGACAGTGTGAATTCTCATAAGTGCTTATTTTTAAAAGGAATGATTCATAGATATTTATTTTTATTTTAAGATGAATTGTTTTCTGGGGGATTTAAATCTTTCTTGACAATGTTTGTAACTTGACATGCCACAAAGCAGGGCTGTCACATAGCAATTGGAAGATAATGGTGAGGAGAAACTGGCTATTCTCGTTGGGCTGTCTGGATGGGAAGGAGCTGCAGACAGTGAACAAACAGAGCCACGTGAAACGCTGCTAGAAGCAACCTCAAGAGGTCACCTCTGTTGCTAGGCAGGATTTGCTAACACAAGCAAGGAGAGGAAAATTAACCTCAGAAAATAATTCCAGCTTTAATAATTCAGGCTGGTACTGACACTTAGGAATGGATTTGATCTTTAGATGCAGATTTTTATAGTAAATGTAACCTTACCCCCCCCTTTTTTTTTTCCCATCCCAGTTCACTTTGACTGGGGAATGATTCTAAGCCCAAGCTCATGATTGATTTTGTCTGAAGCTGACATCTCTCCTGGTGGCCCCCATCATGATCCCACCAGTGGAACTAAACCACCTGGAAAATTTGGGCCAGCAGCCTTGTGTGGACAGCCCTCTTGGGGGGGACAGCACTTTTAAATGAACTGGCAGGAACCATTGGTGGGGAATGACTGCCAGTTTCATCTGAGGGGAGCAATCCCAGCTACAGGCTGTAACTCCTGTTACCTGTTCAGTGGAAAAATCTCCCAGCATTAGCCCTTTTTTCCTCTCAGAGGAGCTAAAAATATGCTCTTTGAAAACAGAGTAATACTGGTTTGAAATGGGAGAGGGAAGAAGCAGAGATATCTGGGACCTATGTGGAGGGCACGCTGACAAATTTCCAAAGTGTTTTCAGGGACAGCAGTTCACAGAGAGTATTGGGTTCTGAAAATCATTGTCATCTGTCCCACAACTAATTATGTGAGTGGATTAGTCACTGCTTTGGCAGGGCTTTTCATTTGATTTCCAAAGAGAGGCTGCAATCTTCAGTCCTATCTCACCTGCTTGTGGCACACTGGCCAAGGAAAGGTCCATGAGGACAACACAGCACTTGTCTGGGCAAGGGAGAGGAAGAATATTGCGTGGCATTTTGGGGGCAAAAGGAGAGCTCTGTTCATGCTAGCCTTGGACTGTTTGATTCAATTTAGTTTTTCTGTTTCGTCTTTTTAAAAATTATTATTGTTATTATTCTGTACAGTGAAAAGCTCCTGGGATCAAGTTAAAAGGTGAAAATATGGACTTTCTTGGAAAAAAGTGCAAAACACTTCCAGCTTTTTGAGTTATAGACTCCTGATATCAAACCAAGGTGGCTTGCTTGGGCTAATGAGGTGCATCCTGCACTGCCAGCTCAACCCTTCCTGCTGCAGAGCAGGAGTGGTGCGGGAAAACAAGGTGCTGCCAGCTTGAGCCAGCTTCAGGGCTGCACCAAGGCCAGCTGAGCTGTCTCACCAGCCAGGCAGCCTGGGCAGTGGGGTTTGGGACCTCCTCAGTCGTGCTGGTGAAAATAATCTCAACTCAAGGCTCACCTTCCCATGAGAAGCTTGAAGCAACAGCAGCAGCAATATCTGAGGGAGAGGGCTTGGGGTCTGGGAGTGTCTGATCATAAAGCCTGGGAAACCCTGAAGAAGACTTGCACTCAGATATCAATGTGGTGGCTCTCCTTCACACTTCCTGCAGATGTTTATCCAAATGCCATCAGTTGCTGTTTGCAAAGGGATTAAAGGGTGCAGGAATCACTGAGGTATGTCTTACCTAGATCTGGATTTAGCCATTTCAAGTGTAATTGCAGTTTCCACCTTAAACTGCGCTTGGTTATGTACTTACTTTTTCATGCTTCCACTTTTCTGAAGATCCTCCAAATGCCATGAAAAACACTGGCACATTTAATCAGGGTTGATTCCCTGAAGAAAGCACTGGGAAACAGCATTTAGAGACAAGAGCTGGGCATGCTGCATTTGCCAACCATATGCTGGGATATTTTCTTTCTTACTGGGCTCCACCAGTAGCTTGTATTTACAGGCATAGAATTGGAAACAACACAGATTGGGAGTAAGCAGCATTCAAAAATCATGTTGAGATTTAGCATCCTTTATTTCAGAGAAGGAAGCACAAGGAGGGAAAAAACAGAAAATGAGGTAAGGGCAGATCACACCAGAGGCTGCTGGGTAAACCACAGTTCTCACTGGCACCTCAGAAGAGAGGGGTTAAAAGGATTTGAAGAAGGGTAATTTGCAGATGTTTATAGAGAAGATGAAATTATGATGGCTGTGAGAAGGAAGTCCCCCATGGAACTGGCTGGTTGACAAATCCCACCATCAAGTGACTTCTGATGAATAATATAGGCCAGGGTTGTGCCAAACTTGCATTGCTTCCACATGCACAGAGGAGAGAAAGAATGGATCAAGCTGCCTTATCCCTTCAGCAGGTCATAGGACTGTTCTGATGAACCTCTCACTGCTCCACACGGGTTCCTCACCCCCTCTGGGCTCATGACACTCGCTCTGTCCCAGCCTGCAGGGCAGCTGTGCTGGGGACAGGGAGGACTACAAACATTGCAGACAAGTACATGTGTAAGTCACTGCAGGGATGAAGCAGCCAGAATAGTGCTTACAGTGAACCAGAAAAGCAGCTGTTTTGAAGGACCCTCCTAATACCTGAGTTCCGTGGTGTAACACAAGTTTTGCAGAAATGTATGGCTCTTAAACCTGTTTTGTTTTTTTTTTTTGAAAGGGAGGCCCATCCACTGGCTCCAAAATGTGCTCCCTGCTTGCCTTGACTGCCTCTCTCTTGCAGCATCTACCAGCTGCAGAAAGACACCTCACCCCTTTCCTCTCCCAAGAACCCACTTCACTTACAAGCTGCTGTGCACTGAGGACTCTCTCTGCATACAGTCCTTTGTCTTACTGACCAACAAGCTCTGCTCCAAAGGCTGGATTCTCTTGGTGAATCTCCATGGGACTGACAGGAGCCAGCACACTGAGGGAAGCCCAAGCTGCTTTGGGTCAATGAGATATTAATTTAGATTCTGCTCTTTAAGATATTTTGCTGCTATAGCTAAGAGTGGTGGGTGTGGCAATATTCCATAGGGTTTCCATGGCTTTGTAGCCAGGAGAGACAAGAGGCTGTAGCAAAAGCGGTTGCTGTGCACATGTGAGGCTGTATTTGTCATTCTAAACCAAGAAGGACATTTTAGCTTGGCTTTCTAAAGAAACAAAGCTTATGCTTTCATGCTGCTTTTCCATCTGTTTCCCCTCTGATTGTTCCTCAGCAAGTTTGGAGCCCATGGGCCAGTGCCAGCCAAACTTGACCATGGAACAGTGTGCACTTCCCTCTGCAGAGGGACAGATGGCTTGGTGCAGGAGAGGGCAGGGATAGCCCCTCTCTTCCATTGGGAAAGACCAGAGCCAACAGGACTGGAGTGCCAGCTTGGCCTGGCAGCCCTTGCTTGGCTCTGGCTCCACCACAGCTTGTGTCCAACCACGCAGGCTGGGTAAGACCCTGGCTACCTCAGCCAGTAACTGTGCCTGGTGGGGAGAGTTTCGTCCCTGACCATTGTGCTAATCAGCTTAACCCTGCAAGATGACATCTGATAAACTTGGGCTCTCTAAGAAAATATCTCATAGTTATTTTTTGTTTGTGTGATTCAAAGTACCCTGATAGGAGATGATCTATTATTAAAATCCTAATTTTCTCAAGAATTTGTATTTTTGACCTGACACTATTTTGAGGAAACCCTTTGGGGGATGTCTTTTTGCAGAGCAATCACAAGTATTACTGTAAACACATGCCCCTATCAGTCCCTCTGTCTGACCTCACACCATCAGATAAGCAGGCTTAGCCTTCACATGTCTGTAGGGATTACTTTATATCTGTCCATGGCAGTGACTGGGATAAAGTGATATTTTCTGCAAATACAGTTTAGCCTTTAGGAAGTCACTGCTTACTCATGTGTTAACCTCAGCTCTGAGCAGGTGACCAAAGGCAGGCAGACTGCAGCTTGCCTGTGCTATAAATAAAGAGGAGCCTGCAGCTACAGCTGCCTGTACTCTGCTGCAGGTAAATATTTGTCCATGGAAGCTCTGGGAGGGTGGCTTGCCTTTAAATGGCTGACCACAAATCCCCACAGGAGACTGCAATAAAAAGGATATGGTGGCATCAGGTGCCACAAGGTACTAAGACTCCTAGGAAAAAAAAATAGTTCAGTTCATTATCTCAGTGACAGGTTGTTGACACAGAAAAGCAGTATTTGATACCAGAGACTGAAGTAATGAAGAGTCAGAAGCCAGCTCAGGAGATCTACCTCTTAGGCTAAGGCAGGAACAAGTACTTCAGGATCATCCTAAGCATATTTTAAATATCTCAAATGGCAAAGATTCTACAGTCTTCCTATCAAATAACATTTGTGATATATTTTCTTTCTAATGGGTATTCCATTCTCATTCTCTGAGCTGCATCCTTCCTAAAGTGTATTCAGCCTCTGACTTCGATTACGACCGTCCAAGTTTTCAGTAACTGTTTTCCTATGTCCCAGTGACTTTCCCGGGTTGTAAATTTGACAGTAACAATAATTTTGAATATCCTACTTTCCCAAAACATTCAGGATGGGGATCACTCCTGATTTCAGCTTTGTAAAAGGCTGATTTCTGACATGCTAATGAAAGCTACAGAGCAGAGAGGCTACAATGCAGGACAGTTTGAGAGAACTGCCCTTCCCAACTCCTTGCAACACCCCCAGAGTTTTGTGCAGCCACAGCAGGTTGACTGATCTACTCTTCATCCCTACATGTCTCTGCTCCTTGTGTTCCTGTGTGTGGTGATGAAAAGCAGTGCAGAGGGTGTGCAGAGCCTCAGCTGGGGTAGAAACATCAGAGCCCATCGAAGAGGCCACTCAGCAGAGCAGTCTGTTGGGGCACATTTGACAGAGAGCGGGGCCACTTGGGTGAGACGCTGCAAAAGCAGAGAGGGAGAGAGCAGAGAAGGGAAAAAGGGGTCACCACACCACCCCAGCACCATCATCATCACCCCCTGCCACTGCTTTGCCAAACTCCTCTGTCAGCAGCACCAACCCCAAATTTATTACCTTTGCCCCTTAAAGGCCTCTTGTGGCCTCTTTTCAGGCAGTTCAAGTGTCTCCATTTGGCAAAGCACAGCACTCTCATTGCTAAGGTGTTTTTCCACACTGCACCACGCAGCAAAGGAGCCCTTCTGTTTGAACACCATGACATCACCTTCAAGGTCATCCTATAAATTCCTTCCTAAAATTGTTTGTCACAAGCTCTGTGGAAAACACAGTGAGAATGAGACTGATGGGATGCATTGAATACACTGCCAAGAACAGACCTCTGCTCTGACTCTTGACTTTGAGCAAGAGAGCTTCTCTGTTGTGTTATATCTCACATTGGGCTGGGTTGCTGGCACATGGGCCACCTTTCTCTTTTATCTTTGCACAGTGGGCACTCCAGTACAAAGATGGAGCCCTGAGCTCAGGCACAGTTAATAAGCAAGTTTGTCACAGCAAAATGGAGAATGAGTATCAGTCGTTCGGTCATGAGTATCGGCCAGAACAGTCTCGAAGCTTGGTTAATACAATTTCAGTATTATTCTTTATGAAACAATCCTGTTTAACCAACATGACCAGACTTTTCCCCTCTCTAATTTTAATGTGGTTTTATAAAATGGATACATTTGGCATGTCATCTGGAAACATTAACCAGG
Source organism: Zonotrichia leucophrys gambelii (assembly GCF_028769735.1). NCBI lineage: Eukaryota > Metazoa > Chordata > Aves > Passeriformes > Passerellidae > Zonotrichia > Zonotrichia leucophrys. The sequence continues at coordinate 93,252,976 of NC_088172.1, forward strand.
GAGGTTAAGAGGTGAGGCTCTTGGGTTTAAAGTATCCATTTAGTAGATAGATAAATGAGTTGACTAAGTGCTACCCCATTTGTCATAGGGCTATTATACCTGATTTTTTTTTTCTGGGCTAGTTTAAACTGTTGGTTAATGGGGTAGAATTAGATTTTTACAGAACTCTGCGCAGATAATTTTCTTGGAAAACATTTTAAAGAGCCTGCCCAGAATATGAGAGGTGATGTTCCACTGCTGTCTGATGGATTGGTCCTCAAACAGCAGGACTGCAGCTGCAAGTGGTAGCCTGTGGCTCCTCCATTAAAGTTTCTGCACTAGTACAGGAGAGCTGTAATAAAGAGAAATGACATATTAATGTGGAAGTAAGTTCAAAGCCCTCAGATCTGAGCATCACGGGACATTAAGGAAATTTAACATTTGATCTAGAGCAGGGCTGCTTGGCCTGGGGAGCTTCAGGTCCCAAAGTCATCACATCTTAAAATTCTGTGTGCTGACTGTTTAACTTGGGTTTATCTGTCCTCATGAAATTAATCCAAATAAAGAATAATACCAAGGTAACTTCCTTACAACAGGATCCCAGAGCAATGGAGAATAATCTCAAGCAATACTAGATGATGTAAAACCTGGCTGGATGAAACAGTGTCTATTAAATATAACAAAAGTTATCCTACACCAGCTGGGACAGAAGTAGGGGCAGATTTTCTCCTATATTTTCCATTAATATTTTCCTCTGCAAAGCTCCCTGCATTTCCCATATTCTGACATCTCAGTCAGTCTGAGGAGGGTACAGAGGGAAAGCTCTGGGACATTCCAGGATTATGAAGTATTTCATCCCCAGGACACCCTTATCTGAAGTTGGTTGAGACAATTCAGACAGAAATAGGTCCCATCCTAACAGAGAGTAAAGGGAACGGGGGATGTTTTCTAGGGGATAATTGACAGGATTCCACAAAATCACCACAAAGGCATTACAGACAAGCTTTTTTATTTTAGCCCTAGCAGTGAGGCTGAAGGATGCATAAAACACAGAAGGGCTCTGCATAAGGTGAGGGGCAATTCCCTATACACTCAGCAGGGCTTATTTGCCCCCACAAGAGATCTAGAAGAGAGTGGTGTTATTCCTTCAGTACATATCTCCTTTGATGCTCTCCATTTTTATCAAGCAACAATGATCTCTTTCCACAGTATATCCTTGACCTTACATATGTTCATTCCCAAGCTCTTGATATCATTCTGTTTTTATCTTTACTCCTCCCTTGTTTTACTTTCCTTAGCAAACAGGGTCTCATGATGTTCCCTGTGGCTGGGAGAGGAACTCCCTCAGCACAACCCCAGATCTCACTTGCTGTTCTCTGTTAAAATCCTACTCAGGAAGCCCAAATGCCTGAACAAAAGCTGGCAGTGTGTAGGTCGATCTGCTGCTCTCATGTACACTTTTAGCCCCCAGCCATGCTGTGCTCAGGTTTTTTCTCTGCCTTGAAAACTGTTTGGGAGCATCTTGTCCATGTTGCTCTGGGTGTATGTCTCAGGCAGCTGAGAGGATTGGATACTCTGATTGGCACCCCTGTGTTTTATGAACAAAATGTTAATATTGTGAATAGTGAGCTGCTTTAGGACCACAGCTTGGCATGTTCAGTCATGCAGAACTGAAAGTGGACTTGCAGTTGAGGTCCAAAATAGCCTGTGAATGCCTCACCAGGGAGGCTGGGATGACAGGCACCCAGCTTCCTAGCAGGTGCTCATTTCTTTCACATGGAGCTGCTGTTGGAGGTCAGGGCCTCTTTATTGGAACATGGTGTGACTGCATCTCTTCTGTTACAGCACAAAGAACAGAGTCATCCCAGTGACACTGAGAATGGGCCTTTCAGTGAGGTGAATAAATAACAAACTCTGTCACTGCAAACCTGTGATGGTGTCAGTACAAATCAGGGGATAACAAGAAAGACATGCTCCCAGCTACCATATCAGATATATTGTCTCTCTCTAGATTTTGTCTCAGAAAGCTTCCACCACTTTTTTGGGGGGTTCTGCAAAATGCAAGTGTTCCGTTTTGGAACGGATGCTCATCAAGTCAATGCTCATCAATTCATGGAAATATTGGCTGAAAGTCCCCTCTGCAGGTCTCCTACTGCAAATGTCTTCCCTAAAATCCAACCTGGCTCTCCCAAACTGCAAACCTTGGTTACCACTGCTCCTGAAAAGTATCTGCTGTTTGTGTCTCTCTGCTGGGTGGTTGTGGGCACCTCCAGCTCACCTCTCCCCAGCCTAAGCAAGCCCAGCTCCCTGCAGCTCTCAGAGGTGGAACATCCTGCAGGCCCTGAACACACCCAGCCCCACTGGGCCCTGCCAGTTTCCCCATATCCCCCTTGAGCTGAGAGGGGAAACCAAGGCTGGGCACAACCAGGTACAGCCTCCCACCACCAAGCAGTCTGCAATAAGTAACTCTCTCAGAGCTGGCTGTCTCCTCCACAGGAACACACACACAGGCTTTCTGAGGGAGGAGGTGCTGTCATGGGTTCAAAGGCACTCAGGGATTCTTTTTACCCAGGAAGTTGTTCAGTTGCTTTTTGTACCTCTGTAAAGGTTTGAATCTAAAATCTCCTCCAGCAAGGAGTTTTACGGATTTCTTGCACAGTGTGAGAAGGACCACTTCCTCCTGCTTGAGAGAGCTTGCTAATTGCTAGTTTCATTTCTTGTTCTCATACAAGAAAGCACAATGAACCATTTATCATCCTCCTGCCCTTCCTAATTTTATAGATTGCTACAGAAGTGATAAAAAAAAGAGGACAAAAAAACATGAGGAAGACAAATGCTATATTCTGCTTTTATCTCCCTTTATTTCCTGAAATATGTGACTCTTCACACTTATTTGAGCATCACCTTTGGAGATTGTCTCCCATTGTTTCCTTCTCCTTTGTCTTTATTGCACTTCATCAATGAACAGCAACTAGGAGTAACTGAGGCCATAAATAAACAACTATTTTCCTGCTCATTTACCTGTGTTGTTCTAGCAATTGCTTAATGGTAAACATGACTTACTGACACAGTTTAGACCACAATGCTAACAAGTTTAATTCCTTGCCTTTGAAGGACAGGCTAATGAAATTTTCCTCTGCATTCCTCCAGGCCATAGAGTCAAGAACAGCCACAGGCAGAGGTGCTCTCAAGACCCCCAGCTGCATTATCATCTGAATTTCATTAGGATTCTGAATAGTGCAGCTGATGAAGTTGACTGGGAAAAAAAGGCAACTTAATCTGTTAAAGAGCTGCAAAAAAGAGCTGTAATTCTTTCTGAAAGATTGTTTTAGCTTCTTGCTCTGCTAATCTGATGCTTGTGTTTATTAGGACAGTCAGTATACATCCTCAAGCAACAATTTTAATGTCTGCTCAACATATGCTATTTACTGGATTTGGGAGTCACTGATCTTGCAGGCAGTTTGACATTCAGCAAAGAACAAGGCCTGAAGGAAGGACACAGCCTGCAGGTTAGGAACAACCAGCTGAACCCTGCAGAAATTAACCCCAGCCTCCAGAAGAGCTTTGCTAGAGCAAGGGGTTCAGGCAGGGGCTGAAGGTGGGGTACACTTCTAAGCTTCTTCTCTGAATCTAACACAGGCAAGAAGCCTCCAAGTCCTCAAAATGTTCTGTTCATTCAAGGCTTGCTGGAAAATAATCTAGCCATCTCCATGGAATGGGAAAACTGATGTGGAGCACAGCTGGTGGTGTCCTGCTAATACCAAAACAAGGGGCTCCCACTCTTCACTGTGTTGACTCAGTTATCCTGAGTCTATCACCAAGGGAGGACAGTGTGTGTCCTGTGAGCGGGAGATGACGATGTAGGAAGAACAAACAGCCTCTGTATGGGAACGGGAGTTATCAGGAGGGCTGACAGTAACCCTTGCCAGGGACTTTCCCCCTGCTTATTAACCATCCAAAGCAAACTGAGCTGCTTGGGCCATGAGGTTAGAGATGGTCTCTGTTTAACACACAGGTGTGCTGACAGGGAGGCAGGCTGCACTGGGGGGTTTTTAAAGCTGCAGAGCCACCCCATATAGAGGAAAGTTCCTAGGGCTGCATGCAGAAGTGGACATGACCCTGCAACAGGGAGACACAGGCAGCAGCCAGAATCCTTGATCTGATGCTTGGATTGACTGAGTGCAAGCTGCTGTTCGGGCGGTGCTTAGCCTACGGTTTAGAAAACGGTTTCTTGTGCAACAAATCGTAATTCCTAAAAGGAGCTGGATCTTGGTTTTTCCTCCCCAATGCCTCGGTGGTGGCTCTTCTCCTAAAATTATTGAATGGCACCACCTTGTGGGTGCGCGGAGGTGCGGAGAGTTTTCCATCTTTATTCCATGAGCAGGGGTGCATCTGAATAGCGAGGCATGCAAAGGGCGATTCATTCTCACGCTGCTTCTCAAAGACCGAGCACTCACCAAGAAGTGCTTTTCTGCTTATTTGCTGCCAGCTGACAGGAACAGATTTTAGTGCTTAGGGGTTGATTTTCAAAGCTTAACTGATTTTGCCTTTGCTAGAGGTTGCATTGGAAAACTGTAAACAGACAAAATAATTGACACTTTCCAATTATAGAGAAAGTGCAGAGGAAAAACACTGAAATACACATTAAAGATCATCTGCCCAGGACACCACTTCTTCCCTTTTTCCAAGGTGTGAAATCTATGTGTCAGCTTGTCCATGCATCACACAACTCCCTAAACTCCTGAAAATAAGGTGTAGTGGGAGAATTTACCATATTGTACTCATGAGTTTGCCTTTAGGGATTACCGTGGCTATGACAGACAGTACATGTCCTCAACTGCAGTTTCTGGGAAGCATCAGACATATGTTTGTGAATAGAACAGCCTGTGTACATCGACTCCAAGACTTCCCAGAAAGCACTGGCTGCATGTTGTGCATTTTATACAGCATTAGGATTCATGTTACCATGGGTGTGCAGGAACCCAGGATGCTAAACAGGAGCTATGGGACAGTGTGGGTGTGCATGTATGGAGTACCAGGTTTTTTGTCAGTCGGACTATCATGTATAAATCCAAGAAGCTCCATGAAATCTACCCAGATAAGATTTTGCAGAGTGAATAGGATGTCCTAAAAAAGCGGATATATTGTAGCTTAAACTACATCAAGAAAATGAAACAGAATCTTAAGCAGAATATAGACAGGGTGAGCAGAACACATTCATACAATTCTATTGTCCATGGGGAGAAACAATAAAAACATAAATAAATACAAATGGTTAAACTGGCAATTAAATTTTTCAAGCTTGCTTCTCAAACTTGGTTTCAATTTTGGAAAGAGCATTTTCCTTTTACAGTGTTGCCTCCCAGCCATGTGCCCACCCAGGTTTTTTCTAGGCAAAGTTAAAAGGGCTGGATGCAAGGCTGTGCCAGAGATGTGCTGAGACACCATGGGCAGAACAACATGGTCAAAGCAATGTGGTCCACAAGTGAGGAGGGTGCCAAGAAAAGGGATGGGGAAAGCTTGCCAGGGGATTAGAGAGATTTCTGAGAGCAGGCATTAGGATAGGAGTGGGAAGGCACCAGGCCAGTCAAAGCAGGGCTCTGCAAGGGGCAGTTTGCTGTGCGTTCCCAATAACCCCATCTGAGGTGTTGCAGGAGCACAGAGTGAATGACAGTGCTGTCCCCAGGGCACCCACAGCCCGACAATAGCCCAGGGTGTGCTGAGGGAGAGCTGAGCTGTGAGAGCAGGTGGGAGATGTGAGAGGCAGCGGTTCCAGCACATCAGCAGCCAGCCCTCTGTGGGTGCTTTTTCCAGCCAGGACAGTGGAGCACAGTTTAAAGCAGGGATCTGGAAGAGGAAAATGAGCCAGGCTTAGAGACAGCCATGGCGATTTCCTCTTCACAGCCCTGAACACAGGAGATTGTGGGAGAAATTTGTGGGAAAATTGTGTGGGAGAAAAGATGAAGATGCTTACTTGGAAATTCAGAAAACTGATGACAGCAGTGACCTCTGGGATAAATCAGAGACTGCTGTCAATATCCAGTTGTTGAAGAGCAATGGTAAGAAGGAAGGGAATTTTCAGGCTGATGAGATCAGCAGTGAGTGTTTGCAAAAGGGATTAAAGGAAGTGAGTGAGCCCCTCTAGTGGGAGAATCCAAGAAAGGCAATCTCAGCCATTAGCTGGCAAAATGATCCTAATGCAGCATCCAGGATGGTCACAAATGTGAATCAAGATTGTCCCAACATTAGCAGTGTGGCATTATTTATATTATGTAATATAATACACTCAAAACTGAAGAAAACGTCCAACAGTTCCTACCCAGCTGATCACAAGAAAAGCTTTTCCTGACTTGATATCTGGTGAAGGAGCCAAGCCTGAGCATGTGAGCAGAACACCCCTATGATGCACACAAATTTTAAATCATGTAGGAATAGTAGCATATTTCAGAGTCTTTTAGCCTGGACTTCAGAAATCTCTGTTCATTCACCAGGTGCTGGGGAAGGTCACAGAGACACTAAAATGCTCAGATTAAATATTGGTCCCACCTCTTGTGTGAATCTGAGGTAGCCAGAAAGACTTGCAGCATGTCAAAAAATATGAAATGGGAAAGGAAAAAGCACTGTCTGCCTCTATTACTGGGGGAAATCACTGACTCTGTGTCCACCTCAGTTTCCATTTTGTAAAGTAGGGTGAAGAGCAGTTCTTCACTCTTACAAAAAGGTACATGCCAAAAATCATGAAGGTTCTGAGATGCCAACATACTCAGGAGAGGGAACCAGCGTAGTGTCTGGGCTTGATGTGTAGTGGCACCAACTTTAGCAGCTTGCAGATTCTGTTTTAGCCCTGAGCTGCCAAACAGGACAGCAGAGGAGCAGGGCTGTGCTGGGAGAGGACAGCTCCAGCTGCAGAGCAGGCTTGCTTGTGACAGCCACCTTCTGCCCCAGGAGCCGTGGATGTCAGGAGGACAATGCCTCTGCCTGATGAAGAGGATGAGGAAGATAATGTCCATTAGACACCTGTGATAGTTTAACACTTGGATTTTATCCTGCAGCAACACATTCAATATTTCCACCAATTTATGTGGTGTTTTAGGGCTGTATTTGACAGGCTTTAATGTAAACATGGTATTGCTGGCACACTGACAGCTTTTTTTTTTGGCATTGCTTTTACAAAGTCTTTACATAGAATGAGTTGATGTGTGACTCATGTAAATTCAGATTTTTTTTTTTACTTTGAGCAGATGTGGCCCCTCAGTGTGAGCCTGAAAACAGTTGGGGTGTTGCTGGGATTTATTTACAAACCTCCAAGCCAGCAGTTTCAAATCTGGGTTAAAGTTAGATGCCTGTTTCCATGACAGATGGTCTCATTTTGAGAAGGAGTGAGTCTTGACAACTGGGGCTGGCTGGGAGAGTGAATTTTTGTTTCATAAAGATGATTCTGTTTTCAGGGTATTTTCAGATCCCAGATCAAGATTTAAATCTCCAAATTCAAATATCGTTTAGGGATGAACAACATTTCATCTTGCCAGCATCAAGGCTCCTGCTGATCCCTGGCTGCTGCCAGTGTTTATCCAGGCTGCTGGAAGAACGAGGAGTCCTGGCTCTGTTGTCACCTGCCTGACAGAGCTGTGGGGTGTCAGGAGTGAAGGCTGCCTGGGAACATTGATCAGGGGGCTGTGCACTTCCCAAGTGCTCTGGTGTTCAGGGAACAAGCCTGAGCCCTGGCTGTCCCTGTGATTTGGCATGGCAGGATTGTGGTAGGGGGTTCCTGGGCTCCACAGCAGCCCTGGAGGTAAAAGGACCAGAGAAGGGTTGTCATAGAAACCCTGATTGTTCTTTAGCCTTGACAGGATCACATCTCATTATAGGTTTTCTGGAGCAACTCAGAGGAGAAGCATTTCCATAAAAATGTTCTAGCCCTTCCACTGAAGGCACCATTTGCATTGAGCAAGCAGTGCCTGCTGCTGCTCCAGCCTTCAGGAGATGAGGGGGGACACAGCCCAGTGCCACCCTCCCCTCCTGAAGCAACAGCTGTGACATGGGGAGGAGCCTCCACTCTTGTCACACAGGGTGCCTGCTGAAGCCTGTGAAATAACACAAGGTGGCTGACATTGGTATTAAGGAGTTCCAGGTTATTTTCCTTGGCCTCCAGCTACTTTTGTGGGGAGGTAGGGAGCTTCACCAGCTCCTTCTGTCAGCTCTGTGCAGGTGTCTTGTGCCCTTATCCCATCTCAAACGGCACAAGATGTTAAATTTCAGGGCAGCAGCCTCCTGTGAATTGTCTGTCATTGTCAACATCACTGCCAGGCAAAGCAAAGGGAGGGCATGTCCCCTACCTGGTGAATTTCACCATATCCTGGTCAGGGAAAGCAGCATCCCTCCAGTCTAACTCCTGCCCCCAGAGCCTGGATTTTTATTCACAGACCACAGCTTGGTGCAGAAAGGCAAAGCCTGAGCACGAGATGAAGAGGGGAGAAACCACACTCAGTGTGCTACACACAAGACAGCTGGGGCATGTGCTGCTGAGCAGGGGGGAGCTGCAGTCCCAGAACATGGATGTAGGCCATGGCCCTCCATCAGCCTGCATTGTGGCACCCAGAGGAATTTTGCTGCCAGTGGTGTAACTCTTCCTCTTCTTCAAATTATCTCATATATCATTGAGAAGAAGCCCAGACTGACTTTTTTTGTTTGATTTCAGTACCTTGCAGTTGACATCTTGAAGGAGTGTTTGCAAAGCCAGTCTGACATGTGTCATACAGAAAGCTGCCTGTAAACATGAGTTTGTGCAGACTCCGTGTTATGGAGGGAAAGAGCTTCTACTTCTTAAGTTTTCACCTAAAGAAAACAAAACCAATAAAACAAAACCAAAACCACGCAAAAGAAAACCAGCATTCCCTCTAAATGTCAATGATTTGGAAGTTCAGCTGATTTCTTTCTGCCTTTCACTTTTGGTTACTTTGCAGTGAAAGTTCTTTCTTCATCAACAATTATAAACTTTATCGAAAGGGGACAGTTTTGCTTGTGATGGGCAGAAGACTCTTTTTAAACAAAATATAGGAGTCATTGACTTAAATCCTGCATTATGCCAAGGCAGTCCAATATCCTTTGGTGCATTCCTGATGAATATTTCATTCTCTTTAATTAGTCACAAATAGAATTTGTTTTTCTGTACTGAATCAACCAAGTATATGAGCCAGAGGCTTCATGCAGCAAAAGGGTGACTTTGTGAAGATCTTTAAATTTCTTGTTCAATTCAGTGGCTGTTGGCTGGGATGGCATTAAGGGCTGTTAGGCACTAGCAGCTGTTTCAGGGTTTCTGGTATTGATAATATTTGTGTGGTCACATAGCTCAGAGGTGTCTAAATCTAAAAGTGCTCAAAGCATTTGTGAGGTACCAAAATGCTCCTCTGTTAAGCAGCCTTAGTGAATTTCCTGCTTTCATTTTGCAATGCATCTGCTCTTGAGTGAATTCTCAGGGACTGACTTCAAATACACATAAAACCATGAATATGGAGGAAAATAGAGACCAGCTGCAGGTTAGCAAGGATCTGAACTCATTATATGTGATAGTAGAAGCAATTTGTCACTGTCTGAGTCATCACAAGTGCTCTGTTCAGGGAATCCACTCTTCCAATACAATTATTTGAACAAAGCATTAGAGATAATAAAGTCCAGAGGAAACTTACTTGGACAAATAGAATTTTCAGGTAGTTCTGAAAAGCTTATTGTTGATCAGACTGTGCACTTCTCCAAGATTAAAAATCCTTTTCAGATAAAACCACTGGAAAGTGTGGAGAACAGTGGTGAGGGGTTATCTTCGGCTGTGGATAAAGTATTTTATCTGTGAGACAATAAAATGCAGGGCATAGGAACTGGCACTCTTGATGACTGAATTAACTTTGAAATCTGTCTCAGTCTCTGAGACCTCAGGTGGCACTGAAAAGACTTTCCTGACAAATAATTTTGTAATTACACTGGGGCTGAAGATTGTTTTCAGTGACCTCCAGCAGTTAATTATGGGCTCATAAATTGCAGATTATGGGGTTTTACAGACCTGCACAGCTTGGATTTTTCTTTTATAGTGGATTCAATAAAAATAATTTTGAAAAATATGTTCATGCCTTTTTGGACCATGAGTTTTGTCGACAGATACAATGAAACTGATACATCCTGCAGAGCAGCTCAGTCTCCTGGCACTGACATTTCCCCCACAAAAATACCCAGAAGTTAACTTTCTGAGCAGCTCTTGTTTGCAATAGCAATACAGCACAAAAGCAACCATAAAGGTTCAGACAAATTTGTCAGCATTTTGTTAGGAGTGGCACAGCTCTAGTTTTTTATTTATTTGCTCCTCTACATGGCGGTAGGACCTTGGATTTGCAGTTTTGGTGTAGTGACAGCTCCTGCATATGTAGAGAAAACAGACCTTAATTTACAGAAAAAATAAAAACTTACTTTGGAGACTGCCAGGCATTTAACCTCGCTGATATCACATAGCACTGAATTCCTCAGGTTAATTATGGCTGCTGTAAAAAAGTATTGCCTTTTGTCAGTATTGGAAACTAAATGTATTCATGCCTTCCTGAATGCTTTCTCAGCAGTTGACAGCCTTGACATTTACATAGGGGTGTGGTGAAACAGGGCACCGACACCCCTAATCATCACGAGGAAGGAAAGCATCCAATGATATAAAACTCTTTCACAGTCTCTGCCTTTCCCTGGAAAAACAGCATCTGGCTCAATGTAGGCACAGACTGTCTGCAAGAGCTTTTTTTGTTCTTTAAACAGAACTCAGCTGACAGGTTACTTTCTGGAAGAGGCATGGTAATCTGTCTATTTATGTACTGCCTTTGAGAGATGTAGCCTCAAATTAGAATAGGAATTGGGAACTGAAACAAAAGGGTTTACAGAAATGGGAGACACTGGGATTCTTGGCGTGTAGGCTCTGTGCAATCAGGTCTCAAAAGCATTAAAAAAAATAGAATAATAAGAGCTTTGTTGTTTTTATAGCTAATATAGCTGATTTTTATGGCTGATTAAATTGAGCTGACATCTCATCCTCCAGACATGAGCATACTGCTTGATCTAACCCACATTTGAAGATGTGTATGATGTTCAATGAGAGCTGGAAACATCATTATCCTTCCTTTGGAGTTAGCCCAGTGTTTACTGAGTGCCTGCCTTTGGAAATGGGCAGTCCCTCCCTGGGAGCTGACAGAGGAAAAACATTTGATTTGTGGTGGTCAGGATTCTGCCCTGAGCAGCCTGCAGCACTTGTCAGTCTTCAGGCTCTGGCAATCCCACTGGCTCTCACATGAGTTTTCCTGGAAATGGAGAGCTCAATAAGACAAACTGTTTATTTGGGCACTGGATCTCATATCCACGTTCAGAACACAGGATGACACTGGTTGTACCTCATTGCTCTGTGTTTTCTCCAGTGTTCTGATGGACTTCACTCCTCAATTCTGCCACCTCCTCTGGGTCCTGCTCCTGACCCATCTCCTGGCCCAGCTCACTTTTTTTCCTAAGCCCAGTCCAGCCTGAGACCTCAGCACCCATCCCTCTTGCTTGTTCGGACCCCAAACTGAGGGGTTGCTGAGGCTTAGGAGGAAGCTGGCTTTTGGAAACACTCAGTATCCCCACATCCCTCATCTGAAGGTAAGGGAGGTACCTCAGAGTCAGGGGCCACAGCTCCTATTGTGCCTCAGGTCTCTACCACTCAGGTCTCATAGTGACAACCAGAGAGCTGTGGCATGCCTTTGCAGCTGGCCAGTGCTGTGCAGGGACACACACTGGGGTTATGTGTGCCCAGAGAGATGAGAGTGGCTCCAGAAAAAAACAATCAGCTCTCACCTGGGGTAGAGATAGGCACCTGCCAGGTGTTCTATAAATTAAGCTGTCTCTATGAATTATCCTGTGACACTGGAGACACAGAAGATTCTGCTTGAAGATCCATCTTCACCCTGCTTTCACAGCTGTGGAGATGCTCTCACATTTGCAGCAGGCTCTGCTTTGCCATAAGCAGGGCAGCTCATTGTCTGGCATTGCTGTCACCACACTCCTGCTGCCCTGACTGCTCTCGGTGACCAACACACTGCTGTCATGCTGCTTCTAAAAGCTTTGCTCCCTGTCAACACCCAGACATGCTGGATCCTATATCAAGGGCTCTGTCTATACCCTGAGTTTAAAAGTGGACAAAGGAAGAGGAGGAGGCACACTCAGATCTGTGCAGGTTGCTTGGGGCTTGCTGCCACAGAGCTCCAGAATAACTGCACTTGGGAAGTGAGGCTCTGGGGGGAACTGGGACACAACAGGACAGCCCTTCACAGGTGGGATAAACAAGAACCTGCAGGAAAACACTGTATGGCTTCCCCAACGTTTGTAACTGCTCCAGGTCTTGGTACAATGTCCAGCTGAGCATCTGGGTGTAGCAGTGTAAGCGGGACACGTGTGGATTATAGCAGTGGTCAAGCAGCAGCATGGACTTCACCTGAAAATTCTCCATTTGTCTCCGGATAAGTCCCTCTTAAATATATATATATATATATATATATATATATATATATATATAAATAACACATGTATTGTGTGTGTATATATATATATATATATATAACATATATTTCATATACACACACACACACACACACACATATATATATATACCTGAAATATTGCACATGTCTGTTGCATGCATCTTTACTTCCAAAGTCCTGCAGGTAAATAACCATTTGGTGTTTGATTTGTTCTGCATGCAGCACATCAGCTGGTCCCATTACAAGTAATTCAAAGGCTTTCCAGAGTGGTAAATCTCTGCTTATTTTCATTTCCTGCCTCTAGCAATGTAGTAAAAAATTGTTTCATTTGCTGTTTGAAAACTGCAAGCAGAAGTGAAATATTCATAAATCCAGGACAGGTCAGAGTGTAGATTTTTCCACTGTCCCAAAGCCTAGTTTAGTCAGCTGGATGAATTGGAGCTGGTAAGTGTGTAGCAGGGCATAAAAGAAACCCTTCATGCTCTGTAAAAGCAGCCTTGAGGTGCAGCAGGGCTCTGCACAAGGGCACTAATTTGTCACACAGAGTGTCCCCAAGCTGCACTGCACAGCCCAGGCTGGACGTGGAAAGCAGGACACAGCAAGCATTTCCTAGAGCCTCACTGTGGCTGAGGGGTTATCATCCATCCCCAGCAGATAAGTTTTTCTTTCCCAAGGAAAGGAAAAAGGCCAGCAGACGCAACTCTGAAAAACAGTGTGCCTCTGAAGAAGGACATCCTCTTGCTTTGTGCTTAGGCGTCTGATATCTGGCAATTGATTTGCTTCTTTGTATATCCTGGCTGGATCATCCAGTGGCCTCCTGTACAGAGGGCACAGAAAAACTGAAATCAGTTTTGCCTGGAAACAGATGCCAATTAAGATCACTGGAGAAGGGCAGAAAGAGAACAAGAAACATCTCACTGGAGTTGTTGACACAGGTAGGATGCTGGAGATGGCCCCAATCTCTCCAAAAGTCTTTTGTTCTTCTGTTTCCCAAGCAGCTTCTTCCTTGAAGTTTTTCCTCTGTGTGTGCATGCAAAAACATGGTGGAGAGACCTGAGCTGAGCTCACATGGATCACTGAAACTTGTGGCAAGGCTGCTCTTCCCCTAATGGAGAGAAATGCCTTGCTCCCATCAGGCAGTGAAATGACAAATGTGAAAGCCTCACTTCCAGCTTAGTCTCAGTGACCAAAAGCTGCTGTTGGCTTTTTCTTTTTCCAGAAGGTCTCTTCACTCCCCACAGTTCTTCTCATTGTTCCCTGCAACTTTGTACAGAGGGCAGTTGGAAGAAAGAAGAGGGAAAGGTTGCTAGGCCCACTCCCAGCATGCAGTACACAAAGCCTTTCTGCTTTGGCTTAATCCAGAAACAGGAGCCAGTGGAACCCTCTGTCCCTGCCGCACAGTTTGGCCATTGCTGGCACCAGGCTGCAGGCTCTAGACTGAGTTTCCGAAGGCTCAGGACCAAGGCCTGACAAGCTTGCTTTGCCTGGACTCGTGCAGAGAGCCTGCTGCTTTGTTTGAGTTCGGTTTAGCTGTAGGAACGCTTTCCTCCTTCTAGCCAGGTCTCTGCAGCTGATGGGGTTTACTTTCACCAGCACTGCATGGTAGAGCCATAGTTTTACACCAGCTCTGCTGCGCACTAAGAGGTGTTCACAGCTCCAATTTCACACGCTGGAGCTGACAGAGGTCATCGTGGGCTTGGTGTGACAGCAGAGGTGCTGCAAGGTGGAAGCACAGGGTGCACTGAGGGGAGCTGCAGGCCCAATGGGATGGGAAGAGATGGGGCACAGGTGGGAAGACTGGAGCACTCACAGCTACATACCACTCACCTGAGGACAGCTAGAGAAATGCAGATACACAGCTGGATGAGAATGGTTTCAGGGGTAGAAAAGAGGACAAATAAATAATATCTTGCATGTAGAGAATCAGTATCTATTGTGAATGTGGATGTGAAATGGAGTTGCAATCCAATGAAATAAAAAACAGGTGTAAAAGTATGTAACAAATCATAAAACTGACCCCCAGGAGAAACTGGAGTGAGGAAGAAGAAATCATCACCATCAACCTCACATTCCTCCCACAGAACAGCTCCAGATGCTGATGATTTCCTATACCACCATCAGAATGAAACCAGCAATGTTAGGATTTAGATGAGCATAGACAGAGGGAACATAAACATCAGCAATAGGGATAGAAGATAAGAAGTGTGCAAAAGGCTTCAAATTATTTTTAATTACTATTATTGCTATTGATTTTTTTTTTCAGATAGGAGTATTATTTATTTTTCTGTAATAATTTGACCTAAAGTAATAATGATTTTTTATTAGCATGCTAAGATTTCAGTTCTACTGACATTCAGTTCTTATCTTTATATATAAGGTAGGTTTCCCTTTTGACCAGAAACAATATTTTGAACATACGCTATAAGAAGATTTCTGAATAGCTCAGAAACATTCTGTATTTCCCACAGGTTCAAAATCACCAAATACTTTATAAGCTGAAATCATCATCAAAGGTGAAAAATGCGTCTGCCCAGGAGAGATATAAGAAGCTTCTCAGCCTCAGATGGAAAGGTAAATAGTGTTTTGGGTAAAATCAACTTTTTAGTTTTTCCCTTCAAACATGTCCCTTCTGTCCCGGATGTTCTCTCTGTGAGTCAAAACTGATTCTATTCCTCTTCTAGACTGCACTTTGTCAAAGAGGAAAGCCTCAACAAACACCTTATGAATTAAGAACCATTATTTTTAGCCACAGATCAAAATTCAAAGAAATAAATAGAAACCTCCAAACTCCTAGTCTCTTTCTAGTTCCTCAGTGAAGCTTTCCATATCAATGTCTCCCATTTCTAATGGTTCTATGATGTTTTACAGATGTGTTATGCTTACAATAAAATCCAGTAGCAATGCATTGCCATCAAAAAGGTGCCCTTAGCACCAGCTTTTCTAAACTCCGGGAGAAAAAAAATAAGAAGAGGCCAAGGCCAAGGCCAAGAGCCACCAGAGCAGCCAGGCCTGTGCCATTTGGAGCCATAAAGAAGTGAGCAAACCACCTGAGGGACTCCTAGTTTTGGGCTGGGCTACCTAGGCAGAATTGCAGTGTAACCTGTAATTACAAGGTACAGTGTAATTAGAGATGTTTTCACATCCTGGACATCTTGGAGCTGGGGTGTGGAGGTGATTGGCCAGAAGCCTCATGGCCATTCCTGATTCTGGGGTTTTGGCTTCCCTCTTCATTGGAGATACTAGCAGAACATTGTTCTCTTGACTTCTGTATGTTTCTGCACCAAGTCAACTCACAGGACTACCTAAAATTAATCTCTATGACTAAAAGCATCTTCCAGATGCTTCTTGAGCTCTGACAGGCTGGGTGCTATGAGCACTTCCCAGGGGAGCTTTATCTTAACATCTGCAGCAGGTGAGGGTTGTTTAATGGCTATAAAACTTTGGAAGATGTGCAAGATCTAGACCCAGTTTTGTGAGTGGCTTTGGTTTTCTCTTTGGATGACTCCAAACAACATTTGGAGATCTGATACTTGAATTCTCTCTAGTTTGAATATACTTACTGTATGTTTTTCTTCTTGTGAAATGAAAATAAGGATTTCCTGATATGCTGTATTTTCCCTTAAAGGGAAATCCTGTTTTCCTACCAAAATGGTGAGACACCATTTTATTGCAATCTGCTGATTTATAGGATGTGTGGAAACCCTCCTTCCTTAAACAGAGCTTGCCATAAAGGACTCTCAGTTAATTTCTTTTCTGTGAATTTAATTTTGGCCAGGTCCTTCTGCCTCATCCAATAGGACCTTCCCCCTTAAACCTGTAGGCCTTGGTCCCCTGTGTTTTACCAGGGTGTTGCACAAGTCTGATTGCCTAATCCCACTTCCCCCCATTGCTGCTGGCTCTGACACGAGTCCCAAAGCAGGACATTTGAGAAATGCTTTGATCAAAGCTCCCCACCCGCCCGTGGGGTTTGGCCATTACCCTTTTGTTTATGCCCTTGCTGTGCAGCAGGGGCACTCCAGGTATTTCCCTGCTAAACAAAGGGAGGCGTTTAAACCCAGCAATCTGCTTTATGGCTCTGGGCACCGCTACTGCACACACCGTTTGACTCTTTTCTCTGCAGAGATTAATGCTGGCATCTTAAACGTTGCTAATGCCTTACAGACAATCCATTAACATCAGCCTCTCCTAAGTGGCCAGCCATACCATTATTTATAAAATAGGGATCCTTTCCCAGTGCTAGCACTACCAATCCCTTGATTTCCCGAGCATGGAATTATGCCTGTTATCAGCTGTGGAGTATTTTACACTGCTACATATTTTTTACTATGGAATGAGCTGTGTGTGTGTGAGTGACATGAAAAACCCCCATAAAATTGCAGAATATTGCTATTCCACTTGCTGCAGTGTATGAGCTGATCTGGTTAGACACAAAATGCAGACAGAAATCCGCCTCACCTCTCAAGCTAATTTTAGTCTCTCCCTCTGTTCTCCGTGGCTGTGTGTATAAAATCACTGGCAGTCTGACAGCGTTTCAGTAACCTGTGCCACGCGCAGAGCGGGATGTACTCACCAGCCATCTGCTTGCATGGCACGGGTTAACTGAGCCTGTGGGATTGTGCTTACCTAAACAAAACCACTGCAGTGAGGGGAAAAACAATGAATGGGTGGAGATGATCAGCCCATGCATTCCAGCTAGTGCAGTCCAGGCAGCAATGACAGCCTGAAGGTTGCAGCAGCGTCGGGATCAGCATTCCAAGTGCACCAATCTTACAGTCTGGAGTGATTTTACGTGGAGCTGTTCTTTATTTGCTGAGCCATGGCCAGTAACCAGGCCAGC
The DNA here is from genome assembly GCF_028769735.1 of Zonotrichia leucophrys gambelii. Classification (NCBI taxonomy): domain Eukaryota; kingdom Metazoa; phylum Chordata; class Aves; order Passeriformes; family Passerellidae; genus Zonotrichia; species Zonotrichia leucophrys. The sequence continues at coordinate 93,270,328 of NC_088172.1, forward strand.
CTGCAGGATGATCAGAGCAGGCACTGCAAGTTCTTATCCTACATGTTCTACCAGGCTGTGAGAGATCACAAGCCTGTGTGGATGCTGGAAGACATGAGAACTATGGAGTATTTTTACTGGGAGGAAAATGCCAGCCTACGAACCTACTCACCTTCAGAAGCCCTTCTCTATGCAGTGGTGCATAATCACCTGCCTTATGCTCAGTATCTGCTGTCTCATTTTCCAGAGGAGGCTCTCAAGGTGCCTGGGGAACACTTCTGCTATTGCCCATCCTCTGCTCCTCACCTGGCCATGGCGGTCACATATGACAGGAGAGATATCTTGGGACTGATCATCAAAATTGCACACAAGCTCCCCAGCTTGAACTCCTATATCAATAGGGCTGGCTGCTTTCATCTGGAAGATGGGAAAACACCCCTGCACCTTGCCTGCGAGCTGCTGAGGTCAGAGACGGTCCTCATCCTCCTCGGGAACGGAGCCTCTCCCAGGATAGTGGACAGTAAAGGGCTGACCCCGCTGGACGTCATCCTGGAGCAGATGTGGGACTCCAAAGTCAATGTCGCATCAAAGAAGCTCTGCCTCGACTACCTCTTGCTCTTCATGCCCAACCCACAGTTTAAGATGCGGAAAGTTCTGCAGGAGCATCCAGACCACTGGACAGCTTTGCTGGGAGAAGATAAATTCAACAGCCTGGTGGGGAACACACCTGCTTCTTTATATCTGCAAGCTATGCAAACTATTCTCCAGACTCTTCCCCCTTCCCACTTCCCTAAAAGCATCCAGGAACTACCTATACCTCAGGCACTAAAGCCCTTACCATCCTATGGCAAAAAGCTACCAGCAAAAAATGTGGTAAATGTTTTTCCTTGACTTTATTCAATGGGTCTTGGATTTTCCAAGACAACTTAGAGGAGCTGGTTATCCACCCTCTGCATTTTAGTGTGATTTTATTACTTAACCTATTAGGCTATGCTGGAAAATCCAATATTTTGTGACAAGATTTTAAATGTCTTTTCTAATTGATTGCAGGCACGGCACTTTTAAAGGCAAAAGCTTTCCTTGTTTTCTGTTTTATTGTGCATGTGAAGGGTTAACTGTAGTTGAGACTGTGTTATGTTTGGTTTCTTAGTTGTCAGCTGGTATCAGTGTATCTGAATTCCCAATATGATAACTGTATCATGTGTAATGCACCTGGGTTAAAAGGAACTATGTACCCAGTGGGATTTTTAAATGGTGTCACTGCCGGAGCTGGGAGAAATACCATCCCCTTCCAACGGGGTTCAAACATCAAGCTTCCATTCTAACAAGGCTCAAGCATCAGTAGTAATAACCACAAAGTGCATGGCTGATGCTGCAGGGATGCAGAGGCAGTTCCTGCAGGATAACTGATCCTATCGAGTTACTTTACAGCAGGTCATGGTGTGGAGGGCATGAGTTCAGAGAGGGGCAGTGTGTGTATATTCCTGGGGGATGGGAGATAAAGATCCACAGAATAGCTAATGGAAAGCATCCAGTCTCACCTGGGAGCAAGGGGGTTAAAGGCAATCCCAGCCCTGATTCCTCTACAGACTTGTGCAATGGGGAAGGAACCATTTTCCCCACTGTCCAGTAAATAAATGGCAATTGGAGCAGGGACATTGGGAGCCCTGTCTTTTATATGTGACATTATTTCTCCTTGGCTTGTGTTTTGGAACATATCTCTGCAGGAGATGTGGCTGGCTAACTTGATTTCCCTGTGGGTCTCAGAGCCCCAGGCAGTTGTTACTTGTCCTAAACTGGACTATGATGTTCTGCTGTTTAAAGTTGTTACTTGCTGTCAATTAGAGTGTTTTTGCCACCCAGGTCCAGACAGAAATCCTTATCTTGGAAGTTACAAAATGTTCCCACTAACTGGGCACTGCAGGCAGGGTGAGTTTGCAGAAAGTGAGGCTAGGTCTGGGCAGCTTTCTGGGTAGCTGTGAATCACACTGCCCTCTCTGCTCAAGGCACTGGTCCTGCTCTCCTGGCTGTTCTCAGCGTCAACAGAGCAGTGGCAGAATCCCAGCTCCCTTTGGGTGACATCCCTTATTTTGGACACCAGCGTTCCCCACTCCTTGTAAGCGCAGAACCCTCTGTTCTGCTGAAGGAGCACAACTCACTTCCCCCACCTGCACTGGGCAGCAGTGGAGAACTCACTCTCCTCTCCAGCTGGAATTGGGGCCCAAGGCTGTGGGGCACAAACCACTTTCTACAGGCAGTAGCTAAGAAAGATGTCCAGTCAAATCTCAATTGCTTTGTGCAAAAATGGCTCATGTCTCCTCTGGCTAATTCCCTGCCTGTGCCAAGGAGGCCGTGCTGGACCTGCTTCCGTCTTCCTGTCAGCACAGGGAGCACTTCCATTTAGTTTCCCTCTGCATGGGCTACCTCCTGTGTGCCAGGACACTGGCAATGCCAGCCGTGGCCAAGTGGAGATTTACTGTGAGGCTGCAGAACATGCTGTTCACAGCCACCTGGACCATCCTTTCTGAGACACTGGGATGCTCCTCCCAGCCATCTCTTCCTGCATGCCGTGGGAGGATCTCAGTTCCGGTGCCACCTGTGCTAGGCCAGGTGAATGAGCAGCCTTGCTTGTGAGGGGAGGAAATGTTAGCTCAGCCCTAAAAGTGGCAAGCAGGCCATGAAGGAGTTAACCCTTCTCCTGAAATCCCACATCTCTGGTGCTGCAGTATCCTTCCACTCCTGCCCCTGGGGACTTAAATGTCCTTCTCCATCTGTGTCTATTTCTCCTTGTTCGATGGGGAAGGCTGCAAATGGGGAAATGCAGGGTCAGCGTTGGGTGAGGGTTTTGGGGGAAGCCTGCGCTCCACAGCTTGTGCTGCAGACAGAGGCTGTCACAGCTTGGGAAGCAAAGCAGAGCCCAAGGCAGATTTGCATTATAAGCAGTGGCTCAGCTGCTTCTGCCAAGCCCTCAGGCTCCCCAGCACTGGCACATACTTCCCAAAAAACCCGGAGCTGGAGGCAGAGGAACAGAGCAGGCTCTCGGTGCCCGTGGCTGCCCGGAATGACTGTGCAGAGCACGGCCCCTGTGGCACCCCGGGAGTCCCGAGGAGCAGGACTGGGTTTGTCCCAGCAGCACTGCGGTGTCTCATCCGGATGTCGGTGGGTGAGAGGCGGAGGAGGCTGGGGAAGGATATTATTAGAATAGTAATTAGGTCCTGGAAGCAGAGATCCCGGGAAAGGAGGAAATGGAAATCATCCAGCGCTATTGCACTGGCTCGAAACCATGTGAGTTTCAGTGCTGTGAAGAGTTTCAGAAAAGACAGGAGGGAGGGGAGGGCTGTTCATCTTACAAATCCAAGGAGGAAGGTAGGGACTGTTGGCATTAATGCCAGCAGGAGGCCACGCCCAGAGAGCCAGAGCAGCCCACTGAGAGCGAGTGTGAAATGGTGCAGGGGTCTCCTGTTGGCTGCAATAGTTGTGGATCAAGGCAGAGGCCAGGAATCAGGCGCTTTATGGGTGGGTTTGTAGCAGACAACAGGATGCCTGTGTGCATGCATTTGTCCATGTGGGAGGCTCCCTCAATCCACCTGCCAAGAGAGGATAGAAGATGAATTGTCTTGAATAGTTTCTGGGACATTCCTGAGACTGGTGCCCTAGCCTGGAAGAAAGCTGCTGGTCCATTGTTGTCCAACACGGCCAAAAATTCTGGGGTGTCCAGCCCAGAGTGTAACAGACAAGTATCCACACAGGAAAGATCACTCCACAGCCCTCTCATTTCTCCTTTTCTTGACCATTTTAGCAAGAGATCGAGTGCCAGCTGGCCCTCAATCACATGGGTCCTCCCATGTGCAGTCCGAGTGGGACAAAGTTTAGGTTCATTAGCACTGTGGTGACAACTCTTTCCATTGCCTGTAGCAATATGACAGCAGGATGGGCATTCCTGCTGGAATAGGGGAATCTTCTCCCTAGACCCTGTTTGCTTATATTGTGGTGATCTGCCTGTTAGTTTGAGATCCCATTCATCTTCTTTGTCAATACAGTGACATTACATCAGATATGGCCAAATCTACCTCAGCCCCATCTGTGTTGGCTTTTTCTCTCCATTCTTTCCAAGTCAGGTCATTAGCAAAAGTAAACTCAAAAATATTTTGCAATATTTTCCCGCAACCTGGCCATCTTGAAAAATCCCTATGCTTGCATGGCAAATATGTTGCTGGCTTTGTTAATCAAAAACTGTGCTGGGTGCTGTGTGGTGATGTTTACATTCTGCATATCTGCATACTGAGTAAGTGTCGCTCAGATCTGTATTTCTGAACTTGGGAAAAAGAATAAACACAAGAGAGAAACAGGGAAAGGGTAAAGTCTTTTCTGATCTTTGGATTTAGGTTGGTTCTGCAGGTTACATCTCTTTAATTTCAATTTTGAGGAGTAGTATTGTAAGGATCTGAATTGCCTGTATGTGTGAGCCTTTGGTTTTGGTCAGAAGCATTTCAGTGAGCGCAGTGGGGTGGAGTGAGTGAGTGAGTGAGTGAGTGAGTGAGTGAGTGAGTGAGTGAGTGAGTGAAAATGTACAGGGGTGTGTGTGTGCAGCTGTGGGAGTGCCTGCCCTCTTGTCACACGTGTGAATGTGTCTGCCCTCCTGTCACACGTGTCTGCCTGCCCTCCTGTCGCACATGTGTGAGTGTGTGCCTGCCCTCTCCTGGCAAATCCGTGACCGACTGGCAGCTCCCGCGCACTGCACTCCCCGGACCAGCAGCGAGCGATGCCCTTCAGAAGCAGCCTTTTCACGCTGCCTTTTCACGCTGTCAGGGTGTGCCCCAGGCCCCTGCTGCTGACAGGTAAGGACGTTTCTTCTCTTGGAAAGAGGCAGCAGTTTTGCTCTTGAAATGGGTGTTTTATCCCCGAACACCAAGCACAAGGGCTTCTGCTTGCTGCTACTGCAATCATCCAGTAAAGGGTTTGTGATGCTGGTCACACTTTATTCTAGAACACTTTTTTTTTATTTTAAATAAAATGCCTTAAACACACATCTTTGTCTTTCTTTTTTTTCTGGGCTGCCAGTAAAATTCAGCTATGTATGACTTCCTAACCCTATGCTTCTGTCTATTTCTGCAGCATCATTAGCAGGAAGGACAGGCCAGATTCTGACCTCACTTACACGTAACTCCCTACACCTGAAGTAACGCTTTGTAAGTCAGTTCCATCACTACAGATGTTTGTTGGTCTAAAGGAAAAGAAACTGTTCGTGTATTTATGTTCTTCAAGGCTCCATAACTCTGACTTTAGCATATAAATAAATGTGACACTTAATCCCTGAAAACATTTTTTACATTTTTTGTACTCGGAATGTATATAGATATATATTTTCCATTTCTAAAATCAATGACATTTCCCTGTTCCCAGTTCCCTTGGCATTTCTGGAATCAGCATGGCAGTGACAGATGCTGTTGGTCACTTATTAAGACTGAATGTTGCCATTCTCAAGTACAAATGAATGTTCATTGTATGATACAACTTTCTTATAAAGCCATACTTTTGTAATTTTGGTTTCTCTTTTTTAGGGGGGGAAAATCTTCCCCATTATTGTGTTTGCACATTACTCGCTGCATGATTAAAGATAAAACAATTGTAACATGCTGGAATAAATTATATATACATAGCCTGATATAATTAGATACACTAGCTGTGAAAATAATTTAATCTTGATTGTGTTAATATAATAAACTTGAAATATAAAATTGATGTGTCTTTTATTAGCCAACTGGTCAAAACCACCCACGAGTATCTGTTGCTTTTGCTTTGGCTTATCTTATTGTTTGATTATTTCATTCTGACTGCTGAGCCATTGTCTCAAAAAATGTGTCCTGAGGAAAATAATATTTCCCTTCACAGGCTTATAGTAGCTGACTCTGCTGTCAGAGGATGACCTCAAGTGATGGGGTGAACTCACACTTCACAGATCTGCTGAAAGGTGGTGATAAATCAGAAGTTGGGACTCAACAGAGGTTGAATGGTAATTGGTTTTGGGATTTTCATTATTTACGTTTGAGTTCAGCTTATGCAGCTGTTTCCCATGAACATAAGAGTGCTGGTAGCCTGCTTTCCTTCTCTGGTTTATGCGCCATCAACCAGCTCCTTTCCTTCCTCAGGTTCTTCTGTGTACAGGAAGATGCCGTGGCAAGGCTTCCAGCACCAACCTCTCCTTTAGGCTCAGCTGAAGGTCTCCAGGCAGATAAGCACCTCTCACCCTCTGTGCTCTCCATGAGGTAATAAGGATCCACCAGATTCTGTGCCAAAACCTGAACCATCCAGATCATCCTCTGCTCTGATAAAAACAGCTACTGAAAGTGTTTCAGGTGATGGATAGCTGGTTTGGATGATGAGGATGGTGATGATAATCATGGAGTGTAGACTCCAGTGCCAACTGTACCCACAGATCTCCTCAAGGCACATTAGTACATGCAAGCCATAACCGAGGGATGACTCCTTTGAGCCCATGCTTGCATAGTATATTATTGGTTTCATGGAAGAATGAAGAGAAGGAAGTTTCACTGATCTCATTTAAAGAAGATCAAGACTATGTCCTTGCCTTCATAGCAGGAGATTTATCCCTAACTACTTCATCCAAGAATGTGGTCCCCAAAGATGTAGTTTTCTGGTTTATGTGCTTCCATGTTTCCTGTGCTTGAGAAGGGGAATCTGATTTAGTTTCTCTTGGGCCCTGGCAGCTCTGCTGGGGCTGACCATCAGGGAGCTCCAGGCTGACACATCCCTCAGAGGCAGTCCCAAGTAGGTATTGGTTTTTTACAACTGTAGCTAGTTGGAGCCCACACACCAGCAGGCAGCAAGACAGGGATTTAAATAGAGAAATTGAAAGGGTATATTCCCTTGCGTGGGAGGAAGCACTGTCACAAGCAGATGATGCACTGAGCGAAATCCTGCCCACGCCTCAGTTACTTGGGTGCACCTCCCCGAGTGAGTCACCCCAAAAGCAGCTGACAGGTTTGGCATGTCCCACACTGTCCCGTGTCTCCCTGGCCAGCACAGCAGCAATGCCTTGGGGGAGCGTGCTCTGCCTTCTGCTGCACCACCACTCTCAGCTGGTGACATGGATGGCCACCAGGCTCCAGATCCCGAGATGCCTGCCTTTGTCTCCAGCCCTTTGGGAGCTGCTCTGAAGCCAAGAAGCCAGATTTCTCCAGGGGTGACTCCTAAGCAGTGCTTGGTCTGGAAAATCAGTCATAATTTCTTTTTCTAGTAAAATGTGTGTGCGTTTTGCTATGGATTTGCTGTGTGAAGGAGAAGTTTATTGCTGGTGGGAAGGCTTTTGGCGAATTTCATGAGTTCGCAGAGATAAGAGAGCTGTGCTCTGTACACCAGCCCTGCCCACCCACGCAGATCCCCGAGGAGAGCAGTGAGGAGGAGGAATGATTATCACAGAGCTGTCAGACTCATGCAAGAAAACCTGGGAGGAAGAAAGGGAAGAAGAGGGTTGGGAAAGGCTGTATGGCAAGATGCCTTGTGGGAAGCAGATCCCACAGCTGAACAGAAATAGGGAAAATAGTATGGAGAATCCCAAACTACAAGCTATGAGAAAAACAGAAACCACCCCCTCCAACCTTCTCATAGAGCTTGGCTTCAGGGTTACAGAGAATATCAGGATGATAAAGAAGAGGCTGACAAGCATTAGAAAAGGAAATAATCATTAGAGCTGACTGGGAATTGATGTTTCTATTCCACCAAAACCAACAATATTGCAAAATACACTTCTGTTCTAATTCAAAATGAAAATTAAAAGTATCAAAACCAATTTTACAAGGAAGAAAACTGATTCAGATCTATCAAGATATTTCTTAAAGAATAAATTTTGATAATGTAATACCTGGCTTTTTATTTTTAACAGTGTTAAAGCACTAAAAAATAATCAAAATATTATAAAAATACCCCACTTCTTTTGATAGCTGAAAGTCTTTGTTCAGATTTTCATGTACCAGAATTTTTGCCAAAATAGGAACATAAGGCTCACAGTGCTGGGTTGTTCCCAGCATCATGCCATATCTCCAGCACTGGCAATGGGAGAAGTCAGGTAAACAGAGCACCTTTGCCTGGCTACTTTTAGCAATACACTCCCTACTTAATTCCCTCAGTTCCCACAGCTGTTGGATTGGGGATATTGGAGGCTATACCCTTGCCTAGTCTTTCAGAGTATTCATCTTTTGACCTAGTGTCCCAAATTTGTCTAGATCTTTTCCAAGCCTGTTGATACAGTCACATCTGTGACTTCCTACGGCAGCAGTTTACATTTATCTGCACCCAAGCTCACCTGCCACCTCTTTTTCCTACTCAGTTTAGTATGTGCATAGTTTACTACTTCAGGTGCCTCTGTGTGGTGTTTGGATACCTGGAAAACCCCAGCAGCACTGTGAACACAGAACTATCACTGCTCACTCCTTTCTCCAGCCACAGGTTATAAACTAAACAAAACTGGTTCCCACACCAATCTCCAGGACAGCCCACTGCTGACTCTTCCTCACCCTTTGCCATTCTGTAACCAGCTTTCACTGCATGCAATAACTCCTGTGATCCCACGACAGTGTCATTTTTAAAATAATCTTCGGTGTGGAACTTTGCCCACAGGTTTTTGTGAACCCAAGTACCTTATGTTCACCAGACATCTCCTTTATCCTCTGTCCTTTTGAGTGAGGTAAGTAATTTACAAACAATTCAATTTTTATGAAGGTAATCTTTGCAGTAAAATCTGTTCTGATAGGAGATGGCAGAATTAAAAACCTTCGTCCATTAGAAGGACCAGAAGATTTTTATGGACTGTGCAAAGTCTGCTTACAGAAGTACAGCCCATGGTATGGTTCTTGGAACTGTCCTGTGCAGGACCAGGAGCTGGACTCAATGATTCTTGTGGGTCCCTTCCAACTCAGAATATTCTTTAGTTCAGTGATTCTGTAAAACATTTTGCCTGGAGATTGCAGGGGAATTCCAGATGGTATTTCTTTAAAAGCATCTTATAATTTTGAGGCTTTGACTGAAGCTGAAAATGAGCAATTATAGGACAAAAATCTCTGTTCTTCTGCCTGGAAGGTGTTAGGGAGTGACACTGTAAGCAGATTCTTCTTCTGAGTTTACAGATCTTAGTGAGATACTATTTTCAGCTGTGATGCATATATTTGCAGACACTAAACTTCTCACCAATAGAGGTGATTGCTTGATCAAAAGAGGGTTTTTTTAATGGGACTCCTCCCGTGGGTAGAGCTGAGCTTCACTGATAGCTACAGGCTTTGCCTTACTTCTCTACCAGCCTGCAGAGCCCAGCATGGTGACAGACAGAGATAAAATTACATTCCATGTATAATTTGGGATTTCATGAAAGGAAGTCAAAATGATAGGAAGAAAGAGCTCTGCCTAAATTAGATTTCTGCTTAGAGGTGTATTCCCTAAACCCTCAGAACACACATGCTTGCTTAGGCTCACTGAGATCTGGTGAGCTTCAGGGAAGTGTAAGGTATGGCAAGTAACCCAAATTCGGGATCAGGGAGGCTGAGAGTAGCTTTCCCACAAAATTACCCAGCCTTTCTTTTGCAGAATTAACAGATTCTAGCAGCAGATTGGTGTTTTGTGTTCTCTGGAAAACATGAACCAGGTTTTAAAATGTCTCAGTTCTGCCCTGACACACATCATCCCCTCAAGTAAAAATCATCACTAAAATGACAAAGTCCAAACCTAGACCTGTCCATGCCATTTCTTATTCCCCTTTTGCAGATATTTAGAGCTGGGGAGCCCCCTCCATCATGGCCCAGGCCTTTGCCCCCACTGCCTTGGAGGGGATGAACACACAAATTTCAAGCTGTAAAATGACTGCACAGGATACACAGCATACAGCATGAATGCACATGCAAGCACCATAGCTGATATGAAAGAAGTGGCCCTTCACAAGCCTTGCTTATTTTTAGAGTGAAAAGCCCCTGCCTCAGGCAGGCAGGAGTCCAAGACTAACATCCCAGTTCCTTACTGGTGCCAGCCTGACAGGTTTTACTGAGCTGCCTGCTAGTGCAACTCCTCCTCTAAGATTCAGGCAGCCAACTCTTTGCCTTTAGGATCAGGTCAGACTTTAAATAGGCAACTTCAGCTTTACCTTTTAGCAGCTACAGCTTTTACTAGATGTGGACCTTTATACCATCCTCAATCAAATCTAGAAACTGTTCGACCTGGCAGTGCTGCTAATGAATATGCTCTCACGAGCTGAAAGGAAGAGAAAAAAAAAAAGGAATGTCTTTTAAAATTAAAGCCCTGTGTTTAAATTTTACATTTCAAATGTATGAAGTGGTTTTTCCTTCTTTTATTCCTGCAGTGTTGCCTGAAAAGCCAGTTTTGCTCAGCTACTGTCAGCTTCACTGCATGGCTCCCTGTGTTTTCACAGTCAGTCCTCAAATCGCCACAATTTTGAAGTAGGTCCATCTTCCAAAGGGACACTTTTTCTTCCTCCTCTCCTCAGCATCAGTAGCACATGAGCGCTGTGGGGCTTTTGAACTAAAATAACACCGTTTATTAGAGTAGAAAATAGAGATGCTAACTCATAAAATAAGGAAACGGCTGGGCAGGGCCAGATAGGAATAAAAATGAGTTATCAGCAGCCTTCCCTACTCCTAAGAGTGCCCTGGCTTGTTGGCTGCCTGAGCTGTGGAGAAGTAAAACCATCTCCTTACACCTGTGCAGGCGCTACCGGTGATCATTTCCACACATCCCCCTTGTCTTGCTTTGGGTTTGTTTTATTATTTTTTGACGACTTTTCTTACTTTCCACCACGGCAGCTCCTGGAGCGCGGGCACCGGCCGGGCCTGGGCCGCCGCGCCGCCATCGGCCGCCAGGTGGCACCACCTCCCTTCGGCTGCCTCCGTGAGGGATCCCCGAAACCCTGAGGGACCCCCGGGCCATGAGGGACCCCCGAGGTCCTGAGGGATCCCCGGGCCATGAGGGACCCCCGAAACCATGAGGGATCCCCGAGCCGTAAGGGACCCCCGGGTCGTGAGGGACCCCGAGACCTTGGGGGACCCCCGAGGCCCTGAGGGACACCCAGGTCCTGAGGGACCCCTGAAGCCCTGAGGGACCCTCAGACCGTGAGGGACTCCCGGACCCTGAAGGACCCGAGGGCCGTGAGGGTGCTGCAAAACGTGGAATATGCAAAATTTTCCTTGAGAAAGGACGTTCTTTGGTGTTTGATCTATTCTTCGGTGTTTGATCTTTGTATGCTTTTCAGCGTAATCAGCAGGAAAGGAGATTTTAGAGAGAGCAGCTAACGAGCAATCCCTGAGTGATGTCCAGGTGTTAGAAAGATAAATTACTTGTTGGTGGAGTTGCCTTGTTAAAGTTTAGGGCTCAAGGTGATCTATCACTTCGGGGGAGGTTAACAAAGCCTGGGGAGAAGGATGTGCAGCTGATAGTGGACACAAAGAATGCAGAATTTATGGGCCACAAGGACATTTGACAGGACCCCAAAGATAAGGAAGAAACTAATAAAGACAGCTCAGCAACTGTGCTGAACCAGCTCCAATTGGGTAAAATGTAATTCTGGCAGGGGGAGGTGGTGACCACCAACTCATGGACCCAAGAAACTCACACAAAAGAGGGGAAAGACTGAGTATGGGACTAATTAGCAGGAGAAGAAAGAGAGTCATTAATAAGCAAGACAGAATACTAATTAACAGGAGAACTATGTAACTTGTAGCCAGTGAACACAAATTCCTTTGTTTGCTAAAATGTATAAATTGCAATAGGCTTTGATAGTTGGTGTGCTTGATTTGTGGAATACCACTGAGCATCCAGACAACTCTGAGATAATCAATGTTTCTCTCAAGTGTGTAATTATAGGCTTGTTGCCCACAAATCCCATTTTTGTGGATGACAAGGTGACTTCAGGGCTGTGAGAAGACCCTGCCACTGTGAGGGGACCCCAGGATTGTGAGGTGACCCCAGTGCTGTTGGCTGCCCCTTGCCTGTGCCTGTCTGGTGATCCTACAGCACATCTTTTGGATGCAGTGTCCAAACCAAACCCAAATGTGCAAACCCAGCTGCAGGAAGGCAGTTCAGGTGCCTGTCAGCCACCAAAGAAAGGTTTTTCAGCAGAAAGGTTTTTCTGGTTTATTCAGCAATGGAAAGGCCTCATGTTTCATGGAAGTTGACCCTGGAGCTGGGCTCTAGACAAAGAGCTACAAACAGAGACACAATTTTTCACACAGGGCATATGGGTTACTGGGCAGAGATGAGATGAGATGAGATGAGCAGGGAGACATTTTTCATCCTCTCTGCTGCCTCCAAGGGAAAGGAGAAGCTGTGGTGCCTTAGTTGGCCGTGGGAGGCTGAGAGGCTCCATATCTGTGTTTAGCAAAGTACCTGAAATCCAGGGATGTGATGCAGCCCTGTTGGATCACTGCTCCTGCACAGCAAAGCTCATTAGAGGAGTCATGGTGGTGGAGCTGTGAGAGCCACCATTTCTCACTTTCCCAGAAGAAAAGTGGCTGGGGCAGGAAGCACATCCACTGCAGCCCAGCAAGGAGCCTGCTTGTACACTGGGCATCTCCTGCAGAAAGCAAAGAATTGATGAGGGGCTTGATACCTATCAGGAAACAAGGAAAGGTACTGCCAAAGATGTCTGTTTCTGGCACGTCTATATAACATCAAATACCTAGACAATGGTAGATGGCCCAATAGCCTGAAGTCTCAGCTAAAATAAAATCCAGTTTGTATTTTTGGAGCTATCCTTCTCTGATCTGGGGGTCTGTTCCTTTTTTTTTTGTCACTCCTCTCTGCTTCAAGGCTAATCAGCAGAGCTTGCAAACCAATAACAAATTGGTTAAAAATCATCTTTATATGCAAAGCCTAAAATAAAACATCTGTACATATCCCAGAAGCCTTCACAACCTCCTGTTTTATTAGTATCTCTAAAATAACTTTTCTTTCCTGACTCTAATTCCAGCTAGAAGCACTCTGCTAATCCTCACAGGACTGTTATGTGTATTTCCAATTAAGCAATTTATAAGCACTGGCTGTGAGGAGCTTTTTTGTTCTTAAGGAAATTATTTCTTCATTAAGAGTAAAACAAGGCTTTTTTTATCCCTGCTTAATATGAAAGCCCTTGTGTCCCCTTCACATATGTTTTAAGTACTGAACTCTGTAGAAGGAGATTAATCATTTTGTACCCCAGTAAGCAGGGAAGACACAGCAGCTGGGTCAGTCACTCAGGGAATAGGCTCCTCAGTGTTTGTTTTCAGAGAGAAGTAAAAGTCAGACAGACAGACACTTGCTTTCAAGCTCCTTGCCTTTGCCAGAGGCAACCCACACAATCATGAGCCCTTCTGGAGTCTGAGTCATGAAGAGCTGCAGCAGATAAAATGAAGACAGTCAAGAGGAAAAAAAAAAATCCCATTCATGCCCAGCTAATGAGTAGAGGTTCCAAATTTCCTCTTGTTTTGCAGGCTGTGTACCTTAATTAGATGAATCACAGAACACTGAGGGTGGAAAACACAGGCCAGACAGCTCATAAGAGTCCACTTCATTCTTTCACACTGGCAGCATTATCTACCTCCACAGCAGGGAAGAAGGTCCCTCCATTTTCCTGGACTGTCATGAGGCATGGGCAAGCATGGAAAATGTAGAGCAGAAAGGATGGATGATTGAATTTAGCTTCTATAGTAGCACAAGCATCCTATGCCTATTTTTGTCCCCAGGCCCAGCCATTTACACTTTCTATAAAGTCACTCATGAGCCCATGTTCTGGTCAAGGGCAGCCCCGTGACCAAACAACATGAATTGTAACATCAGGGACCTTCAAAGGGAGGGCACACTTGCTAATATCAGGAATGAACTTACCAGAAAGCTTCTGATGTGGTCACAGAAGACATTTTGAGCCTTGAGTGTTCCTGGAACACTGGAAGGAAATCCCACATTAAGTGTTGTAAGTAAACTGCATTGCCTTCATTTTCCTCTAAGCCCAATTAGAAGGAGATAGCCTAATAATGGGATGGCTCCTGAATGTTTAAGTCTAATATCTTGTATCTGTTTACAGTAACAAATGTACAGAAATAAAGGAACTGACAACAAATGGAATTACTACATTAGTAAAGAGCTAATCTATAGAAATAGGTTAGAGATCAAGATGCTGCAGCATGTAAGCCTGTGCCAGTGCTTGACTTGCACAGGGTCACTGGGAAATATCTCATGTATTCCAGCAGCACCAGCAGCCCCATGTATTTTTCCCAGGAATGGGTGCATAAAATGGCTGATGAATGAAGCTACAAGTGGTGAATTCAACTGCACAGTTCAATGTAGACATTGTATCATTCAGTGAAGAAATTATGAGTTTAGAATGATCTTAAAACCTTGAGGTTTGCTTCTCCATCTCTGCATTTCATGCCATGCTCAGTAATACCATTTATTATCTCCCTTTGTGTTATGGAATGGATTTTATTTAGCAGCACAAGGAGGAAATGCCTGGATACATTTCCCTCAGCAAGCCAAATGGCACTGAGGTGCAGAGAGTGACATCACAAAGCCAGCATAACCATAACAATGGTTATGCTGGCTTTGTGATGTCACTCTCTGTCTTAAAGGGAAATAGATTTTGAAGAGGGATTTGAAAAAAGATGGGGTAATGTGTAACACTGTGCATTGACTTCTGGGACAGAGACAGCTCTACTGGCACATGGAGAATCATTGATCTGCCAGGTCAAAAAAAAGCCACTTGTGTCATGGCAGCATGAGAGAAAGAAAGAGGACAGAGTGACAAACAAGTTGTGCTTGGTGGGTCAGAATCAGCATTGCTGTCAGAATGGAGCGAGGAACGGTAAAAGAAATACCAGAAACAGACAAGCAGGTGGAGAAAGGCACTGCAGGAACCAGAAATGTGCAGAAAATAATGCTGTAGGGGGAATTGGAGCATGAGGAGGGAAAAATAAGTATTAACGATACCATCATTATTCAGGGCATGAGGTCAGTCTGGAAGTTGTGTTTGGGTTGGCTGCAATCTCAGGGAGGCCAGAAGCAGAGGGGATAACATCCAGCAGAAGATAAAGTGGTCAAGGGCATGATCTGTCCTGGGTCTTAGAAACACCACAGCAGGGAAATAATTTGTGTTTAGATATAGCCTAATGTACAAAAAAGTACTGTGAGCAATCAGAGCTGTCTGGCTACTTCACCTAAAGGAAAAGGGATATGGCAGCATCTCAGTTATAAAAGCTGAGAGAACAAGAGGAGGCAGTCAAAGAGAAAGATCAGGATTTAATTTGCTCAGTGTTCAGTCACCAAGAGACATGGGGGTGGCAATATTGCCAAAGCAAAACTGAGTTGAGGAAAATAGATTAGAAGCAGTGAGTCAGATGTGTGAGCTCATGGTGGCACAGCTGATATTTGAAATTGCAGGAAGAGTGAGGATCATAGGAACCTTCACTGGGACTTTTCTTCCTGGATTTTACAGTTCAGAACCCATCAAAACACACTCAGTTGAACAACTCTTAGTCACTATAAACCTGCAAGAGCACATCAGAGAAGGGAAAGGGAGAGGAACAGGCAGATATGGAGCAGCAGGAATATTCCTTGGATAGAGTTAGGAATTTTAGAGAAAATGACTCTCAAATGTAGATCCTCACTGACGACCTCAGCCCCCAGGGGAATCTTTTGTGAGTAAAGGTTTAGGACTTGTCCGTCAGCTGCTGTGAAATCTCCTCTGTGGCCATTCCAGGCAGCACCAACCAGATGATCCATAACAACCCATGGACCATGGTGCCACGACTCATATTTCTGTCTATGACTGCACACAGTGAAATAATTTAGTTTAACCAGCTTATCTTTGTTTGCTTTCCACCAATACCACTGTAATTTCTTTTGGTATCCAAATGCATTTTC
The DNA here is from genome assembly GCF_028769735.1 of Zonotrichia leucophrys gambelii. Classification (NCBI taxonomy): domain Eukaryota; kingdom Metazoa; phylum Chordata; class Aves; order Passeriformes; family Passerellidae; genus Zonotrichia; species Zonotrichia leucophrys. The sequence goes on from NC_088172.1 coordinate 93,286,216, forward strand.
CTCCCCTTTGCGAAAAGAGAACCACTTTGCAACAGCTCCTTGATTTTTACATACCTGCCTTAGTGACTGTGATAGCAACATGCTCCTGTATTGCTCTAGAAAGTAGCTTTACATGCACTGTTTCATCTACTCCTTAATTCTTCCACTGGGGCACTAAATCTGGACTAAGCTGAAATACTAGGACAATAATTCTTAATCCACTGTGGAACATTAACTGAGTGTTAAGACAGCGATTTGCTGTATATTATGAACGTGTCTCCATTTCGTTTCCTCTCTGGAGATGCTGATTCACTGATGGAGTGATGTTCTTCCAGGCAAGAAAAGATTAAGTAGAGACAACAGACTCAGAAGTAATAAATAAGGCTGTAGAACAAAACTGCCTAATATTATATTATTTTAGAAGCCATATATAATCATGCCATCAGAGATGTGCTGTGATGCACACACACGAGGGAGCAGAGTTAAGGTGGTTCCTCTCATCTTATACCGTGCTAGTTCAGGAGGTTGCAGAGTTTACAACTGTATATTTTATGCTGCATCAATCCAGCCCTGGGAAGGAGATTTGCATTTATTTAGCCACAATGACATCCTCTTGGTTCCCATCACAGTCAAAGTGTTCTTCAAAGGAATGTGAGCACTATTTCCCCTGGTTCCCACATGTGAACCCAAGGTACTGGAGAAACAGCAGGTCCTTTAGTCCCTGAGATCAATTGCATGTGCAGTTCTAAGGAACCAAGTTTCCTGCTCCTTGCTACATGTGCATGTGCTCCCACTGCCCCTTACTCGTGCCCTGCTGCAGGGAGGCTGCATGCTGAAATTCTGGAGACAAGTTTGGATAGTGCCTCTCTAGTACACACAGAGCACAGGCTGGGATCACAGGCAGCCTGCCAGAATTGTCACATCAACCCGTCTGAGGGGACCATCTTCAAAACCACACAGCAGCAATTGATCCAAGACAAGGTCGTTGCTCTTTTGTTTCTGTGATTCTTCTGTCCAGAAGGCACCTGGGCTGATGTTGCTGCCCTGGCTGCTCTTCATACTGCTGCTGGGAGCAAACCAGGCTACAGTTTTTCAAGCTTGGGACAGCACATAGGGAATATTGGGTGTGGGCAGAAAGAGAGGGTTCACTGGACTCCGGTCCTGGGAGGCTTTTTTGGCAATGGCCAAATGGCAGACATTTCAGCAGCCTGTTGAGCACAATAACCTACTCCAATTGCAAAGGTAAATTTTAATTGTAACTGTAAAGATAAATTGTAAATTCTCCTCTTAGTGGATCAAGGTGCAGAAGAGAACCTGAGGTTGCTTGTTCATTACAAGAAGCCACATTGCTATAGGAATTAAAAACACAGAATGCTTCTTTTTGAGCAAACAAATCACAGGATGCTGGTCAGTCGCTACTTGCAGGTCTTTACTGGGAATCCATTTCACTTAATCCAGACTTGCTGATGATATCTGAAGAGAGAGCTTGATCATTATTCCTAAACAAAATCAGGTATGCAGCATGCCCTGTTTGCTTTTGATGGTGTGTTGTGTAGCTGTGAGAGTTCAAACCTCCGGACACTCTGGAACTGACCCTGCTCTCTCCTGTAGGTAAGGGTGTTCTCCCAGGCCTGGAGCTTGTGCCTGTACTGCCCAGCTCTTTTTCTGCTATAGGAAGGGATGGGTGCCTGTACTGGTGGTTACAGTGCTCTGTTAGCTCTCTCTTCATGCTCTAGGGAGCTTCAGTGTTTCACAGCAGAGTCAGAGATTACATTCTTAGCACATTCCTTTCATTTCTTTCCCCTGGCATAGCAATTACTATTCTACACAGTGCTGCTCCATGTGGTTCTTCACAATTTATTTTTAAGGTTTCTCCAAAAACTTGCCTAGTAAGAGTTTTTGCATAATTGCTCCTCAAGATTTGCATTTCAAAATTTCAACACAGTATTAGCTCATGGAGCTGGCTGCAGGGTTATGTTACTTCCCACTAGGTTCATCCACACAGCTCTCGATTGAATGATCTAAACACAGGAATATGCATTGCTTTTTGCCTCTGTTCTCAGAACAGCATTGTTCTTTCCTGGCCACTTCATTCTCTTTAACTATTCCCAATGAAATTGCTTCTGCAATCGGCCTTAAAATTTCCTGACGGAAGGGGGCTGCAGTAACTGCCAGAAGAATCTTTTGGTGTATTTTTGCCAGCTTGTCAGATTCTCAAGTCTTGCAGCCTTGAGTTAGGCCTGGCTGATTTATGGCCGATGGCATCAGAGAGGTCCTCTTTTTCCTTCCTTGTTAATCATATGTCCTGAATTATCATCAGTGATGGATTTATGTTCCTCCTTACCGGTTTACAGAGTTTCAGCACCAGTTATATCACTGGATTCAAAGGGAATGATGACAGACTGAACTGTATTTGCTTCCCAAAATCTAGCTTTAAAGTTTCCTCCTGGACTGGAATTCACTGATTTTAATTCATTTCTGGATGGAACTGATATAAGTAATTTTTTCACTACTCTCCTCAGAGAAATTATTCTCTACCCATTTGTAATTGTTCCTCAATATTCTGTCTTCACTTTGCTCTGAGTCATTTTAAAATTTTCCCATTTCTAACTGGTGCTCTCCTTGTGATGCTTGGACTCTTGCACACAATTTAAAAATATCTTCTGTCATTTTTACCTTTGCAGTTGTTACTATGCCATGCTAGTTCTTTTTGATCTTTTCTTACTTGCTCCAAAAGTTCTTTTACTTTTTTTTTTTAGTCTAGCATAAAATGTTCTTCAAGTTCAAGCTTGTGATCGTATCTGCTCCTATCTGCCAGCATCCATAACCTCTTCCTTAGAAACAGTTCTTAGCACTTTGCCAAGATGTCATGATAAGAATGAAATGGGGGTAAGTGCAGTTTCTAACAACATTCATTGACTCCTCCAAGTAATGATCCTTGGCTTCCTCTCTGACAAAATGGCTTGATATGGTGTCTTTTTGATCTTCAGATATGGGCATAAAAATTACCATCCTCCCTATTTTTTGATGTAATTTTAAATGCTATTGTTCCCAACAGGAAGTTTGATGGCTTGGCTTGATGAGTTTAACAAGCTGAGCTCCACTGGCCTATTTCTTTGATGATAAATGGAAGTAAGTGGGGAATAAGCTACAGGTGCACTGTCTCCTTGGGTGATCACAGTCATTCTTTGTGGTTATGAACCTGTTTGAACCTCTCTCTGCTTGTAAACAAGCTGGGGAGGTAGTAAACAAACTGCTAGGAAGCAAGTTAGTAAACACCTGGTAAACTCCTGGTAAGACACAGCTAAACTCATGCAGCCTCCAAAACAAGATATCTGCATCCAAACTGCCTACTGGGAATAATCTGCAGCCTTTGTCAGCCCCCAAACCATGCACAGGAAGAACATCTGACAGCCAGAACCAGAGCTGTGCTGGCAGCTTCACAGCACAGAGAATCCCTGTTCCAAATCTGTGTCCAGGCCTAGGCTTTGTATCCTTTGGGTAAGGTGTATATTGTGCTTTGTTCCTTAAGTTTTCTCCAGTGTGACTCTTGGAGTCAAGAAAGAGTTTCAAGATGTCTCTCCCAAGCTCCCTGCTCTGGGAATGATGGTAAGGGGTGTTTCCATTACTGCCATGAGATGTGCTTGGGCTTTTTGGGACTGTGATAGAAGGCTGACATGACAGTGGTATCTAAAATGTTTTATAACACTGTTTTTCTAGGCACCCTTTTCTGCAGCTCATGTCAGTCATACTTTGTAAAATTTTATCTGAAGTTCTTCAATCACACATAAAAATTAGAGTATGGCAATTATGTTGGCCTGGTTAAAAAACCTTACAATACTGTGGTTTGGAAGGCTTACTTTTTCCAGTCTTCATAGAAAAGGCATTTTTGGTATCAAGTAAGCCCCTTTCACTGTCTCCAGAAAATCATATCTTGGCCGAATCATAAACTCTGACTAATTTTAATTTGAGCACCCTCAGTAGAAGCCTTGTTTTCTTGGCAGCTGAATTCCTGTCTGTGACATCTGCAGTGAGCACCCTCCAGCTTCTCCCTGCCAGCTCATCTGCCTCTGTGCAGCTCCAAGCTGAAACCTGGGGCTGGCACCTTCTCTGCTGGAGCATGGAGCACTACAGGTGTGGAGTGGGGAGTAGGGCCAGCAGGAGCAAAAGTTGGACACTTGGACTTAATATTATAGGGAGGAAGGAGAGTAAGCGGAGAGAAAGCAGAACCAGCATCCCTACAGCTTTTTATGTCTATTCTTTCTCATCCAACACTGAAACAATCCAAGGTTTTCTTGAACCTCCATGTTTATTTGTTGGCAAGTAACTGTGTTATCTGGTGGTGAAGGATGTACCCTTCATCCCTCAAATTTGTTGACTGAGTTTTTACCTCATGCAACTGATCCCCATGGATGATAACAGACATCTCCTGCTACCAATTACTTATTAGCACATGAGGGAGAGATCTGTACTTCAGACCTAATAGGTTTCAGTTCCATTTGGAGGTCACTAGGGTTTCATATAATATCATTTCATTTCGATTAACATGGGAAGTGACTTGGTAATTCCAGTAAATGACTAGGTACTTAAAGTAAACCTGTCTGGAAATACAAATTTCTGTCCAGCTGGACATTTTCACAATTGACATTTTACTTGAGAAAAAAACAGAAAAAAAGTTACTGCATTTTTGTGGTAAAACATTAAAACATATGCCCTTCTAATTTTTCTCTGTGAGTTATTGCCTCAAAGGGTTAACATGAAGGAAATAGGGTGATCAAAGATTTTATGGTAGGATGACTTTGATATTGTAGATGGTATAAGGCAGGACTTAATCCAAAATTAACATGCTGTATGGGTTAATTAAAGAAAACAAATGTGAGAAAGCTTGTTCTACTCTTGAACAGCTCATTTAGCTTGTCTTTAATGCAAATTGTCAATGAGGTTCCTGTCATGAAAATAAATCTCATTAAAAATACATCACTTGTTCACACGCATATAAACCAAGGAAAGAGTGTTCTCCTACCAGATGAAATTGATGTTACTCAGCTGCAGAGTGAAGGTGATGTGGGTTTTAAAATGCAGACACTCTTGTTTTTGTCTGGGTTGATGTTTTCTGAAAGATCTTTCTATTTCCCTCAGTGGGCTATCAGAGTCCTTAATGAACATGGAATGAAGAGCAAGAAGAGCTTGAAGCCCTCATTCTCTCTTTACTAGTAGACTCACATTGCCAAAGGTTACATGTCCTTAGGCTACAAATTCCTTGAGATTTTCTATAACTTTCCATTGAATAGAAGTTCAGATAAAATGAAACTGTGAAAGCAAATACTATTTGAAACTGTATAAAAATATAAAAATTTATATTGGGCTTATAAATCATGACATCATATTATTATTATTCTCTTGGAGCAGTTTATGGAGCAGTAAAGCTAGAATTCTGTACAGAGATGAAAGTCAATATCTATCTCCATCCCTGCACCAACATTAGTACGAAATATTACCAGACATTGCAAGCTAGAAAAGAAATAAGAAGAATATTAACTAGAGCCTTTTTTCCATATTATAGTCCCATATTAAAAACCAAGCAAGTATGTAGTCCTTCTTTGTATACTTACAGAACTTCCTCTCTACAGAGCAATAAAGAGGCAGAGATTCCTGAATGTCTGGTTGGATGAGGCCTGAAAATTGCAACATCAGGGGTGCTTTGAGAGGCAGTGATCTTTCCCCCACTGTAAGGTGAGAAACTCTACAGCAACACATTTGTATGGGAAGCAGGCATAAAAAGAATTCTAATGTTTTCATTGTGTATTAAAATATATGTGTGAAGGTCACAGCAAAGCTTTTGTTTCATATTTATGGTCCCGAAGGCTTTATCCATTCATTCTGCATATGCTTTCCAGGCTGAGGTCACAGCTTGGTCACCTCAGCGAACCTCAGGTCGGGCTCCTGACCAGAGAGTAAGATACAAAGCAGGCTGTTTAGCACATTAAATTCTGTTCGGTGTCTGGTACGGCCAGGAGGTGGCAGGGCAAGTCTGATTTACCACGGCTGAGTGGCAGACTCGGTATTTTCCAATCTTGACGCTGTGGAAACATGGTGAGTTCCTGCAGTTCTCCCATTTGCACCGTTTAGTGGCAACTGCCTGCACACCACTCACAGCATTTGCAAGGCTATAAAGAGGCTTCCAGCAAGCTTGCAGAGCTCTCTAGGAAATGATGGCTGGTATTGTTTTTTCTTTCTCTTTTTAAATTATAATTTTGCACTGCTGACTCAATTCTGCTGCTCACTGGCAGTTTGGCCAACACATCCTTTCAGAGGCAAGAATGAGTCTTCCTTGTGTGCACATCCTTGTGAGCAAATGACACTGATCCTGCCACAACAGCACAGAGTGACAAAAGAGCATCATTCAAGCAAGGGCTAGACAAGTAATGACACAGAAATATATCATGCATAATTCTGCATAACTGTTAATTCAGCTGCCTCTCCTTTCTCTTCTTGTTACTCCTTCACACGCTGAGTGATCTGTGTGATAAGCAGAGAGAAAGAATTTGAGACGGCAGAGCAGATGAACAGGAGAAAAAGCAAAAAGCGAATGACAAACTGGTCAATATCAGCTGGGGCAGTCAGCTCTGGGTTGGGTCAGCAGATGATGGGGATTACTGAGGGAAAAACAAAAACCAGATATTGCACCAAAGTGCTGACAATAATTTGGTAATCTAGACTGTATCTGATTGTAAATTACTCTGTTAAAAAAGCAATAGGCTTCAGCAAAACCTGTCCCTTTTATAAGAGCTACTGGTGCTGGTTAGTAACAACCCCCCAAAGTTTATTAACAGAAAGCAAACCCAAAATTTCCATTTGTTAGGTTTAGTGGACTGCAGAAGCCCCAGGATAAATATTGGTGTCTTCATAAAAGAATGCATTTACAGTCTTCTGCCTCTTGTGCAGATTTTTTGTATGTCTGTTTCCCTGGGGCAGCTGTGAGAGGAGAGATAGAAGGAAGGGCAAGAAGAGAAGGTAGTAATAATTTTCTAAGGTTTGATCACCTTTGAGAAAACACTGGACGAGTTTTGGTCTTGCTGTTTTAAGGGACTCAAAAGCCTGATGGGTGGCAATGGAGATAGAGAGAAGCAGCTCCTTCAGTTAGGACTGCAAGAGAAATTGATGATGCAGAGGTTTTTGTGCACAGGGTTGGATACAAAGTCAAGAGAACCACGCATGAGAGAAACCGGCAGTGAACAGAGGTGAACAGAGGATTCTTTGCACTGAAATTACTGGAGTTATTATGCTCTAAATTCCGCATTTATTGTCTGCTGGCTTCAAAGCAGCAATGTACGATAGAATCTGACCCTAAATGGATGTAGTTGTCAGAATCAACAATAGGAAGCGCAGATAGAAAGAGATTTGATATCTTCTCTACAATCCTGCCTCTGGTAATAGTTACTGCTAGAACTCAGAGCTCCTTCAGAGGAGGGAGGGAAACCATATTTCTTCCAATACTTCTCCTAACAGCTCTGTTGTTTTTTAAAGTCTAAGAAAGGACTAACTATATAGCTGGGAAGAAATCACACAAAAACCTCCAGCACTGCTATTCTCCAGGGGTTTTTCCCAACCTTCTAAGTGTTTTAGCCAAGTACAGATAAGATCTATGCCCTCAACACTAATCAGACTGTGCCCCCAGACAGACAGACAGAACTGGACAGAGCTCCTTAGATAAGAGAAAAGGTCACCTACCATGGCCTATATGGCCCCTGACTACTCTGCTAATACCAGATGCAGAGATGGCATCTGGAAAACCAACTTATGGCCACAGGCTACTGAAATTAGAGCAATTAGCACAAGCAGACAGACAGAATGTGGAGATCCTTGTAACTTCCAATTTCTCCTCGCCAGGCTGGAGTTGAACAGGCATCTACTACTGAAAAGCTAAATATCCTGTGGTTCCTTCTCTGAGTTTTGTAAACAGCTCTGTGCATGTTACTGCAAGTCCTTTCACATCAGCCCTGGGGCTGTGGCTGCCATGCATTGCTTTAAGCCTCCAGGTCCAAATTTCACATCTAAAACAATGATGTTTGGATCAGAAATGCTGTTTTGATCCTCCTCTTTTTTTAGTAGCCCCAGCCTTGAGGATGATGGCTTAGAATAGCTGAAATATTTAAAAACTCCACCAAGCACTGTGCTGACAAAACAGAGATTTGTATGTGCTCTGTACTTCTGGCTAATCTCAGCCCAGAGTTCAGAGGCTGAATGAATCTCCTTTTCTCTCATCATTCAGTGTATTAACTCGAGGTCATGCTCCATTGACACTTGCAAACAGCACCCGCCTCTGTCAGTCACAGCCACACTCAGAAGGAGTCTGAAAGGAATTAACTCTGTCTAATAAACATCCCTGACTTGCACACAGATCCTCAGGACGGGAGCGATAGGAGACTGGGACTGATGGCAAACTCTTGGAGGAGGGAGTAGGGCTTGGCCTACAGAAATGGAAATGCTTCCATTTGCAATGGTATCACAAATGCATAATGTCACAGATATTTCACTTATGGCTTGTTTTCAGACATCTACAAAATCCAGTAGTCATGGCAAAGCCAGCTGCCTTTGTTGTCTGTGGTTACAGTTTAAAAGACACCAAATGACACTTTGCAGCCCTGTGATCCAAAGCACAGTGCCCTGAATCACTTCAGGAGAAAGAAGCGGTGACAGGATTTAGTTCAAAGCTGTAAGAAAATGGAGAGAGCAGCCCAATAACACCAGCAGTTAAAGAACTTTATTTCTTAAAGGAAAATTAATTCAGCAGCAATAAATAAAGGTGCTGCTCACAAGAAAAGCCCCATATTGCCAATGTGCAACATCGTATAAATGTGAGGTTAGGAGATGAGAGAACATCTGTGCAACTGTTATCTAAGGGCAGATCAATTCTTCTTTCCTCTTTTTTTTTTTTTCCATTTCATTTCAGAAGCTTCAGGAAACTTCTTCCTCTGGTGCCAAACTAACTATTTCCCATTTCATTCCAGAAGCTTCAGGAAACTTCTTCCTCTGGTGCCAAACTAACTATTTTGGGAGTGGGAGCAATCATTTATATTCTCATCCCAGAATCACCAGGTACTTTACTGAAAGTTTGATAAGGCCTTACTGTGTATGTGTTGTAGGAAAAAAAATTGTATTTTATGCTCCAACAAGAAACTGAGGCTGTGGGAAGAGCTACTGAAGATCCCCAAAGGCAATAGTCCAACCTAGGATAGGAACTCAGTACCTTTTGTACTCTTCTCCCTAAATAATGCTTTCTCACTGATGAGAAAATCTATCCAGGGCAAAAAGGTTAGGAGCATTCCATCCCAAAGAAGAATACTTGGATGCTTGGTTTGTTTTGCCTCCCTTTATGGCCAGAATATGTTTACTAGGATGGTTGGAAGGAAGTGACCAACTCTTCTGTCTTATTAATGTTATTTATTTGTCGATAAGACTATCAAGAACTGTCTTAGAAAAATATTAGAGCTGAGTCATATACCAATAAAAACAGACAAATTCACTCTGGCAGCTGCAATAGTGAATTTAGCTTACTTTTGCTGTGCCTTAGCAGTGTGGCATATGGTTCTATGGTGATTTCATTTCATTTCAGACTTTCTTTTTGACAAAAGATGAAGTCTAATAATATCTCAAATGGAGTTACAGGAAGAGCAAAGGCAACTCTTTTTATTATAAACAAGGAACTCTGTGCATCTTCCTGCCAAATGTAAAGGCACCTATGACTCTTGCTAGAGAAGTGAACAGTTGTTCTAAATGTCTAAATTTGATCTGTGCAAAGACCTCTGCATCTCTAATGTGCACAGGCAAGCAAGCAGTGGTTGAAGCAGAGGTTGTGCGTAGATCTCCTTCTGACACTGTTTTGATCAAAAGCTCACAGTGTGAAAAACATTGCTGCTGCTTCAATTCTCCTATTTATCAGCAAGATACAGCCTATGATTGATAACTATGAGATTCCAAAGTGAAAAGTGACATTTTTAGCAGGTGATAGGATATTTGCTGACTCAAATCACGACTTAAAAGATTATCTTTTGCTTTTGACAAAATATGCCAATTTTTGAGGCCTCAGACAGCAAAAAGAATGGTGATTTTCAGCAGCCAGAATGCAAACTATTAAATGGCACAGTATTCCTATGGATCCTGAAAATGGAGATGTTGATTGTTTCAGTAAGAGCACAATACTGACTCCCAGACTATGATTAAGTTGCTATTGCTCAGCTGGGGTGTTGTTCACTGTAATCTGTGTCTTGCTCATGCTGACTCACATCTCCTGCATTCTCAGCAGGGATTTGTGTTTGTTACCATTCTGGCCTCCAAGGTACTGAGCCTCCTGTATCTTGATGAGTGTGGGAGGCCTGGGATCAAACATCAGGGAGCAGGGGCAGTCACTGATAGAGTTTCCTGATGTGAAGATGTCAGACAATGCCCAGGTGTTGGGATCCATGGATTTTTCCTCCTGTGGTGAGGGCAATGGGAGGAAGCCAGAATGTGAATCAGAAAGATACAACATTGTACTTAGAAAAGGATGGCCTTTTCAGTTAGTTTTGTTGTTTTATTTAACTGCTCTGCATCCTATATTATATAATCACAGCAAACCAACCAGGCCTTGACCAACATGGATGTCAGAAATTGAACACCTGTGGAAGTGACATAAGCAGGTTTTAACAAGACAGTGTGGTGGGTCACTCCACAACCTCCATGGGCAGCATTTCCAATGCTTAATCTCCCTTTCAGTTAGAAGAATTCTTCTTGATATCCAAAGGGAACCTCTCCTGGTGCAACCTGAGGCCATTTCCACTGGTTCCCTGGGAGAAGAGACTGACACCCACCTGCCTACAGCCTCCTTTCAGGTGGTTGTAGGGAATGATAAGGTCACCCCTGAGTCTCCTTTCTTCCAGGCCAAACACCCCCAGTTCCCTTGGCTGCTGATCAATAGACTTGTGCTCCAGACTCTTCACCAGCTCCACTTCCCCTTCTCTGGAGTCTCTCCAGAATCCAAATGTCTTTCCCATAGTGAGGGGCCCAGAACTCAACACAGGATTTGAGGTGTGGCCTCACCAGTGCCAAGAGGGACAATCCCTGCCCTGGTCCTGCTGGCCACATTCCTGCTGATCCAGGCCAGGATGCCACAGGCCTTCTTGGCCACCTGGGCAGACCTGGCTCATGTTCAGTGCTGTCAACCAGCACCCCCAGATCCTTTTCTGCTGGGCAGTTTTCAGCCACTCTGCCCCCAGCCTGTCATGCTGAATGGGGTTGTTGTGACTGAAATACTGAAGTATGACAAGTGGAGCCAGATAAAGAGATATCAGTTTGCAGGAGGTGAAAGAAAAAAATGTGACAGCAGAGCACAGAGGATTAAACAAGTCATTAAGAGTATGTAAAAGTGACATGCATGGGATGATGGGTTTTTCTACCACTCTGCATGCCTCTTACTGCAACTGAACAACCCTGGCCCCGATTTAAAAAATTTCATAGGATGTGTAAAATTCTAATCCTGAGTCCTCTGGCCTCATTATTGTGTCTGTTGTAAGGGCCCCATCTGCACCTCATCAAAGTCCTCATAAATTTCTGGATAGGTTTGGGATAGATGACTAGATTATTGCTCTAATTTATCCACGTATACTATCAGTAGTTACCTACTTGTTCTTTTAATTAGGCTAAAATTTGCCAAAGCATATGAAAAATTGCTTATCCCACTGAAAACAACTGAGAGCTCACAGCCCATTCTTCAACTTTTGCATAAATATTTTTATTGTATATTTTTATGTTCTGCATTAAAAGTGTGTCACTGGGGACATGTGCTGGTTGTGAATGCCGTACTTCCCACCAGCACCTGCTTCTTGAGCAGGCTAAATGTGGAAACATATTGTAATAGCTGAGCTGTGCAGACAGTTTAGTCTCTGCTCTGCAGCAGCATGGGTAAAGCAGGAAAATTTGTATCTGTCTGAGTTGACCCAGAGGGAAATCTGACCAAGAGGCTTTAGCTTTGAACTGAATTCAGTTGTGTGTTGCAGGGAGACCTCGTTTGTTTTAGCTTCTGAAAAGTAAGCGTGACTGAATTTAGCCTTGAAAGATCCCACTGGGATGAAAAATAAAAGGATTTATATTGGAAAATGTCAGAATCAAAACTAGCAATTTCCTCCTCACTCTTTTCTTTTTTTCCCCTTTTTGCCAGCCATAAATGATTGTCCCAAATGCATTCAGACTTCCCTGATGGCCTGGGTTATGCCATGACATTGCATTCTTCTGTAAATCAGCTCCTCATCCCAGGTTTGTGGCTTGCCTATTGTGGATGGCTCTAGAGCAGTGCAGCATGGGCTGGAGGGAGAGGAGTGGTCCAGCAGCACTGTCTCTGCCTATGTGACACTGTGACACTGAGGGCAAAGGAAAAAAGTCAAACCCTGGTAGAGGGAGGATAAAACTGCTTAGAAACCCTCAGCTATGGGCTATCTTTTTGACCTTCTGGTCCAGCAAGCAGGCTTGTCTAATTAATTAGGAAAAAATAGGTGAATTCATTTGACTTAAATTCTTGGATGCTGAAATTGTCCTAAACTTCCAAATGTTTGTGCAACAGCTCTCCTTCTGCACATGATATACAAAGAAATGCCATATTCTCCCAATTCCAAAATCCTTGCAGAGTTCCAGTTGTGTTTCTCCTGACTGAGCCCACATTGTCAGCACGCTTAGGTTTTTCTGCCATTAATCATTTCAAGCCTAGCAAAAAGGCACTGCACATTTGAAATGCATCTCTCTGAAAGCTGCCTCAGCCAGAGGCTGAGTGTGTTTGCCAGTTGGTCGAAGATCCACCGAGGCAGCCATTGATCGAGCCAGCATCTCCTCTCCTCTCATCAGGATACTCTCAGTGAAGAAACTTTTCAGAGAGGGACAAGGTTTAAATAAGCCTTGCTATAAGTAGTGCGAAAGAAGGCTAAATTCCCTTTCTTTTCATCACACACTTATTTATTCCATCACTTTACTTTGGATTTTATTGAGGTTATCATATCAAATACAGGAATAACCTAGAATATGCTGGAAGGAAGCAGTTCCACTGGAAACAAGTTGGTTTCCATCTGGGATCTTTCAGAAATTATCTGTTTTCCCCACTTCTTTTGAACTGGCTGATTAAACACACTGATCCCTCATGCCACAGATTTTTTTAGACTTATCCATCTTAGAAGGATTTTTTTTGTAAACAAAGCTAAAGCAAGATTTCTGTGGATTGGAGGAGGTCCCATTTGCAAAGTCAAATTAGTGAAGAATGTAGGAGCAATATTAAATGCTTTTATGCAAAAATAATACCTGGTGGTTATTCCAGTGAACTACAGCTATTAGAATTGATATTGGAATCACTGTGCAGACTGATGCCTCTGCACTGAGACCATCTCCACTAAGATAGTATGGGATAACCTCACACTGTTCCTTTTGTCCAGTTCCCATCTCTTCTCACAGCAAAATTCCTCCTTGAAGGGAGAAAGTTCATTCTTAGTGGTCTGTGGAGTGAGAGCAAATTTTACCTGTGATATTCTGGACAAACAATACCTTGAATGGATTGAAAACCACCACTTCACATATTGCTCAATTTATCACAGCTCTAAGACTATAACAAAGACATTAGATCATGACCCATGTAGCTCTATGTTCATTACCCACATAGCTATGGGCCAGATTCTTTCATCTGCCAGATCTGGCATCTTTCATTGTCAGATTGTTCTTTTGTTGGGAGGGAGGCCAGAATTGCTTTAGTTCTGATGTTGTATGTTCACAGAAAAATGAACATACAACATCAGAACTAAAGAACTAAACTGAATTTAACAAAAAAAAAAAAAAAAGAATAGGAAAACAGCGTAGGTATTTTGATGGCTGCATCACACTCTCAAACAGTAACAGATATCACAAAACTACAGCATACCAGGACAGACATTCTTATCAAAAGCAAAATTGACCAATTAAGCCACCAAGAACATTTTTTTGAAAGCCCTCAGACCAAGCAAAACTGCCCATCTGAGCTCAGTATTTGTGACAGCCCCGCTGTGACATGTGGGTGTGGCTTTGGCAATAACCTCCAGAAAAAGACACAATGCTTGGGCACTTCAGAGAGCAGCACCATACAGAGGGCACCGTGGCAGAACAGAAACATTTGGGAAATGCTCCCATCACTACCCATGGTTTCGTGTCTCTGCAGAACCCTTCTGTTGTACGTGAGCTGAAATCATACTTCAAACATACATCAGCACCTTTCCATTCATTAAGGTACTTAGGTAGGGGTAGGATCTGCACTTGAGCCTACCTTGAGGGTGTAATTGTGTGTTGCTAATGTAATGGCTGGAGCTGGTGATCCAAACGGCAGCATATGAAAGGTCAATGTGCAGAATGCAAGGTTGTGCAGAGCAATTGGAGGAAGAATGGAGTCTGATTTAACAGAGGAAGAAGGAAGAGGGAGGGCAAGGACAGTGAATGAGAGAGTGATAGGATGACTTCTAAAAATGGGCCCTGCAGAGGTGAAAACAAAAGCATTAACTCCATCAGTTATATTCAATGAATGTCTTGAAAGGAAAGATTATAGATAACGGAAGAAAGACACAAACCCCAGGAACAGAGCTGGCCATTTAAATGATGTGCATGCAGATTTCAGAGGAACTGTTTCCACATATATAATCATCATCATCATCATTGTATACATTATGTGTATGTCCTCATGGATGCTCTTAAAACATCACAGGCAATGATATGCCTTAAAAGGCAAGTCACAGTATAATATTCTGATCTTATATACCCTAGTGAATGTCCAAAAGTGGTTTCTACCAAGAGTCTGCATGGCACAAATGAAAGCAAGACTTAATTCCTACACTTGTGTCATGTTTGCCACCGTACTTTGCATTTTCTTATGTGCCATCTGACAAATCCATGTGAATCTCAATTCTCCTGACAATCAGAAAATGTCAGAACCCAGTGCAGCATTACTACAGGGATTTATTTCTTTCCCACATAATAAAAATAGTATCATAACTTATACAAACAAACAAATCAGGCTAATCACATGGGCCCATGAGAAACTAATGAGATTCAACAAGTCCAAGTGCAAGATGCTGTACCTTAGGTTGGGGGCAATCCCAGACATGAAGACAGACAGGGAGAACAACTCTTTGAGAGCAGCCTGCAGAGAAGGACTTGGGGGCTCTTGTAGATGAAAAGCTGGACATGAGTCAGCAGTGTGTACTCCCAGTCCAGAAAGCCAAACTCATCCTGGAATGGGATTCTGCTCATGTGACCCCACTGGGAGTGCTGCATCAGGACCTGGGGTCCTCAACACAAGATGTGAACCTGCAGGGATGGTCCAGAGGAGGACCAGGAAGACGGCTGGAAGGCTGGATCACTTCTTCTATGAGGACAGGCTGAGACAGTTGTCATTATTCAGTCTGTAAAAATAGGCTCCAGGGAAGCCTCACTGTGGCCTTCCCCTGCTTAAAGGGGGCTTATAAAAAGTGAGTGAGAAACTTTTTATATGGGCAGATACTGACAGGACATGGGGGAACTAAAAGAGTTTTAAACTAAAAGAGGAGAGACTTAGATTAGATGTTAGGAAGAAATTGTTTACTGTGAGCATGGTGAGATACTGGTTCAGGTTTCTAGAGAAACTGTGGATGCCCCATCCCTAGAAATGTTCAAGACCAGGTTGTAATGGGGATTTTAGCAACCTGATCTAGTGGTTGGCATCCCTGCTTATTCAAGGGAAGTTGAAAATGGGTGATCTTTAAGGTCTCTTTCAACCCAGGCCATTCTATGACTCTATAATTAATTTTCTAGTGATCACTTTTGTGCTTCTATCACTGGTTTGAGGTGCTGTCATTCACTTTAATGTAAAATGGCTTGGACATGCTTATAAGGTTTATTTCAGTTTCTGATTAAATATTTCAGTTGGCACATAGCTCTTATCCCCATAGTATTTGGAAGAGTACATCACTTGTTTAGGGCCAACTCCAGTGGAATTAAGAATTTAAATCTCATTAAAATTATGCAACCAAAAACCCAAAAAAGGATAATTTATTTTCTTTGTTGGTTGTTCCCTTGCTTTTCTGCAGATGTAAAAACTCACATTTGGAAAAGAAAAACACTATCCAACAGCTGTTACAATATACAGTCACAAGTCCATGTGTTGTGCTCTCCAAATTGACTCGAGTTCTGTATCCTTGCAATGAGACAAAGGAATGCCATAGGTCCATACAGTGATAATATCACAACCAAGGAATAGGCAAGAAAAAGAGAAATACAACTTTGACACTCTCTCCTTGTGAATGACACTCCTAATCATGTAAATTTCCAGTTACAAAGGGCCTGAAAACAATGTTTATGTCAGATGAAGATCTGGTTGGTGTATTACTAGGCATTTCACTGTTGCCAGACCCTGCCATGGCCTCAGAAGGGCTGGCAGGAGGTGTTTTCATGGACATGGAGTTTTCTGAAGTACTCTGAGTTTCCTCGGGTCACAGTTTTAAATGCTGCTGCATAAGCCTGTATCTCAGGAGGGAGGCAATTCACAGCAATTATATGGAAATCAAGGTAGACAAGTCAAGCTAAATTCTTGGCATGCCTTGATCAAATGGAAGTAGTTCTCAGAAAGCTCTGTTCCCTTCACAGTTCCATTGTTGTGGTTTCCAGTTAGGGAATTTGATCTTGGAAGAGACTGTTACTACAGTGATTTCTGAGGAGCGTTCCAGGAAATATGGGCTGCGGATGTGTTCAGAGGGATCACAGGCCACCTTGGGGGTCCATCACCTGGGAGGGTGAATCAGTCTGTCCTCTCACAGCCAGAGACCTGATGCTCATGACAGCCTATTCATTGTATTTTCTTCATGTGCCTCATCTGATGGTCAGCCTTACCGAAGTCTCTGTTCCAAACACTCAGTCGGAGCACACAGCTGTCAGTCCTATTACAAAGTTACCTTTTTACGTGTAAGAACAATTTCTGACCAAAAATGTGTGTGGCTTGGATCCATTAAGAGCTCCAGTTAACCCTCCTCACCTTTAAATATCTGACAGGTGAAGTAGGCAGAGCAGAGTGCTCAACTGGGGCCTCATTTTCCAGGGGGATGTTTCTTGCATGCATCAAGATTGTTTTTAAGGATCAGAGAAAGCATGAAAAGTATTTTTCAAAGCAAACAAATGAGACAAATTCTGAGTAGTCTCTTTATCCTTTATCTGGAAGCCACTTCTTCTAGGGGAATCTCATCCAAAAGAGAGTAATCATAGCTGTGACACTGAGAGCAAAACAACAAGCAATTTCCTGTACTTTTGTCTTTTTCATTTTCCACAAGTGCAAATAGCTTCAATTGCTTCCTCAAAGTTTGATGAGTTCCACAGTGGGGCCAGTGATTAACTGCAATGGAAATTTTTACTTTGCCCCTTGAACTTCTGCTTTTTTGGTAACCACTGAGCCATTCCACAGCAGCACTGTGGAATGGCTCAGTCCTAACTAATCACCTGGATGGAAACACAAGGGGAAAGAAAGAGGTGGTGGCAGGAACAGCCCAGCCAAAACACTGCAGATGAAAGACTTCCCATGTGGCCCTCGAGTGTCATGCATTGGGAACTATTTGAGTCATGCTCGGAACACCAGAGCATGAGTAAGAAAGCTCAGCCCCCTCTGAAGCTTGGTTTTATTGATGGGCTGACATAAGTTCCTGTTGCCAGCCAAGCTCCCCTGAGCTGAGTCTCTGTGACTTCCTCTACACTGGTCCTCTCTGCCAAAATAGGTATTCTCACCCACCTACAGCCAGAGCCACAGTGACTCAACAGACCAAGGAAAGGGGCATGCAGGATTTCTGCCTCACCTTCTCATACAGCATTGCCATAATATGGAAATAAAGACTGACTTCAGGAGCAGTGGAGGAAGAGGAAAGGAAGGTTTTATGTGTGTTGGCCGTAGTTCTCATGCTGAACTCATACTGCTGGTTGAGAGCCTTTATCTGAGGTGCTGACTGATAAACTGGTCCAGGTAACTTGAGAATGACCATGATATAAAATACTTTTAGAAGGTTTGCAAAGGAGGTGGATTCCTGATGAAATACATGGGATATTGGGCAGTGGGTGCCCTGCCACTCATAGCACGTTGCAGGTTGGCTGGAGGGAGGAGGCAGACACTGGCCCAAGGTGTGGCTTTCCTCTTAAGCCCTGGGTGCTGCTCCTCTGCACCAGGTGGATCTCCCATTCAGATGAAAAGCACCCAGTCCACTCTATGTATGGAAACCACATCTTCTAGGCATGCTGGCAGAAGCAACCCTTGGCTCATTTGCTAATGTTCCTGTAAAGAAGGTGACTGTTTTTCATCAGTTACCATTTATTCAGTCAGTGTAGAAGGAAGACCACCTATCTAGTCCATAGTGATTTACACTGCTCTACATGACATCTTTGTCAACAAACTCCACTGGGAAAGAATAGCAAATGGAGCATGTTCAGGCAGTAGTTTGGGATAAGAGTGAGAAAGGACTGCAGGATTCACGAACCAAAGAGAGGGCAGTGTTTCCTGAATAGTTAATTCCCTTGGCTTTATTTGCTGAGAGCAAATGTAAAGTGAGGGAAAGGTGATGAAGCCAAATAGACAGGGGTCTACTGAGTGCCAGGGGATGGCAACAGGTGCTGCAGGCACTCTTCCAGCTTGCTTGACAGCTCTGGGGCCTTAACAAGGGGACCCTGGAGTAAAAACAGCATTGTTACAGACCATGAAAACTTATCCATCCATACCACCAGCATATGGGAATTCTCTCCTCCTTGATCTAGAGGTGAATTCTTTCTTAACAGCTCACGTAGCCACTGACCTTTTTGCTAGTATTGTTGGGAGCAGTTGCTTGACTGGATGCTAGGCTTGTGAGGCAGGAGTCTGGGCAAGGCTCTCTTTGCCACTCTGTCCCCTTTGACAACCCCCTAAGTTAAAAAGTTTCTCTAAATGGGAAACTGAGGAGTAGACAATGACATTGCTACCTCTAAACCTCCCCATCGCAATCCCTTCTGTATGGGTTTACTGAAGAGTGAGGAAAATGCAGATGCACTGGTGATTTTCTTTGACCTAATGACCTTCTAGGAACTGCTGCAAGCCTTCAGGCTTCTCTGAACTATTTAGAATATGAGGACAATAGAAAAATGGTAAAAGATGTCACCCACAGCTCTCCCTCTGTGATGCTTTCATTGCTTCCATGCAAACCTGTATGCCAAGACCTGGGCTAGAACTTCACACAGAACACACTGTAGAGGTGCATCAGTACATGATGCAGATTTCTTCAAAAGATATTTTATTGCACCACTATCAGTTGCCTGGTACAGTAAGAAAATTAGGTGAATATTCACCTGCCCTGGAACATTGCTTATTTAAATGCAGTTTCAACTGAATAGAAAGTTCTTCACTTCTTGGCCAAATTATTCTGCAGAGTCACTTGCTCTGCAGCTGCTGCATCCTCCTGCTCCTACATGGCAGCATTTCAGCAGTATTTGGAAGGGAAGCATCTGCCTGTCACAGCACTACACCGAGCTTTGGGATTCTCCCAAGTGGCACTCATTATAGCCGTGTACGGGGATATTATTAGCGTATTTTCATCCAGCAGCAGTCAATGTCAGACTGCTTCACGATGAGTTCAACAGGCATCAGCACTGCAAAAAAACACCAGACAAATGTCTTTTTACTTGACCTCTTTAATGCAGTCATAGATCATCTGTGTGTTTAACATCTCTCAAAACCTCGATGCGTGTGTGCTTACAAAACAGATATCTTTTCACTCCTTATTTTCCTCCTTCAAGTGCCATGAGAAATTATTTAAGGAAGTTTTAATGAAATGCATCTGTCACTTATGAAGATAAATAGCCATAGTATGGCTTTCCATTACTGGAAATGGCAGAATTAAATTAGAAAATTACAATCCTCAGCATCTTCCCTGACTTGTTTCTGCATAATGTGTTAGAAAATATGCCCACATAGGCAGAATGCTGCAATTCCAATGGAGCGTGTCATAAAACAAGACCCCTTTTTATGGTTGTTTTGTTAGTTTGCATTGAGGAATTTTCTCCCATGGATGAATTTTTGTCCTGATTCTGGGCAAGGAAGCCAAATTAGTAAAGAGAACCTAACTAGACTGGCAAATAGATAAAAGTTTCCCTCTCTTCCAAAACCTAAGTTCTGGAATGGTTCTATATTTGCTCCCAAGCCAAATGGGAAGACCAGAGTAGAGCATATTATCCAGACTGCATAATTCCTCATTTCCCATTTAAAAGGCATCTCCATTACATGGAATAAAATTACTGTAACCATTAAAATCCTTGGGGCAACACTTTGGACAGTAGGAATAAATATTGTACTCTGAGTCTTCATAGATAAAAATATGGCTATTAAAGGAGACATTTAAATGGACAGTGGGATGGTCTGTCTCTTACAATGGCATGACCCCCTCTTAGACCCTCGTTAGCAAGTTGGTCTTTTTGTCCTCAGAAGAAGGTTGTTGGTAATTGGTTTTGTCTTTTTAAGTGAAGAGTTAGACTCCTTAGAGTTTAACCCAGTTAGAGTGAGCCAGAATGTGATTTGTAGCTTTTAGCCCTGCCAGTCCTGGATGCAAAAAGTAGTAATTGAAATAAGCTCATAATATGACATCTCTCCTCTTTTTCACCTGTGCTTCCAACTGGTAATGAAGGATGCTTGTAGAATACTGGTGTCCCTCAGCCCTCACACCCTCTTCACACCAGCTCCTGTTTCCCTGCTCCATTGACCTCTGACTCACCCAGCACCCTTCCACTCATCCTCCTGGTGTTTCTCTCTTTCTGTTTTTAGGGCATGTGAATTTTGCATTTTTTGTGGCACCGGAGATGGCTTCAGCAGAGGCAGGAGTAATTTATCCATGCCTACTACCCAAACTCAAATTTCTTTCTAGCTACATCCCTAATGAGCCCTCTTCCCTAAGTTCCTGAATAAATACTGTAGCTGCTGTGTTTTTATTCCAAGCTGGTCACCAATGCTGCAGTGCCCTCACCAGCTGGCGTGGGGCTGTTCCGCTGCCATTCCTGCTGAGCCCAGCGCTGCCTGTGCATGGCAGGAGCGTTCAGCCAGGAATCCTGCAGACATGAGGCAGCACTGCCCTGCACCAGGTCTTGGGGGTAGCCAAATGCAGATGAAAAGGTGTGAGCAGAGAATGTGAGAGCAGGGAACGTCCTTGTAACTAATGCATTGCATCATTTCAAACCATGTCATATATCACAGAATGGTTTGGCTGAGCAGGTTAAAAAGGGAGAGAAGGAATTTCCCTATCCTACACTAAAAATTAGGCTTATTTATTTCCAAATGAAATTATTGTAAATTTTGCTGTTCCTGGCTATTTCAACCTGCTAAATACCTGAAACATTGCAAAGATTCCTGGGAGGAAAAGCAGTGTGTTTGTGTGTGTGTGTGTGTGTGTGTGTGTGCATTAACTGAAAGTCTCAATATATTGAATGCATTTTGGGCAATCCCAGGGCTCTCTGAGAGCAGGAGGGAAGCAGATAAAACATAAGGGGCACGAAGATGGGCTTGTTGTGAGATGAGAGCTTTTAAAGCCCCAGCTGCTTTCCTTTCAGCCTCATCTTAATTGAACTGCTCAGATAATAGTAAACCTGCAAGAAATAAATGCTGGTTATCCCTGCTTTAACCTTCAGTAATCCTGCAGGAGTGTGGATAGGGAGGCACAACACTTTGCTGTCTCCTCGACTATGTAAAGGAAGAAATATTCAGATTTGAATATCCAGATGAAGATGAACAGCATAATTGACAAGTATGAACAGCACCAAGGTCACAGAGAAACAGCATAAGCAGTGGTCAGTGCAGCAAGTGTCTGTTCTTAAGCAGGGATCACTATTTGGTTCTTGCAAATGGGAACACACCCCTGTAATACTCCCAGTAGTGGAATTTTGTTAGAGCATTTACATCCTAATGTTACCATGTCTTGGTGGCTTATCCTAGGAAGCTTTGAAATCTGATCACCTCTAAGTTACTTGACACTGCTCTGCATGTTATTAATAATCCCACACTGACCAAACACTTATAAAAATTCAGCCTTATTATTTAGCTCTTTGACTTCCTCTCTAGCATATTCTACAGATTCACTGCATCCAGTGCAGAGAAGCCTTTTTGTTTTTTTTCCCCCATATGTAATGCCATTTAGTTTCATTAAGTTTTGCTTTTCTCTGCTTCTTCATGCTATCTGACCAGAGCTGGGATGAGCAACTTCTCCTCTATGCCTTCTGTCATCTGGAACAGGCTTGTCAATATTTTTCTGCTTTGGTGGCTTTCCATCTCATTCCAAGTCTCAGCTGAAAACTCCTCCCTTCTCCCTTACTTCTATCTTCATGCTCTTATTTTTCTCAGAAGCTCCATTAGTGCTTCCTGTGAAGTGGTTGAGAGATGGACTTTGCATGATGGACAGAATTCAAGGACTTATTCCTTTAACCTTTACTTGCTAAGATACGTGCCTGTAGTGGAGACAGTGAGGTTAGAAAAATCTTTAGGATAAGGGCTATCTGCAGACCAAGTGGACTTTCTCCCTGGATACACAGAGGAAAGAGTAAAGATTTTATTTAGAGCATTCCCACTTATAAATGCTAACATCAACTCCAACTCCCAAGGGCTTCATGGCCTACAGGGATACTGCTACAGGGCATGGGCTACAGGGATTCTGCACTAGAGTATGCTGCCCCAGCATGGACCTGGGAGCCAGCTGGCCCTGTGTAATTAGCAGCTCAGGAAGATAAATGAGCAGTGATGAGCTGTAGGAGGCCACAGACAGGTGGTGGGATGGAAGTGGTCTTTCCTGTCAGATCCTGACACAGGCCAGGTTAGATAGAAGTAGAGGCTGGCAGTAGTGTCCAGAATGGGCTGAAAGGCTATGAGTTTTTCAGAGGGAGAGGCAGGACTGAGTTCTGTCTAGGCTGATTTTAAAACTCTTGCAAGAAGCTTCAGCATTATGGTATTGGGTTGGAAAATGAGGCTGGCAGCCTTACAAAAATGCTAGCAAGTAAGGAAAGGAAAATGCTATGGAAAACTGACCCTAAAGTGAGGATGTGGGATTCCTTTGCACTTCATATTTCATAGGTGATCTTGGAGGGGAAGTGCCTGGTTGACTAGTGATGATGCAGATGGTTACTGCCTTGACAAAATGCTGATTCTTTCCACGTCTCACCATGCTGAAAACCTTCAGGATTTTGGTTCAGGTTTGGGTGGAAGGAAGAGGAAACAGCAGCACACAATGTGACATGTTGCTCTTTGGCCATAAGGCAAAGAGGATAAAATGAATGCTGGACAAGAGGCCTTGCAGCAACAGCAACATCACTTTATCACCCTTTGTGTTTCAAAGTGTCAAGACTCACAGGAGGACCTGTATCCCAATTACTGAGCCTGAGCACTCTGAAATGACTGCTTGGTCTTACTCCACCAGCCCTTGCCTGACACAGAACACTTTTCATGCCCTATCAGGAGTCTTAGACTGTCATCAAAGTTTTTCAACTGCAGCCATCATCTAGGATAAGCAGAAAGAAATAGATTGACTTTGTCAATAATATTCTGCATATAATACTATTCAGGATATATTAGATTAAATTTTCAGGTGGTCTTCGGTGGTGCACAGCTCCTGAATAAAAACTGAGAAAACTACCCATTGACATTAGATCAGTAGAAATTTGGGCATGTGGACAATTATATCATCAAAGCCACCTAGAAGCTTTTAATACTTTGAAGAATATGTGTGCATCTACCTTTGCTTCCTCCTGATACTTCAGGGCAATGAAGGAAAAAAGCTCATGTCATGGTTTAACCTCAGCACGCAGCTGAGCACCACACAGCTGCTCATTCACTCCACCTGCCCCTGTGGGAAAAAAATACATAAACCTTGTGAGTTAGGAGCAGTTTAATAATTGAAACAAACCCACCCATAATAATAAAACATAATAAAAACCATAATAATAACAAATAGTGATAATAATTATAATATTACCACCAACAATAACAATAACAACAACAATAATAATAATGGAAAGGAAAAGCAGAGAGAGATAAAACTCAGGAGAAACAAGTGATGCCCAACACCATTGCTCACCACCCCCTGACCAATGCCCAGCTCATCCCCTGGCAGCAATTGGTCCCTCCTGGCCAATTTCCACCAGTTTATACACTGAGCATGACATTCAGTGCTATGGAATATCCCTGTGGCCAGTTTTTGTCAGCTGTCCTGGCTGTTCTCCCTTCCAGCTTCTTGTTCTCCTCACTGGCACAGCACGGGAAAGTGTAAACTCCTTGATTTTTAGAGTTAGCCTTCCTAGCAACAACTAAAACATCAGCGTGTTATCAACATTATCCTCATCCTAAATCCAAAACAGCACTCATAAGCTACGAAGCAGAAAATTAACTCTATCCCAGCCAAAATCTGTACAGCCTTAGAATCAAAATTATGTATGAAGTGGAAAAAATTCTTTCTGTCCTGGCAGGTAATCAGTAGAAGCTCCAGAGCATGGAATAAATTTTATGTAAACATATAATGTAGCAGCACCTTTTTTTTTTCAAACCCACTTGGTGTTTCAAGGACTCATATCACAAGTTTAAATTGAAGTTTCTTCCCATCACTGCTCTATTTGAAAGGCTATTCCAGGATGTCATTCTTCTGATGGTTGGAAACCTTCCTCAATTTCCATTCTAAATTTATTCATGACCAATTTATATCCATTTGATCTTCTTCCAACATTATTCTTTAGGTTAAATAATCCTCCTCTCTCCCCAATATTTACTCCTTGATACATCTATACAGAGTCATTTTCTCCCATCTCCAGTCTTGTTTCACTAGGCCAAACAAGCCAAGTTATTTTTTTCTCTTTTTTGTTAAATAGATCTTCTGTTGCTGAGGAAGGAACTTTTTCTCTTCACCCCTGCTACCTTCAGTTTCTGTGCTTGGAACTGAGCTGGCAGGAGCTGTGGTATGAGAAACGAGGCCTTACCTATGCTGTGGGTGGTGTTTCCCTGTGTCCACCAACAAAGCCTGGCCTGATGCACCTGAGATTCACACTGGCTTTACACCACCACTGTGCCTCCCTGTCATGGGGCGCTGGGATAAAAACAGCTTTTCAACACTGGCAACATATTATTGCTGTGCAATTTGCTTGGATGTCAAAGGATATATGTATTAGGAAGATGAAAGTTGCACTTTCTTCCATGGCAAATGTGTTCTTTTATGCAGAACTGTTCCCAACAGAAACATTCTAAGGAAAATTCTTAGAGTGGAAATTTCCATTCTCCCTTCACATGAATACAACGTGCTCTTAAATTGGAAGCCTAACTCCTAGGAGGACCCAGTAAGCAAACTCAAAGAGACAAGGCTATTTTGGACCTTGCTTTGCAGAAATGTGGGATTTTCTGACTTGTTTCATTTTAATTAAAGTAACTTTAGAGAAAGATGAAAAACAAAGACTTGTAAGTCTGAAGTGAATGGAAATAAAACAGTCTCAGAAGCCCCAATCTCCAAGGGCCTTGTCTCAGATTCAGGAGGCAGCTGAGCTTGCTCTGCACCTGTCTGGATTAGAGCCTGAGAAAATCAAGTGCAGAATGCAACAGAAGCTTAAATTGCTTTAAAACAAGCAAATATGTCAGCAAAGTATGTGATGATTTGCTGGGGATAGTAAGAGAAATAATTGTGTAGGGAAGCAGGTTTCCTTCTGTTGCTTTTGTTGTTTGGGGTTTTTTTATTGTTTCTTATTGTTAATATTATAAAGCAAACAGGAAGGAATGCACTGAAATAGTGCAATTCAACATGTGATTAAAATAGAGTTATTTCTTGTTTCAACTGGATTTTCTTGTTTTCTCACTTGGATGCCTACCCAAGCATTCAGAAGAGTTTGGCTGAATACTGAATGTGGTTAAGAAATGTCCAAGAAGTTCCCAGCACTTCTAATAAACTGTGTGAGTATTCTGCATGGCCAGAATTTGCACTGACCTGTGAAAATAAACTTTTTCACACTGGTTGTACTTGAGTTTGATGCATAGATGACATAGGATTGGACCTCTTCTTCATGCTAAATGTTTGGAAAAGAGGGAACAGATCTCATTCTTCAAGAGGCTGGAGAGCAGCTGCCAGTTCAGGGTTGGACACTTTTCTGTTTGAATTTTTCACTTCTTGAAAAATGCAGATTTAGATCAGTCAAAATCTAATTATGAACCGATGTTAATAAGTGATTTGTTAGCAACAGATATTTCTGACTGAAGGTTAAAGTTATTTGGTTGCTGTTTCCCCAAAGAGAATGTTTCACTAAAATATTTACACTTATGTTTTGAAATAGAAGGACAAAGAAAACCAACCTAAAAACAACATGACATTTTGTTTGGCTGAAATGATTGATGAGAGGAAATGGAAGAAGGGAATAAGGGAGTATTTCATACTGGAAAACTGTTCTTTGTTTACCTGTTTGTTTCAGGTCTGAATAAATCAAACCACTTCTTGACGTTTTGGTTTGGCCACTGCTCTTTTTCCTCAGGGCTGTCAGTCTCAGAAGACCTGCAGAACAATCTCCTGGGATCACACTTCCCTGTGCCCTAAACTGTTATCTGAGGGCTTCTGGGGAAGCCACAACTTTCTTTTTAATTGACCTGGACACATTTTTCTGACATCAGTTTTTTCACCCTTTGCATCCAGCTAAGCCTTTCACATCTTTGTAAAGTATGATACAAATCAGTACTTGCAACAGTATGCCAGGTGTACAACAGTGATCTCAGCTCATTTTCAAGGCAGATAATTAAGATTCAGTAAGAATAAATGACCGACCCATTGTTACTTTAACAATTAATTTGTGGAGTGCAAATGATTAATTGGAAGCTCTTGCCTTCCTTTCACCTGGCCAGAATGATTCTATCATAATGTAGGGAATAGGCCACAAACAAACCTCTCCATCAGAAATCTGTAATCTTTTGTTGATGGCTTGCTTGGCAGCCTCTGTGGATACTCTGGGATGTCTTCCAAGCAGGGCCCAAAGAAATTAATTGTATCCTAACCCATTTTGAAATATAGGTCAGCCTTTCATGGCTTTGCTAAAGCAAAGGCAACCTTAATCATCTAAGACAGTAAAACCTGGAAAATGTGGAGGTTTTCAGGCTCTCCCATTGAGGATATTCCAGGACAAAATAACATTCTGACTGCCCTGAAGATAGCCTTACTGTAAGAAAGGGAAAGGCAAAGGCAAAGGGAAAGGGAAAGGGAAAGGGAAAGGGAAAGGGAAAGGGAAAGATGGGATGTCCTAAAGCCAGAAACTTCTTTTGATAGTTTCTCCTACTCTTTCAGTTTCTTTCTTCCTAGCCACCTTTCAATTCCCAGAACATGAAGCCAGTTCTTAAAAACTGGCTTCAGTTTTTAATACTGAAGCAGAAATGTTTAGTGACTCAATCAGAGAAGAAGCAACACGGAGTTCAGAAAGTTTAGACTTGCTTTCCAACACTGGAATCACCAAATAGCTCCCCTCTGGAGTGATTAAGTCATCAGACGGGATGATGAAGCAGACTCCTGTGGGAGGCTGATGACGTGGTTCTGATGAAATTTGCTCCTCAGCCCCTTGTAGATTATTGATCCTTCTGGCCCCGGCATGCTGCCCGAGCTCTGTAGGGGAGGCAAAACCATCCTTTTGGGGCACAATATTCCCCTGCTAAATTCTTGCAGAGCTGGTTGGCCTCAGCACAGAGACACTGTCTATCAGTGCCTCTCCCACTTAGGCCAGTCACATGTATGAGCATGAATGTTTGTTTGCTTGGCTTATTTGCAGAGCATTTTGCAGTGAATTTGCTTCTTAGAACACATTCTTCGTCCTATCAGGGAAACAACTAGTTAATTTTTAACCTTTCCTCACTGAGATTTAGAAAATCTCCTTGTGCAAATTTGCAGTAACCAGTGTCAGAAAAGACGATGATCAGCACTTATTTCCTGGATGACTACAGAAATATCAAGACAAACTGCACTTATTTAAGGTTACATTTCTCAATGCTCTCAGGCTTTCCTGCTGTCTTAACATCAGCAGCCATTTAACCACTCTCTAAGCTTCCAGCATTTTTCCTAACTTGGTGTAAGCAAATATTGATTGTGACTAAGATAGTAACTGAGTTCATTCATGATAATAGATGGTCCATTGGCTGCACCCATTAAAGATCCTTTAAAAGCAAGAAAGAACTTTAATTGCCTGGAGAGACATGGGATGATATTGCAGCAGATTGAAACCTATTAATAACAGTAAATTCAAGGTTTACCCTAGCTTGTTTATGCTTGTTAGTATTAAAGCTTCCCATGGAATAGAAAGATGACTAAAAGGGTCATTTCAGACAGAATACCAGCCTGATTATGCAGCTTTTATAAAACACCCTCTTTAATCACTAAGAATATCATCATACAAAGCTGCAGTACTTTCTTGAAAAGACTCAGTTCTCTATTAAATGGGCTTTTTCTGCATTACCTGAAAGATCTGTAAATTTGGCATTTGTTTTATGCTCTATCATTTTGTTTGCCATAGGACCAGAGGGCATCACTGAATTTGTAGGAATTACTGCAGAGGAAGGATGCACAATTTTCCAATTTCTAGCATCTGTGTCTGTTTGAAAACCAGAAACAATTACAAATATGTCTGCATGTCTCAATGAAGGATTCTAGAGGCTTTTGTAAGCCAAGACCTTCAAGATATTAACAAAAATGCTGTTTCAAGCAAATACTAGTGCCTTGCAGATGTATCTCAGGACCTCTCAAACTTCAGCAAACCTCAGTTCATGTGGTACACAGGCAATGAGCTTCATTTTTGTAGACACTCAAGCAGAAGAAACTTTATCCAAGAAGAAAGGATTAGTAATCTAAGCATGAGGGCAGGATTCCTTTATTATATATTATTCTAGAACCACGTGGTCTTCCTTCTCTTCTCAGAATCACCAGTGCTTCAAGCACGAGAGCTGCTGAACTTCCTCAGCTTTGTCCTGGAGATCTGTGGCCCTGCTAGCACAGCCCCTCCTGTACATACGTCAAAGCACCTGTGAAACAATGCCAAATTACCATGGTGGGGTTTCACAGCCATGCTGCACCAAGAGAAACAGTGAAACACATCTCTGGCTTCTTCAACCTATTATCCCCCTGGGAGATAATATATCTCTAATTTATCTGAAACCAACTGCTTCATTAAAATTGGCAGGCAAGTGAAGAGGACTCCTGAGGACAGTTTCCATTACACTCTGCAATATACAGTACTTTGATTTTTTCCTGAATTTACAATGAAATTAAATACTATATTTACTATGAGGTCATTCCATAATTTTGGAGGTTTTTAATAAAAAACCCTCCTGTGTTTGGCAGGATGGCTAAAGCTGACATCAGCAACATCTGGGAGTGCAAAGTAGCACCTCACAGATGCTGAGCAACAATCTCACTGAAGCTAATGGCAAAGACATTTGTTCATTGCATACAAAAATTAGGCCCCCGGCCAACATTTTCCCATTTGAAGTTAGGCACTGCAGTCACTACTGAGTACCACAAACATGTTCCAAATGTGCCTGCAACAGCATTACATTTTTCAGAAATGAAAGAAAATCTTCTGCAGTTAAGTATTACTGCCCTTTTTATACAACCTAAAAAGTTTAGAACAAAGGCAAATGGAAATTTGACAGATCTGTCACACAGAAAGCCAATATCACTACTTGTTCTTCAAGAATTCTTTACACTACCATGCCTTGCCCCTTGCCAATGGCTGAGGGACACCCTACAGTCACCCCCTCTTGGGCAGTCACTGAGTTTTGGGGAAGGAGTACATTTGAAAATTAATGAGGGAAAGCAACTCCTAAGTGCAGTGGGTTCATCTTCTTTTTTTAAGCACTTTGCTGATTCTGCTGTCAGCCCTAAATGCCACCTTATCAGCAGACTGAGAAGTCCACTCCCTAAAGTTTCTGGCATATGCAGTTACTGTTCATTATTTCTCTCACAATGCTCGACTCAGCATTAAATTAGCCTCACAGACAGAAGGTAAATAACTGTGAGTGTTTTTTGCTTTGAAATGGGAAAAATCATGCTTCTGTGATAACACAACAAACATCAAACAAAATGGTCAGCTGTATACACCAGCTGAATTTAAGGTCACTTCTCAGAAAAGGTCTTTTTCACTCAATTTGCAATAAGTTAAGATGTGACCTGTGCTCCTAACATAATAATCCAAAGACCTCCAGTGAACTTATTCCATTTCCAGAGAATGAGATACAGGAGCCCTACTGCCTATAAGGAATTCAAAAATTGTTTCAAACCCCAGTGAGGTGTCTAGAAAGCAGAAAGCCTTTATTCACAGCAATTTTAGGGTGAGCCTGTCTGTGTGCTAAGAAGATGGTCTGGCTGCTGCTCTGAAACAGCAAAAGCACGAATACCTGGGACTTATGTGAAGTGCATTCCAATATAGTGAGGGCACAGAGTGGGCTGTTCACAGTCCCAGACAGGTGGCTCAAAGTCAGTAGAAGCCTTGAAAGCCACAAAGCATAATGACCTGCACAAAATGCGGGAGAATTTCAGGCATATGAAATCTGGACAGGAAAGAGGAAGGCAGCACGTCCTTCTTGAGAGGGGGACTAGCTAAGGGAGAAGGGATATAGCTACACAAGTTTAGTTTCTGTGTTTCAGAAGAAAAGCCATGACCTCAAGGGAACTCCTGAGCATATCAAACACCTGAGAACCTAGGAGAGCAGTAAGGGAAGGGAGACAGAGAAATGTGCACAGTATTTTATCATTTCCTTGCTCTGAAAGTAAAAGGAGATAGTGCTTCTAAATCTTTCCATAAGCATGTCTGTATGTTTTAGCCATGTGTTCAACTAAAATCTTAAAGAAATGTATTATAAATCCAGAGCACCTACAGGGAAAATCCCCTAAGCAATAAAGTGATTTAGCACCAGATCTGATAACTCACAGAAGCTGAGCTACAGGTTGCTCTTCCTCTGCAGTGTCCAGAGACAGAGATCCTGTGTCCAAAACTTCATTGGTTCTGCAGGCTGTTCAGAGAAATGTCTGGGAGAAGGCAAGACCCAGCTGGGAGCTGCTGTATGAGTACGTGGGCATCAGGAGCTCCTGGCAGTGGAAAAGCAAAGCCCCACCAAGAGGTTTCCAGCAAGGCTCTGTTTCCATAAACTGCAGTTTGTGTCAGTCAGTACAGGACCAGGCTCCACACTGGGACATTACATGATGCTGGAACATTTTCCATTTCACAGTATAGCTCTTTTGAATTAAGGTGATCAGCTGAGTCCTCTTGGAGGAACTCCTTCCCAGATACAGAATTCCACTGCAAGGTCCTTGGGTATCTGTGAAACAGGAATGTTTTAGCAAGCTTGACTGCTTATAAAATTTCAACCATCACTTCAAATGCCATAAAATTGGCCTTTTCCCTCGTGTGAGCACAATTCGCTTGAGGGCACTGAAGCAAGGCAAGATTGTATTTGTGCCTGTGCATTGTTCATTCAGGTGATCGGGGGAAAAAAAGTCACACTCTGTTGGTTATGTGTTGGATCCTACAAGGTATGAAAATCACAACATATTCTTCACAAATGTGTGTTGCTTCAGCATGCTCTGTTCTTACACATGAACTTTATCAGCTCTCTTGTGCACACCAGTATCCAAAGTCTTGCAAACTGGTGCAGATTTAGAAGTAGATCTACATTTATGCAAGCAGAATTACAGGACAGGTAATGCTCTCAAATGTCCCCATGCTGTTCTATATAGTGCCAAATATAAGATGGAATCAGATATATATCTAGATAAATATCTAGATATATATATATTAATGAGAACAGCATTTCCCCCATTTTAAACACAGTAATTAATCTTACTTCATTTCTGTCCCCAAACCTGCTTTATAGGATGAGGTTTCCCATTTTATAACCTGACACTCAGTGTTGATTTGTTTGTTTTTCTTAATGGGCAAAACAGTTGTACTGATGCACCCCGGTGCTGGGTGATATTAACAATCAGTGGTTCATGGCTGACACTTGAAAGCAGGAGCTTTAAGTGATGGATTAAACTTGTCATTCAGAAGCTCCATTCTGCTTTTATCTGTGGCATGCTCTGTCCTTGATAAAGATTCTCACCAAATAAGAAAAAATGCTCAGGGTGCTCAATAACAAAAGAGGAAAGATGAATCTGGATGAAAGTGAGAAAATATTTCATACAAGTGGTGACTCATCTATTTTTATTTCCCATGCATAATTCCAGGGATCCGTAGATAGCTGTGGCTAGGGAATAACCTATGAAAGAGAAGCAGCTTGGCTGGAATTGAGAACCAAATTTGCAATCAGGCACTTAATTAGAACACAAACACTGTCAAATAGTAACATTATCACCTATAATTGGTCCAACAGAAAGAAACACTAATTGTGACATTAGAGGATAGAATGCTTTCAGGCAGGATCTCTGTTAAAATGCAAACACTAATTGACATGATGAGGAAGACAAAAATCCAAGGTAATAAAAGAGGCTATTATGCTTTATCTTGGCAAATGGAAGGCTACTTTAGAAACACTCAATAGCTAAAGAAAGGGCAGGTGGCTTAAGCAAAGCAGTAAATGAAATAATGAGCATTGTTGATTCACTGCCTTTGTCTCAGGGAGCCAGAGTGATTACAAAGTGATGAGCAAGAGCCACAATCTACTTTCTGCCTCATTAGTGTAAATCCAAAGTAGCTTCATTGAAGTCAGTACAGTGGATATTTACAGGCTTTCAGCTCTGGCCCCTCAGTTACAAGCTCTGGACTGTGAGCAGCAAGGCAGTGAATAAGGAATTCAGCCCATGCCCTTCATGGATTGGATGCTGATTGATCAGCCTAACCCTAGCAAGGGAAGATCAAAGCACAGGCTGGGCTGGCAACTGGGTCCTGGTGGCCCAAGGTGTGTGTCAGGCAGCTCACCTCAGCAGGCTTGAGAAGCAGGACTGCACTACATGGAGGGACTGAGGCAGCTTCTCCTTGAAGTTTGTTCTCTTCCTACACAGTCCCAAACAAAATGTGCATCACCAGCCCCATTGTCAGCACCCTCTCTATTCTTCAATCTAAGCTGATGCGTCCAGACACCAAAAATTGTATCTAGAAATAGCCCCCATCCTCAGCTCTCTCTTTGAAATAATTGCGTACAGACACTTTGTCTTGAGGCCTTGCCACTGCACCTTGGGTCTAACATCCCACACAACGCACAGATAACTGATGACTTATAGTGGGAATTCAGTGGAAGAGGGAAAACATAAATGCCATGTCCCTCTGCACACCACCAGGAGTGCTAATACTCAGTAGTCACTATTTCTTTCCAAAATCTAGCTGGAAAACATTGCTCCTACACATGATCTCCTTGTAGATAGCTTGGCTTTGTTCCTCAACAGTGTTTTTCTCCTTTTGCTTTCGTGGCACTCTAATATGTCTGTCCAAATCAAGATCTCCACTCTTGGCTGTGGTGAAGCATTCCCAAAGTAGTGTTGCCTAAGGAGCTGCCTGTTTATATTCTCAGCTAAGTACAAGCAGAAGTGCTAGAGCAAAGCAATTTCTGATGCCTCTCAGCCTATTACAAACCCATCTTTCACACACAGCACTCCATTTCCAAGAGTCTTCTGACTGATTTTGAGGCTGCATGGTATTGCTCAGGTCTATTACCCCAGTAATATTTCCTAGGAAGTTCTGGCAAAGGTTTGCTAGAATGTGGATATGTGAAATTTACTGGATCTTTCCCAACATCTAAACAGTAGAAATTAGATCCCAAACAGGTAATACATTTTTCCCGGCACGGATATCTTAATGCTTGAGGTTTGTGAGTCTTTTATCAGCAGAATGTGCTGCCATGGGTGTCACACCCTCACCTCTCACACCTCACTGTGCTTCCACAGAAGTCCCCTGTTTGACTTGTTCTCTTTCACTTTTTTGCTGATGCTGAAATCAGACCTACCAATGTGACTTCTCCCCTCTACAGTAAAGGTTAGCACTGTATTTAATCCCTCCCCCCATCCTTTGAGATTACCTTGGTTTTCCTCCACTTTTCAAAATTAATTGCCAGCGACAGAGTCAATTCATTAGCTAAATTAAAAACCTGGGAAGCATATTGTCCAGATCTGCTGATCCCAACCTATCACAGAGTTGAACAAAGTATTTCCTTACCTGGCCTTCATTAGCAGCTGTATTGGCCAAGCTTCTATTCCCTTCCAATTGTCCGTACCACTCTCCCTGTTAAAGACCAATTAAAAAAAGGAGATGAAAAAGCAGGCCAGCAACTCAACCACTGGAGATCCCTCATTGATTTCTTGGCCTCTCTTCATGCATTAATGGGTCCATTTTCACATTTTCACTTTTTCTCTTTCAAAGTATTAACAGCTGTTCCTGTGCCATTAAAAGACTATTAATAAAGACACCTCTTCATTTCAGTTTTCAGCTCTAACTTTTTTGTGGTTTGTGGGAATGAAACAAAGCAGTACAGTGGGAAAAGCACACATCTACATGCTTTGATGCACTACCTAATTTCCTTGGGAGAGGTAAATAACAGTCTGTTAGCTGCCACTTGTCTCAGAACCCTATTTATTTTATTTTTGCTCATCAAGCATGCAGATTTATTTCATTTAGTGCCATTTGTGCCTTAGGCATTCAAGGCTGCATCACCATCCAAATGCAGGCAAAGATCACCTTCCCAGCTGTCCTGTCTCCAGGCACCTCAGGGCATTTTCCATATTGTCCCCAGGGAACATTCCCTCTACAGGTGGCAGAGCCCCTTGGGTCTGTACAGCGCCTGCACCGGTGCCACTGACCAAAAGCAAATTCCCAGGGGCTGAAGTCAGGCACATCACAACACCTTCTCCTGATCAACAGCTTTTTGGGGGGCAAATATAGCAGAGAAGGAAGAGCCTTAAATATTAGAGAGGCTGATTCCACTCCAGGCAATATCACCCAGAAATATGAAAGGGGAGCCTGGAAGAAGGTTGCGGTGTGCCACCATACATTTTTTTATTTAATTCTCAGAAAAGATCAGAGAGCAAAGGCTCCACTCAGGCCAGCCTGACTTATCACTGGGGCCAGCTTTAACTTCCTAGTTAAGATAGAGGTCAATGAGGTGCCTAAATTCCAAAATAAAGAGTAAATTTGAGGAGACATGGTCTATCTCAGCAAGATGGTGAGCATAAAGGAATCAATTAAATTGTTCTGCAACATTATCTGTAACAAATTATTCTGTACATTAGTTGAAAATCTGAACTGTGCCCAGGGTCTACCCAGTTACACTCAATAGGAGACTTACTAATCACTGAAATGAGCCTAAGCATTAGACTCAAATTGATTGAATCCCAGAGGAAAATACTGAGAACTGAAACCTGTAGAAGTCCCACAGCAGCAGATGCATTTGATGGAAATCTGATTGATCTGTGCAAGCAGGAAAAAAGCCCATAAGAAACTGATCGTTGAGATTTTTAGAACATTTCCTGTGGCCAGCATACAATAATCTGCAATAACAGACATTTTCAGTAGCGCATGAAACTGTGGCAGAGTAGGAGAGTCCAAAAGAACAGGGTGAAGAGGGCAGATTTGAGAATGTAGCTCCCAGTCCAGGGACGTTATGCACGTTTGTGCATGTTTATAAAGCTATCCACTAGAGCAGAAGAGGAGGTGGAATGAAAAGACAGGAGCACAGGATTAATTCAGTCCACTTAGCATTTATTTTGAGTAAGTAATCTGAGCTCAAAGGAATAGAAGCATACAGATCGATTTGAAATCCTTCTGCACTGGATTCTGTGTTACAGCACTTAGGCATTTCAGTTTGTTTCCAATTGGAGACTAGTGAAGCACCAAGCATAATATGACATTGTGACTGTTGTGGCAGGAAAGCTGTGACTAAAAGAGAGGGTCCTGGGGAGGTGGGGCAGTGCTGAGCTGAGCCATCTTCCTGCTCTGCCTGGAGACTTGTGCTCAGCTCTCACCCTGGACTCACTCCCTGGAATGGTGATTCCAAGGGCTGCCGGTGCATGTGTGAACAAAAGGGTGAGAAAAATCTGGTTTGGATAAGAGGGTAACTATGCACTAGCTTAACTATGAAAGGAAGTGGGTCAGAGCCCCTCACTCTCTTTTTTCCCCTCTCTTTCACTCTCACTGTTTGCCCCAGCTCTGGACCATCTGCATGAACTGATGATATTCTCTGTTCTCTCTTCTCTACCTTTATTTCTCCTCTCCCTGGCTTTGCTTGGGCAAAGAACAGCCCATTTTCTATTCCATACTCCATACTGTTTGTTGTGGGAGTGGGGAGCTTGTGGAAGTGTTTTGTGACTTGTGAGCCAGCACCTTTGAGAAGTTTCTTTTGAGGACTTGAAAGTTTATGGTAGTGTACAGTAAAAAATTAAAAGCTTCTTAGACACAACAAGCGGAAGCCTATTGTACAAATTTAAGGGCTCTTTAGTCAACACCTTTTGAGTCTCAGTAGTGAGCTGGCTGCTGGAGTTGAATGAACTACAAGAGTTCCCTGACCCATGGCCTGGTGGCTTTGTTCAGCCTGGTGAGAATTTATAACAAACATCATGGCTCTCCCTGCATCATCTTCTTTAATTAAACAACAAGAACACCAAAACAAACAAACAAACAAACAAGAAAAAAACTTGTTATACATCTGGTTCCCTGTGCTGTGGGAAGTTCTGCTCCCTCTCAAACCCTCCCTGGTGCATCTTTTTCAGGAGAATCCCTCTTTTTCTATGAGAACAGTTTTAAAGAGAAATGGATGCACATGGCCAGTCTATGTGGCACATGGGCACAGTTGCTGAAAGCTTTCCATGTCCTGGGTCAGTGATTTCCCTGACCAGCTCCTGGGGCCTCGTGCACTGAGGCTCCTGACAGCTGTGTTTCATGGAGGTAATTCAGGTTCAATCCTGTGTGCCCTGAGCCCCTGCAGGCCCAGCAGCACAGTCAGTCATGGTGGGCTGGTCTGAGCAGCCCTGGGCTGGGGGCAAATGCTGCGTTGCTGCTCTTTTCTCCATTCAAGGGCCTGGTCAGGAACACCAGCTGTTTTCCCTGGACATGACCATGGTGGCTTGTCTTGATTTGGAAAGACAGGAGTCTGCTAAGAAAAGCAGGAGCCTCCCCTGAAATGGAGAATGTAAACCCTCCCCACCCGTCCAAATTGCGATAAATTTTAAATTCAGAGGGCTCTCAGGCAAAAAATGTGGGAGCAGGAAATAACAGTTCTTTAACAGGGAAGATAAATAAAAGGATAAAATATACAATGCAGTACACTAGAACAACACTGACAGAGTCAGAACCCACCCTGACACCCTGTGGGTCAGGGTGTTGGTGGCAGTCCAATTGGAAATGTGGCTGCAGTCCCTCAAGAGTGTCAGGTGTGGCTCTGTTGGAGCAGGGATCCTGTAGAGAAGGATCTTCCTCTGAAGATCCAGTGGAAGAAGAGGCAGCTGCTGTCCCTCTGGGGAATCCAGTGGAGAAGCTGTGCTGGTGTTTCAGAACCTCCAGATTATATCTGGGTAGCAATGCTTGGCTCCTCCCTCTGGGTGGAGAATTTCCCAATGGGATGCTGTAGCTCTTATCAGTCATGCAGTGACATTCAACAGCCTCTTATCAGCAGATGTCCCCTCCGGAGGGAGGAGTGATTATGGTCACTCAGAGAGAGAGCTAAGGCCAACTGCCCACTTGACCAAAGACAACTGCCATACAGATGGTAATAGAAAACATCTTGCCTTGCAATCTGGAACATGGCTGAAGACAGATTCTCCTTGGTGCACACCAGCCAAGCTGTGGGAATGTCTCTGGCAGGCCTGTTGTGCCAGCTTTCAATCCCCAAGATGTTGGAATTAAGGCAGATTCAAGAGAAATAACAGCTTTCAATTTTGAGTGACTGCTTTAGTTGCAGATTCTGGGCAATGCCATGCCTAAAGGAGAAGTGATAGTTAAAAACCTGCAGGAACTCAGAGACCTTTGCAGAAGTCTCCTTTGGCTCTTTTACACTCCAGCTGTTACTGCACTGATGTGGCAGTAAAGCAACCACTCAACTTCAGCTCACTGGCAAATACGAAGGATGGAGGAAGATAAATGTCCTGCTTTGAAATAAATCCCTTTCTGGACTACTGCAGCCACCAGTGGATGAGCTGTCCTGGGCAGTTTGTTCTGGGTGAGCCTGCTCAAGGAGGGGAGTTGGACCAGAGAACCTCCACAGATCCCAAAAGCCCATCAGGGACATCGCTGTGCTGAGCAATGTGACAGAACAGGCAGGGAGCTGGCAGCTGGAGCTGTGGCTTTGGCTTGTGAAAGCTTATGTGTCATTGGGACAGCCTGTCCCAGCCTTGCCCTGCCCTCCTCCAAGCCCTGAGCAGCTCTGGAGGCTCTCTGTTCCCCCAGAACTGCATCCAGTGACTACCACACAGCAGGAGTCTTTGCTTGTCCAGGTGATGTCCTCCCTTGGGGTCACTGCATGGTGACACTCACAGGACAAGTGAGTGGCTGAGCACAACCTTGCCCTTCCTTCCAAAACTCACCTGGGGAGCAGCAAAGTTGTCCTCCTTTGCCAGACAGGGCCACTGGAAGCTCTTGCTTGGCATCAGCCTGCAAGAACCAGGCTCTGCTCACAGAGCAGCCCCACAACAGAGGGGGCACTGGGGAGCTGCCACCCAGCCCAGCAGCCTGAGCATGGCAGAGCAAGGACCCTCTGCCCTCCTGGGCTCTCTGCTCTGCACAACAGCATTTCCTCCAGTGCCACTGGCAAGGACATGCTGGTGTTCCTGGTGGCTCTCCAATCCCTCTGCTTGCCAAAAGGCACCACAGACCCTTCATCCCTCCCACACCTGTTCACTCCACTAGCAACACAGCCCGGGCACCCCAGCCCAGCCACAGGGCAGCCATCCTCACCTCTGCCAGCCTCTCCAGACTCCTGGCACTATGTATCCCCCACTGGGTAAAGGACAAGGAGTGGAAGAGGGGAGCAGTGATGCCTCTGCTGCTCAGCTGGGAGACAGAGCTCAGGGACACAGCCCAGAGCAGAGACACTGCATGGCAGCAGCTCACCTCCTTCTCCAGGGGTTAGACACTTAGCAGTCACTTGGGCTCCCTTTGTCCTGTGCAGTGGGAAGGGATGGGGAGAGAGCTGGATGAGCCCTCAGCTGCCCATCCTCTCCTCTTAGACAGCTGTGCTCAACACCACCCCCAAACACAGGGGCACCTCTGCCAGCTGGGGAGCTGTGCTCTCCTCTCTGGCTGCTCCTGGAGCATTTCCCAGCTTAGCCCTCTAACGCTCCCACCCACAGCTCCTTCAGGGAGATGCAGAGAGGAGAACCAGTGCCAGGCCCTGCTGCTGCCCCAGCCCAAGGGCAGATGAGCCTGCACAGCCCTGTCCTGTGGGAAAGGACACAGGGGCAGCACAAAGGCCAATGGTGGGGCAGGACAGAGGTGCTGCCTGAGTCATGGCTCCCTCTGAGCTGCCAGGGCAGAAGAGCAGCTTTACCCTTCCCAGCTGGGGACCAAAAGGTGACCAGGGGATGTA
The DNA here is from genome assembly GCF_028769735.1 of Zonotrichia leucophrys gambelii. Classification (NCBI taxonomy): domain Eukaryota; kingdom Metazoa; phylum Chordata; class Aves; order Passeriformes; family Passerellidae; genus Zonotrichia; species Zonotrichia leucophrys. Next base: position 93,325,730 of record NC_088172.1, read on the forward strand.
GGACACAGAAATGTCCCCATCAACTAACTCCCTGCCAGGGGAGGCAGAGATCATTCCCAGAGTGAGGTGTGCATGGCTGGGAACCTCTCCTGCCCTACCATGGGGTGCAGCAACACAACTAACCCAGAAGGGGCACTGCAGGAGCTGGTAGACCGGATGAGAATGATGGAGATCCCATCCTCATCACTGCCTTCCTCCTGCTCCTCCTCTTCCTCTTCTTCCTCTGCCACTGCCTCCTTCCTGCTGCTCAGCACTCACAGCTGGCCCAGGGCCAAGCAGAGCTGTGGGTGAAGGGAGGAGAGGCAGGCAGGGAGCTGCAGGTGGCACAGCCCTGGTGTCAGTGTTGGGATGGACACAGGTGCATCCAGCATGAAGCTGCTGGGACTTATGCCAGGGAATCTCTGCCCTGTCCCAGAGCCAGGGATGGCACCCTATGGGTGGGTCATGATGAGACTGAGACCCAGGGTTATTAAAACTGAAAAGTAAGGGATTAGGCTTCACATGTTGAGCAAGTTGATCTAGAGGGCTCTGAAATAAGAAGAGCTGGGGTAAAGCAAAATTCTGTCCAAAGCATTTGCAGCCAGAGAAATGCCAGCTTCTTGGATGACCTTTGAATCAGCTCACCTGTATGAGTCTAAACACAGCACAGAAGTGGCTTTTTTTTGGTATAAACTCTTATTATTTAACTAATCCTTCAGCAATTGCCCTGAAGTTCCTTCCTCAAGGCTTCTGTAGAGAAAAGATCATGGTTCCCTTTTCTAGCATTGCGCCTGCAATTACACTCTGTGGCATTACAATTATGGAGGCATTACACTGTGGTTCTGCTCCACAATATCTGTATATTAACATTAATTTGATATAAGCGCAAGAATAACTGCACGACAGAATAATTGCACTCTAATGATTATATAGTTAAAGTACCTGGATTATAAAAATATACATGCATTAAGTATCAAACTAAAGAGATAATAATAAGTCATTAATTCATATAGGCAACTTCCAGAAATATGAATGAGTTATGATTAGCTATCCTAAGGCACAGCACTAATGTAATTACAGTAATTAAATTGTATTTATGAAGGGTAAAAAAGGGGAAATTGTTGCATGAACCTTTCTTAAGGCTGTTGTTTTCATGCAGAAATGGAAGAATTTTGATCCGTTTTTTAGAATGACTTATACTCTATTTTTCCCTCCCTACTTCTCGCTTCTCATCTTTTTTTTTTTTTTTCCTTTCTCTACAGGGGAAAGACATACAGGGTTGCTTTATGGACGTCAGCTTTTAAGGACGTAAGGAAGGTAGCCAGGAAGGGAAGACAGGAAAGGAAGAGAGGAAAAGGAAGGATGGGGAGGACAGAGGAAAGGAAAGGGAGAGAAGGAAAGGGAAGGGAAGGAAAGGAAAGCAAGGAAGAAAAGCGGACAGGTATGTCCATCATTGCCTGCACAGAGAGAAGAGGCAGGGAACGGGACCCCAGAGCCCTCCGCAACACGGGGGTGGCAGCCGGGCTCGGCGCCCGGTGCCCGCCTCCAGCCCCTCCGGGCCATGTGGAGGTGCGGCTCCAGCCGTGCTCTTGCCGGGCCCCTCTGCGGGCAGCAATGGGCCGCTGCCCTGCCCGCCCCCGCTCCCGGTGCTGCCGCGCGTGTCCCGGCCCGGTCCCGTGGGTCGCACACCCAGCCCCGCTCTCGCGCCCGCCGGGCCATTTTTTTCCTCAATGAACGCTCCGCCCGCCCCGCCCCCGTACATTTGCATAATGAGGGCTACCGGGGACGCCATTGGCTGCTGGGGGGCGCGCTCGGCCGTGACGTCAGCGCCGGCTGGGTAATGCCTGCGTTGTGGCGGGTAGTTGGAGCCGGCAAAGCCCGCGCAGCGCCGGCCCCGGGCGGAGCGGCCGCCGGCGGTCCGAGCTCCGTGCGCAGAGCACCGCGCTCCCCGGCACCGCTCCGCGGCACCGCTCCGCGGGCACGGGACGGGGCGCTGCCGGCCTCCCGCGGGTCATGGCTGGGGACAGGCTGCCCGCCCGCCTCCTGGCCGCCGCCTGCCTCGCCTTGAGCTTGGCCCCGGGGGCGGCGGGACCGCGGGACACCCCTGGCCTCTCGCGGCTGCAGAGGAGGAGCCTGGCGATGGACTTCGTGGTGCCCTCGCTGTTTCGCACCTACGTGCGGGAGCTGGTGCTGGGGCCGCCGGGGCGCGCCGCGGCGCGGTGCCGCCTGCGCCTGGACTGCGCGCCCCTGCTCCGCGCCGCCCGCGGGGCGCTGCCGCGGGCCGAGCCGCCCGCCGCCCCCGCCGGGCCCTCCGCGGCCGGGCGGCGGCTGCGGCGCGCCAAGCAGCTGGTGCTGGAGGTGGGCGAGGGCACCGTGCGGGACGGCTGCGCCGGGGAGCCGCCGCCGGGCTCCGGCGGGGCGCACCTGGAGTTCAACCTCACCGAGCTCTTCGCCTGGTGGCTCCGCGCCGGCGACGGGCGGCTGCGGGTGCGGCTGATGCCCGAGCGCCGCGGCGCCCTCCCGGGCAGCGAGCGAGGGCTCTCGGCGGCCATCCGCGCCTCCCGCCCCCGCCTCCTCTTCCACGTCTCCGCGGCAGGTGAGCCGTGCGTTGCATGCCGCGCACCGCGCCGGGCAGCGCCCGCCGAGCCCCGGCCGTGCCGGGCGCCCTCCCCGCGGCCAGAGCCCCGCGCCGTCCCGGGCACCGACAGCCCCGCCGGTGCGGGAAGCGATGCTGCTCCCCCGAGCAGTCGCGCCTTGTCCCTAAGGGCTGCGCTTTACCGGTGCGAAATGTATCGAAGCGCTTCGGTGGGGCCAGGAGGACTGAAAGTGATGAGGGATTTTTGCGAAACGCCAAGAGTTCCTATGTGCTAGAAAGCCGCAAGGAAGACCTAGAAGGTTAAAGTGTCATTAGTCGAAGGACAGCGAGATCAGGTTCTTTGAAACTTAAAAAATATCATCCTAAAAAGGGATGTTTCCTCAAAGTGCTGCGAGGGTTTTCAAGGTTATGTGCCAGCAGACCAGGGAACAGCACAAACATCTCCAAAGCTGGGTCTGGCTCCCGATTTTGTGCATTAATGCTACTATCTCTATTACTGGATATTGATATTAATATTATTACTCTTCTTTAAACATTAAATATAAGGGCTGATTGACATTTCAAAACCCCGAAGGATCCTTAGTGAACTGAATTTTATCAGCTACAGTACATGAAGTTGTACATCTCAGAAGGCTCATGCAGCACTGGTACTTGTGTGAAGAGAGAACCTGGCTTAGAATTTTGGTTCTGGTGGGTGGTGATTGGCAGCCATGGTTTGGGGCAGCTCCTTTATCTCAAATCAGGACTGTGTTATGGGCCAGTGATCAAGAGAAATTTCCATTCTGTGTGTGCATTGTACGTTTAACAGAAGCTGTGATTCAGCCTTTTCTACTAGAAGAATGTAATACCTAGAGGACTGCAGGTCCAAATAATTTGTCACAGTGAGTTAAGTCAGGTACCTTTTAGGAAGCTTTGTGGAAGTCAATGGTGTGTCCCTGAGTAGCCACCTACTTAATGGACCACAGAATACACTTCAATAAATTCACAAGAGGAGGGAGAAGTCACTGCTGGGCTTTGAATACAAAGTTGGAGCAAATGATTTTTGATGCTCATCTGAAAAGATGGGATAGCCATCTGAAGAACTACAAATGGAACCCATCTCCTTCCTTGCTGCCTGAAATGAAAACCAAAGCTGACTGTCAGGGTAGGCTGTGTGTGAGTAAGTCCTGCAGCTGTGGCTAAAGTCGGGTACCCAGGTTAGCTCTTCCCGTGTTGGATCTGGCAGGGATAGCACAGAGGTGCTGTCCGCCACAAGGTGGCTAGGTGAGGCCAACACCCTCCCCCTCCTTGCTACATTGCCTTAAAGAAAGAATAATTAAAAATTAAAGACACTAAACCCTCCTGTCTCCTTTTCTTTCTGTTTGGGGAATTTGTTGTGGTTAGCACTTGTTTCGATTTACAGATCTCCTCGGGCAGTGAAGCCTTAGTTGCAAATGCCATTTTTACTCAGGTACTTGCAGCAATGATGGAGCTCGAGGACATGCATTTGTCTTCTTAGGGGATGAAGGTGTGTTTTTAACCTGAGGGAAGGGCATACATAAGAACTAGCAGGTTCTCTGATGTGAATACAATGCAGGTGGAGCTTTAACCAAAGCTATTACAACTCACAGGCTTTATTTTGTCTGTTGTCTCACTGTTGAGGAGAAATGCATGTTTCTCCAGATCAGTAGGAAGGTATGCCCCTGTAAAATCATGTTGGAGAGAAAGCTCTGCTGTTCTTACTGCAACACAGTCATGCAAAGTCAGTCACAGAGGCGGCAGGAAAAGGAGGAGAAGAGGGAAGGAATATGGACCTCTTTTACCTCTGTCAAAGTGCTAACTTCTCCTTGCAGCTGTTCATAATCCTCTGTAAAAATCCTGGTCTCTTTCTGAATTGCACCTCTGCTTTTTCAGCAGTGACTCCTCAGCACAGTTACACTGTTTATGGCTTTGCCCTTCTTTTGTAACGTGGGTTTGTTTAACAACATCAGGAAATGCATTCCTCCTGCTTTGCTGCCTGTGTGAACACCATGTGTCACTGCCAGCCTTCAGTCGGTGCTGTGCAGCCCTGCCGACAGCAGGATGTGCTGACACAGTGATAACAGCACACACAGCCTCCTCCAGCCTGCCAGATTCCAGCAGTTATTGACACCATTGCAGCTAATGTGCACAGGGCTTAGCTAAAGCCCTTCCTAAGGCTACTGAGTCTTTCCTTCGTTGCTTAAGCTAATTGGAAATGGATTTCAAACAACACAATCCTCCCAACAACAATGGAAAACTGCTTCACTTATGTTGGCATACTGGGCTTTTGTTTTTCCTCTTGTCTGTTAGAGATGTACAGGGTTGCAGTACTTCCCAGAAAAATGTATAATTACCTTGCTAAATTATTTTCACCACGTTATCCTCCATGTGAGTGGAGTATGAATTATATTTTAGGGTGAGAAAAAATGGCAAAGGGATGAAGTCCCATTGACCTTAGAGGTGACAACAGAGTCCTGTAAATAATGCTTTATTCTCTTTAACTTATACTTGCATTTGCTGGCTCAAAGAAAAATTTAACTGGAGTGAATCCTTTCGTTTTTTAAGAGCATGCCTGTACAAAGCATAAAGCATTTTGTCTCAGTCTGTTACTGAACAATTAGTAAAGGATGTACTTATGGGCAGCTGTTGTTCAACAGACAAGCCATGAATTTGAATTTCTACAGGGCTCTCCTGCAAATATTCTTGATGCCAGATTTCTCTCACACTCTTCCTTGTGGGAACAGAGCATCCTGCAAGACACTTCCTTTCAGAGAAACTGCATGGAACTTTCATTCAGTTGGAATAGGACCAAACCTCAGCCCATCTACCATTTCTCTGTCAGCTTGGCCTTTTGAAATTTGGATTCAAGAAAGTTTTTCTCTCTTGGAAATGCTTTCAGACTTAGTATTACCTTCTTAGCCTTCTCCCAGTGCTTCTCTGGGATAAAAAAAAAAATCCAAATTATTTGAATCTTTTCTGTGTGAAAGACACACAACAAGAAATGCATAGGAAGGGAGAAGGAAGCTTGGACAGGAGTTCAGTGCTGCAGATCCTCCTGGAGGTCCGGATCTCTCAACTACCAGGTTGCTGTTGACTTTCCTCTCATTGTCTGTGGTTTTGGCTAGAAACTCTGCTGTGGCTCCAAGGAAACCTTTCCCAAAAGAATCTAATGAAAACATTGCCATGGGGAACTGAACAGCCAGTGTGAACATTGCTGTCAGGAGATCTTCAGGCTGGCTGTAGTTCTGGTCTTACAGGATTTGCTGTATAATATTGATGGGTGGGTCTCTGTAGCAGTGTTCTCTGGACAGGTTATTGAGCTTTCTTGGGGGAAATAATCCAAGAGCCCTTCCACTCTAAGCCTGCACTGGTATTTGTATTTTTTTCATGTTAACCTCACAGGTAACCAGTTCTCTCACTATAGGGCACCTGAGCCACAAATGTTGCTAAATAGATTTCTTGTGAGTTTACCCAGGAAATTTAATAAGCTGAAATGGCCATAAAATAACTTCCCATGAAAATTAATTGCTACTTACATATGCAGAGGTGGGAAGCGTATGTTAAGAAGGGGCATACAGGGTTGAAAATGAGTCATTCTTCCCTCTAAAGGTCAATGTACTTTCATTCATGAAATAGATTTAACATTCCAATTATATTTTTTAAATAGCAATGCATAACTTTTCATCCTCTGGCTAGGCGAAATATTACTCCTGCACTGTGGCCTTCATCTAAAATTTTATTAACTTGCCACATGTATTCTCCCTGAAACTGTCTGCATTCACTACATACCAATGCTATTATAATGCTGAGGCAATTAGGCTTTACATCTTTAGGGGGCTGCTACTATACACCTGAACTCATTTGCAGGAGGAACCCTTTGCCTGAAGGTTAGAAAGAACTTCAGACTAGATAAAAATATGGTTTTGAAACTGGACATGTTGTAAATGAAAATCAGAGCTCCAAGCTGAGATCTGACTGTGCTGAAGTCTACAGAATTATTTCTGTGTATTTTAGAGATACCAGCATTTTATCAAGGTCTCTTAGCTATATTTTTCGTTATATTTTGGTTTTGTTTTGCTGCCTTCAAAGGATACCATTTGGAGTTGTGTCATACTGAGCAGAAAACTGGTAAAAGATATTGGTCACTTTGCAGTTGCTCTCTGGTTTTCTCTCACCCTCAGCCACGTGTCACACCTGAGATCTGATCTTGCTCTTCTGATAAAGCAGTGGCAGAACTTGCTGGTAAGACTGAGGCACTGCCATCAGGCTTCTGAAGGGTTTCTGCTGTAGTGCAAGTGGCTTTGCTCCTTGCTGGGGTTTTGTGCTTTGCCTTGTCTATCCAGCCAGCTTTGCCAGTCCAAAGCTTGAAGACAGCATGAGTTGCACTTGAGTTTACTCTGGACATGAGCTAGTGCAAATCAAGGCTTTCCTCTTCTACCCTTGGGTTGTCAGTGGTACCAGTGGGTTGCCTGTGGATTACCAGTTGCTAAATCAGTGAATTGTGTGTGCTTAGAAGCATCTTTCTCAGACTTTCCTGCCCTATTAGATGTGAAACACTTCCCTCTAGACCTCCAGTCATTGGTGCTCTCCAGAAATGTGGATATAGTCAGTTCACTATAGTGAACTCTTCTTGAACTGGAAATGCTTCTTGAAGAGGAAACTGTCTAGTGATGGGGTTTGCCTGGCTTTGTGGGCAGTATGATCCTTGATCCTACTGCTGTCCTGCTTGTTCCTGTCCAAGACACGTTCCTACTCCATCAGCACTGAGAAAACTCATGGCTTATGAGTCTTTAGAGTCATGATGCCTTGTCCATGTTGACCACAAAAATTTGGCTTGCAAAGCCATGAGGCCTTCACAGTAAAGCCACTGGGATTTACAAATTTGTTGCTGATTATTTGACTGATAATATTATAAATTATGCTCAGTCTTTGAGTGATTTATGGAAAGTGTGATGTGATCACATGGTTTTGTTTTCCCAGAGTTTTGTGGTGTTGCTGATCCTTATCGGGAGCCAGGATTATGCACAATGTGTTTATGATTTCTAGATCTGTTTTCTGCAAATTTTGTTTACTTTTAGGCTTATTGTTCTTATGAATGTTCTTATTCATAAGCATGTTCAGTAAAATAGCCATAAACAAACACCAAAAGGGGCACAAGTAACAATTTATTATGTTTGAATGAACATTTATGGCACATTGAAAAAATATGTTTTCTCTAAACTTGCTGTGCTTTTATTTTCACACCCTTAAAAACAGGGAATAAATATCTACAGTAAAGAAGAGCACAGGGAAACTTAAGTGCTTTATTATACAAAAGCAGAGGCATTCTTCAAAATCAAAGGCAGTTTTGCAGTGTCTGAGTGAATTGGATCCTGAAGTAATCTGGTCATTTGGTTCACTGCACATCTCACCCAAACATTACATGATAGGAAATAAAATGTGTGTTTCTGGCAATGTTTGTGAATTAGCCAAAAGAAGTAGAAGAGTTGAAGGGAGACTGGAAGGATTTAGCACTTACAAAGTTCCAAGTGAATCTTGTGTTAATAAAGAAGATCCCACCTTTTGGATACATCAGTGCTAACTCCATTGGAGTGGTGATGTTTTGAGAACCCAAGTTGCTTCCCAAACAGCAGCAAATTCCACACTGTGCCTGGACATTCCTGTCTAATTCTCACACCAAAGCATCTTCTTGGGCTACTCAGAACTAGAGTACTGAGACTAGGAGATATGTGGTTTTGGCACAAGTGATTTTCCTAATAGCAAACACCAGTTCAGGTTGCTTGCTTTCCACATCTCTTTATCCACTGAGCAACAGCCTCTATTTCCTGGGAAGCCACTTCTGAACTCAACATGGTTGCTGAGACTGCAGTGCTGGGCTGAGAAAGGTCCTTTATGAAATGTGCCACATTTGTCTTGCTTCTTTAATTCAGAAAGATTTGGTTGAGAAAAATGTCATGGAAGCATAAATGCAGATTTGATAAGTCTGACCTTTCTTTTCTTGCGAACAATAAATGTCAGAAAGCTTAAAATGACAAGTTGGAATGGTCGGAGGTTATTTATGTGTTTAAATATTTAGGCAAGAAACACATTTTGAGACTAAAGTCTAATTTACATGAGTATTTTGATTTATGACTGAGATGGCCAAGTATCTTCATGGTTGTCACTACCCTGCTTAGAATGGCTACTCAGAAATTCCCTGTGGCAGCATTGGTAGCACTAAGGTATCCCTACTTGCAGAAGCTGTGAACTCTGTCAGCTGTAGTGAAGGAGAATCACCTTCCCTCGTTAGTCAAGCAGGATCTGTGAAGTGGCTGAATGTTCTAAGTGTACCCAGTAGGCAAAGCTGGCGGCTGGCTTCAAACTGACTTCAGACAGCAAGAACTGAGTTGCAGTTTGACTTCCAACTTAATTACTGTGCAGTACACAGCTCTGCCATTGACATCTTGTGTGAGATGAAACACTTCCCTTTGTGGTGGTCACTTCCTTTGCAAAGCAAGGGTAGTTTTGACTGCTTTTGAACTCTGTTGGTAGATGGTGCCTTTTTTTTTTTTTGTGGATTAATAATGCTTTTACTTTCTAAGAACCTGAATAAAGGCAGTAAGGTGCAGTCTGAACTCTCAGCTTTTTAAGGGAAAAGCTAAAAGAGCCAGTGTACCATATTGATTTGTTCCCATCTCTGCACTGCTAATAGTCAAAGGACTGCTATTTCTTTCATTTCAGTGATAGCAAACTTAGAGTTTTGGTTGATGCTACAAGGAAATCAGTTTCTCTTTTATTTTGAAAAAAGTTGAGCCCTAACTTTGACTGTTAAAAACACCACCTGTCTTGAAGCCAAATAGTCAAATTTAGATTTGAAATTTGAATACTTTGTGAGTCTTTGACCAAGATTATTTGTACCTCACCATAAGTGAGAATGGGATGGGCTGTGGTCAGCTACTCGTGTGCTTTTGGCAGCTGCAGCTGGGCACCATCTCCATTTGCAGTGAGGAGCTGCAGGTATTGGCTGCTGCTGGATAATGGGGACTGCTGAGCAAACCAAGCACTGTTTGTCCTGGCTGGGAAGGGAGAATGTTGTGGATCCATTGAGAGAGAGAAGGTTTATATTTTATGGTTTCTTATTTAAGATATCAGACATTTGCACAGAATGGGGCATTTTAGATAGTTTAAAACTTTAGTGGTTACCTGATTCTTCCTGGATTACAGATGGCAAAGTGGAGATAGTAGGCTGAAGCCTTTCAACTAGATGGTTCTAGAAATATGGGGCATCCCCTTTGCAACTTATCACCTTTTCCACTCTTCAGCTCAGTTTGCAAATCTCAAGATTTTCCAGTGCTATTCCAATGTTTACAGCAAGGCAGAAGAACTACCTTTCCTGCTGAAAACAAGGGTGTATGCTGAATCTAATTTTGGACTGGGATTTCCCTGCAGTAATGTACTGTGAAGACAGAAGTGGAGGTTCTTTCTGCAAGCTTCTCTCCATTCCTTGCTGACAACAACTCTTGTTGGTCTCATGTCTTACAAAACCTTGTGATGAAAGAAAACCTTGACTTTATCCTCAAGTTACAAGTTGGCAAAGGGAGAGAAGGCTTTAAAGTGAAGAGCAGAGAACATATGGGTGGTGAGTGCAGGGGGAAAAAGCAGGATCCTGCTGTGTGAGAGTGGGGGTACATAGGGAGATGTCCAGGTGTGGATTCTTGTGCTATATATTTCTTGATTCTGTTAGGAAGAGAAAATACTGGTCTCAGTAGACATGCTGGAAATGGTGATTTTCATATGTCATACTCCTAAGAATTTCATGTTATTGAAGTTTTCTTTCCAACTCAGTTTTGAAAGCTGGTGTGGCTCTTTGGAACGTGGTTGCCATAAGGGCTTGTGACATGCAGCTGAATATCTGTGACTTTGCTTACTAGAAATCTGTGGTGATGGTTGAGAGCTCTGCAAGTTGCAGCAGACCTCTAATTGCAGCTTGTACATTGGCATTCTCCTGCTGTTTCTGCTGGCCCATTGAATAACAAGTTATCTCGGATGCATCAGAGTGTCTGGGCTTTTTATAGCCTCCTTCGTGCTGGATTCTCAAACCACTTTAAGCCTTATCACCCTAGTGACAATGCTAAGCATTATTATATCTATTTTACAGAGAGATCATAGAAGCCAGGGATGGAAAAAGCATTATTTGATTATGTTAGACTGCAAGTGCTGAATAGAATTTTCTCATATAGAATATACTATACAAGGAAGTCTCTCTCTCTTTGCTTCAGCCAAAAGGCCAAGAAAGAACAAGAAATTGGAGTTGAGAGGCTCTCTAGCTTGCTGGAAATACTGCAGCAGTTATTGGCAAAACTATCTGAGTCTCCTCTGCTCCACAGCGTTTGTGACACTCCTCTTTAAATAAATCTGGTTTTGTCACATTCTGCACCTTTTGCAATACTGTTTTCTTCTTAGTTTTGGGATCATCTGTGATCTGCTGAGCTTCTCCCTATCTTCAGACATCACCCTGTGGCCTTACCCTTTGTAGGGCAGTGTATGTCAGCCTTATAGACCATGATGCAATGGTTATTTCCAAGGGCTGTTTCATTATTGATGCTAATTAAACTTGAAACTAATGAGAAAGGATTACTTTTCAGGGCTGGAGAGGAGGCCAGAATAGTTATTATAGGTTAATTATTCTTCTAAAATACTCATTTTAAGTAACAATTCATTTTGTCAACTTTTTTCTTACATTGTACAAGAGCCTTGTTTGAAGAGGTTTCAAAATATAATTGCTGCACTGACCTCATCTAGCTCTCAATCAGTAATCTCCTTCCATCAGCAAAAGGTTAATAAAATCTTTAAGGAAAGGAATTTTGTTCCTTATCTATGTGTAGACGATTTAGAATAGGTCTCCCTGCAAGTATTTCCTATTACCCTTCTGCATGATTTCTCTGGCATACTTTTCGATGTGAAAAGTGTTGCATTCCATAAAGCTTCCAAATTTAATAGTTGCTTTGCAAAGCAGGTGCATTACAGAGGCAGGGAGTGAATCTACCTGGGGCTGGCTGAGAATTGGCACATAAGACAGAGCACACTTCTTTGTTCTCAAAGATCTACAGCTTGTGGTGAACCTTTAAAAATCTGTCCTCACTTTGCAGGAGACTGGGGTGTCCATAACATGGTTAGTATTTGCTAAGTAACCAAGAGAGGAGATGAGACTTGTTTTACATGGGAGCCAAAGTCTCTTTCTGGGAAGCACTGTGGCTTTTGAAGGGGAGGACACAAGCTATTCCACTTTGCTTCTTCTCAGCTGTTATATTGAACTTTTCTTCTTCCTGGTTCTTTATGGAGATGAGGGGTGGCTTCAAATTGTTACAATATTGTGCTACAAAAAGGGTAAGGGAGAGCTGCATTAGTGATATTGTGAATGCTGAAAGCAGAATAAAAGCATAGAATTATGTAAGTTGGAAAAGACCTTTAAGATCACCAAGTCCAACTGTTAACCCAGGACTGCCAAGTCCACTACAACACCAGGTCCCTAAGTGTCACATCTACACATTTTTTTAACACTTTCAAGGAGATGATTCCATCATTCCCTGGGCAGCCAGTTCTAATGCTTGATAATCCTATCACTGAAAAAAGTTTTCCTAATATCCTAAAACTCCCCTGGCACAACTTAAGGCCATTTCCTCTTGATCTGTCTGTCGTTACCTTGGAAAAGACACTGACCCTTTCCTGGCTACACCCTCCTTTAAGGTGCTTGTAGAGAGTGATAAGGTCACCCCTGAGCTTCCTGTTCTCCAAACTGAGTCCCCCAGCTCCCTCAGCTGCTCCTAATCAGCCTTGTGCTCCAGACCCTTGTTCAGCTCTGTTGTCCTCCTCTGGAGCCTGTCCAGCACCTCCGTGTGTTTCCCATAGTGAGGGCCCCAGAACTGGACACAGCACTGGAGGTGGGGCCTCACCAGTGCCAAGTGCAGGGGGACAATCCCTGCCCTGGTCCTGCTGGCCACACTCTTGCTGATACAGGCCAGGATGCCACAGGCCTTCTTGGCCACCTGTGGAACAGGTCCTTTTCCTCTGGACAGCTTTCCACCTGCACTTCTGTAATGCAGAACTGCAGGGGGTTGTTGTGACCCAAGAGTTGTGACCTGGCACTTCACCTTGCTGACCCTCCTACAGCTGGTCTGGGCCCATCAGTCAAGACTATCCAGATCCTCTAGTTCTGTGGACAGGAAGGAAAGCAATCTTTATTAACTGTAAATATTAGGGCAGCTTACGTGAGCCATTGACTATGGCCTGATGCTTTCTGTCAGGGCACCTGCTTTGCATCTTGTATTAATGTGAGGGCTCTGAAGGAAGCACCCGTGGATGAAGGCTGTGCTGCGAGCAGCAAGGCCCCAAATGGAATGTGGGATGCTGTGGATTTATGAAAGCCCTTACCTACCTGCTGCACATTTCAATCTGTCTTAAAAGAGCAGCATTCACTAGGCCTGAGTTCAAGAAAAGAGTTACACCCTCCATCTGAGTGCTGGTATCAAGTTCAAAGATAAAACACCCTCTGAGTAATCACTCTTGCCACTGGGCTCTGCTTAGGCCAGCTCATAGGATTTGGGATAATATTTGAAGTGCTGAGTCCCTTTCGCGATTAAGGTTTTAAATCACACAAAAATTGATCAAAAGCTCAGTGTTTCCTTCTTTCCCTTTCCAGCCTACTGTCCTTTATCTCTTGAAACAAAGCAGCATTAACTTTTAAGATCTGATTCAATAACATTTTATGGATAATAATTATGACTGATATTAAGCCTTCAGCAACCAGTCTGTACAGAGACTTAATGTATTGAGGTTTATTACCACTGTAACCTATCTTTTTACATTGGCTGTAAAGCAGGATCAACTATACTGATAAGAGGAAAGAGAAGCATCAATGAACTGTTTGCCTTCGCTTCTCTGCAGGGTGTTCGTATTGTTGCCACTTAATATTGCTGGCACGGTGGGAGTTTGCTGGTGAGGAGTTTTTGTTTACAGAGTCTGTTTGCGCAGTTGCAGAATGAATGAACGAGTGAGTGCGTGAATGAGCTGCAGCAATCCTGTGCTGGGGAAAGGAATCTATTGCTGGATAAACCCTGGAGACCAATTGATCATACTCTCCCTTTCAATAATGAGTGTGAGAATGCAAAATTTTTGGACACGAGCTCAACAGCTTTCTCTAAGGCTTATCCCAATAATGGAAGCCCTTAAATATAGAAAAATATAGAAAACCTCTTTAGACACCCATATTAGTGATTTTTTCCCCAAAAGTTTCCCAGTTTCCTTGATCTCATCAGGATATAGTTGTATGTACACATCATAACAATGAATGGAGATAGTGTCTAAACCAAACTGAGTCTAAACTGAGACCAGGCTGAGCTAAACCCCCTGGTTTCTGGGTCTTTAAATGCTGTGCACAGTGGTCTGAATATGAATTACAATATGAGGAAGGAAATTCACCTTAGTTTCCATACTGGGTCTTCAAGGAAAGTTCCTCTGTTGTATTGACACTGAAAAAGTCACCTGAAGGAGCCAGGACTGGGTCCTTGCTCAGCTGAACTTTGTGATGTTCATGCATCATTAACTGTAGCTATATTATGTAGTTGCCTTTTTTGCCTTGCTCCTCGACATAACTTTCTGTATAAGGAAATCTACCTCTCCGGTAAGTTCAAATAAGATGCTGTCTGGTTATGTCCTTTTTGTCTTTTTGATGGGAAAGCAGAAGGGAATTCTAAAGTGCTCTGGGAGCTACATGGAGGCCTTGCTTTGACATCTCTAAATATGTGAGTAATGGGGTGCTTAGAACTGATTTTACGTGTGATGGATGCTCAACAATAAGGAATCACAAATTGTGAGCAGCAGAGCTTGGAAAGGAGAGCTGCTCAACAAGATTAATGGGAAGGGAGACCTTTAGTGTAATGAAAGACAGTTCCAGCTTGAAAACAGGCAATGCCACATTAGGTGGAATCTTGAGGATTTGGACAGTCAGGTTCCCTCTGTGCCTTTGTAGAGCCCCTTCCTAGGCAGGGAACACCAAAGAGGTGCAAGAAGAGTGCACTGTAAGTTCCCACTTCACCTGCAAGTGAGTACACTGGGGCACCCAGGGAGCAGATTGTCCAAGGGATGTCTGTCAAGTGGGGGATAGGGCTGTTGAAGGAAAACTAGGAATTTTTTTGTTCTAAGAAGTGCAAGAAAAGAAAAGCAGGTGAGACTGCAGTAAAATGTAGCTGGGTCTGAGCACTGCAGGGTTTATTTTACAACCATTTTCCTGTGGAGAAATGACCTTAGACAAATCACACAAGTGAAACGTAATGGGAAAAAACTCCAACTTGTATCTGCTTTCAATTAGATAGTAATTATCTTATTATTAGAAGAAAGATCAAGTTTAAAAGAAAACAAATATCTGTACTTAAATAATTAAAAAAACCCAACAGGTGAAAGTGTAGCTCATCCATCCCTTCCATTCTAAGTAGAAAATTGCTATTAACTCTGAATATCATGACTAAAGAACTATGAACAGGGAGCAGAATTAGCAAAATGTTAGTGGAGCTGGCTGCAGGATCATTGTTATGACTGCAACTGTTTGTCTCTGACAAGGATAATAGTGTATGGAAATGAAGCCAGCAAACATGTAAAATACATCTAAATATAGAGGACAAACAGCAAATAATAACTGGACCAGTAATCAGATGCCGAGGCCTTATCTGTTAGTACAGTGGCTTGAAAGATGGCAGTGCTGGTAGATAAACATTAGGAGGACTATGAAGCTGAGGATAAATAGAGCAATATCCTCTAAACAGTAAAGAGCTGAAGCATAAGACCCTGGAAAGACATTCAGGACTTATTGCTTGAGAAGGATCCCTAAAGCTGTCAAGCAGATGTGCAGCTGGTAAGTAGATGACTTGCTGGGACGTTGACTGAAATGGTAGAAGGAATAAATCAGAGGGGATTGCATTAGTGTAACTGAAGGCAGTACATTACTTTGCTTTGAAGTATAGTGTCCTGTGGAGAAAGCAATGACTGTCATCCCATAAGAGTGATCAAACTGAGGGGAGACATGTCCCAGATTTAGGCTGCAGCATAGTCAGGGGTTTCTCTTCTGAGCACTCATAATTTTCAGGTTTTCTTGAAGGCTTTGGGCTAGAGTTTGATGGGAGGGGCTGATCCTAAGCCTGCTGAAGCCAATGACATCTCCCCATTGTACAACTGCTCCCCTCTCCTGCTCTCAGGCACAGACAGACTGGGCAAGAACCACCTTTTCTGCTCTTTGCTATTGGGCCAGCTGCTGTGAGTGCACAGGGAGACAGCACACCTCATGTTCTGTGCCAGAAGATAAAAAACAGAACTTAACTTTCAACCTGGCATTTTTGTCAGCACTTAGTCTAGGTGGAAATGCAAAAGAAGGCCTTGGTGCTATGTTTAGTGGTTGGAACAGCACTGTCCATCTGTCTTTACACAGGTCAAATGAACATGGGAGATATTAAGAATTCTTGTTCTTGAGCTCTTATGGTTTTGTGGAAGAGGCTTTTCGGCACAACCACTGCACTGCAGCATGTGTGTTAGCCATTAAACTCAAACTTCCTGCTGTAGCCCACTCTTAGACATTCGCCATCAAATATCTGGGTTTTGAGCTGAATTAAAACAGGGAAGCATCAACCCAGTAAGAGGAATGATGGCATGACAGCATCCTAGAGTGAGCAAAGGGGAAAACAGCTGTCCAGAGTTCAGTGACAGGAGGAAGGTGCTTGTCAGGCTTACCAGAATATGCCTAAAGAAATGATAGTCATCTCTTAAAATGTTTACATCCACTGTTCATTAAGCATTGCATCCTTGAAGACCCAGTTTCAAGTTCTTTACCTTTATTAAAATGCAATTATGTTTGATTTATGCCAAGGTACTGTACAGAACAAACAGATCAGGCACATCTTCAAACTGAGAGTGAGCACCTTTTTACCTTTTTCACACTGCCTATGCTACTGTGGTCATGCCTTCAAGGTAAGGCACTTTTGAATAGTATCCTAGACTTGAAATTGTAAAGGTTAACAAATTTGCCCTTTCTGCCTCATGAAAAGTTCTGAGTATATGATCCTAAAATTATTTCAAATACACTTTTGTCACTTAAAAGTTTGAAAATAAGTTATTTTTTTAAAATAGAGATTGGGAAGGGGGAAATGACTCAATACCCTTTCTGAAAAGAAAAAGACAACTAAATTGAGATGTCCACGCTGAAAGGAGAATGTGATTTTTACTTCAGACGGGATGGAAAATGTCGTGTTTCTACTTCTAAAATCCTTTCCAATAATCAAACCCATCTGCAAAGATAAAGAGCTGAAGTATGATGTTGTCTCTTAACATGTCTTTTATCATCATGCTCATCTCTTTCTCCAGAAGTACTTGAGGATGGTAGAATGGAGTTCAGATTAAAATGCTCAAGGGAATGAAAAATAATGGGAAGGTCAGACTTGTATTAAAGATTGTATTGAAATCACATCAGCAGAATTACCAGAAGGAAGAACAGACAAAGTACCTAAATGAAAACTCTTATCAAACTAGTTTACAACTAACATGGAAGTGTCCTTAATCTCCTGTGTTAGTTCAAGCTAGAATAATTCAGAACTTTACTTTTCTAGTCTCTAAACTGATCCATAGATTGTTTTTGTGCAGTAATATTCTGGGACACATCTGTTTTATTCATAATTCTGGTTTCATGGCAAGACTTCTTTCTTATGGGCGCACTGTGAACCATCTTAGTATAAACTTGGATTCTCTCTCAGGGTTGCCAGAAGAAGATGAGTTTTATGTGGCAATTTTTGAGCTGCTCCATGCACGTCTCTAGCCTAGCAGTGAAAGTCTGACTTTCAGGGTGGCTTTGAGAATGTGGTACTGTCTAAAGCCTTATCACTGACCTCCCAGCCCTGGTCGCTGCTTTTCTAAAGCCTCTCTCCAGAGCCTCATGGGCACTTCCATTATCCAGAAATGATCATAGCATCTCTTGAGAACAGAGTCCTGCAAGCTCTGGAAGCAGTTCTGTTTCCTCTGGGTAAAACACAGGTATCTCTTGCCTCTCTGTAGCTTCTATTGTTGGTACACATTGCTGGGGTCACATACAGAGGGTTTTAGGTGTTCCTTTCAGTTCCACACCCAAGGACAGGGAAGGTTCTTGACTTCTGGAGCTGCAGTTCCATGAAGGCTCTGTTTTGCAATTCACCTTTTGTAAAATTCAGGTAAAAGCCTCCTGAATCAGAACCAAAGCTGGAGCAGGTATAGCAAAGAGGTGAGTTCAGCTCTAACAACCTGCATCTCAGATACCTTGGATATAAAGACCAGATAAGCTTTATTTTCCAGGAAAATTCATTTGTTTTTACCATAGGCTTCTCTGTTAAGGCCTTTTTTTCTTTCCTATCTCATCAAGCTAGGTTCTGTGTTATGATTCTGTACTACAGCAAACAGGAATCCTTTCCCAAAACAGCCTCTTCCTCCAAACTGAGGCTGATTACAGTGGAAGTTGTGCCTTGCTGTGACTGACAGCCTCATGACTTGATCATACACAGATCTGCCTTGATGTGACTTCCTCTGCAGGTACCTTCCCAAGCTCTTTTTTTTTTTTTTTTTTATATTGCATTCTGAACAAGTAGCTCTTCTCATAAAGGCACTTCATAAAAGCAATGTGTGCAGCTCCTCTGAGTAGCACTAAATCTGTGACAAACCTAAGGGAGGTTCCACAGAAAGGTGATAAAATACTGACTTGTCAACTATTTTGCTGGCTAAATGGGAAATGTGGCTGGCAGCTTTACCCTTTAAAGTGGAGAGAGATAAGGGCAGTTTCACTGTTTCACAGTCAGCCACAATCATCCATAAAATGAAGAGTTACTTTGTTTTTTTAACTGATGTCTCAGTAGTGAAGGACTCCATTTTTCACTAGTATTGATGCTATTCATCCTATGCTATTCAACAATTGAAGATATTCACTAATGAATTAAACAAATAAGATTTCACCTGTTAACCATCTTCCTTGAAATACAGTTTTTAAAAGTGTTTACATTTGGAGCTGCTGAGGTCAATACAAGTAGGACTGACACCTAAGAAAATGACAAATTGCTAGAGTTGAGAGATGTGGAAAGTGAAGTTTGTGGCAGTTCCATGGTCCTTCATGATTCTCTTTTTTCAATAAAATAATGGCATTGATGAAGCTTGTGATGTTGCTGAAGGAAAAAGGGAATAGAAGTGAATTTGGCTTTCTCCCCGAGGCCTTGTGCTGAATGGGTTGTGCTGTAATCTGAGTCACTGGCAACCATCTCTGACACTGCAGGGAAGATGAGGGATTCTGACCTCCTCTTCTTTGATGTTGGAACACTTTGTGGAGTTCGCTTTGTTCTTTTCTTCTCCCTTTTGGTGTCTGATGTGATTTACTTGTTAGTGCTGATGAATGCGTGCTGCTACCCCAGTGAAACCCAGCAGTGAGTCACAGCCTGGTGCCTGCCAGGTCACTGCTTGGCCATGGGGGACAAAGGGTGGCAGTGACCCCCCACCCCAGGGCACTGCAGCCCTCATGCCCCAGTCCAAACTCTGTTTCTGGAATAAAGTGTCAGCTGAGCAGGGCCTGGACATCATGGCTTTCCTCCTGACCTGAAAGAGGTGAAATGCAAATATCTGTACTGCAAATATCAAACTGTACTGGCAGTTTGACTAGGAGCTGCAGAGAAGATTCTTGGCACACCAAAAACTTAAAAAGAGTTTTGTCTTTGCAATTCCTAAACAGGTTCAGAACTCCCCTCTACCCTCAACAATTCTGAGATTCTGTGACTGTGGACATCATCAAATAGAATTTGGCTGGCCTTTTCCAGGGCAGCTTGAGCTGTGCTCAAGGGTGTTACCCTGTGGTACATGTTTTTAGCTGTATTATTCTCTCTCTTTGGGAATGCCAGCAAACTGAGTATATTTGCTGGGAATACTGGGCTCAGATTTATGGCACTCTGCATACGTGATTGCTCACCACACACATCAGCAGAGTAAAGCAGTGCCTCTCATTAGGGAGCTGACAGATTTTTGACAAGATTGCCAAATCCCAAGTCATGCATGAGTTCCCTAACTGCTTTTGGGCACGGCCTGGGTGTCTGCTTGTTACACAGGACGAGTGTTTGGCTCACTCAGCAGACAGCAGGTCATCCCATTGACACCTGCCTGCTCTGGTAACAGATCAGTGAACCCACTGCTGTCTAATGTTTCTATGATAATGCAACACAGTTGAGAATTGATTTATAAAATGCAGGTCGCTCTGTAGATGCAGCAGTCAGTGAGGGAGCACAAGGTGACAATGAAACAATTCAGATTAGCAAGTGAGGGCATTGCAGCTGCTTGTGCTCTAATTGCATCTCTCCAGATGTTCCTGTGATGTGCAGGAGATGCCAAACAGTCTCTAGGCATAACCATATTTCATTGTTCAGCTTTCCAAACACTCTTCTGTGGTCTGTAGAGAAGAGAGAATTTAAGGACCCAAGCCTTTTCATCTTCTGTGCTGTCAAATAAACTCTGTCATCTGAAGTAATATTTCCCAGGCATATTTTTTTCCATAGATTTCTTTTCACATTAAGATCAGCAAAAGGTCTTTCTGGGAAGCCTGATTAAAAATGCAGTTCCTCCCAGGAAAGAAAAGAAAATAACATTTTCAGCATCAAAAGAGATCACAAAATCATCATGAAAAATTTGAATTAATTTTGAAGATTATATGTTGCAGGAAAGTAGGTAAAAGTGACCTCAGGGCTTTCTGCTGTTTGTAAAATAGTTTGTGGGTTTTTTGAATAGACATCTGCTAAGAATAGAGGTGACAAAGACTCTCAGAGACAAGAAATGTCCTGCTTGGATTACCTTTGAGAAATTGAGGGAGCTAGCTAATTTCTTTGCAAAATTTACTCTTGTCTGTATACTAAAAATAAACCAGCAAACAAAAATATGTTATAAATACGTTTCCAGTTCAGAACAAGAAAGATGGAGAGGAACTATTTACTAGACCATATACAAGACAAGGAAGGATAACTTCAAGCTGAAAAAGGGGAAGTTTAGGTTAGATATTAGGAAGAAATGGTGAGGCACTGGCACAGGTTACCCAGAGAAGCTGTGGGTGCCCCATCCCTGGAAGTGTTCAAGGCCAGGTTGGATGAAGCTCTGAGCAACCTGGGATAGTGAAATACATTCCCACCCATAACAGTGAGGTTGGAACTAGATGATCCTCCAAGCAAACCATTCTATTATTTTCTGATCTTTAGAGAAAAATTAATCTAGTAAGATGTATATCATTGTGTGTGGGGAGAGAGAATGTAAGAAAATAAAGATAGTGCAGAAGGTAATCTCACCCCTGAGGAGTTGCAGCTGCACTAATCACCAGAGATTAGGAACAGGCCTGCCCTTAACAGGCCACAGCTGTGTCCAATAATGATGAGTGCTATTGAAGGGTGGGTTAGCTGGGTGAGGAGGGTGATGGAGTTTGTTGGCTGTGCGGTAAGGAAGAAGGAGTGCTGTGAGGAGGTGCCCATGAGAAATCACCAAAAAGGTATGGAACTTTGCAATATGATGACAACAACTGTGTTTTGATAGCTCAAATTCTTTGTAGCACTGTCACATTGAATGCTGCTCCAGCTTGTGTAACCTCCATCTGTAACCAACCCCTCTCACGTTTCCTCCTCAAAGATCCTTTCAGATACACATACATTTTGCAGGAATAGAATATGTGTATTATTATTAGCAAGAAATAATGGTGCTTCCCTGAGGTCCATGCTTTATCAGTAACTTTTATAAGGTGTGTTTTGCATCCTGAGATGTATCTGCATTCCAGCATTGCATACCTGGAAGGCAACAGTGGCTGTCTTTCCAGTGTCTTTAATCAATCATTTAAGATGAGTTGTGTGAAATCCAACTGACCCTTCTATAATAACTAGGGGAAAATAGCTTTGAATTGTCATTTTGATAAATTTTGGAGTATTGGCAGTGTTCTGGGCTATGGAGCGAGGCATGCAAGCCTTTCATCTGTCAGTGTCATTATGAAATATCTTAAAAGAACAGGAGGAATAGCGACTCGATAAATCTTATCTCCATGAAAGAGTGGATTTTGCGTGGTTTCATAATCTACTAAACTCTAATAGCCTATATCTTTTGCTTCAGAAATAGCTGTTAGAGCAAGATGTTTGATGAGTCTGTGTACTGGTTTCCTGCAACCCCTTAGATTTGTTTACGTCAATGAATGACTTTCAGTGGTGAATACCATAGGAATTATTTGCTTATGTGGTGCCTGCATGATTTTAACTATTTTTTGTGTGATAAAACCAAATATTTTGCTCTTCCCCATGTTTTTCTGTAGGGTAGAATACTAAAGGCGGGTGGAACACATTTCACAGCAGCATGGCAAAAAAATTTTCAAAACTAGGTGAAATCACTTTTGTTACATGTGGTACCAAATAAAATGCTGGTTTTAGTATCCTGTGTAATGTCTACTACATGGCTGGGGCCTATACTGATAACTGAGTGCAGTCTGAAGATCTACTGTGTTTTATTGCATTGTCTTGACTATGGGCCAGTTTTAGTAGAAATTAGAATTTGAGTTCGTAGCTTTGCACACACCATAGTTTAAATGCAAATAACAATGGTATTTGAAAGTAAAATAAGCTTCCATGATAAAAAGGGACAAAACTTGTGTTGCCATTTCTTTTTTGAGAAGGCAGAAGAGGAGAAAAGGTAGCAGTCCTGCCTTGCTGTTAGGAAGCATCAGACTTAGGTCATGCAAGGTCATCTCCCAAATACAGGATATTTCTGGCAAAATAGCATAGGCAGTGCTGCAAATGCTGAAACCTCCAAGTCCATACATAAAATTCCATGTGAAAAGACCCTGATTTCTGGGTAAATGGCTTATAGGGTTTCCCATAAAGGAACAGACCATTATTGAATTATTCTAGGCATACCTAACTCTTCTAGACTGTTAAGCATTTTCCACAGTTTCATTTTGAGTAATTGTGGCCGCTCTTCATACTGTGGCCAGGAGAGCAGTGTTTCCATGAGATATTTTGTCCCAAAGAAGCTGCAGGTGGTGGGCAAGACTTAGTGAATAATGCAAATATCCATGTAAAGACACTGGGAACATATGTGGTAGCACAGGGGTGACTTGGCGAGCTGCCAGGTGGGAATGAGAGTGTCTGAGATTTTGTTTCTTTCCTGTTTGGTGGAGATGATAGAGCAGCTCTATTAGAATAGATTTACCATACTTATATTTTATGGTTGCAGTATGCCCTTGTACTCTGGTTGGCAGAGTTTTCTAGGTGGTGTCTTGTGTTTGAGGAATGATCCTGATTTTCCTGAGCATCTCCACGGATGCAAAACAGGATTATTATTTTCTACCAATGATAAGGTTCCCCCACGCTCTCAAAGGCTGGATAAACATAACATTTCCTCGATATGTGTCTGGACAAAGCATTAGTACAAAATTTAGAATCTTTGCCAGGAAGTGAGAAAATAAAGTGCAGCAGTGTCATTTGAGAGGAAATTCAAGCTGAGTTTTTGTATATAATTACTTAATTTAATTAATATAAACACAACTGTTATTTTTTTCACTAATTCAGCCTGCCAGCTTACATTTGTGTGGCTCAAAAATTCTCAAAAAATGACACAGAAAAATGACACAGCTCAGTTTGCTGGTGAATGAGAAGTTCATAGAGTGGCTTGGTAGAAAAGAGCAAATGGACCTGGTGTTTTGAGCACAGTGCACAGAAAGTCTCAACATGGGAGAAAGATGGGGAGGCAGCAGCCGTGTCCTGACAGCGCTGATGAATGGCAGGTGGCCACGAGCCCGACTGCTTCTCTTTGGCTGCTGCTGCTGATTTCCAGGCAGGTGGGTGAGAATGTTAAAGGCCTGACACATAGAGTGACAGATACCCTCGGCGTGCACAGCGCACTGGCATGGCTTAAAATAGAGCCAGCTGCATGCATAATTAAGGAGGAATAATTGCAATGCACTTATGTAAATTATCTTGCGGTTCATCTCCCCCACCCTTGCACTCTGCTCGGTGTTTCCATCAGGAAGGTCCCACAGTCAAAGAGTCACCTAATTGGTGCAAAACACTAAAATATTATATTTGGGGGGAAAAAAAATTAGTTGTTTTCTATAAGAGAATTAGAATAACATTGTATGAACAAAGTATGTGGCTCCGAAGTATGTAAGAATTGATGCTGGTAATCCGGCAGCTTGTTCTACAAACAAAAATTAATTTTAGAAACCTGCATGTGAATTTAGTAGCTCTGTCATTCTTGCTGTCTTGTAACTCAGATAAATATCTTATATTTCCTGCTAGCTGAAATTCTGCCTACATAAGCTTTTCCATTCAGCCTGTTAGAATCATTCTGGCAATATATGACTGTGAATTTAACCTCGTTTTTGTTTGTACTAATTATAAGTTATATTGTATTTTTACTTTCTTTGGGAGAAACACAAAAACTCTATTCCATATGTAATGGTTTTATATATCTCCCAGATGACTGTTCTGGATGCATCTGGAGCATTGTTTTCAATAAAATATTCTTTCACTCCCCTTTGCTCATATTCCCCTTTCTTTCTAAATTGAATAAAACTCTGCATATAGTTCTAACAAATTACTGTATTTCCAGATCACTGGTGACTGCGTGCATCAGATTCAAAAACAGTAGTCCAGAAAGCAGGGGATATATTTCATTGCTTGGGAAGTTTGTAAAATGCTCATATTGGCCATTCAGTTTTCTTAGTACATGATTGATCACATAGCACAGAAGATAACTTTCAAAAGCTCCGATGCACTCGAAGTTCCTCAGTCCTGGACTCGATTTGCAGAGCTGTAACACGAGTGGTGGTATGGCCAGCTCCTGTGTCTGAGACCTCATTCTTGCTTTTATAGGACTATTTTTAGGAGCAGCAAGGAATTGAGTCACCCTTAGCTCACAGTCACTGATCTGTGCTGAGACTGCTCTGGAGAGTGCAAACCATGGTGGGATGGTCTTGGGGGAACAATTGCCTGTTATACTTCTCACTCAACCTGTGTTAAATACTGAGTACTTCACTTGGCCACTATCAGTATTTGATTGCTTGTAATTATACTGGATCTAGTATGGATTTAAGCTTGTACTGTGCATGTTTATTCCTGAATTTATTTATGCTTCTGGAACACAAGAAGTTTGCAGCAAAAAAGAAGCACAGTGACTGCAGCACCTCCCTGCAGAAATTCATCTGCTTTCCCCTAGAATGTAAAAAGCAGGAGGTCAAGAAACAGAGAAGGCAGCAAAGCAGAAAAACTAGCATAAAGCAGGAGATGCACATCTGCTCATTCATTCTGGGCTACATTCTATAATCAAAGCCCTGGAAAAAGTAAAACATCAAGTAGTATATGAAGCATGACCATTGATTTCTATTTCATAGTCTTTACCTTTTTCGCACTTAGGGACAGCTGAATTCAAAATATTTATGGCTGGCTGTACAGCAAATGCTGGAATAAGCCTTTCCCTGCTCCTTTTGTGTTGCAGTGTCCTAACACGCGCAGCCTGTGAAACTTCAGAATATATTTGAAAAAGGCATAAGATGTGATGCAATCATGTGAAACTCTGAGGTGGGAAGAGTTCCTCTCATGCAGCAATCACCAGTAAATCAATTCAGTGGTTCATTGACCTCACTTTAAAGTTGATTATCTCCCCTCAGAGCTGGTGATGGTGACGCAACTGTTTTTGAATAGGGGGTCCAAGGGAAGGCAGACATTTTCCCTTGAAAGCTTGCAATATGTTGAAATAATTGAGGCTCTCTAAGTGCCCAAGCCATATTCAGATGGTGCATATGCAGTAGTAAGTCCTAAATTAATATCAGTTATGGAACTGCTGATACCACGTTTTAGTACATGGGATAGCGTAAAACATATCACGTACCAGAAGGCATGGTGTAAAAGCTACTGAAAGGATTAATTTAGATGCAGTGTTTTGAAGAGGCATCTTGCAGCACTCTAATATTGGAGCCCAGATCACAGTGCCTGCAGAACATGTTGCCCAAAACTTTCCATTTTTAATATCCTTTGATGGCTTATAATTCTCAGCCTTTAAAGCATAAGAAAAGAGATTTCTGCATGCTGATCATCTGCCAAAAACTCTTTTCAAGTAGTGCTTCAGCTAGGACATCTTATCCTCTCTCACCACCCCCCTCCCCCCCACCAAAAAAAAGGCATATTAAGGTAATTTATTATGGGAAAGCTTAAATTCTAAGAAATAGATAATGAAGTCCCTGTGCTCTCTTTGAGTTGGGAAAGATGGAGCTACTGTTGCAATAGAAGGACTGCTGGGCAATGTCAGCAATAGCAAAATCTCACTACCTGCAAGATATAAATGAAACACTAGGAACAATTTTGACACCTTTAGCCTTCCAAAAGGTTTGCAGCAATTTTAAAACAATGTATTGATTAAAAGGAATTGCTTGTTCAACAATAAGTACAATCTGAAAAACTCATAAACTATATGCCAAATTTCCCCATCACACATCAAGTGTTAGATCTTCAAAAGTAGTTGATCTGTTTTTATTTTAGGAAAATATAATTGAGATGGAGCCAATTAATTTGACAGCATCAATTTAATCAATCCCTAATATTTGCTTTGTTTTGTGTGTGTATTTTAAATGAATTAAGTGAAAGTGCAAAAAACCATCTCTTTTAAGAACATCTGCAAATAATGAGATTAAAATCAATCCAAGTCTGGTTTAGAAAAAGTAGCTGGGCTTCCATCTGATAGTTCTCTGAGAATTGCAGCTTTGAACTGCAGTGACATAACCAGTTTCCTCAGAAGTGATTTTTATGTGTTTGCCCACATGCCAGGGTGAGCTGCATGTAACTCTTACACAAAGTGCTGCTTTTCCCTTCCATTTTGGTTGAGTTAGGTCTGACACTGCATTTGCCACGAGACTATGGACAGCTTCTGTTGAGTCCAAGCAGAGATCTGAAGGTCTCTTCAGCCATGGGCGTAGCTTCTTTTTATTTCACATAACACTAATCCCTTTGGAAAAGTCAAAGCTTCATGAATTGCTTATCAGGAGCTTTTAGTTTGCTGTTCTTAGTTTACCATTTGAAGTCTGATTTATGCTGTAATCTCCATTTTGTATAGATAATCTATTAAACAGCCCTAATAACTGGAACATCTGAAAGTTTCTGTCCTCACAGTCCTATTGCCTGTTCATGTACTGAATTTGTCTTTAAGAAAATTGGAGCCCTAAGCTAGATACTAGTAAATTAACCCAGTTTCTAATCTTCCTACATGGTTTTAAATAATATATTAGTCCAGAAATTATTTGGGCATAAGTATTAGGCATTAATGTATAAATTCAGTGTAT
Source organism: Zonotrichia leucophrys gambelii (assembly GCF_028769735.1). NCBI lineage: Eukaryota > Metazoa > Chordata > Aves > Passeriformes > Passerellidae > Zonotrichia > Zonotrichia leucophrys. The sequence goes on from NC_088172.1 coordinate 93,352,669, forward strand.
AATTCATTAATCAGATGAATAATTTCCAAAGTATCAACAGAAGTAAAGAAATTCTTAAGGGATGTGTATTTATATGCATATGGACATCATAATGTATAAAATTATCATCCTTAATATCCTATTGTGGCTTGTGCTTGATACAAATACTGCATAGAATGCGACCAAACATTTGCCTCTGCTCTCTGTTGGCTTTATTTTTTTTAATTGAAGCACATACACAAGGCCTAAAATAGGTTGAAGCTCTAGAGGTTGGAATTAACAGCCATTTAAGATAAACTTTTACAGATCTTCTTGAAGTCAAGGCTAAGTCTGCCTCCCAATAGGAGACTCTTCCTTTTGGGTGTCCTTGTTTTAGTTTGTTTGTTTATTTAGCCCAGCTTGCATAACTATGGCCATGTTTTGGGTTGTTTTTTTTTTTCTGAACTCTCTGAAATGTTGTTTATTTATGAACAAGGGATACATCTTTCTCATTTGATATGTATTTGGACATCCTGATAGTTCAGTGACATTCCGCATGACGGCGAATGTTTCTGCGTAATTTATTTTTCTCCTTCTTTGGTGAAATAGCTTTTGTCAAATACCACCTCTACCCCTGGAAAAAGATAAACAAATGTAGCCCCTGGAATGGGTACACTGACTTCTTCATTACTCAAACAGCTTCTGAATGAGGCCCCTCATTTTACATGGGGAAGAGACTTAATCATACTGGTAGGTAGTTGCATTCTTTAATTGTCTATTGAGGTCTTCTTGATCTTGTGACAATTTGGTGATCAATTTTGAAGGTCAGGCCAAGGAGAAAAAATCTGATCAGGTCTAATGAAATTTTCTGAAAGAAAGGCCTGTGAGTCTGCAACTGCCCTGTGGTATCCTTGTAAGTAAGCCATTAAAAGGCTTCAAAAATGGTAGTTTTTTTGAAGTGTTGTGAGATATTTTTCAAGGTAAACAGAATTATGGAATAATTTGACTCTGTGCAGTATAGATATGTATGGCTAGCCAGAAGATGGCTGAGAAAATTCTCCTAGATGAAGGGAAAGTCCATGGAGATATCTAAGTAACATTTCAACATGAAGGAAAAAAAATCCCCTAAATAGTTGAAATGAAAACTGGATTCTCCCACTCTGGTACTCAGATATATGATATATGCTCTATACAGATCATATATCCTTCTTTCTGCTTGCACAGCTACACTGTGATCCCAGCCTCAGCTGGGATTAAGGAGACATGAAGAATTTGGTTCAGTATGACTTATTACAAAAATGAAAAATGAAGTTGTGTCAACAAAAGACATCAGGACAGGGCCCAGGCTCTCTGTGCATGCAAAGATAACCCGCATATGCAGGTGCTTGAGTGTGTGCTCATGTGTGAGTTTTTCAGTTCTGCTTTCTGCAAGATCCTCCCACAGGCATTATTTCCTCCCCATTGTGCTGGTTGCAGAGAGGGGAGGAGTTCAGCACTGTGTGGGTGTGACCAGGTTGTTATTCTGGTCATCATTGCTGGCTACATGGTTTCAGCAGGGAAAGAAAGGTAGGGCTCCCTTTTGGAATTTGGCCATATTGCCTCTGTTCCCATATCCCGCTGCATGCGGGCATGGTGTCTGTATCATCTTGGTCTGAGAAAACCCCATGGATGTGTCCTGCAGGAAACATTCACCACCTTTTGTTCCCAGTGGTGAATACCTTTTTGTGGTAAAACACCTTCTCTTTTATTGTATACTTCTGCTATTAATATCTCTCTTGTGCACATCTTATTCCATTGCTCCGGGTTTTTAATAAACCGTTAGCTCAACCCATAATCTTCCTTTTAGTCCCTTCCTTAGCAGACAGGGAGGAGGAAAGGGAGTGGCTTATTTGGAGTTTAATTTGAAACTGGTGTGAAAGCCAGCACACCAGTCTACTATTTTGGGAAGCTTAGCTGTCATGTGAGGAACTTAGGCATTTTTCTCAAAAGATAAGTTTCCTTTCATTTGCATATGATTAAAAATTTAGATTAGGACCTCACCAGAAAAAGGGGTGTACTGAAATTCTGTTAGATATTGAGGGTGAGTTAAACAAGTAATTTTCTTAAATGCTTCTACAATTTTACGTTAAAAGCTACTTCTGAAAAGCAGTACATAAAACCAAAATTTGAGAAAGGTGGGAAAGAGGTCCTTTTTCATGCCCAGAAGATTTTGGTGGAAGCAAATTACTAGGGCTAATAAAAACCACACATGGAAAGAATTAAAAGTCAGATCTGTGTCTCAAAAATATGCCAGACAATAAACTGCATAGAAATTTTCATCAATCAAATTTGAGTTCAAACACATTTGCTGTTTTCAGTTGAACTAATGGAGGCCATGGATAGCAAACAGGATTTTAATATGTCATAATCTGGCATCTCAGTGATATTATACATTTCAAATAGCAGTGAGATCTTGGTCTTCACCCTCCTTTCCATTCTGGGCATGAAATAGTGTTCTGACTGGTGCTTGGCTTAAATACATCCAATTGGTACCCCTGGAGAATAGTATGGGCTTGCAGAAAATAACCTTAAATGGACTCTTCTAGTCTGAAGTACTTAGCATCAACAGATGTTATAAAATTTCACTAGAAGTGGCCTAGAATGGGGATGGAACCTGTCATTTTTCTCATTTCAGATTGTATAAAATATGGCTGAAATCCAGCTCTGCCCAGGTTGAATTGATTAATTTTCCTTCTGAGATTTGAATACTTCTTGGACTTTTTAATTTGTTCGTGTCCTATGATTGGTCACTTTTGAGCCAGTCTGGAATTAGCAGAGTTAAAGTACTGCAAGAAAAAGCTACTGCTTTATTTCAAGGATCTCAAAATACTTGAAAAATTAATTAATTCTCATTACAGTTCTATTAAGTAGGTGGATTATATAAATGTGTAGACTATGGCTAGGTGACTTACCTCAGATTACTTAGTGTGGCTTTGTGAAGATGACTTTCCTGTAGCTGCTCTTAATTGCACCACCACATTGTCATCTGTTCTCAGGGGTTCTGCCAGAATTTGGTGGGTGAGGTGGGGTGATGAAATTCAGTGAGGTTCTACTGCACCCTCTGCTGAGAGGTGACTGTGGGGAAATCTGGATGAAAGTCTCTTGGAGCTGCCTGAACTGCCTAGTCCACTGCAGTTCTGAAATAGTGTTTTGATTATTTAGCAAAAATTCAAATGGCACAGAACACCTTGGATGTTAAGAAGGAAATGTTAATGAAATTAGAATGAGTACATTTGCAACTGGTTTTCTTTATTTTCTTTTCTTCTTTTTTCATGGAATAGGGATTAAATCTTGTTATCTCTTCGGCAAAATGTTTTTTCTCTGTTCATGCACTCTTGTCTTGTCTGATTCTGAAATGCACTAACTAATTGCTTGCATCTCTTACGCTGATTCTCCTGAAAGTTCAAGGATGTTGTGCTTGGATGTCTGCTAATTAATTAAAGGTTATGAGTTGGCTCTTAATCAAGGATTTGTTCAGAGATTCTGAGACCTAGTAAGTGTATAATGTTCCTGGTTGAAATGGGCAGGTAATGAGACTATTAGCACATTAAAATGGATCTCCATGATTGGATCTCTGTTATCCAATGGGTGGATTCTAGAAGAAATGTGTGCAAAACTGCTGACCAGTGTGTAAAGCAAAGCTTTGCCACGTGGCCCTGTGGCACCTGGATCCTGTTCTGCTTTTTGTGAGTGTTCACACAAACTGCTTGGCTTTGGGAGACTGCTGAGGGTAACAAGAAACAGCAACTTTTAGTCCTGTGACAGATCACAGCTTGGACTCACCTACATGAAATAATTTGGACATAAGACATGTATTTATTTTCCTCATCTGTATATTCCCCTCTCCCACTCCCATCCTTCCTTTAGGGAGTTTAAATAACAGCATGGCTGAATTTCTGTTCCCTCAGTTACAGCTGTTTTTTAATAAAATAAAAGCAATTATTTCAGTTATTGTTTTTTGCTGTCTCCTCTGAGGACTGTATTTTTCTAGTAGTATAATACTTTTCCCCCCCCTTTCTTTCATCTGATTTTCTTTCTGGCATAGGAAATGAATGGCTAGAAATTTGCAAAGGAGCACAGAGGGAACATGAGGGGGTAAATTTTCCCCTCTTCTCTCCCATGGGCTGCCCCTCACCTTGAACATAAGGTTTTCTTCTTCTCTGTCTCATGATTCCCCTGATGTCTCATTTGACAGTTCAATTGTTCAGTCTGAAGTCTGAGTAGTTGGAATCCAGCTCAGAAGATTTTCTCTTTATGTGTCTGTTTTTGTCTAGGTACAGATTATTAATGGGCTCTTCTCAGTTATACACACTAGTATGTAAATTATTTAAATTTAAAATACAATAGAGGAGGCATCTAATATTATCTTTAAGCAGAAGTTCAGCCCTGAGGATTGCTATCACTCAACCAGCCCCATTTTCTGCTGACCAGAAATGCCCAGCAGGTACAGGTTCAGAACATTTAACACAGGTTAGTACATTAATGTGGCAGATTTCCTCCAAGGAATTAAACCAAGACCAGGCTAGAGATCTGTTTCCATAGGGTTGTATTTGTCATCCAAAGGAAATCCAGGTTTGAGGAACTCTCCAGCGTACTGAAAGTCTTTATAGGAGTGAAGTGAGCATTTGTTTATACAGGTATCAGACAGCTACACAGATTTATTTGGCAATTAGGTATTAATCAGTCATGATCACTGCTTTCATCCCTACTTTGTTATTCCTCAGAAAGGTAAAGTACTTGTTCTTTCCCCCCTTGAGGAATACAAAAAATGTTAGACCAACCTTTAAAATTGCTTGGTCAGTGGTTCTCAATATCTCATATTTCGTCAACTGCTGAGACTCTATAAATTAGTATATTAAGACATGCTTTTGATTAGATAGATACATACATCTCATTGTAATTCAGATCCTACTTTCTAGGATCTGAATGTGCTGTAGTACCTTCTCTTCATGTGTGCCCAAAGAGAATCAAGGTTCCCTGTATTTAAGCTATGAAATCCTATGTGTCAACCAATTACGCATCTAAATACATGGCTAAACCATAGTACAGTCTCTCTAAAGCTAAAACAGATCTCAACTTTGAACTGTAGCTGTCTTTGTTTCATCACATAGAGAAACAGCTTAATCATGATATAACTGCCTTTATTTCATAAGAAAGCATTGCACTCTTGAAAATTTGCATAGATGGTATGCAAAAAATAAAAAAAAACAAAAGAATCTTACAGTGTCAAATCATAAATACAATTTATGTGAATACTGGATCTTCCCCACTCACTTTTGTGATCCATACAGCTAAAACCTGTTGCAGCACCAGCGTTCCTGAGCAAAGCTGGACCATCACCATGTCAGTGCTGGAGATGGTGCCTTGGGATGAGGTCTGCAAATTGTCAGGCACTGGTGCTGCTGTTGCCTTTTGAGTCCTAAAATCAAGAGCAAAACAAGGTTAGATGATAAATTGTGGTTACCACTTAATGAAGGGTCCTGTGTGTGCACAACATGCTGAAACACATATCCAAGATGCTCACATGATATAGGACAAATTCAGTTTTTTAGGTTTGGCAAATGAGCATAATTGACAGGAATCCCCAATTAGAAACACAGGTAAGAAACCCTCTTGGTTCAACCCCTTCTGAAGCCCCCTCCTTGCTAATTGGGAAATTAGCAATTACATGGGAAAGTCTCTTGGGAAGGTGTCTTGTCCTTAATTCCCATAAGCAGCAAGATAAGAACAGGCCTTCAGGAATTTGTTTGTCTTAACAGGAAAAGTTCTGAAGTTAGGCAACTCTATAACTATATAATAACAGTCTACAGAGCTATGAATATATAGATATTCATACAGAGCTATGAATATATATTCTATGAAGCTATATATAAGATCAAAAATCATTTTGGCATCACTGCCAGTGAGGCTGCCTGCACTACCTGGCCCTGCTCTGGCCCACGGATGGGTGTTGAAGTAACTGCTCTGTTGGCTTCTGGCTGATGGGTGTCACCCATACATAAATATTCTGCAACTTCACACAGAAGAGAATATCAGCCCTTTATAATTACAGCTGCACTTTTGCCAACTCCTGCAATTTTACAGAGAGCCTTACAGTATTTGCTATCTGTTCTTGAAAAAATAGTAAACCAAAATCACAGAACAACCCTCCACTTTTGGAATCAACGAGTGGAATCAATACTCTGGTTTAAAATCACAAGCTTTCAAAAACATGTGAACTTGAATGCTTGCCTGTTAATATTTGGAGACCCCTGTGGGGTTGGCATCAGCTCAGCTGCACTGTCCATGGTGCTTCTCAGCCAGGGATGTCACCAACATGTGAGTTTGCCTGATCCAGAGGGTTCAGTGCACTGCAGGGGCAGGGCTGCAGCAATGAGAACCAGATTGACTTCCTTCAGCTGTGGTGCCTGTGAGCTCCTGGAGCAGCATGTGCAGTTTGGAGTCACACCTGGTTTAGCCAGGTCTTTTAATAGAATTTTGATTTATAGTTTTATGTGAGGCAGTGGAAAATGTTCCTAACTCTTCCTACCTTTTTTTTTTTTTTTCTCCCAGCCTTCCCCTTCTAGTAAAAGGAGAGGGAAAAATTAAGGGGAAGAGTTGGCCCCTACCTAAAAAATTTTCTTAAGCATTCAAAGAAGTGAACAGCATTTTGAAGAGGAGAATTAAGCTGCATACACACGTGTATATTGTGGTCCCATGGTGCCTGAAAATGTGGCTGTAAATCCTCTGTAAATTCCTAATATGCCATTAACAGGTTTCAGCATCTGCAATGAGCTGCCTATAGTTTTATCTTGCAGTTGCTCTATTTTTGTGTCAGTTGTGCTAGCAGCTTAGATCTCAGCTAATGTACCATTGACAAATGGCCCCCTTTGAAAGGAGGCTGTATATATTATATAAATTCATTTACATTGTATATATTCATTTGGAAATGAAACGCACAAGAGAAAAATCAGTGCTTTTCAAATCAAACATGACAAATTCACCAGTGGAAGATATTTGATTTTCTAGCATTTAAAAAGCAGACAAGATATTTACCATTCTGATGTATTTTGTTTTAAATGTAAAAAGACTAAAATAGAGCTGAATTTGTTTGATTGAGAAAACTGTTCTTGTGGGCTTTCTTCTTTTTCATTCTCTCTGATTTTCAAGATGAGTTTGAATTTGCAAGGCTGTATTTTGAACACCTTGATTGAAATGCTGCGACTTTGTTGTTCCTTCGACCGTTCTAATGAGACAGGAAGGAAGAAAGGAAGTACCTGAATGGGCAAATGCCTTCCACCTAGAAACATAAACTCTCATACGTTATTATTCATTTATGCTAATACAATTTAGAATTTTCTGGGCTTGGTTCCACAAAGGTTCCCTGGCACCTACATTCCATATAAATCCTGCTGACACAATTCTTTTGAAGGCTGAGAACCCCAAAACTGCCCTCTGGTAGACTGGGGACCATTTGTGCAGCACTGCCACATCCTCTCAAGCCATTTGAGGCACCTCCAGGTGAGATGCTCGCAGAGGTCCCAGCCACTGGGGCAGTTCACACATGTGAGCTGTGGTCACAGCACTTCACAGGGGCTGGGAGGGGGTCACCATACCAGCTCCTGTTAAAAACACCTCCTAGTGCCCTGTGCATTGATTGGGAGTTTTTTCTGCTAGTGTTATAATTGTTTGGGTGTAAACTGATTAAATAAATAGTCTTAATTCTATTCTTGAATGTTTTGCCTGAGGACCATACAAGGTCCCAGCTCCACTCTTGTTCAGCATTGGCTAAAGAGAGCTGTTCATTCATCCTTGCCCTGGAGAAGTCACTGTCAAAGGACACCTCACTGTTCTTGGTTGCACATCTGCAGAATAATTTCTTTGATGAAGAAAAAAATCTATTTTTCCTTGGAACTACTTACACATTCTGGATATATTAACTTACTAGTTGTAGTAGTAAAAATGTACCAGGAGTTAGGTTTATTAAAATGGCCAGAGGCTTTCTTTGTGTATTTAAACAACTGGTTAGAGAAAACACCCAGGGTATAGGAATTTAGGGGTTAATTCTTTCTCTGCCTAAAGGAGCTTGGACATGCAACTCCCTCATCACAGAAGGGAACTAAGCCATCAAGCAGTGCTGCATTCAGTGGGGGAGGCAGGGCTGTCTGCATGTCTGCCAGATGCTGGTCCAGTCTGTGCAGAGGTCTTGGATATTGGTTTCAGCAAGGGCTGGCACTCCAGTGCCAGGTGAGATCTATCTCCAGGAGGTCGCTGCTTCTTCTTCTCTCCACTGGACAAGCCACAGACCTCCAGACCTTTTGTACAAAAAGAGACAACTCCAGCAGGAGGAACACAAGGCAGTCCCCCTGATAAGTCCTTGCAATTCCTTGGTTATAGGACACTTTTCTAGGAAGCAGGTCTCAGATAAGCTGTAGTCTTGGACCAGATCAAGGGATATCAGATGCAAAAACACTGTACCCCCTTTCCCACAGGGACTTCCCCTCCCTGCCATACACATGCTCTCCTAGTGCTGCAGCAGAACTAAGAATTCAATTCCTCACATAACATTAATTTGAAGAGAGAAGAGATGAGCAAGTTAGGGCAGGGAAAAGCAGGGAAAAAAATGAGAAAACAGCAAATCTTTTTGGAGAGAGCAGTTCAGTGGTTTTTGTTGTGGGTTTAGAGCAAGCAGATGAGGTGGTAATAGAAGAGTGTATTTAGACTGGGTTTTAACTGTCTGTGATATTAAATGAGCCAATACTCTGCCTAGAAACAAGGAGGAAACACTGCTAGATATTTATAGGTGTTAGTTTTCTGTGGCTCTTTTGTTACACTGAATGAATGCTACATAGAATCTTGTCAAGCCTTTCATTTTCTCCCCTTTTGTGAAACCTAGTGCCTTCAAACTCTTTCAGAAAAGAATCACTTTTGAGAATATCTGAAAGTAAACAAGTTAAAAAGGATCCTGGCTGGTTGATACGTGGAATTCATCACTGGATCAAACAACCAAAGCATGTTGGGCTGGGTATTGTTGGGAAGTGTCTGACTGAGTGAAAATGAGAAACTGGAGGTAGTGCTTAGCTGTGCAGTGGGGAAACCTCAGGTTGTTCTTGAGGTTATGGGCTGGCTCAGAGCAGGCAGCACAGGACTGGGTACAAGGCTGCTCCGATGGCTCTGGTGCTCTTCAGAAAGCATGTTTGAATGTGTTATTTGTAACAGGAATATCAGTTAGGGGGTTTGCAAACACATGCTTTCCACACTGTTAGTGAAGGATGCAAACCCTGCTGTTCTAAATAATAAGACCTTTTTAAGGTAATTTAAAAAATGGTATAAAAAAAGGAAGCAATTGAAGTCTCCTTGTGATTATCTCTGAAGGTGGTAGCAGGGGATTAAATAATCTTTCTGGTGCCTTGTTAAAGTGCCATTTTGAGAATTGCTGTTCAGCCCAGGGGCTCCTGCAGGGCCTTTGCTGGTGCATACACAGCTCACCATGCTCATCAGGGGCTCCCAGTCAAGCATGACAGCAGCTGTGTGAGGGATGGTCAAACAAAGGGCAGATCATGAATTTTTCAGCTTGGCTTTATCTGAGTTCTAAATCTTTAACAAACAGCACATAGTAAGATGTTTAACTTTACAGTTAATGAGGAAACATCATAAAAAGAGCTGATGGAAATGAAGGTAAAGGATTTCTAGGTTATCATCCAGACTGGTATCAGGATCCAGCTTCACCATGTAGATGAAGCATGCTGCTCAGTGGTATCAGTGGTGAGCAGATGGGGTCATGCAATCCCTTGTGCATGTAACCCAAACCTATGAATAAGCTTGACTTTTTTGATTCAGAACTGTAGCTAACTGTGAGAGCCAGATGTGAGCTGGGAACCAAGGCTTGAGCTTTGCACACAGTGTAAATGGAGCATTCCTGTAATGGAGAGGACCAGAAAAGTGATGTGATGATGAAAACTGCATGGGATGAAGGTGTGCTGCTTCCATCTGAATTGTGATTCGAGGCTCCAAGGGGGAATGTCAGGAGTACAGACATTGGCATGAAACCTCCAGAGGGTACAAGAGCTCTGCTTATCCCGTGTTCTCTTTTTCAGCCCTCTGTGAGTCTGAAACAGTCCCATTCCAGCTGTGCATCCCTGCAAACTGGTCCTCAACATTGGCATCTCTTCACACAAAGCAGGACCCTTTCCTGCCTTTTTCCTCTTAGTTTTTATTTCCCTTTTTTACTCTGCCCATGACAGTTTGCCATGAAGCAATTCATGCTGCTAAGCCAAGGTACAATGGAGATCTTCCCCACATCCTCTAAAGCTTGCTGCTTACAGCACTTACATCTCATTAAGCAGCAAGTGGTTCTCTAAATTGCCAGGTAGATCAAAGTGTCATGCTTTTTTAAGGTATCTTAATCCTTATTTCGTGATACACAACTTGACTGCTTTACTTGTAGAAACTAAATTATTTTGAAGAGGCATTTTTTTGAAATAACAGCATGGTCTTTAGCTTATTGATGCATCTGAGCCCACAGAGAAGTTCCAAAACACATGTCAATAGAGGAAGTGGTGGAATGCAAATGGTGCTAATTGAGGTAAAAATTACAGTTCTGGTTAATCATAATGTGGCTCAGAGATCATTGTTTGATTGGAGTAGGGTTTTCTTCTGAGATGTGGAACCTATTTTTTCTTGTTCTCTGCACACTCAGAACTTGTTGTTGCTGCTTAAAGCACAGAGAGGGGTTGCATAAACATTTTAATATTGCATGAGGCTTCTGTAGGCTTGAATGATCTTATGAATGCTAAAACCATGACATACAAGCACAAATGAAAGCGAGCAGCAAAGATTGTGTAGTCTTATCATCCGGATGAACTGATAGATAAGGCAACGCATTTTGGTGTCTTGTCATGTTTTGCTTTCCCTCCTGGGGTAATTCAGCCACAAGCCTTAAAAATACTCTGCCTCTCATTATTCTTATTTTCAGCATTCCCTTAATATTTAAATTCACCTTGCAGAATATCAGTTACACAGCTGCATACTGTGACTCTAAAAAAAAGAATCATGTATGAACAGGGTTTTTCATTTGGATAAATGTCATTGCACTTTCTGATCTTATTAATTGCACAAGTAATGCTGGAGATTTCTTCAGTTGTTCTTGCTGATACAAGTTGTATGGTTGAAGTAAAATAGCTGAATATCTGAGTAATACTAATTCAGAAAGGAGATAAAAACTTTGAATGGTAACCAGCCATGGGAGAATCCACAAAGTAGTTGGTGACTTGCTCATTTGCAGCCTTGTAACAGCATCCTCCATGTAGCAGCTGTACCACAAATCTGACACTGAGGCAGAGGTTTGATGGTGGAGCTCTCTAACATTCATTGGTTTTGTGGAATAAGTGATCGTCTCTGCTAGTTTCCAAAAATAGATGGCACCAGCCATTTGGTTTATACCAAATCAGACCAGGAACCTGTGAGTCTGACAATGATCATAACTTAATTTTTTTAAAATGTATTTAAAAAGTAAGTAAGAACAGAGCTATTTAAAGTGGTACATTCCTTGGTATTATTGTGCCCAAATATCCAGCAATTTGTAGCACAGGAACTTATTGAGGTAGAAGTGTTACCAGCACCATCTTCTTGAATAGCTTTTAATGGACTTTTCTTCTAAGTGTTTTTTTTTTTTTTTCTTATTTCTTTTGGGACTTTTCTTTGTACTTCCATAGAATTTTTGGACCGGAGTGTTACTATTTAACAACTGCATCATTTGAGAAAGAATTGTGGTTTAAAAGTTTTTGGATAATATTACTATATACTTCTAGGTTTTGACTTACAAAAAATAATTATCACATATTCTCTGCAAGTCATAATTTCATATTCCCTTATTATTAACCACTTCAGTTGTTTCTTTTCCAGGATAATTAATTCTAGCCTGTTGAAGTTCTCCAGGTATGCCATTTGGCTGAGTATTTTCCTTGGCTATTGTTGTCTGAAACTTTCCTAGTTTCACTGGAACAGGCTCCCCAGGGCAGTGGTCACAGCTCCAAGCCTGCTTTAGTTCCAGAAGCATTTGGGCAACACTCTCAGGTACATGGTGTGACTCGTGGGGTGTTGTGTGCAGGGACAGGAATTGGACTCAATGGTCCTTGTGGGTCCTTTCCAACTCAGCACATTCTGTGATTCTAGTTCTTTTGTGTCCGTGTTGAGAACGAGGGGAAGAGGAAGAGGGGAGAATGGCACCAGAGTTGTAAAATCATGACATTTCCTGCATTTTCACAAAAAATTTTTGAAGTTGCCTTTTTGACTTCTGTTGGGTGCTGAGATGGTATTTTCAGGGAACTTTGAACAAGAAGTTAAAAAACTTTCTTTAGAGAAGCTGGCTAATTTAATCATTGTGGAATAAATACATTAGGGCTGTTGATCACAGTCTAATTAAATTTTTCAGGGAGGAGTACTAATTCTTAAGCTGTCCTACTCAGCCTAATAAAACCTAGTGTTCAATGTTCTTTGTTGAAGAGGTTAATGGATACCTTCTGCTTCATCTCAATATTTCTCCTCATTCCTCAGCCTGTGTTTCATTGCAGCTGTGAGGGAATACAAGTAGGGACTGTATGGCTGAGATCTTGTTTATTTCCTGCAATGATAACTGCGTGAGCAAGCAGGAGTTGGTTGTGGGAGGATGGAAGGTACTGAAGAGAAATATGGATAATTAGGGTAGTTTAGTGTGCTTCAATTATCTCAAAGATCTGCCTTTTTCACCTTGCTTTTCTCAGAAATGAAGTGGGCCTCAGGTAGATCCTTCTGTTATCTGGCAATTATCAAGGAAATGTTCAAAACGAAGGCCAGTTTCTGTCACTCTGAGTTATTAATATCATAACATCTGGGCACTTCACAATCTTTTCAGGTACTTACCTTTGCAGTAACCACGTGGAACTAATGGTATTCCCATCTTCAGAACCTTAAATAAAGATTAGAAGACTCCAACCTGTACCACGTGGTGTCTGGATTCACAGAGTCCAGGGGCACATGAGATCCCTAACAAGTCTTATGGCAGAGAACTGAATCTTGGTCCACAAGGATAATATGGCATTTTCCCTTTTCTCAACAAACAGCACACACTTTCTCTGGCCAGTTTTTAAACTGGAGCACAAGCCCCATGTTTTTCTGGCACTCCAGGGCTGCTGCTTTCTACAGAGCTGTGCACCAGCTTTGGGCTTCTGGTGCCAGCAGGGACAGTGGCAGTGCTGCCATCTCCCTCTGTGATCTGTCCTTGTGCCATCCTGTCCATTGAGCTGTGGCCCAGGTAGACACAAGTATTGTTTCCTTCCTCTGCTTGGTATTTTCTAATACATACCCTGAATCTGCCTCTTTGCAGCAACTTGTCCAGGACACCTCCTTCCTTCACTGAGGGCCTGAACAGATCCTGAGAGGCAACAGTTTTCCAGTTTTCAGCTGCTGCTGTGACCCTCAGTGCAGGCAAGCCTGACCCTTACAGCAGCACTAGCACTCAGTTTCTGGTTTGCAGATCCCTCACCAAGGAACTACTGAGCTGCTAAGAGTCAGGGGCCCTCTGGCTGTGCAGACAATGTTCTGTAGCCTTTGCTTGCTGGGACATTCATCTCTGTGCCATCTTAGAGTAGTTTCTCCCAATTTATGCTGGGCTAAGGACCCAATAATTGACCATTGATGCTTTATGACCTTTTCAATACAGGCTGTGCTGGGTTTGGCTGGGCTAAAGTTAATTTTCTTCACAGTGGCTGGTATTGGGCTGTGTTTTGGATTTGTGCTGAACACAGTGATGGTGATAGAGATGTTTTTGTTATTGCTGAGCAAGGCTTACACAGCTCCAAGGCCTTTTCTCCTGTTTGTAGTGTCACACTGGTGAGGAGAGAGGAGTTCACAGCAGGGAGACATCTGGCACAGGTGACCCCAACTGACCACAGGGATATTCCAGCCATATGGAACATGTCAGTATATAAAGCTGGGAGAACAAGGAAGGGGAGGACCTTTTGAGTGATGGCATTTGTCTTTCCAAATCACCATTCCATGTGAAGGGGCCCTGCCTTCCTGGAGATGGCTGAACACCTGCCTGCCCAGGGGAAGCAGTGAGCTAATCCTTTGTTTTGCTTCACCTGTGTGTGTGGCTTTTTCTTTCTGTTTTGAGCTGTCTTTATCTCAACAATGAGTCTTCCAGCTTTTACCATTCCAACTCTCTCTGCAATTCTGCTGGTGAGGGAGTGAGTGAGCAGCTGTGTGGGGCTTGGCTGCTGGCTGGGGTTAAGTCACAACACATCCCCAGGGATAACCTTGTGTAATACTGACATTAACATGTTTGACTGCGTTTTCCCCAGCTTTTCCTTCTTCTCTTTTACAACCTGGCAGAAAACTCAAAATACACTGCCACCTAGTGTAGAGGGATACAGTATGGGTAAATGAAGGTGGTATAGAATGTAATCTTATCCCCCAAAGAGTTGCAGCTGAAGCAATTACTAAAGATTAGGAGCAGGCCTGATGTTAACAGGCCACACCTGTAACCAATAAGAACAGTGTTATAAAAGAGTGGATTGGTGGAAGCTGGAGTTACTTGGCTACGGCAAGAACAAGGAAGAGTCAGTGCTAGAGGAGCTGCCTACAAGAAACATCAAGGAAGTATGAAAATCTAGCAATATGGAACCCTTGCAATGTAATGACAGAACTCTTGCACTATAATGACAACAACCTATTTCACAATGGACAGGAATGGCAGCATTTGAATTCTGCTGTCTTCCTTTTGCTTGGTTTGCTATTTGGTGGCTTGTGTGTGCTGTTCTGTGCAGGCCCAAGTACATTTACAGCAATACTAGATGCATTGTAAAAGATGAAAATGAGGAAAATATGTGCAATGTCTGTTACAGAGTTCAGTAGTTTTCAGGTGTGTGCTAAATACATGGTGTTCTCTGGGAGATGTAGGCAACAGAAGCCTCTCAGAAGAAGAACCTTGCATCAATTACTCTGGATGCTATTGATCTTTGTGTGAATTGAAGGGTTTCAGAACCTTCCAAGAACAGATTGGAAATTATAGGATTACAATTAACTGTTTCAGTGGCCAAAGGGAGCATTGCTAACACAGGACTCTAACCATCCTCTTGTCCTTCATGACAAAGAAGAGATGCTTTGTAAAAAGACAAGGGAGGATGTCCATTCTGCAGTTTTATGACAAAACTAAAGTAGGAGGAATGGTATATACTGGGTCATCGTGTTTGCTCCCCCACTGCTTCAGATGTAAGGAGTTAAGATTTAAAAAACACTTTTTAAAAAGTAGCCAAGATTCCCTTCCTGCTCCCAATGACTACTGCAAAAACATTACTGTTGGACCTTGTTTCTCTGCTGCTCAGAAGTTTTGGTTTTGTTTCCAGGTGTACTTTTTGATCATCAATTTGTATTTGTTTGCTCATGTGCCAATAACACTGCTTGGCTTTAATGACTGTTTTTCCCTGCTATTTATCTCCAGACATATTAAAGAGAGCACTCCTCTACCTTTTCACCCTGAATTTCTATTTTATATTTGATCCTCTTTCATTTTTCTGTCCACACAAATAGCCATGCATGTGATCCAAGCCCAACTCATCCTGCTGGAATGCACTAGGTCAGACCTGTACTCAGACTGACAGCTCAGATGTGTCTTATGTTTCATTTTGGCTGATCATTATTGGCTGGTCATTACTGTCAGTCACTACATGTCTGTTAATACAGGCACTCTCTCCATAGTCTGGTACATCTATCCAGGTATCCAGTTTTTCATTTGAGGCTCTATGTTCCTCCTCCTCTTCCCAGAAGGGTGAGCTGCTGTCATTGTGAATAACACACAAATAGTCCCTTTCTGTGTGCAGGTAGCTTCCCCAACACTGCTCACAGCTCTCTGATAAAAGGTGGTTTCAGTGTGGTCTGGAAAGCAGCTACAGAATTTGTGCCCAGCAATATTTGCAGGAATGGTCTGAGGACCTTTTGTGTTGTGTTCCTCTTTCAGGGCAGCTGGTTTTCATTGCTTTGCTTTTAGCTACTCCCTTGTTTTTCTCTCAGCTTCCTCACGGACCTTCAGCTTTTCCAGTCTCGTAGATTCCCTCCATGGTGCTGCCTCAAATGTTTTGGCTGTGCAAGGGGAATAAAATGCGCTGCTCTTGTTTAGAAAAGCAGTTACCTTAGCAAATACCTGTGTAGGATCCACCAGCTTTTGCTAAACCCTTTCAGCCCTTTCTCTCTTCCTCCCCTCTATCCCCATCCAAAATGTTTTACACTTCAGAACATGTTCAGCCTTGAATTCTGGCAGGGTAAGGTAATTCTAACAGGTCTGTATGTCTGGATCACCCAACTCTACTAAATATAGGTGCTAAATCTCTGGTCATATGGTTCCATCACTGACTTAATGGATTTATTTTAAAAAATCTTTGCTCCTGACATGCAGTTACTTGTGCCTTGTGGCAAAAACAGGCCACGAAAAGGCTTTAATGAATATAGAGTGGACT
Organism: Zonotrichia leucophrys gambelii; assembly: GCF_028769735.1. Classification (NCBI taxonomy): domain Eukaryota; kingdom Metazoa; phylum Chordata; class Aves; order Passeriformes; family Passerellidae; genus Zonotrichia; species Zonotrichia leucophrys. Next base: position 93,369,135 of record NC_088172.1, read on the forward strand.
CTGAGTAGAGAGATTGCTGGACAGAAACAAAATTCTGTGTTTTGTTTCAGTTCAAGACTGAAACAACTTCTGTAGTATCTAATGACATCATTTAGAGGTATCAGGAAATAGTTTTCTGGTTTTCACATGAAATCTCATCAAAAAAAAGCAATTTACTTTCATTAGGAAAATAGTACTGAAAAATTTCGCTCAGTTCAAACCTTTTTATTTTTCAGAAGAAAAACAATACTTTCATTATTCTAACCAGAAACTTGCAATAAACGAAGGTGTAGGCTTAGAGAGGGATGATGGAAAGACTCAGGAAGGAATGGTGGAAAGACAGGACCACAAGTCTACACCTTGGTGCTTCTGATTTTCATTTTAAAAGCTTTGTGGCTTTTCTTTGTTTGTTCTGCCTAATTCATGAAGCAGGCAATAGCACGAATCTTGAGTCTTGGGGAAAGCTAAATTATACTGAAGAAACAAAGCAAATTAGGAGAGAAAAATGTCATTCAAGATGATCCCAAATGGCATGAGGGCTATGCACTCTGTCACAAAATCTGCACTTTGCAGGCTGATAGACATGGACCAGTTTGGCTAAGCCCTCTGCCTGTAACCTGGGACGGCTGGTAAAAGCCACTTTTTTAACTAAAGTGATTTGAAATGCTTTAATGAAAAGTAATCAGTATTAAAAATACTTATGACTTCATTTCAAGTTTGGTGACTGTTCTCACTTTATGGATTATGTATTTCCTGTGCCTGGCTCTTGAATGTGCAGTGGGAAGTGCAGGAAGTTTCATGAGCTCAGGGATGGGAAGGGCAGGAATGTATTCCTGGCTGTTTCTGGGCTGTTTTCTTGTTGTGGCCTTCATCCTGCAGCACTGGCTCTGCACTTCTGCATCTGACATGCTGTGGTGCCTTCAAATCCTGGCCGTGGAAGCTCTCTTGGACCTCAGAAGATGTGTAAAAATATGGCTTTCAGCACAGCATCCACATGCTGCACATGAATGGAATGTTTTGCATTCCATCTATTGCTGCTGGCCGTAAATTTGAAGAGGTTTCACTCTCTAAGAAGAAAATATTTTCTTTCTTTCTGGAAGGTGTGAGGGAAATTCAGTGTTTGGGCCACCAGCAAATTCTCACATTCTGAGGTTGGCAGTGTCAGAAACTATTTTGGCTGTTTCCCTAGGGACTGTGCTCCTGTTAGCAGCTGTTCAGCTCTCTCAGCACACCAGCTCTGTTGCAAGTGGATGGAAGACAGAGAGAATAAGGGGACAAGTAGCTGATCATTTCAGTGACTCCTGGTTGAAGAGCATTTACATTTGAAATAGCATGAATGTTTAGGCAATATTCCCTTATTAATGTCCAGCTCTTCATGGGTATAATTTCTGTCTCTAAAGGCAAAGCATAGTTCTTCTGCTCTTGCTTTCCAAATTCTCCTTGGAGGCATTTTGTGTGTTGAGCAGATGAAGGGCAGCTACTAACATATAATTTGCTTTCATGAGGAGTACATGGATTGCTAGGGCAATAAGATAAGAAATGTCTCAGACAAGACCAAGATGGTATTTTTATTCACATGCACACTTACCTAAATACCGGGGCAGCTGGGCACATCAGAGTCTTGTTTCTTTAAGACATCACCAGGGAGCTATCTTCTGAATGATGACATTTATATATTTTAATATAATTTGTTGTGGTCAGAGAAATGTCCAATACAGTAATTTGCTACTCTATATCAGTTCTCAGCGAGTGACTAATCCATCAAATTTGTTCAGCACTACAAGTCAGAACACGATTTTTTTTCTAGCTGCCGATGTGGCTAGCTCATGCAGCTTTTAGAAAAATCAAGTTGTGGGTTTTTCCATCCTATATATCATCATCTCTGTCCACAGTAAAGAATTTAGAATCAGGGCTTGACTGACTGGCTATTTTTCTCAGAGTTGCATGAGGCAAAGCAGTGTACAGCTTACTCATCCAAACCTATTCAGAGTTTGAAGGTACCCTGGGATACAAATTTACTGAGCAGATAAGAAAACTTGGAAGGGAAAAATGGGGCAGATAAGGACGACTGCAAAATCCCATGGATCTTTTCAGAATTGGTTTGAGAGTTTTTGGTGTTTTGCTTTGTTGTCTTTTTCTGGCATTGGTGCAGTGTATTTTTGACGAGCCTCAGCAGTTTTAGAAAAGCATTCAGAAGTTTTTGATGCTCATCTGAACCAATTCCATCTAATCAGAACAAGAGCTGAATGTTACTATTCTCAGGAAGCAATTGTATTCACAGAATTTCATCTTTTCTGATGTCCTCAATTTGTCCTCTGACAGAAGCAACTTTTATTAATCTGTCCTTTCACTGTTATTGATTGGCCGCTTATTATGCCAATGCATCCAGCTTATGTTTGCACATAAGCTGTGCAGTGAATCCAGTTGACAGCCATAATTTGAAACTCTCGTAGATTGAACGAAAGCAACTGTCATATCCTTGTCACTTGCCATATTCCATCTTCCAGAGGTGATGGGACAGACTTGTGGTTTCAGATGGTAGAGTTCTTTGAGTTGTCTCAGTGCTCCTCTCACCTTACTGCTTTGGGAAGTCCCGTGTTAGTACCTTGTACCTTGCCCTTCAGGTGGGCTTTGCAGCATGTGGAGGGTGGTTGGGTACTGAGAGCTGCTTTGAAGTCAGCACAGTTTGTGTGTGCCTGGGCCTCTAGCTGTTGTGGTACCTGCAGATTCCACACACTGTGACTGGGAGTTCACTAATGAATGCTGAAGTGATGAAATATTTACCCAGAGCTCATTAAGGATGATTGTTAATGTCAGTCTGGGCTAAAATTGCCAAAGAAGTTGGCTTCTTCCTTTCTACTTGAAGCTGAGCCAGGTGTAAGAGCAGCTCTCACTGTGTTCCATGTCTACAGTGTGTAAATGGCAAAAGGCAACACACAACCAGACCTTCCTTCAGCTCACTGTTTTTATTTTGGATCAGCAGCATGATGAAACATGGAAATCAAAGGCACTTTGCTCTGAGTAGGCACTGCAGGTGGTCTTTCCTGCAGGTCATCTTTTCCTTTGTGAGAAATGGGATTGTTTGCTCTCAGCACATCAGAAGAGTGACTGCTAAACTAACACCCACAGCAGCAGTCCCTCAAATCACCAGGCTTTAAGTAAATGCACTGCAAACTTATTGTCTGTTTGCACCATGTAACGTGCCTTATCCAAAGTCACTGAGAACACAGCCCTGCTGTGTAAGTAGTGCTGCAGTTTTCCCTGCACATTGCATTTCACTGATCTTTGTCATAGCTCCTTCCCCCATTGCTAAGCTGCTGGCCAGCTCTGCCATTTCTCAGGTTGGTTGCAATTGGTTTGCTTTTCTCTGCAAGACTTGCCACCAGTGCTGGAGGTGCCTGCTGGTCTCTCCAAGAGCTCATTTATCCCCATTTCCCTCATGTGGAGGAGTAGGGAGGGCAATGCCAGGCACTTGTTCACAGATGCTGTGCAGAAGTTGTCATCTGGAGGTGGTTGCATTGGACCTGCTTACCAGGAAGCTCTGTCTGTCCTGTGAGGAGCTCTCTGAGGAGTTCTTCACCCCAGGAAGATAGCACAAGCTATTGAGTGCTGCTGCTGCTGCTGACATAAGATTGGAAAGAGCCCAGGACTTGCCCATGGGTTAGCGAGGGGAAAACAGCAGTTTATCCAAGAATCAAACAGATGTAGAATTGAAATTGATGAAGTGTCGAGACTGGGGAATGTGGTGATACCATCTCTCCAAGCACAGTTTTGTTAGGATGAAAATCACAATTTACGTGGCTTGAGCAAGTGGGTCTGCAGTTTTCAAAAAACTACTTTTATTCTTTCAGAATGAACATTTTCCCCTCTGGTTGTATATTCATTTCGCTGCCTCGGTGTAAAGGCAAATCTGTTTGATTTCACAGTGGAATTATCATTTTCTTGTTGATCTCTAGTTTCCTGAGTACCTCATCATAATATCAAATCCAACTTTGTCTCTGAGTGGTTCCATAACATTTCCATATAAGTAATTCCTTAGCCATTCTGAGGTGGGCTGGCAGAGGGACACAGTGGTATGCAGATGATACAAGCTCTTAATAGCTGGGACAAGGTAAAGGAACAGCTCATACCCCGGTGCGTTGGTTGTTTTTGGCTGACAGAGGTTTTCTTCTTGGGGAGTTTGTGCTTATGAGGTTGTTTTCTGAGAGGTTACCTGCAGGGCCTGATGGCAGCTCTTGCAAGGCTGATAAATTAATGCTTTGCACACCATTCTCAGAGCAGCTACTTGCAAAGTAAAGCTCTCATCAACATGGGACAATTGGCTATGCTGTATGGCTTTGTTGAGGAAGAAAATAAAGCTTGCAATATATTGTCTCCTCTAAGCTCAGGGCTAAGTATCTATGTTTCTGTGGACCTGCTTTATCAATGGGGCTGGTCCTGCAAGGAAGTGCTAAATAAGTCCTGAAGTTGAGTGATTAATGCCACTCTGGAGACTGCAGCTGAGGGGAGGCAGGACGCTTCTCTTGGTGAAATCCTGAGGTGAGGCATGAGCTCTGGAACACAAACACAGGGAGATTGCTTGGGCCAAACCTTCTTCATTCTCATTTTAGTTGGTTTTTGTTTGCTTGTTTTTTCCTAATGAAATCAAATTTTGGGAAAGCTGAAGAGAGGACAGTATGGAGGAAAGAAGGTGTGAGAGGAGGTTAGAGTTGTTATATGGAGCAGATCTGGAAAATATGGAAAGCCATGATACTGCATCATATTTGGGCATTTCTAGGATGTGACAATGGTTGTAAATAGCCTTGCTGTGGCATCATCTGTTGGCTTTTATTATTGTTCTTTGCTGATGACATTCCTGTTAGTCCTTGAAACATGCTGGGCATTTCTCCATTTCCTCTTGGTTAGCTCCCCAACATGCTTTGTCTAAACCCTGGCATTACAGCCAGAGCCAGGAGATACGCAGTTACTATTCTGCTTGAAAATACATTTTGAATAATGCTGCATATATTTTACAAATTTTATATCCATTCTGTAATATTCTAACTGCCTCCTTCACTGATATACAGCCTCTAGATTTGGTCCTACAGTAATGGGAAAAAATACTATATTGCACCCTGGCTCTTCTGTCCTCATTCTCCAGTTCTCTCCTTCCTTGAAATATGATCTATTTTGTTCTTTCTATTTCTGTTCCAAACATACGTTAATACATCCAGATCCCCATATGCACTTTCTATTACTGCTTAGTACTTGATTCAGGGTTATTTGACTTTACTGAGGCAAGCTGGCTAGCTTAGCCCTCCTTGTGTCCTCCATCATTCCTCCTCTTTCACCCCATCCCCGTCTCTCCTTCTCCCTCTCCCTCCCTCCTTTTCTCACAGAATATTCTGAGTTGGAAGGGACCCACAAGGATCATTGAGTCCAGTTTTTAAGTAAATGGATCATATTTTCACCTTCTATTCATAATAGAATCACAGAATCATAAAATGGTCTGCATTGCAATGGACCTTAAAGATCATCTCATCCCAAACCCCCACAACAGGCAGGGACACCTTTCTCTAGACCAGGTTGCTCAGGGTCCCAATCCATTCATCTGCCTATTTACTTCATTTGCATGGAATTCTCTCAAGATAAAAATAATATATTTATGAGAAAAACCTTCTTTCATTCTCACTAGAATGACATTGCCAAATATCAGCTGTACAAGTGTTTTGAAAATCTAGTTTCTGGTTATTTAGAGGAGAAAAATGGATGTCTTTAAACACTGTACTATGTAAGTATAATTACTTTTAACCATCTATTTTGTGTATTATTTCTTCATTTATTTTCCCAGTGAAGTAAGACAAGTGAGTTTTGCTTTTTTTTCCTGTTAGTCCTGGTTTGCATGCTGGTATCTTGGTTAGATGCTGAGTTTACAAAAACTGCAGAGAATATTTGATTGCTTTGTTCCTTTTCATTGAAAGGAATGAAAGATAAAATGCTAAGAAAGTGAAATTTCAATATCTTTTCTTCTGTGTGGCTCCTCATCTGTCACTGGAAAAGAAGGAATTTTTTTGACAAATATATGATTTCTTATGTTTCTATTTCAAAGCAAGATTTGGAAGTATCAGTGCTAGAAAGCATTTTTGGAGAGAAAGATCTGTATCACTTCTCCACACTGAGGATAGGAATGGATAGGACATTTCCCACACTTTTCTGTTAGTTTTTTATTTTTAATTTCTTAGAAAGTGGGATGTAACAAAGACAGCATCCAGTCCCTTTGCCTGGTAAGAAACAAAGGCTGGTCTTAGCATGATGCTGATCATCAGCCAGGAATTCAGCTGTGCCTGGAGGTTGGCCTTGGAGAGGGATCAACTCAACAGGAAATAGCTTTTTCTTTTTAAATTTTTTTCTTTTTTTTTTTTGGTCTGTATCACTGCCCTTGGAGATGATACTCTTCAAAAACTGGTACTGTAAGCCCTGACTTTTGTGTAGATGTCAGTGGGCACTTCCCCAAACAGCTCCTTTAAATCAGTGGGCATTTTGTCCCACCAGCATTGTTTCTAACCAGCCAGAAAATCAGCAGGGAGGGGCTGAGATTTGGTTCTCCTGTGAAATCTCAGCTTGCATCTCCCGTATCTTTTTCCCAGAAAGTCACTCCTGCCCCCCTTCACTCTGGAATTCTTCCCCTCAGTGTGGCTGCAAAGCCTGCAGGCATCTCTTGTAGGGGATCTGGGTGCCTGCACCAGACATCTTGCACCAGAAAAATTCTTCCTGCCTGCAAGAGGTCTTTGAAAAGCTTTTAAAAAGCAATATCAATTTCCTTCAAAAAGGCTGACCTGTCCCATTTGTGATGTGCTTTCACTTGCATGTAACTTGCTGAAGCAATAATCAGCTTCTTTAAAATTCTGCTCTCTGCTCACTTCTAAACCACTTGAATATTTTACTCCATCCAGGATTCAAGTAGCTTGCTCCTGTGCCTGCCTTCATTTTTTAAAAAGAAGTTTTCATGAACAATGAACTCATTGAAGCAAAGAGAATTATTTGGCCAAAACCTCCATCTTTCTATGCACTGACAATATTACAGATTATCTGCTGAGCTATCTGACTATAATTCAGAGAAATGCATGACTTCTCTGGCATTATAGCTGCATTTGTGTGGGTAAGCCAATTCTGCTTCCCTGCATTTTACAGCTCTTGCTGCTCTCCTAGTGTTGACCAACATTTTGTGCTGCTAAACAGTGCTTTGGTTCTCTCATTGGGTGTATTTGATGGCCTCACTGTCTTAAATAGTGACTGGAACAAAAATTGCAACTTTCTGGTTTAGAGCTTCTGGAAGAACCCATTTTTTTCCCACTTGTGAACATCTCTGACCTGCAGTTCCAGGTAAGTGGAGAATAGCAGCCCATTCTGGTGACTTGTTCTCCAAGAGATTTTCTTTAATAGCCAGCCTGAGATGGCCAAGCTATCATGCTTTCAAGGATGTCATTCCATTAATTCTAAGGAGAAAGGGTTACTCTGACAAGGGCTTTCCATTTAGTCTCTTGTCTGCTTCTGCTCTGAGCTTTCTTATCAGTTGGACCTTGGGTTTTCCTTCCATGTGCAATGGTGACAATGTCTTGCTGCTTATCTCATGTTGAGATTTAGTAATTCAGGGTGATGTAGGAGTTAGGTAGGAAAATGGAGAGGATTTATGCAGGAGAAAAGCCTTGCCTTGCTATTTCTTGCAAGTTCCCTTCAATTCCAGAGGTTTATATTTCTAGGGAGATCGCTCTTGCTTTTTTAATCTGAGTTAGAAATTAAGATGTAATTTGTCAAACCCATCAAGAGCCTAATGCCAATGAAACATCATATTTATTAATGGCATGCAGTGGGCCTGATTCTATGTGCAGTGTGCACCTGCACAGCAGAGTGCACACCTAAACATGGCACAAGAGTGATTTTAACTTTGAGAACCATCTCATGCAACTGCTCTCTGGCTCTGATCAGCAGATGGAGATGCTTGAAAAGGTTGTAAGCAGTGTTGTGGGTTATATGCCTCCAAATCCAACTGGCTCATCTTGGAAACATTTTATTAGTGTTCAGATTCTGCCTTGCCTTTCAATCTGATCCAACTGCAATGCCTGGTGGATCATCCAGGCTGTGGTCCAAGATCCTGGCTTTATTTTCAATTTGGTAGCAGCACAGTAAGTTCCTCCAAGTAACTGCATAGGATGGATGACAAGAAAGCAATTCCAAAATGCTGAATAAATATGAATGGCAGAATCCAGAAGAGGAAAGTGCATACAGGGAGATTGAGGAAGATGGATGGCTCACACTTTGAGTGGCTGCTCTGGCAGGGTTCCACCACAGCTCAGTCATGCATTCAGTCATCACCACTGCTCTTAGTTGCCTGTGTGTGGCTGCTACTCTACAGGTACCAGACACAGCCTTCCTGAATTGTCCAGGACAGTGATTCCAGTAAAACATAACCCAATTGAGTATCTCCACAGGCCTGAATACACCTACCAGGTATCCTTTCATAAAAGGAGTCAAGTCTCCAGAATCTCAGCCAAAATCACTGTCTGTTCCTTCTTTAACACTAGAATTATTTCCCTACACTACATTGTAATATTCCTGTTAACAATAGATGGTCTTTCTTCTTGGTACATCCTGACTACACAGTAGAAAAACTGAACATGGCTCAAGAGGCTGAAAATAAAGATCTATTACATGATCTTTAGTGTTGTGTCAATGCACAAACAAAGTATATGTCCCAATCCTTCATTCTTATGGCAAAGAAAGGTTTATTTTATATTTAAAATGAAAATGGCATTGTATTAAAATGTTATTTTGTTGACAGCCATTGTAAAACCCAGGGCTTGCAAAGAGGAGACAAAACAAATTCATCCTTATTATAATTGCAAGGCTCTGATCTTGTTTGCTTAGATGCTATGGTGATAGACTCAAAATTGGCTCTTGGTAAATACAACGTACTTTTTGCATAATATTGGTTAAGCTGTTCCAGGAATTTTTCACCTCCGGGTGAAATTGCCTGCTAAAGCAATGTTGAAATTGGCCTTGGTTTTGTGGAAGCTTTGCCTGATGATTTTGTAATAGATCATGGTAAATTTGTTTCATGGTCCTATTAAGAAAGAACTGAGGAAACTGAACATTCATCATTATAAAAATTGCTGTTTGACTGAAATTCTTTCACAAGTGCAAATCTGCCTTGTTAATCTTCTGTTTCCTTCACCCTCATTGGTACCATTCCTCAAATTTTATGCTGAGTGCAGATACACAATTTAGCAAGTGTAGAAAACAAAAGCCCTGAAGCAATCAGTTGTCACTAAAAAGCCCCTTCTGATCTCCTGACAACCCTGCCAGGCATGAAGGCTTTGCTCTGTGGCAAAGACTGTTTGATTTTCACCATGCCCACTCACTCCTGCCTTTGTCCTTCTGGCTCTCGCCATAGCTGTATCAGCACACTTGAGGGACTTTACTTGGAAGACCAAATGAGCAGGGCTTAAAAAAAACAGTCAATTGCTGCAGGAGCGTGTGTGCTCTGCTTCATTTTGATTGAAGAGAACAGCTGCTTAGCCAAAAAATGTGTTTTCAACTACTGAAGTTGTTGAAAGGGAGGAGGAGGGATGTTGGTAAACAGTTTAATAAAATGAAAAATGAAAAATGGTGGCCCATTGCATCTTGGTGTTGAGATTCACAAGATGTAGAAACCAGGGAGCTTTTCTTCTCCCTGGTATCAGCAGAGATATTCATCTTGTAGACCTATGTTCTGATCTCTGCTTGATTTGGGACACTTTTGTCAGTGTCACACTCTTTCTGCCAGACTGCCAGGCATATTTCAGCACTCCCTCCCTTCCTCAATAGCAGCTGAATTTTTCACAAAATAATTGTGTATTGATTGAGATGGAGAGCAAATATAAAGCTGCCCCAGTGGCTGGGCTGTGGCAATCCCTGGGCATTCCCATTTTTGAGCTGGGCAGACTGAAGGTCACAGTCCCTCTTCACATCATGTCTGAGAGCCCTCACCAGCAGCCTATGAATTATACCCTTACCAGGCACTTTTTCTCATGGTACACCCATTATCTGACCCTAAACAGATATTTGTTTTCCCTTTGCCCACCTATCTTTGATCATTTTCTTTTCTGTGCCAAACTGTGAAAATACAGATTGAATAGACACAAATGACATTGCACTTGGCTCAGTGTCTTAGTCATAGATTCTATAATGTCACAAAATTACTGCATTGATCCAGCACAGCTCAAGACATGTTTGGGGTATTTTGTTATAACCAATGATATGTATTACGAAGCACTACATAATATTGGCCATATTAAGTAACTTTAGCACTTTGAGGTAAAAAGATACTGCACAAAGGGAATGTTATTACACAGGATATTCCAGAAACTTCTAGCTACCTAACCTTGCATCGGAGATCTGGAGAAATTGTAAAATAGTTGCAAATTTTGCAAATGAGACAAAGAGCAAGATAAGGTGAACAGCAAGCTTAGTGCTCCTATGCATGAAGTAGATTCAAGCAGTAGCAAGGTGAGCTCTTTTAAGCAACGTGCATTGAAGCACTGCCAGGTGTAAATTCTGCTAAACAAACAGGGCTGTATGTCATTATCTCATGTGGGATGAGGATGTAGCATTTTGCAAAGCCATGGCATTGAAAAGGAAATTTCACCTCTGGGATCCTATCCTTTAGAGCATTTCAGCTTTTTTTTTATTGGTGGGTGCTCAGCACAGCTAAGCCCCAGAGCATTTGTAAAGAGCTCAGTGTGAATTGAGTCATCTGACTTTTCAGCCCTTGACTTTGAGCTCTGTGTTTGACTTTTACTCCAGAGAGGTTGCTGTGATGAGCCAAATGCAAGCAGGGCATATTGCTGACACTGCTCCTGCGAGCAGTAGGAGTTGAGCAAAACATAACGTGCATATTTACTTTGCTCATTTAACATGCAACAAATAATTTAAATAAATTAAAATGCTAACGCCTTGGTGGGAAATCAATGAATCACTTAACAACAATAGATTCTCCTGTACCTTTTGTGTCTGCAGTAATGCTGCATTAAATCAAATTACTTTCATTATGATGGATGTGAACTGAACTCATTTAGCAACAGGACAACCAGCACTTTCTTACTATTAGAATCTCCATGTTTCCATCAGAGACCTTGGTTGAGGAAAACATGACAGTTCAAGCTAGGTATGAGTTTCTGTACGTCAAGCTCCTGCAGAAATGCCATTTACAAGGAGAGCTGAGGTTGAATGTGTGCCCAGCGTGCAGTGGATTACACAAACCCAATAAAATGAATTGCTGAAATCCCACACAAATTCTCCCTTCCTAAGTATTTTTGCCATGTGGAAAAAATGCATGGATGATTTTTGGCTTGGTCCTGTCATCTCTCTGTCATCTCCCTGTCCTTATCACAAAATCAATTATTCAATAATCACAATATTAGCAACTTCAGAATAAAAAACTTTGGACAGCTGATTTTACTTGCAAATTTGTCCTTTTCAGAGAAAAATTAAATTGAGATAAAAGAGATAACCAGCAATATTTAATTCCTGTTTTAAGACTCTGGGTCAGCCCTAAGGGATTGATACCCACCTAAAGAAATCAATGTCCCCCCAACTTTTTTTGTTTACAATAATCTTGAACAAAATTCCTAGGAAACTCCCTGATCATAAAAGACAGTTCAGCTTAGCTACAAGTCTCCCAGCCCACCTGCTTTTTCTGTTACAAAGATTATTTGTCATCATACATTTCATTAAGAGTGATTGTTGTTTCTAGTGTACCATGTGCTATTAGCATGAGGCACAGTGTTTATTCAAGAGGCTTGAATCAGGGACAGCAGGACTGATGAACCAGACCTTTCCAATAGCTCCAGAAACCATTCTTGCATGGAGGAGTAGCAGCTTCTTCAAGTTCCTCTGACCAGCTTCTAGAGATGTATAATAATATGCCCTGGGTTCTATATTCTGGGTTGATTTTTAGGACATATCCATGTGGATGTGTTTAGATGTTGTTGTGGTTCAGGAGTGGTACTCCCTAGTTTAGTGCTCCCCAATTTAGGCTCTCCAAACCACACTGCTGGTTACCTGCTCCCCCTTCCCCTCTCCCTGCCTGGCTGTGCTGAGCTGGAGAGGAGAGCTGAAGGCACAAAAGGCAAAGACCACGGGCTGAGGTAACAACAATTTACTGGAAACAGCAAAGAGATAAGAAAACAAACAGTAACAGCAACAATATTAATAACAAAAGTGTACAAAAGAGGGAGTGATTCACATGCAGAAATGCTCACCAGGAGCTGGACCTGAGCACAGCCACACCACTCTGACCGGTCTCCAAGGTGTCACCCACTGCTCCCTCTGGCTCAGGACCAGCACCACTCTTACTCAACCAGAAGGAACTCCTTTTCCCTGGAAGAAAGTCCCTTTCCCCACCCCTGGCAACGAGGTGAGGTGGTACAGAATAAGTTCCATGCCCTAGCCATGCCTCCTCTGACTACTGCAAAAAATTAACCTTATCCTGGAACCAGGACCGACATCCTGGAATTAACTCTGCCTCTACTTGGCATCAACTTATTGCAGCACTGTGAGAAATCTGATGTATGCCATTGGCAAGGCATGCTCAGGAAGAGTAGACTATTACCTACTGTACTGCTGGGTAAGATGTGCACAGTAAATCTGGAGTGGCTATTGCATTGTAAATCCACATGCTAGTTTATCCTCCCATGCTACATCTGTCAAGTCAGACCCTTAAATTTATTAAATGAATTCTGGGCAAGAGCTGCTGTAGTATGTATAAGGACATTTGACTGTGTTAAAAAGTCCTACATGAAATTCAGAGCGCAGTACCTAACCTAAATTTACATGAGTGAGGCTTGGATGTAACTTTTTATTTGCATCTGAGTCCTCATAGAGAGGTGAACTTCTGCTGTGAGATAGGCTGATATTTACTGAACTCTCTTTTCACTTGTCTCTGTCACATTGCAAGCCATTTAAAAGACATCCTTTTTGCATTTCTGAGCACAGGAGCAAGGGCTGCAGCTTCATGCATTATTGAAAAGTGTGGCCTCGGCTCGTACAATATAGCAGGGTTCCAAATGATCTCCAGACTCAAGCTTTTTATATACACACAGATGGGTCAAAAATGAGGTTCCAGAGAGGTGTAAGAGTGAAAGGACTGAAAGCAAATGCAGAACATAAATAAAAAGTTTGCCTTATGTAAAAAGGAGCAAATTTTTACTGGGGAGGCAGCAGATGAAAATACCAGCATTAGGCTTCAGAAGTTCAAGTGACCTCTAAATCCATTTTTGTGATAATCTCAGCTGGCCAGGCACTCTCCTTCTATCTCTCTCTCTCGCTTTCTCAACTTCTTCTCTGGAAGCTCTTTTGCTCTGTGTATAACTATTGAATACTCTTTGAAGCAGAACCTCAGTAACCCATTTCCTGGTTGAATGCTCTCACCTGAAGGTCATATTTAGTCATCCATTCCCTTCACCTGGCCTTTACTATAATGCAGAAAAGCCTGAAAAGTTATTTAATAGCTGATGGAAATGCTTTAGAGTGAGAGAATTGAAGCGCTTGGCCCATACAGGAAAAGATCAAGGTGTCACTTTGGGAGACTTTATGTCCTGTTTTTCTCCTTCTGGCACCAGTTATGGATGTTAATCCAGCAAAGCGAGGTAGGAAAAGGACTTTTGTGTGCAAAGTGACAAATCCCAACATGAAACACAGATTTCTGTCAAGGGGAAGTGGTAATGAAGTGTTGAAACAAAGTTAAACATCAAAGTGTAAAATGTTAAAAGTGTAACATCAAATCCTTCCCCTTCAGGTCACAACTGGATGCCTCCTCTTGAAGTTCTGTTTTAAACAGAAGAGATGGGGCTTAAAAAAGGGACAGTAGAGTGAAATGTAGGGGCCAGTACTATGGAAAAGCTCAAATTAGATCTAAAGCTGTGTCACTGAATTCATAATGTAGTTTGCTTCCAGATGTTATTTCATGTCAGACAAGTGTGTGCATTTGAGATTTTGGAATTCTTCTGTTTTCTTGAGCAAGAAAGTGTTTTCAAAAATTTATTTTTACTTTTCCCATTAAGAACAAACAAACATAACAAGAAACCCAGAACTAACTCTGGTCTACCTCAGCAGCTTGACCAAGTTCTTTCCCTCTCCAAGGTTTTCCAAATGTGGGTTCCTCATGATCTTGCCCTTTCTTGTGCATCAACTTCAGCACTGATACAACCACACACTGTGCTGTTGACTCATTTGTCGGCATTTAATGTTCCCTGGCTTTGTGGTGACACAAGGGTCACTGAAAATTCTATTCACAACTCTGTCTCTTTGTCTTTCTATGTGTTTTTGCTAATTGGGCCTGGAAAAATGCCATCTACAGGCATGCTGCTGTATACCTATAAAATATTCATACTAGGATTGGCAAGTCAGTGTAGCTGGGACCTAAGTTAAGCCAGTAATGCCCTTTTAAGGTTCTGGTAAATATACCAGGAGCTTTTGTTATCTGCTTTGTTTTTTACAAGTGTTAGGTCTACACTCATATGAGATGGGTAAGCCAGACTTTTTGTTTAAGATGTGCTAAATTATATCCATAAATCTTGTATTGTTGGCTGTTTAAATTATTATGAGCCAAGGTCCCTGGCACTAGAGGCTACACACTACAATGAAACGTGTTTATATTTTCTGTGTTTATGAACCTAAATTATGACAGGGTACTTTTTTTCTCTTCTGTCTCATGCTTTTTCTCCTCAGAGCACTCCACTGTGGATATTCACAGATGGACTAATAACAATCGCAATGGCTGCCTATTTGTCACCCTGTCATAGGTTGCCAGAGATTCTTTATTTGTGCTATTAGAAAAACACAAATAAAAACCACCTTTTAGTTGTCTGATGGTCCTCCTTGAAGGCCTATTTAGTTTCCAGAGAGGCACTGAAAAATCAAGTTTTTAATACTTATAAAGAATAACGAATGAGAAAGAAACTTCTTTCCTGCTTTTTTGTAACTTGAACCAGGTCTGTGTTCTGCCACACATAGAATTTAAGCAGAGTGTTTCCTTCCTTTATCCAAGGGTAGGATACAAGGGAGGTTCAGATCAGAGCTGAGCAATGAAGAATAAGTGACACATTGTGCTCACCAGTTTGACAATAGCTTTATCTGCATCACCTGTGTGTTACAGGATCTTCTCTTTTTGAGCTTTTCCAGACCAAAAGTTTTTCCTACTTTTGTCAACCAGATGGCTTTGCCTTTTTTTCTCGCACATTTCTAGCAATTCATCTCCCACTTTTGCCACTGAAACAATGACTTTCAGGTCCTAAAATAGAAACTAATTCCTAGTGGAAGGGAACACATATCCAGCCATTGCAAGACAAGGTGTAATGTTTCATATGAAATCACAGGTAAAACACGGGTATGAAGCCCCAGGCAATTCTCCCAATCAGGATTTGCTTGGCACCTGGTGCTTCACATCCTACTTTCCTCAAGAACCTTCCATGAGGCTTTTACAGGTTAGAAGTCATGAAAACCTTGCTGTCATACCCCTGGTGCTGATACATGTAGGGGCACACTCATACCTGTATGCTGGGCCTGGCTCTTTGCTTGCCAATTGTCTTCAAAATACCCGTGCAGCAGGATCCAGTCCTTTCCCTGCCAGCACACAGCTCCAGTGTGCTATCAACTGCCTTGTTCAGAGCACAAATAAAGTTTTTGGGGCAAGGAATATATTTATCTTTGTTTTCAGACCACACATAGAAAAATGGGCTGATCTTGGCAGGAGGTGATAGGTCAGGTCATGACAGAAACAGGGAATGCTTTTAGTGGCAGTCAATGTAATTCTCCTCCCTGTGGCTGGATTTTACAGAAAGCTTCAAAGTTTTTGCACAGCTCCATCTTCTAGGATCCTAATAAATCATGCACGCTTGCTGGAGCTGGCTATCTGATACTCTCCCTTACAAAATTACTTCCTCTGGGAACTTTTAGTAATGGAAGACGTGGCCAAGATGAAGTGGGAGCTTGCTAATTGGTAGTGATAGTCTACTGAAGCCTTAAGTACAGTAATCTTACTTTATACTATTTTTCTCAGATCTCGTTTTTATCTAAACCTGCTGCTGTGTCTCCAGCTGGAAAGCAGACTTTGTCTCAAAGAAGATGCCCTTCTCCCACATCCTACAATTGATCATTCATTATAATAAATATGTGCAGCTCACTTTCAGAGTTCTGTCCCTGTTACAGTCCACATTCATGCTAATGCGGCCATTTTGCTTAGGGTTTGCTGTGTGCAAGGGATAAAAGACATTAATGTTTCCCTGGAGTACCTAATGGGCTCTTTCATAATTTGCATGTTCCCCTGTTGGCAGTGGCTGACTTGTGGTCCAGGATGGGCACTTCTTCAGCTTTGCAAGAGGCATAATATTATTTTGCTAAATATAATGGCACTGAGGGGACTGAGCTTCTTGGAGCTGAGATTCCACAGAATTATAAAATCTAATCAGCAGTTAGAGATGTCAATCCTGACATGTAAAAAAGGTGCAAAAGGCAGGTTAGCACCCTCAATCTTGCACATGAAAGAGCAAGCAGGTAAATGTGGAGCACAGTCCTATGGACTCAATCCTAAGCTGCCTCACACTGCTGAACCAACCCAGCTAATGAGCAGCTGTCCCAGCCCAGCCGAGTGCTGCCCCCAGACCAGTGACGCCCAGGAGGCCTCAACTTTTACTGAAATGCTTCAGACCTTTATGCAGATCAGACAGACCTGAAAAATGAAGTGGCCAGTCCTTTGAGGATGGTTTCTTTTATAGACATTAGTCATAGTTGTTCTGTAGCACGTAGTAAGTTCAGTAATTGTAGACAAACAGCTACAATTGTTTGTGTTTTGTGGTGGTTGTCCTTGGTATATATTTACTTTTGACCTTCAGGATAATCTTAAGCATGTTTTAAATGTCAGAAGAAGAGGTACCATGAAACATCAGGGCAGTTCATCTAGAGCTTAACTCTTTTATTAATTTCAAATGCTTTCATACTACCATAATAACCTTTTATTCACTCCATCTTACTTTTCTGTTTATCAGAAATCACCTTTGCTTAGCAATGATTATTTTTATAGGCTTGAAATTTCAGGTCTTGGCATCATTTGTGAGCTGTCCTGTGTGGGCACAGCACTGAGTGTGTGTGCACATGTGAGCTGCTCTAGCTCAGGAGCACCCTCATATGGGAATAACTCAAAGTCAGTTGTGTAGTGAAGGTTGCAGCAGTTGCTGCTGGCTCATACAGGGCTTCTTGTAAGGCTTCTCTAAACCTCAGTGGGGCTAAGGAATTGCTGAGGAATTATGAATTGCAATGCAGGATTTACCACCCAGTGTAATGTGCTTTCCTGCATCTTGGCCTGCTGTTCTTCTTCATCTTCCTTCCCCATGCTTTCTTGTCTGTCTTTTCAATCAGTCTGGGTTTTTATTCTTCCTTGCTGCTCTCCAGTTCCCAAGATGCTGTCTGTATTTTCCTGCACAAGATGCCTGGACAAAGGCTACACTGGGGTTTATATTTCTAGGGAGACTAGTTTGTGAAAGCCTGTGCTGTAAAGATGCATAGTCTCTACGGAAGCAGTGTGTGTGCCAGGGATAGGAGTAGTTTCTCTTGGGTGAGCAGTACTGGATGCAGCTGAATTTTATTTTGTTAGCAGTGAACAAGTATTTCTGCTTGACATTGTATAATCTGTGATATTAGAAATAATTCCACCTTCAAGTCTTAAGTTCAGAGGTTGAATTGCAGAAGAATTTTTTTGTTTGCAGAAAAGAAGCGCCTCACTGTTCTAGATTTAATGGTAAATAACTTTATAAACTTTGAATTGGCACTGGGCAAAGATGATGTATTAAAGTCATCACAGTGTGGTGATTGTAAATGACCAGGGCAGCAAACAGTGGCAGGATCTCAGGCACCAAAAATATTCCAGTATCCATAATATTCATCCAGCCATGTGCATGTCTCCCCTGGGGAAAGGGGTGATGCTGTCCTGAGGGCTCTCCTTGGCTTGCCCAGGCAGAGTGATGGAGGAGAGCCCATGGGCTAATTGGGGAATGTGGGACCCAGAGTGGTGTGTGGGAAGGACAGAGAGATTGTGCTTTGGAAGGCAGAGAGAGGGAAGGGGAGTATCAAACCTGTTGCAAGCTCCTACCAGCAGCAGGACCAAGGGTCCCAGGGGGATCAGACTGACTGGAAGGAAGAGTAAGAGACAGAGAGGAAGAGGATTGCATCTTCCTGCAGCACACCCAAACCCACGTCCTACAGAATAAATAGGGTGCTGACATTTGGTGGAGGCACAGTCCAGTACCAGTCTGATGGTTTCACCAAACTATGGATGATGTTGTGTTCAACCCACTACTTTTCATCATGGCTCACACTGTGTATTCACAGATATTCACTAGGGGAGCAGCTTCTTGATGCATCATCGCTTTTTAGGGATGCTTCAGTGGGGCTGAGACAGAATTCCTTGACTTATTCTACAGCAGTGTGTTTATGTCATAAGTAGGGAAGAAATGCCTGTGAGACACTATTATACTCACCTTCCAGGTGATGGATTGGTTATTCCAGCCACAAGGCCCATTGAAGGGAGATCAGAAGATAATTGACTGTCAAGCTTTTGAGCAATGTTAAAGTCAATGGCTGCAGAGGTCAGTTTATTTGCACAATGGACCCGTTTACAAAGGGTTACTGGATGCTAATAATAATTTTTGTTTTAATGGAAGTTCTAATCATTGTCAAGGGAGAATTAATTTTTAAATGTTAAACTTGAATATCATCTAGAAGTCGGAAGGCTCTCGGTCTAAGAACCAATTTTTTTCTATTGCAATGAATCTGAAAGATTTGAAAAAAATATTATATGAAAAATGCCAAAAGTCAATGCTTTGATTGCATGGTAAAAAGAATTGATTTTTACCTACAGTCAGTCAGCTGAATTGTGAGGGTGTGCATATTACACACACACACACATATATATATATATGTATACATGTATTTTTTTCAAATTTCTCAAGGTTTGAGCAAATAATTTGTTGGCAATACATGGAAACATGACTGAGGGAAGTAGCATGACTGGGTTAATAGTGGGGAAAAAAAGTCTTAATTGTTATTAAGAAGAAATGAAATTCAACTGCTCAAATTCCTGAGGCTTCTGCTCAGGACACTACTGGTCAAGCTGTAGAATAGACTGAAACAACTGTACGCAGAATAAAAACTTAATTATTTATTTTCTCCCCCCTGCAGGACTCACTGTATCTTTTAAAAAAAATTATATATATAATTCCTCAAGTTATTTTTTGGCCACTTCATGTATGTGTAATTAACAGGAAAGCTGTAAGTCCACCAACAAGCTAAGTGCTGTCTACTGCATATATAAGATGCTCATACTGGCTTTCTGTTTTCAAATCATGCTTAGTGCTTAGCATCAATAAGTTTTCTGGTAAAAATCATCAAGATTTCAAGGTTGATCCATTTATTATGTTTACAGAAAGTATTCTTTCTACCACTCAAAGTCACTAGAAAAATATCAGAGTCCTGCTTCCAGTAAAATGTTGGAAAGCACTAATTTTGACATGCATGCTTGATGAGCCTCCCTACTTCTCTGGCTAGTGGGAGTCTTTGGAAGCAGAGGAAACCTCTTGAACACACACACAGAAATCAGTGTTCATATTTAGTTTCTCTTTATTTTTGTGTGTATAGAATCACACAGTGAAGCAGCACTGATGGGAGCTCCCATGTGTCTCAGCCTGCCCATTCTGCAAGAACTCTTTCTTCTTTGTCTGTTATTAATACATTTTTGTTATTAATACGTTTTGTTGAGGGCTCAGTTGACCAAACGTGGTTTTCAGGGAGAGCTGCCACCAGGACACCCCTTGGCTGCACACCAGCTCAATTCTAAGGATGCCAGTTCCTTCTTGTGACTGTGCCAATAGCTTTGAGTCTTCAGGGGCACTGGGGAGCATTGAGCCTGCATGCCACTGTACCTGCTGCAGCCAAAACTGCATCTGTACAAGGAAGAGAGATGCTCAAGAAACCTGAGGAAAATTGCAGGTTTATTAGGAAGAAAACAAATCAGGTCTTGTTCCTTTGGTGGACAGAGTTGAGAGAGCTTTGAACAGAGCTTTGAACAGCTTACAGAGGAGTGGGACTGTGTCTGGTGGTAGGAAGTGCAAGGTTCCTTCAAGTAGGTCTCCATGACATTTTGCAGGCACAGGAGAGGGATGTTCTTAACCTGCTCAGCCTCTGTGTCAGCTCTTTCCTGTCTGATGTGGGGCATGCAAGGCAGGGTGGGCTTGCAGAGCAAGTTCACATCTCCTGCAGAACACCAGAAAACCAGATACTTGAATGGATCTTGTCATTTTAAGAGATATGAAAACCTCCCAGCTTTCTAGCCCTCTTCCACCATCTAAGTGGTTTAAAGAAGTGGTAAAACACATGAAAATCCCTTTTTTCTAATTAATCACTACACTTGGAAACTAGAAGATTGAATTAGTTCCCTAATATCCCCAAGCAAAGGCAACAATCCATAAACCTTTGATTTTTATGTAAGTCTTCATTCTTTTCCTATTCAACACTTCAGCTGGAGCATTCTGACCTACATACTTCAGTTTTATTGCTTTTCTTTCTTTATGATATTTGTTCAAGCTAAAACAACTTTGGGAAGGCAAACAGTACCTCCATATAACAGGTTTTTTTCTGGCTCTCATGTGCTAACATGCCCCTGAATGTTTGTGCTGCATTGTCCTTAAAGGAAATCTTTACTACTCAGCTTCCAGTGCAAACAAGTGAGATCCTAAGAAACCTGGAGTTTTCAGAAGAGCTTAGCTGCATAAATGTAATTACAAGACTGGAGAAAATGTTCAAATGCTACCCCTATGCCATATTTGTGTGAGGAATCCCATATAGCTGCTTCTGGGAATCTGGTGCTGGCTGTGATCCCTTTCTGTGTGAGTGCCACCCGAATAATAGCAATGAAAAGGGGAATGTGCCCAGTGGGTGTAAAGCATATGAGGACTAAATCCATGTTAGTCACATGCTGAAACAAAAACACTGTACTGTGCCCTGCTTCAAGGGAATCTTTGTGGGATGTACACAGCCAACTCTGTTGGGATTCCCCTGAAAATCCACACCTCAACTGGAAAAAGCACGGCTTCCATATGAATCCAGGTCTATGCAAGATTCCTGGTAATCAGGAGTCCAAGTTTTCACATGCAGTGAGAGGTGGTCAAGGAAAGGGGGAGGAGAAACACCAAGAATAGGCTGTAAATCAAATAATACTGTGAGTTTGGTTAAAGCAGTAGCAGCATGTTGCTAAGTGTTGCTGCATCTGCTCCAGTTCATCCATCCCTACTTAACAGCCTTTTGGCTTTTGTCTGTTAAGACACTTATAAAAATATCACTTATCTGATGATAGTAAATATCTGATATTTATATCAGATATTTATATCTGAATACTCTGTATGTTCAGATATTTTTAAATGCTTTGCTATATTCTCGTTTCTAAATTAAGACATTATGGGCATATGCATATCAAGTAGTGCAAGAAAAAAGTAGGTTTTAGGATGTCCTCTTTAGCTTTCACAAGCTTAACTGATGACACAAAATACCAAAAGAGAAAAAATGTTTAGATGGTTACGTGATAACCAGGCCTAGAGAAGGCCACCACAGGCAGAAACAGAAGAGAAAGACAGAATTTGGGACACAAGCACAGGAGTCTTGTTCCCAAGTCCTTAATCAAGTTTGTTTAGGCAAAGATGAGTTCACCCTGCCTAAGTTGGAAGATACAGCAAGATTCTATCACATTTGTTGTATTTGGGGTTGGATTGTTTTTTTATTGCCTTTTAAAAAATCAGGTTGTTAACTGTTGCTTTACTGTGTCTCAGTTTGGTGAACTATTTTCCACACCCTTAGGAGCAGTGGATGTCTTGTATACAGGGGTGAGCAAGACTGCAGCAGTGGCTCCTTACTTGCAGGCAGTAAAACATTATGATGCTCATTGGCAGCACAAATACACAAGCCTGTTCCTCACATTGCCCAGCACTAATGCATTTATATGGCTACAAATTCCATTACTTTGTGCAACTGGAAGGACAGAGGACTTTGCCAGATAGGGAGAAATCCCAGAGCACTCTTATTAAGAACCTGATGTCAGTCCAGAAAGGGATGGTATATCTTGTTTTAAACATTCAACAAAGTAAAGCTGAAAAAGAATCAAACTCAAGATGGTTTAAGTTCTGCTTCTGGGCATAGGCAGACTGGCACAGAAAGGTAGAGGAGTAATTGTCTGCTAAGCAGACCTCATCTCTGGAACAGGCACAGCTTCTTCAAAAAATAATGATACGAAGCTCAGACTATTCTTCTTCTACTCACTGAAGAATGAGAAGTCTTATATACTGCAGGAGCTTGTTCTAAAGGTAGTTTCATTGAAGATAAGCTTTCAAAATATTCCTATAAATTTTTTTAAGACAGTCAAGTGGAGCCTGAAATTTTTCTACAGTAGCATTAGTTTTAAAATATCACTAAAATCAGAGGGCATAGATCTGCCAGTCTCAGAGTGTTCTGATGGCAGAGACTTAGCTGTGTTCAGTGTTTAGAGGAAAGGCTTTCCTAGAAGCCTTCTGCTCCAGAGGCTGACCCAATCCTGGCTGCGACCAAGGGTGACTCCTGTGGATGTGATGGAAGCAGCTCTTTCAGCTACCTGCAAGATCTCAGGTAGGGTAATACTGAGTCTAAAGGCAGCTGGATCTGAGCAGAATCAGACAGCAACAGAGAGTCAGGAGGGCTGGAGCAGAGCTAAGGAGCTCTGGAAAGGCAATTTTAGGGATCTTTGTGCAGACAGTTTGCTGTAAGCAAAAGCTGGTGGCCCTCAACATGATGGCAAGGGTGCAACTCTCACTGTGGCAGCTAAAGGCTTGAGTTTCTCAGCCTGCCTTTTTCCTAGCTCTGCTGGGCACAAGCAGGGCCAGCAGAAAATGCAGGCAGGTGTAGGGCTTTGCAATTCCTCCAAATGACTCATGAGCCAGAGATGGTGTAGCGTGGAGGGAAAGGAGAAAGAGGGAAGCAAGTTAAAAGGGTAGCTTAGAATTGAGAGGGAGTAGTGTAACCAAAAATAGAAGTCTTCTACTATTTTTCCTGTTTCTCAACCAGAACACAGTCCCAACCCAGCAGAGCCAAAGCTGTCAAAGCCCCTCTGAGAATGCTTCTGAGTACCCACTGCATCACTAGGTGACACCCAGGGACACTTTGGCACCTCTGCCTTGCTGCAGATGACATGGAGTCACGTTTGAAAAATCCCTTCTTTGTGAGTGAAAATAAAGACTGGGAGAGGGGTTTAATTTGTGTCTTTATTTTCCTGGTTGGTAAAGAGAAGCCTTGAAAGAGACTCGAGAGTGAAGCAGAATAATCAAGCAACTCATTGATCTAAAGTTAATCTGCTGCAACTGCCTCAGCAAATGCTAAAAATGGCCTTCTTTGCTCCTTTCTATAGCTGAGGAAACAGCTTCTGCCAATATCCCTCTAACACCAGCAGCCCTTGGCGCTTTTGTCAAACACGCTCTGTGTTTGAACAAATCAAATGAAACTCATTTGTTGTTATTGTTTAAGATTAAGCTGTACTTATGGAATTACCGCAGCATTATTAGGCCAGTTTCCTAGAACACAAAGAGAATTAAAAACAAAAATTAAAAGAAGAGGAAATTCTGTTTATTTTTTGTTTTAGAACTCAGTACTGAGCTTTGAGTTTCTGCTGTTCTCAGTAGTGAATTATTCAGCATTACTTTCTTCAAAGAAGCACCAAGAAGTTGCCTTTGAAACATTATAGTTGTTATACAAAGGTACTAGGTACTACACAAAGCATTCAGAATGTTTCCAAAATGCTTAGAAGGTGAGTTTATGGTGAAAAATAAGAGCAAATAATGCCTTTTAGCTCTGGGCTCTGATACGAAATCTGTACAAGCATGAGCAGGTCACTTAAATGGACCATCTACTGCTCCATCTGCAAAATGAAGCTATTGAGTGCATCAGACTACCCAGGGAAGCCAGAAAATATATCTGTAGGCAAAATGTTTGGTGCTGACCTGCTGGGATTTATGCAAGCTGAATTTTCTTTCGTGCTTTCACTGATGGAAAGTATTTCTGCCAGGCCATCAGAAGCCATAATTTTCTTAAATGTAAACTCATCAGTCCTCTAAGAGATCTTGAAAATGTGCTGTGGCTCACAACTGGTGTTTTCACATAGAATCTTAGAGCAATTCAGGTTGGATGGGAACGTGAAAGGTCTCTAGTCCAGTTCCTGCTTAAAGCAGGGCCAGCAGTGAATTTCGACAGTGCTGCTACCCAGCCTGTATTGCTCTAGTGTGGGGCTTCTCATTTGTCCCAGCCGAATAGCACAAAATTCCCACTGGAATTCCAAAATTCCCATTTCCCTGGCCTGGCCCTGTCCCTCTGGATGGCAGCTGCACCCCTCAATTCACTGTCATCCACATTCTTGATCTTAAAACAAACCTTATTTAAAATCAAAAAGTAAATCTAAGCGTCAAGGATCTTCCATTCATTTTTCCATGTAATGGAAGTAGTTCCATTTAATTAATTCCACTAATTTTGGTGAATTTAACAAGACTTCAGATATGTTTTGCAAGGAGAGTTTTCCTTGTTTAAGGAAATTGACTGGCCTGCAAACATCTCCTGTCTTTGTGTTCAGCAGCAAGTAAACTTCTTTGGTTCAATTAGATCATGTATTCCTGGAGTTCAAAACTGTCTTCAAATACAAACAGAAAAGTAGAAAAATAGCACATTTCTCCCTACCCACTGCAATTTCAGTTTGAAGTTAAGTTCCAAAGAATATTTGTAAAAAAAATGAGACGAGTCTGGAAAAATCAATACATTGACAGAGGAAACTTTGTTTCTCTGCCTCTGCCAGAGGATGCTATTAGGTTGTATCCCACTTGGGTTTAGGGTTTTTGCTAGTTCTGTATTGCCTGGAGCTTAGCCACGAGTAAGATACTGGTAGAGGTAATTCTTTAACCACACAGAGGATTTTCTTGTATTTCTTCAGTAAAGGATATCCCTGATGCTTACCCAGTGCAGGGGAGCTTTACCTATTAGCACAATCTTCAGCTTTTGTGCCCACAATAGATTGTGGATTGTGCTGACTTTTGCTTCCACTTCCAGCCAACCATGCAGGCAGGTGCTGTAGGGTATTTAGCTCTTACTGCAGGACTGGAGCATGCTAAAGTTGTGAATGCCAAAGCATCCTGATGAACTCCCCAAATGAATGTAATTCACTACCAACCTTAAAATGCTATTCTACTCCAGAGAATGACTACTCAAAAAAGATCCTAATTTAATCAATAGAGTAACTCCCCGTGTACAATCAGACACATATAAAATCTGTTAGTGACAACATGATGGCTTTTATTGCTTTTTACTTCTATTAGCATTGCAGAACCTATTTCTGCTTTGAGCAAGCTGGAATCTCCCCTCTCCTGTGTTATATCCCTTGGAAATAATAACAGCACAGAGGCTCTCAGCACCTGAGTGCTGTCAACAATGGTGCTGTTAACCCAGCTCCTGGTGAATCACCTACCCTGAAAACACTGGGACTGCACCAGTGTCACTGAGACCATTATTTTAGTTTACAGAGGGGTTGCATGGACAGAATGTCTCAATTCTGACCCCAGGATGTCTTTGAGGGTTAGGAAATGACTGTATTTTTCATTGTCCATCTGAGTACTGTTCCTGCATTAATATAAATCTCCATTACAATATTTTTACACAGTTGACTCCTGTGAGATAGGATTATATTAAAAGCTGGGGGGGGGGGGGTCTCATTCAATTTAGGTAAGGAAGCAATCATTTGAATACTGACCTCCAACTGCAAAACTAGGTAGAAAAAAAAGGAGAACCTGCATGCCTGCAGCATTCTGATCTGTTTCTGTGGCTGGTAAGAATACAGCTTGAGTCTGTATTACTGGAAAAATAACATTGCCTAGAAAAGAGGGAAAAAAAAGAAAAAAAAAGCCACATTATCTTAACAAGTTATGAAAAAATTCTGAGCAATCTCACCTCTTTCATCCCATATCAGTTCTGATTGTGCTATGTCAAGTTTTCAAAAAAACCCCAAACTTAAAAGTAGCAGTTTGAATTTTGATTACAGCACTGTGATTGACCTGTCAGTGGTAATAGGTCTGCCATAAATCCTTTCCAGACTCCCCCAGGATTGGCATCATACACTGCAGTTACTGAATTTCAGGTGATGCAGATGCCTCCCAGCCAGGATTCCAGGCTGGATTTTGACACTGCACACCAAAACATCCAGGAGAGTTTGAGTTAGATTCACTTTTAGTGGATGCAGTGTAGGAAGCTTCCAGCTCTGGCTGGTAATGATGGAAATGCAGGTTGGGTGCTGCTGTAGACACAGAGGCCAGTGCCCTGAGAAAGCAGGACAGGCTGCATTTCAGGACAGGAAACAGAGAGGAAGGAGGGAAAGCGCTTGATGTTCCCACATGCAGCCCAGGATGTGATGGTCAGAAAGCAGAAGAACTAGCAGCCGATTAAATCCTAGAGCCACGAAAGTGAATTTGCAGCTCAGGCAGTCTGTACAAGGAGATAATGATGCTAATTCCTGTGAGTAGTGAGCTGGATTCTGATCAACCCTGTGTAAGCAGGTGTTCTCCAGAGATAGTGAGGAGCAAAAAACAGTGTAATTACTATTTTTAGCAATGCAATAAGGACAGACTGGACAAGTTAGCACTATATCCCTGATAAATATTAGATTGTGGGTTCTCAGGGAGCACAAACATCTGAGATGGTGTCTACTAATAGAAAACTCTGCAGGAGCTGAACAAAGGCAGGTTTCATCCACAGAAGAACAGACTCAGCTCCTCACTGTGAGAAGCAGGCTGATTCTACACCCTGCCATCTGTTCAGTGGCCTTCAGGTGCTCCAGAGCAATACTTGCCCTGGTGAGAGGCTCCTGGCTGTAAAGCACCAGGGAATATCTCCCCTCAGATCCAGTGCTACCTCTGGAACTCACTCCCAGAGCCAAGAAAGCAGATCCCTCTCAATGGCACAAGAAATCCCATGCCTCCTCAGCTCAGTCAGGAGCAGGGATATAGAAACAAAAATAAAAGAATAAAGGAGGGTAGAGAGCCCATTCCTCCTTCTTTCCTCAAGTAGAGGAGGGGAGGGGAAGAAGTAAGGCAAAACTGACAAATTTCCAAAGACTGCTTCTAGCCACCCAGTAGATTGGCTGTAGGACATCAGTGAGCAGGAAGACACAAAGGCTTAGGGACACCTCAGGGGTGACAGATATGCACTGAGGAGAACCTGGATGAGGAGCCTCAGTATGAAAATATGTGGGGCAAGTGTCCTCAAGACAACAAGACCCTGAGCTCCAGCTGTATTAGAGTTGTGGCCAGGCAGTGAAGTTAGTGAGCTGCTGGTAAAATTCCCCTTACCATGCTCTGTTCTTTTGTGTCTTTTGGTCACCTCTGTATAATTCAGAAGCTGTTAAGAATTATTCATATCCCCACTCTGCACATTGTAATGCATCTGGAGGATGGTGATGCCTTTCTCTATTACCTTTTTGTCTTCACAGACTTAAGACACCCTGCCAAAATAGGGTCTTTCCTAAGATCAGGTTAACATGGGAGAAAAGCATGCTCCCTGGTTTTATTTTGCCTGGATTTCTTTCAGTAAATGGGAAAGAAAGAAGGCTGCTTATCTTCACAAAGTACTTCTTTGCTTAGAGAGAAATAAATACAGCTTTGTGACTCTAACACATCATCTGAGTGGGCTGAGCCTGAGGTGCCTTTTGCCATGTGCAGGGCAGTCTCTGTTCCTGCCTAGAGCCCACACAGTCACCTCCACAGCTCACAGATTGGTGGGGAGAGGAGGCTCTCAGACAGTGTTGTGGCACACAGCAAATCCTTTAAGGCAGGATAACTCTCTACAACAAAATTTAATAACAAGTTACTTAGTACAAGTGTTTTATTCCTCATGTAATTTTATAGTTTCCCAGAATGTCACAAGCTGCAGTCCTGGCTAATGCATAGTCAGTTCAAGAGCAAGCTCTGGAGGGCTGCCTGCTAAGGTGATACTGGCTCCTGTTTATTTCTACTGGCTAAGCTGTATGACAAGAAACTTTATAATACCCCAAATCCTCACCTGGTGGTTTCTTACTGCCATTGACAGAGGGATGTTAGGCAGGCCTTGGAAGAAGTTTGGAAAACTGTTTCAAAAGACATCTAATTTGAAACCAGCAATTATGAAAGAGTGAATGTTCTTACCTCCCTGATGGGATTCAAACTTGCAGAGAGGCTCTGCAGCTCCACAGTGCCAGTTCAGCTGAATGCCCCAGTGATGGATCAGCTGCTTGCACTGCAAGACAGCCAAAGGTGGGACTGTGACTGCAGGAGTGGGCAGAAAGGCTGGTGGTTTTTTGCAAAGGAAAGGAGAATTTGTGTTTTCCATCCTGAAATTCTTGACAGTGTTATTAGAGCAGGGGATGGATATAAGTAGCAGTGCATCATTCTGGTGGGGATTCAGCCTGTTGTTGTAATTCCCTACAGTGTGCAGTGCTGCCACTGATATGCAGCTCCCTCTCTGTCAATAAAAATAAATATCCACCTGAAATTTGTTGCCAATAGAGATTTTTTAAGATTTGAATTTCTTACGGGTTTGCCATAGCTGTGCTCTTCTGTTTTGCTCTTAACTAAATTTTCTAAAAGACCTCGTTGACTCTCCATGAGTGTTTTTCTGAGTGGGTTTTCCAGTTTAAGGTCCCTATCAGGGGACTCTCAGAGAGATGCTCTGGCAATGGAATAGCAAACTCTTATCATGTGAGATGCATAAGAATTAGAATTGCTTAAGTTGTTTTCTAATGGCAGATTTTCCATCAAGAAATATAATTTTGAAAACTAGACTTCCTATGGGAATATGTCAATTTACACAAAATGCCAAGGTCTTTTTCAGTCTGAGAGAAAATCAAAATGAAGTATTTTGGCCTTACTATGATGAAACAGTGCTATAATTTACTTCATTTGCAACTATACTATGGTATATTTTACTGTAAAATTGACATGGAAACACTTTAATTTTAATTCCTTTACACAGAAGCATTTGCTCCCCAGCTGTTTTCCTACATAAGATTTTATTTCGAGGAAATTTCAGCTTTATTCTTGTTCATTCCAACACATGGATTGGAAACAAAAAGAAATCATGGAGTTCCCTGCAAAGCAGAAATTTGTAATGTTGTTCAGATCCAGCACCTATTGTGTACCACAGGCATTTGAAAGACCAACTGGTGCATGACTGGAGTACCACACAAAGCAAACAAACAGAAAACCCCAAGGGCTGAAATCTGTTCCCAGTAAATATTTGAGTAATTTGAAAGTATTCATCAACTGCATTTTGCCCAGGAACTATTTGCAAACAGCCAACAAGTGCCAGATTTCACAAGCAAACTGTTCAGTGTAGAGAGTTTGCCTCTTCACTGTGACAGAGATGTGAGTTACTAAGAAGCCAATTGTGCTTCTTACACAAGATTTTAACCATAGCCATAGTAAAAGCTGTGTGTGTGAGGAGCAGGACAGTAGAGTTTGAGGGAAATTATATTTTGAAAACCTTGCTTAAATATTTTGTCATAAAAATATTTACTGTCTTTTATTCAAAGATTTCCAAACTCAGTGAGCATCATTACTTCATTTTAGTAGCAGAATAAAAAGACAAAAGGAGAAACTATAAAATTTATCTTAGATCCCATTGTAGATAAGATGAGGTGGGAATGAAATTAGCTCTTGAGATCCAGTTCCCAAAATAGTATATATGAGATGATAAATTGGCCTTTATTTGCAATGGGTGTTAGTGTGGTGTTCATCACTGCATAACTCAAATAAATTCAGCTGGGCAGTTCCCATAGCAGATGTACAAGAGAGGATATACTCTTTCTTTCCTAGATGGGGAAAATGAGGCATAGATTACAAATTGTTTTGCAGCCTTTGGGGCTGGCAGTGGAAAAGTGGCGGGAGGCTCACAGTGCTGCCTCAGCCTTTTCAGGCCTCCTCTCTCCTCATTTGTCTCTCTTATCATCATCTCTAAATTCACCTTTAGAGCAACTGCCAAAACTACTTTGATTTCAAGACGTGCAAGCAGATAAAACATTCCATGCTCAGAGGCTAAAAAAAATGCCAAAACCCAACAAACCCCATCAGGGAAGCAGCTCATGAGGGCAGCTGGTGATGATTCCTCCTTGATTATTGCTTAAGGACCATTATTTGCAAGCGCCTCATCCCAAGAGATTTTTTTGGGAAAAGTCATGGGAGGAAGTGTTCCTGAAGAGGTGTCATCTGTCATGACAAGTTGCCTGTTCTGATGACCCTGGTGCTGAGATCACATTATGATGACTGATGAGGCCGTCTGTAGCAGTTAACTCAGCCATTTGTAATCATTTCTCTTACAGGCCTTTTGGTAATCACTTTGGGAAATTCTTATTTGAACAGCGCAGGTTCTGGGGGGAAGAAGAGCAAAGCTATTTCTCCTGTTGCAGGGAAGGATTTAGACAGACATAAACTTGGGGAGAAATGAAAAAGAAAAAAGCCACATAAAGTATCTGCCTGTCCTTCTAGATATTTCTGCACAGCTATTTTGTTTTATTTTTGTGTAGCTCACAGCCCCATCCACACACAAGCTCTGTTGCAAATGCTCAGAATTCCCCTTTCACAAGGCAGGGTGATGTTGTTTGACACAGACAGGGCTGGACCGCCAGAAGTGGGGACTTCTGGGAAGAAGGAAACAGTAAAAATTGTTTTGTTTCCTAAACTCTGCTACTGCTTTGCAGTGTGAATTTGAGCAGATCATTTAATCCAATGGTTTCTTAGTATCCTTACACATAAGAGGAAGGTAATTTATATATCAATTTTTTTTTCTGTGTAGTTCATGTCTTCTAATTTTTTTACAGTTCTTTATGGGCCAGCTTTTACATCACTCACCTCTCCTTAGGGAATGCTGAGGGTCACTTAACTGTTAGGGTCTTTGGAAAGCAGCTACACAGAACAAAATTGTGCCAAGGAACTCAAAACATCCTACAGAACTCAGGGGATCTTCAGAGATACTGCTTCTTATTTTAATTCAGCACCTGAAAAACAGAATGACAGGCAATTTCCCTTTTACAATCTTTACTCATAGTCAATTTAGAGATGTCTGTGTGAGTGAAGACAGGAGTTTCTGATGCCTCACTCAGATGCTTTATGGCCTTCATTTTGGCAGCACTTACAGAACTTCCTTGAGCGGTACTTTCACATCTAAATACCCCACAGTTGTAGTCAGAGATGCTGTCCTTTACCTTAAGCAAAATTAAATGCTGAAGTGAAAATAGACAATATAAGCACATTGGCATCCTTCCCAGTAAAGGGAATATGAACTAGTTTTTATTGTTCCTGCCAAGACAGCTGTGTTTTAGATTGAAATAGTCATCACACCCTTTTTCTATTTCTAGAAATAATGCAGCTTGCCTACCAATAACAAATGTCTTGTATTTTCTCTGGTACCAAAACACCCTGCACTTTTGTTGCAGCTCTGCAACATTATAGCTTAACAGAAGTGCCTAATGCAGCAAATAAACGGGTTTGGCCATGAAAATGGCAGGAAATTCTTAACTGCCACTTCTTCAAGTTTGTGTCTGTTGTACACATGTAGGGCTTCCTCTGATTCCTCTAAGCGTTTATGTTTTGATATGGTAGGTAAAATTTAAAATGTTCTGCTCTTAAAATGCCATCTTTGGATTCAAAGATTTCAGATGGGATTTCAGATATTCATGGATTCAAAGATTTCAGAATTATTCCATGGATAAAAAGTGGACAAGGCCTCTGCAGCTGTAGTGACCTTTCCACAGGTGTTCCCTCTGTCTTCATGATACAGCTGAGGCAATGTGTCTGTGGGAAACATCCCTTCATGATTTCTGCCTCTATTGTCCAGGAAATCTCCTGGTTTTTACTGAAGTTGCTGTATTTTGTTTGTTTTGTTTGTGGCCTATTTTAAATGTGAAGGGGTGGGAATATCTGATTAAAAAAAAAAAAAAAAGCCCCTGGATTTGTATTTCTAGATGAAGAGCCATTTATTGAGCCTTTTGCCAACATTAACTTGCACATGTACTTGTGCAGTAAGCATAGAATTCCCCTCCTTTCACAGAGGCAATAACAGTAATAATGATAATAACAAGGAAAAATAAGGCTGACTTATGCCACTGCTGCTGCTTTCTTCCAAATAACCAGTATTTACTGGTTGCCATTTCCTCCTGGCATTATTGAATGGTTCCAGGCAGCAAAGCACAGGCAAGCTTGCACCTAAGGTGGGTTTATGCCAGAGACTGTTCTGGGCATACTCCCACACTCTTTGAGGAAGATGGATTGTGCACACCTTCAAAATGTTTTTTTTTTTTTTTGCCTTTTTTTTTTCCCCACAAAGAAAGAGATTTGTGTAGCAGTATTATGGGCTACAGGGAAGGAGGATCCCCAGGCAAATCCAGACAAATCAGGTGGACCAAAGCAAAGACACTTCCCAAATTAGCTCAGGCTGAACTTGGACCTTTAAACTGCAGTGAATAAAAGTTAGGTTTTCCCTTGATATGTAATAGGTGTGTGAAAGTGAACTGTGTTTCCTCTGTCCCTGCTATCCAAGCTCAGTGCTGCAGTGCAGTAAAAGAGAGGGTTGTAAATGCTCAGGTCATGTGTGACTGAGGATGGCTTTGACAGAGAGTGGAGGCATTTAGATGCTGTCTATGAAAGGAAAAATAAATGTTCCCTAAACTTCATTACGAGTGTCTCCAGAGCCAGAGGTACTGACATGGCATGAAAGTGTGGGAGGAGAAGTGAATTACTGCCTTTTTCATCCTGGTCAAAGAAGTCTTTACAAGGTGATGCAGGCTGCCTGCTCTGAGGGTGAAAGCCTTCCTGCAGACCAAAGATTCAGATCTTTCAAAACCTTCAAATTCTCGTTTCTCCAGCATTTAAATGTTTGAGGAATTTTGGCATGTGTTTTGTCCACTGACAAGAAGCACAGAGCTGAAAATAAGTCAGCACTGAATGCCACACCTTAAAGCATGAGACACAGATTTAAAATGCAGATGTCGAGAAAAAAGATGAGCTTGTATTAAAATTTGCAGGGGGTGTGGGCCACTGAATACCTAAATATCTGCTGTTGTATTAAAGTGATAACTGTTCAGTGGTGTGAGGTTTTTGTGTATTCTGATTTAGAATGCAATCAATGCAGCACAAAATATAATAAAGAGTAGGGGGTTGTTTCTGGGTTTGTTTCTTTCTACTTCTTTAACCCCACTATTTAAAATTATATAGGAAGTATGCTGATCTGATGAGACTCCATCTGGGTGTCTGTGTAGCTGTGCAGAAACCCAAGGTGAAGGCACTAAATGGTTTGAAGTCAGTGTGTGTAATGAATTATTAAACCACTGTCAAAACAACAATTTCTTTAGCTTGAAAGTCTGGCCACTGTGGTTGTAGAGGTTATGTTATCTGGGTACAGAGCAGGGGAAAGCACAGAGTGCAGAGGGGTAAGACAAGACATGCAGAGAGATGAACATTGGCAGTATGTGGGATCAGGACCCCAGGTGTGGAAGATGAGAACCATCCTGGTATAGCAGATGTACCAGCACAGGGATCATTTTGGTATGGTCTGGGGGGTGTGTGTATAAATATATAAATACATATATAAATATAGAAATATATAAAATACTCATACTGATATTATAATACTCAAAAATCCTTTGGATGAAGAACACCTAAAGGAGGGGGCCAGAGCAGCAGGCTCCCAATAACCAGGAATGGAGGAACTCTCCGATATTGACACACATACCAGACATTAATTCTGTCTCTCAGTTGTTTCTTTGGAAGTTTTTCTAAGCTACAGCACACAAATACCCCAGATGACAGTGGAAGGGTCGCTTTATTTCCACATGTACAGAAAAAGTTCAGATATCTGCAACCTGAAGTACTTTAGTGTGGCTGAGTAGAAAGGTAACCAATTCTGCAGATTTTTATCTGGCATTTTTTCTACTGTTTGCAGTGTCTGGAGGACTGTCTGTGCTGCAGGAAACAGCTAAACATGATTCCTTTTGGTTTTCACTGCATATCTGGTCAGCAATTCAGATGCATTTGTTATGAGCTCAAAGACAAGGCAAGTATTGCCCTGTGTTGAAACACCACAGCCCTACAAAATCACAACCCCAGCACTCCTTTTCCAGCTGTGGCCCTGAAATGCCTAAAAGCTGATACAAAGAGCAAGCATCCAAAATTCAGAAGATGTGTTTGCCCATGGAGCTTTGCTGCTGCAGGGCTTTCCCCCCCGGTTTAGCTCAGCTGCAGAGTAGGCAAGCCAGAGCAGCACATCCCTGACACAGCCCTGCCCGCAGCCTCAGCTTTTGAGGCTCTGAACCAGGGTTAAGAGCAGCTCAATTACTGACACTCAGTCCTTTGTTTTCTCTGGGCTGCCCACAAAGGTGCTTAATTGTGCTGTAAAAGATTATTACAGCAAAACTCAGCCTGCAGTTGGATTTTTTAAAGGTTTCTTGTGTGCACACAGATGAGTAACAAGTTAAGCCATGGCTAGCCTGGTCTGTAATTGAGGCCCTGAGCTTTTTATCAGTGAATCATGGCTGTTTTGTGGGGTCTTACTGGGCAGGTCTTTGGCAGCTGCAGAGCACCTGAGATGCAGTAGTATGCTCTAGATGGCAGTACATTTTTAAACTGTATTCGTTATTATAAGCTTGGCCATCTTAATTGGTTTATTTTAATGCTCTGTGTATGGAAAATGGGGATTATTTCTTCTGTAATGAGCAGCAGGACATTATACCTAGTTAATATTTCCCTATTGCAATGTCTTGATCAAATTGCAGTTTGGGTGTTTTGTGTCCCTCCAGATCCAAGGGTTCCACTGATCAGGCCACATCTCCCAGACTTAGCACATTCTCTCCTTGCATCAATAAATGTTTATGGGTCATGTTTGGCAGAGGAACTGCCTTGTCAGTAGAAAAAGAATGGAGCTGTGAAGTGTCTACTTGCTGATTAATCAGTCATGATGCATTTGGGTTTTTTCAATAAAAAGTTAATATTCCAGTTGAAAAGGAGATGGGAAAAGTACATGGCTAACATAAAGGGT
This sequence comes from Zonotrichia leucophrys gambelii, assembly GCF_028769735.1. Classification (NCBI taxonomy): domain Eukaryota; kingdom Metazoa; phylum Chordata; class Aves; order Passeriformes; family Passerellidae; genus Zonotrichia; species Zonotrichia leucophrys. Next base: position 93,404,286 of record NC_088172.1, read on the forward strand.
TTAAAAGAAAATTTTAAAATTTTAAGAGTTTAAAAACTTTTTTTTCAATAAGAAGTTAATATTCCAGTTGAAAAGGAGATAGGAAAAGCACATGGCTAACACAAAGGGTTTAAAAGAAAATAGAAAATTTTAAATTTTAATTTGGGTTTTTTCAATAAAAAGTTAATATTGCAGTTGAAAAGGAGATGGGAAAAAGTACATGGCCAACATAAAGGGTTTAAAAGAAAATTTTAAATTTTCATTTGGGTTTTTTCAGTAAAAAGTTAATATTCCAGTTGAAAAGGACATGGGAAAAAGTACATGGCTAACATAAAGGGTTTAAAAGAAAATTTTGAAATTTTAAGAATTTTTAAATTTTTTTTGCAATAAAAAGTTAATATTCCAGTTGAAAAGGAGATGGGGAAAAGTTCATGGCTAATATAAAGGGTTTAAAAGAAAATTTTAAATTTTAAATTTTAAATTTTAAATTGGGTTTTTTCAATGAAATTTAATATTCCAGTTGAAAAGGAGAGGGGAAAAAGTACATGGCCCACATAAAGGGTTTAAAAGAAAATTTAAAATGAGGCTTACAAAAGAAAAAAAAAAAAGTCAGGGTCAGAAGGATAACGCAGTGGTTGAGTTAATACAGTGCTGTTAGAGACAGGTGCTTTATGTACAGGAAGTGTGTGCTATTCCCAAATTTACTCATCACGCACCTGCCAGTCAGCATTGTTGATCACTCCTGTGCCTCATGCAGGCTGAATTCACCATCCACATGTCTGCTGCATCCCACTAAATGCAAATTCCCTCTCTGTAGCCATCCAGCACAGTTTTTGTGACACACACGCTGTAGTTTATTTGCACTCATCAGGCTTTGGGTATGACATAAAATCATTGTAACATAATGCATTATTAAATATATTTTCCAGCGGAAAAAGATAAACTTGACAGACTGTCAGTGAACATTTTCATACTGTAGAAAAGGTTAGTGAGAAAAACCCTGGAGTACATCCACCTATTAATGTAAAAAAAGCTCAGCAACTACTCAGAGCAAGAAACTGCATGCAAAGAGCTTGCCCTCTGCCTTGCTCTCCATCAGGACCATAAACAGAATTTGAATGTTAATGCTAAATTTCATTTAGACAATGATTTATATGGGCATGATTGAGTGTATGGATTATTCACAAAGCATTTACTTGGGCTGTTTGTTGGGTTTGGTGTTGCTTGGTTACCTCAATATAATGTGATTTTGTTCTTTCATGGGGGACTGAGTATGTTTGTAGATGGGAAGAGGGGAAAAATTAAAGCCTCCAAGTGGTGTGAGTACTGTTAGTGTGATTGTGAATTTGAGAGGGAATTCCCAAGAGATCTTTTCTAGTCAGGGATGGAAGGATACCCTCCAAAAAAATAAAAAAAATAAACCAAGAACTTCTGTGGAGCTAGGAGCTCAGCAATCCTTTATCAAGGCCTCTGGAATTTACATTTCCAGCTGAGCTGAGGAAGCCCAAACATCCTGCTGGTCACAGCCAGCCCAGTCTTACTGAAGGCAGGGTCCTGAGAGCTCTTTTGCGAGATCAAGGTGCTTGGCCTCAGGATCCTGCTGAGTTGGATCTGCCTCTTCCCTAGGATGCCTTTGGCCTGCCTCTGGCTCACAGGAGAAGCCTGCAGAGGTTTCCTTACCTGGGGCAGTCAGTTCTCTGCAAGAATTTTTGTTTTAATCAAATGAAGTTGCCTTGGTTCTGAGTAGTTTAGCCCTTCTTTTTGTTAATAGTGGAAAGATAACTGCATATTGTCCCTTCTGTGGAAAATTGCTACCTTTTACTTAGAACTGGAATAACCTTTTCTGAAATGTCAGGCTTTCCCAGAGACTGGAAAACCCAGATTTTAATGTCGTAATATCCTTTCTGTGGAAAATCGCTACCTTTTTCTTAGAACTGGAATAACCTTTTCTGAAATGTCAGGCTTTCCCAGAGACTGGAAAGTCCAGATCATAATGGTGACTGTTTCTAAACACATCATTGTAATAATTACTAGGAACTACTCTATTGATGGCTGTTATAAATTAGAGCCAAAAATTCTAATAATGTTGATTTTTGATTTCCACACAAACAAACACGAGGTATTTTGAGATATTTTTTTAGATGTAGATGTAGCTGGAAGTGCATGTTGATCTCAGATATTATATTACACATCTGTTGCAACTCTGAAATCTAGAGGACAGGTACATGCTGGTCTGTCACCTCAGATTTACCACTGAGAAACTGCAAACAATACAGCTCAGCACAGTGAGAGAGCTGAGTAATCAAGCAATATCCAAAGGGAGAAATAAGCAATATTTGGTTATGTGGCAGAGCATTTTTTGGTTAAAGAAAACTTAGGTATTTTGGTAAAAATTCATTTACATTTCTGCTCTACATGAACCATTAGAAAATTACATATGTTAATTACTGGGGATATTCCTTCTTCCAGAGAAGACAAAAAAGGGAGGAAATCCTGTTTGTTTAAAAATTACTCATGTGGGAAGCTTTTCTTGTTGTTCCATTTCCACGTGAACCCCAAGGGTTGCTCTATTAAATGGATATTTTTCATTAAATAACACATAAATATTTTATTTAATTAATTTGTAGCCTTAAGGCTTGACTTCAGCACACATAAACCATTTTCTATTTTTTTTTTCCCGAAACTCCTGGTGAGCTGACTGCATTTTACATCCCCTAAGGAGATACCTTTGCACAAGTTTAAAAAACAGAAATGTCAAATGTTCTCTGCAGGTGCATGTTTCTTGCTGTGATGGAGTACCTAGGGCCAGGATTTGGTCCTGGTATGTCTTCAGGCAGGAATATAAAAGAAACCTCTCTTGTACCTCAGCATACATCTGGCTACTAAAAATGGAGTTGTCAGCTTCCAGTTGCCAATCCATTAATTTTTTTTTAAAGGTTAGGGTTACTTTTGACAAGTGACAGAGTACCCTGATACAAACAACTGGAATTGGAGGTTAGCATATCTAAAAACAAGGAGATACATTTTCTTAGTGACTTTTGGCTTAAACGGAATTATTTTGGAGAGGAAAAAAACCCCTTTATTTTGTTAAAGGGCTAGACTGTGGTCTATGTTTGCCTTGCCCTTGCTGAACAAAAAGCATTTATTTAGCTGAAATGGTCTCCCATTATTATCTTTCTCGATGTAAAATGCCCTGAAGGTGGAAGAGGAAAGGTCTCTCCTTTTCTCAGCTAAAGCTGATGCTTAAATCAAATCATTCCTCACTGTGAAGAGTGGCCTCTTGGCTATACAAAAACCTTTTACCCAGCATCTTTCGTGCAAGATAACTTAATTGGGAAAGATTCATAACTTCTGATACAATCTTCTTGTCTTCAAGTTCAGACCAATAGCCCAAACAAATCATTTGAGATGAAGTTCCAAAATTAACCCCAAAGAATATGGGATAAAATAAGTTCTAAGGTTAAAATGAATTGGACTGAATCCATTCCATTCCTTAAAAATAGAGGAAAAGCTTTTAATTTTTTTGCATTATCTCTTATTGACCTCTTGCTGCTGAGGGAAGGTTCAGGTGCCTGGACTGCCTTGTCTTCTCTACTCAGGTGTTCAATCTTATTTTTTATCTCAATTCACTGCATTTATTGGTTCCAGTGGGAACATTTCCCCTTAGCAGAGGCTGAAGGTAGGCAGGAATTCTGTAGAATGCAACGGGGAGAGGCATTTTTTGGAAAGTGAGAAGTGCCAGGGAATTTGGAGCACTGCAGCTGATTGCTGTGGTGCTGATCCTGTGGCAGTGATTCCCAGGTAAGGCTGGTCAGGGAAGGTGAGGAGATTTAATTTTAAATTCTGTAACTGAAGCATTAGGGAGAGAAATGCACCTCGGTGACTTTCTCTCAGATTATTTTGCCGTGGGAGCAGAGGTGGGAAGCAGGTCCGTTTTGTAAGGTTTTTGTGACGTTTTCAAAGGATTGCAGCACAAGTTCTTGGCTCTCTGCTAGCACTAAATGAGTGACATCTGCAGGCATTTGGGTCTGTTTGGGGTAAAGGAGCCCCACAGATCTCTGATCTGGGATCAGGATATTAAATTATTCCCTCTTTTGGAGAGGCACTGGGTACAGGTGTTATATAATGGGGATATTGATATTGGTCAGACATCTCACACGAGGCAAAACACACACGGCTTTGAAAACCAGCTTACTTCAGGAGCTCATTTTTTATTAATACTCTTCTTTTCTTTATTATTTTATAGTAGCATCAAAGTGAAGCACATTTGTAGGGGAAAAAAATCTGCTTTTAGCAGCTATTTTAACTGTTGTAATAAAACCTGACATTATTTTCCACAACCAGCTTTATCAGGGGCTACTGGAAGACTTGTCTTGATGTTAGGGAGGAAAAGCCAATATAAAGATTATTCCATGGTTCCCTATCTCTTCATCAATGACAGCTGCAGGCAGGACACCAGGTTTGCTGCCTCCCTTCACAAATCTCTGGCCTGAAATTCTGTGTATCCACATTCTAGACAACAATAGGGGGTGTTTAGTTATGGCACTTTAACTTAGCATAGAGGCCAGCTTTAATTGAGCCATTAGGGATATTCTTTTATTGCCACTCAAGAATATCTTACAATACAGTGTGTGTGAAGTTCATTTTTATCTTGAAGATTGTTGCTCTAAGCAAGGACTGAGAGTTACAGCTCTTACATAAAAGTGGTTATTTTTCTCTTGGTTGTGCTATAGTTACTCAGTTACAAGAGTGTGCTAAAAATGAGATTGCACTGACAACAAGATAGGGCACAACTGACACCTGGTATTTAAGCTTCTGATAAGTCCCTCTGAAATTTTCCAGTTTTTCTTTGGTGGAAGTGGGAAGTAAAATTTTTTACAAAATCAAAGCAGTGTTTTCCACAAGACTTCAGCCATTTACTTTGTCTACTATTGTTCTTTTAAATATGCCCTTCTTTATGGCTTGTGTAGAGAAATCAGAAATCCAGAGGTTTGGGGTTTTTTTCCATCAAGCAAATCTCACAAGTTTTTCCTGCCTGTATTTCTACACATTTAAATCCTACCTTTCTTCTGAGGATCTCAAAAATAAGACCAAGATCCTGATACCTTCAGAAAACCCAACTTAAACATTCACTGGGAAAATTTGTACTTTCGAAGAATTCCACTTTGCTCATTGATCTTGTGTGTTATTCCAGACACTGTTTCTCTTTACACCTCTAATGTTATCGTGGCCTTGCAGAGTTAGTGCAGGTTTGTGCAGAACTTGCCTGTAGTATTTGGATCACAAAAAGAATCTTCGAGATGCATTGGGTTGTTGAACACAAGTTGGGTACATGTTTGCCTGTTCCATGTACAAAATCTCCTTGTGCTAGCAGAACTTAAAAAAACCTCCCAAATTAGGGGACAGAAAGGTCAAAGAGAACTTAGAATCTGTGTGAGATGACACTTGACAAATTTTCTAGATGATTTTGCACTGTAAAGCAACAGCTGTCCTGTGTCCCTCTGCATGCATGTATCAGGACGAAGAACCAACCAAGAAGAAGCTGAAAATTGGTGCTTGTTGCATATGGTCAATAAAGCTGCTTAAGTGCTTTGCACTTGATGTGTGGCATGCAAACAGCTACATCATACCTAATGGGCTTTTCTTTCTTGGCTTCCTTTTTTTAATGAAAGGTCCAGGCCCTTTGGATCACACAGCAAGGAGCCCTTCTCTTCCTCCTGGCTACTCTGCTTGGAACCTGACTTGGGTCATGAGAGATACATCCCCTTTCTTCTCCCACAGAGGACGCCACAGTGAGTAGCATGAATATGTTATCCTCAAGAGCCTGCAACTCCCTGCCTAAGGTTTTGGTGTAAATACTGGAGTAAAGCAACACATGTCAAATGTTTCATGATAAAATATCCATACTGGCAGCATCTGAGGGCACTAGTAATCCTCAGTGCCTGTTACCAGCTCCCCCAACCTGCCCAAGGGCCCAGGAGTCCCATTTCAGCCCAGCCCAGCCTGAGGTCATTGCCATCTCTGTGGAGGTGCCTGGGCTGCCCCAGCCTGCTCTGCTCCCTCAAAAACAAGGGCCCAGACTGTAACAGTTGAGTGGGATGTTGAAATTCACCAATATTACAAATAGAGCTGCGGTGTACTGAATTTTTTGCTTCTCATCTCCTTTTCTAACACCCATCCCTTCCAAAATCTGAGAATGTGTTTTCATCTGTTCTCAGGTGTGACCTATCCATGGCCATCCCACTGTGAAGTACGATGGCCATGGTTAGGACTGGACTGCACAAGGCAATATCTAACGTGCAATCCAGAAAGTGACTGCAGTAGAATATATCTACTATATATCTACTACCAGTCTCTATGTAGGGAGATAAGGTGCTGAGAGGCTAATAAGATTTACTCACCCCAAGCCTGTAATTATCTGCTTGAGGGAAAAGTTTGACCTACCTATATGAAGGAGCCCCATATTTCTTCAAATTTATGTTGCAGCCTTTTATGTGTGCAATATATATTCTTTCCACTGGCATACAATATCTGCTCCTAGCTGTTGTATCTGCTTGAGTGATGAGGACACACCAATTTAATTTTGGAAGCAACAGTAGTACAATCTTTTTTTCCCTTACTTGGTTTTTGCAGAAGTTGCAAGAATGATTTTTAATTTATCCTTTATTACTTCTTCCTAAACTCTTTCAGTTTCTCAGTAATACTATTCTAAGGGAAGGCTTTGTTCTTAAAAGCTAAGAGCACTGATTCCATCTGACAGTATCACATGGAGATAAATGTACTGCATCTCAGCAGAAATGATTTATGATGATTTTAGCTGATTGCACATGACCAAATCCTACCATATTCCAACCATCTGTTTCGCAAGGAAAGGCTGGAATTTGATGAGGTGTTACACAAAACACAGTGTTCACTCAGGACAACTATAAACTGTTTTCTCCCTCAGCAGGTGTAATTTAGGACATGCACCTTGAAATTTCTGGAGAATCTTGAAGAGAGGCAGAAATAATTTGCTTTTTCTAGATTTGCAATTTAACATTTACAAAAATTTAAATTAAAGGGCACTAGCCTTTAATTTAATTGAATTAAATTTCATTAAAGCACAGTAGCCCTGGAAGGCACACATTTCAGGCTGGAACACCCCATAGCATCACTGTGCAGACACTTGAGATGTGCAGCCCCCAGAGGACTGATGTGTGTATGTGCAGCACAGCCCATAGTCATAGCCCAAGGCTAAGAGGACAGTTCTTAAAGCTTCTATTTCTCTGCATACCTTCAGCTTATAGCCACTGACATGTTAATTAGTAAACTTCCTATTACAGTGACTTGATGAGGGTTCCTCAGGGTGAGAGAGATGGACGAGAATCTTGGTTCATGATCAGAAGGCTGGATTTATTGATATATGATATATAATACATTATGACTATAGAGAGAGAAGTTGCAGAAGCTGCTCAGCTAAGAATAGCATAGGAAAGAATGAACAACAAAGTTCTGTGTCCAGGGAATCTGTCCCTGAACTGCTCCTGTGATTGGCCTTTAATGGTACACATGGAAGATGAGCCAATCACAGGTGCACCTGCTACATTTCACAGCAGCCGATAACAATTGTTTACATTCTTCTTCTGGGGCCCCAGCTTCCCAGAAGGGACAAATCCTAAAAGAAAGGATTTTATGAAAAAATGTCTGTGGCAACTTCCCAGGGAGCTGATTTCTGTTCAGAGCTGCTCTGTCCATGACAGGGTGGACAGCTCCTTTCCGTGGCTGATTACTGGCCCTGGGTCTGTATGGCTCTCTGAAGGTCATGCAGGGACTCAGCAGAGTGAGGAAGGAGACAAAGTTAGACCATCCAAGCTCTAGGTGAGTAACTCTTGTCCCAGGACTCAGCCTTCTGATTAGTGGTTAATCCAAAACCACACAATAAATCATAAGCAGAAATAAAACCCAGCAGCCTTTTACTACTAGAGTGATTTCTTCTTCTGTCAGTTTTCCTCACTGTTCCTAGCATGACTGATTATGGAGTGATCAATAACTTCTATCAAAACTTTGTTTGCCTAATCATCTGATGGGACCCATCTAATTACCTGGTGACATTGCTGGAGTGGGGCAATATTAGTTGTCTTAATTACACTTTCTCTGTGTTCTGCCGTTGGAGAAATCTCTGGTTAAAAGAGTGAGCAAATTGATACATGGTGTCCTTCTTCCTCTGCCAAACTAAGTTCTCTTCTCTTATGCTCAGAATTAAATATTCTGACAGATTCTCTCTGGTAGTTCTGGCAGGAGCAGTGCCTGATGAGATCTTTGAAACCACAGGCAGCAATCCCAAAAGACAATCACTGGCACAAGGAGATACTGGAGTGATGCATTCACAAGACTTTTTTGCTGTTTAGTCTAGAGATTTTTTTACATTTGCTTCAATCCAAGCATTGATTAATCACCAGTCATCTCAGAGATGCAAAATCCACCTGCCTTTCAGAAAATCACATGTGAAGTCCAAATTATCTGGGAATTCAACCTGTGAGGCAGGAAGAGACTTTAAATCTCCAATTTTTTTAGATCTTTTTGTTCTCATGAGGTACCCTCTGACTGTTTCCTGTGGCTAGAACAAATTTTAATGCATTTGGCATATGTGGACTTATGGTAGCGTATTAATCTCCCATTTGCAGATCTGATGGATCTCTGTCCTGAGGCTTACATGATTAACTGCACCCAGGCACATATTTCATTTCTTGTCCTGGCTGGTTGAATGTTAATTTTCTCTTCTGTACAGGTATTCTATAAGAAATCAATTGTCCACTACATAAAATCTTATAAGGTTGTGCAATAGGGGTTCCAGATGACAGCTGCCCCTCTGGACCTCCATGCAGTTAACACATCCCTCTCTGCCCCATCCTCTCCATGTCCCTGTGCCAGCCAACGATCCTGCACATGGAGCATGATCCTGGCAGGGTGTGGTGGCAGCTGTGGAATGGGCTATTGATTGGAGCAAAAATCAAATGCAATTCAACCCTTTGAAAGAAGAACGTGTTTCATGTGAATAACAGGCTTAAGGTTGCCATGCTGGACTGCTGGAGTTGGCTTTTTCTTTTTAACTGTTCTTATATTACTGTGTTGGCTTTGTGTCTCTTTGCCACATTGTCCAATAGCAGCTGAACTCCTTGGCTGCCCTGCACCAGCACTGGGCAAAGTACTGAAGTACCTCTCTCAAGTTATATAGTTTACAGATTTTTTCTTTTTTTTTTCCCTCTAAAGCTTAGGAAATAGTGGTGTTAGGTTGGCAAAGTCAACTGGGACTTAAACTCAGGATGAGAGCAAATTTGGCTGCCTAGTCACTATTGGGCTTAAAAACATCTAGAAAAGGTGAGTTCAGCAGAGGAGGAACACACACCTACAAGAATACATAATTATTCACAGCTTTGATTTAATAGGTACTAAAAGCCTAATCCACAGGATGGCCTCTATTAACAACTTATTAATAATTTCACTCAGCTCTATGTCTTCAGAAAACTAATTTGACAGGGTTGTTGGGGTTTTTTTAACACTTTCTAATGGAATGTCTTCTCTGATGTGTTCCTAATTTCCTGAATTTGGTTTGCTGGCTAAAAAAAAAAAATTAAAAAATGCATTGGTCTAATTCTACTGTGGGATAATTTGGGGTCATTCTTGCTACATATTTGATGCTCAGTGGCATGGCAGTTGCTCAGCAAGGTGTCAGAGAATTAATTTTTTTCCCTGGTAGGTCATAAGCACCATTTCATTCATGTCATTGGGTACCAGATAGACATTGCTTCTACAAAATTCAGTGAGTCTGAACATGGAAAAGGGAAGATGGAGAAAAAGAGGGCACCAGCCAGATGAATTCATGTTGCAGTTAGCATTCCATGAGTACTTCTTTCATAATTCTACAACAAATCAGGCTACTACTGACATCTTCAGAATGATAAAGCTGTTGTGATTCTTGGCTCAGTGTGGCATAGTGAGATGTATGGGTACAAACTGATTGTTAGAGCAAGATCCTGCTCAGGGGTGAGATTAAGTCAGGAGGGGAGCAAGGAGAATGCTGCTTCATCCCAGAGGAAAACTGAATCAATGCTTTCTTAGTAAAGATACTGGGGAAGTGATGTATCATCTCAATCCAAACACATCCTTTTTGCAATCTTACAAGTATTCTAATGCAGTTTGGAAATAGCATTATGAATGGAATAGGGCAAAGCTTCAATTAATAGCAGTTACTCACACCACATTAACAGAATTGCTCCATATAAAATAGCAGATGCTGTGACCCTGTATACATTTGCAGGAATTCTTGTTTAACAATTAGATGGTATTTTGGCTATGTGCAATGGTGCAGAAATCCAAAAGGAGGAAAGTCAGGAAGCACAGCATCTGCCTAGCTAAATTGACGGTTGTGTTAAGCAAGAAGGAAGAGAAAATCTTTTTAGGGAGAAATTTTAACTTTCTTTTCCTTATATCATCTTTTGTCTGCAGATAATATGTCTATGACAGCTCAGTATTTTTCAATAATAAAATAAGTAAGATAACATTATGACAACAGTAAGACAACAAATGTCTTTTCTCCCCATCTCTCAAGTATTCATTTTCTCTAGAGATCTTTTGAAATTCATGCAAGAGGTTCCTTGTATGAATTGACAAAATATGACAGTTCATCCAACTACTGTTTTGTGCCAACTGGAGCATATTTTCTAACAACTGCTGTTAGTCAGTACTTCTTTTTTTTTTTTTTTTGGCCAGAACTGGCGTTAGAAATGCACTTTCATGTATTGTTTTTTTGCTACATGCATGGGAGACTTGGTGGACAAATATTTCTTGTGTGGAGAATGAGCTCTGACACTTCTTGGAGCAGGAGGAATGAAAACAAGAGCTGTTGATAGTTGTTCTCCCAACACCCCTTCCTCACACCTCTCTCTGTAGCTGTCTTGAAAGACTGTGCTTATAATTGATTGATGAAGGAGTCCTGGCCCTTTCTTTGTAGTTTGATTTTCACTGAACAAAGCAGCTGTCAGAGATTTTGGTGATTCAGTCCCTGGTGCACACTGAGGGGCTGGGTGGAAATAAAGTAGATGCTGTCATTTTTACGATTCTCTTAACAAATAAATGAATAGCTGCATTATTGCTGTTTTCTCTAAGCAGTGGCCCATCCATCGTGGCTCACTCCCCAGAGGATTCATTTAAATGCATCTGGCATGAGGAGAGCTCTGGGCTCCACAGGGAGGCAGGCAGCTTGCTCTGTGCTGGGCATCCATGCCCAAGCACCCTTCCCAGGATGTTGCTGGGATATTCCCCGAGGTATTTGCTCCTCTAAAACTTTTTCTTCAGAATGCAATATATAGCTCCTCTATATATTTGCTCCTCTAAAACTTCTTTTTCAGAATGCAATCTAAGCTTAAAGCCCCTTCCAAAGGAAACCTGAGTGGTTTTCCTTCAAGGCGGGCATCGAAGCAACGAGCAGTGCTGGCGCTACCAGCCTTGACCCTGCCCGATAACCTCCACTGCTGGGTGCTGGGGAGATCCTAATAATTTATATTGGCCCCACTGAACTCCTCCTTGCAGGCAGCAAGCTCTGAGGAGCCCTTGAAGCCCTGTGAGGGCACAGCAGCAGCCCTGTCAGTAATGTCAAGGTCAGGGCATTGTGCTCAGAGACCTGCTGGTGCGGAGCAAGGACGCAGAGAGCGATAAGCTAACTTGTGCTAAGCAGCTTGAAATTAAAAGGAGGTCCCTGGTGGGCACAGGCCGTGTCTCAGGGCAGGGAGAGGAGCTGGCATGGTGCCCAGCTGATCTCACTGCTGCACTGGCAGGTGGCTGAGCTTCATCAGAAGGTATGGACCCCAAAGCTGTGCTGAATGTGGGGCTCCTTGTGCGCCTCCCCAGCTCCCTTGTCAGGCCATGGTGCTGCTCTCACGTTTGTCAGCTCCTGGAGCAGCAGCCCAAGGAGCAGGCAGTGATTGTTGGCACAGGCATTGTCTAAGCAAGACCCAGCGTGCCTGGCAGGCCACATGTGACATAATCATCCCTTAAAATGTGCAGTTTGCCCTTTCTCAGGGCTAGACAATGGAAGGAAATAGGTGAATTTGTCTCTTCAGACTTGCTTGCTCAGCAGGAACAAGGCAGTTAAGCCCCGCAATTGTTTTTGCTCTTGAATTTGTGTGACTGCCAACACCTTTTCCCTTTTCCTTTGGGCTTTTCTGCTGTGCCCTTTCCATCCTGTGGTAGATTCCCTTGTTTTAAATTGCTGCTGTGCCTCCAGGTGCAAAGCTAAAATACAGCACCAGGAGTTCATTTGCAAGAAGTTCCATCTCTTCTTTGTACCAGCAAGAAATTCTCACTTCCAGGGTTCTGGCCTGTATTTGGGTCCTCCTGGATGTTCATCAGGCAGGTGAGCTGACAGCCAGAGAGCACAGTGTCTCCTATTTATGTTCTATTTTCAGGGAGAAATACTTATCACTGCAGGCTTCTTTGTGGCACCCCACATGTGCACCCTGGTTTGGTGAATAGAAATTCAGAAAGGCCTGATGAGGCAATTGAAACCCTTAGATTGAATGCCCTGTGCCCTTTTGTACTCAGAGGGAATGGGAAGGCTTTAGGAACTGGCTCTGTCACTAGGATTAATAACTGGAAAATCAATTTGTCATTTCCCTGTCATAAATTAAAAGCTTATAAGCCTTATAACATGAGTAAAATAGAGGTTAGTGGGTATTGATGAAGGTCTCAAAGCTCACTCAGCAGAGCAGATCTCTACTACACAATTTAAATTATGTCTCCTCCACAAGGAATATCTGTCAATATTTGTATTGAAAAAAGACATCCTGTGCAAGAATATTTTATCTGTTTCTACACTGCTGCTGTGATTGTTGCTGCTGAAGGAATTCTTGAGGGAGATTGTGGTCCTGACTTGATCGGTGTGAGTGACCTTTACATTGTGCATTTGGCTGTAGATGAAGTAGAAATTAGTCATGTGCAGGTTGATGAGGTGACAGTGAGGATGTCCCTCTCCAGGTTGGTCCTGCTGAGAACAGAAAACCTCTCCCTGCTCCCTCGGCTGTGGTAGAGTGGTGAGAAAGCAACCACACCCTTTGGAAATTGTTCCTAGCTGAGAGTAACTGAGGAGTGATTTGTAACAGTCAGCAGACCAGGAGGGAAAAGGAGCTTTAAAGCCAGATACCTGTAGAGCTAGGAAGGAGCAGTCTAAGAGGAAACTACCTGCTGGTAAGATTTTTATGTTTGAAAGGAAATGTGGTTTAGCCCAAATAAACCTAATCTTTTGATGGGCAGCTGAAGAAAAGATAATCAGAGTAGTTTCTTAACAAGAACAGGGTTTTTTAAATCTATCTCTTAACATTAGGTTGTTTTGTTCTAAATAAGGTAGGTTTCTGTGGTGTGTGGTTACACGAATGATCCAAGATGGCCCAGAAGTGAATGATCCATAATCGGACCTGCTGCAATGTAAAAGAATACTTCCCACTGATTTCTGTGCTTTGGTGTATTACTTACAGTACTATTTTAAGGCATTTGTTTATTAGAGAACTCTAATCAGTTTAATTGAAACAGATGTGGTTGCCAGATATTTTAGTTATCTGTGCACAAATTATTATTGTTAGGTATGTTGATAAAAAATAAATAAATTGAGATGCTCACAAGACTCTAACATAATCAGACATACACAGATTCCAGTGTCTTTTTAATTGAATAGTAGCTTAATTGGCTTTTCAGTCTGTGGTTAATATTCTGTATCTTTTTGCATACCAAAAGCTGAACTGATTTATATCTACAGCCTTTCTTAAACAGGTTTTTATCTTATTTTGATTATAAGCATCACTTTTGTTTCTTCTTTAAAGGCATGATGATGATGAAATAGACTTCTAATAAATTATCTGTTCTGCCTCTCTCATGCCCAGCAGTTGCAGATAAAAGAGACTGTTGGACAAAGAGTTGTTTGTTCTGTTTTGGGTTTTTTTAATTCATTATTGAAGAAGAGACTTTGCTATTTTTTTCTATATGGATCTTAAACTTCTGTAGAGCATTTATGATCTGTAGTGCCAATATAGCTCTGACATAAATGCCTGCACTTGGTTTAAATCTCTGTGACATCTCTTTTAGAAAATCAGAAGTCACAAAACATCCCCCCACTTTAGTGACTAGGCACAGTATTCAAGTCCAAAAGTTCTGTACATAGACAATTAATATTGATAGTGGATTTAAAAAAATAACCACTGGAGGTTGTGTTAATTTTAATTCCCTTTCCTGCAGTGTTTAGTTTTTCAGTTAAAAAAAAAAAAGGCAGAATGGCCTTCATCCAGCTTCCAAAGGCACATGGCTACTACTGCTTTCTGTGCTTAACTGGGCAAGGAAACAATAAACTTGGTGTAGCCTTTAAATGTTAAGACAAAAGTGAAAAAGGAAAGAGAAGCACTATTTTTTTATGCAGAGATGTAAAAAATGGCAGGTGATTTGTGGCAGCAATTCAAGCATTATGCAGGTTTTGTATTTGTAAGTGTGGCTTATGTGATCTTGTAATAGCTAACACACCAAGACCAGCTTCTCAGTGAAAAAAATTGTATAATTCTTTTTTTATGAGGTATATTACATTGTCAGTAGTGAAGGACATTGTGGAAGAAGGAAGGCCTGAGGGTAGGAAGTTAATGTTAGCCTTGGAAGACTGGATGCTGTTTGCATAGATTTTTCTGTGTTGCATCAGATAGCATTTCTTTGTCATCATTTCTTTGTACTGAATAGGATAATAGCCCTGAAATTTGTATCTGATACAGGACTATTTTAAATAGGAGCTTGTAAAAAGTACTGATGTTCTGATGATGTGAGGGGATTATTGAATCATGTAAAAATTGCAAGTGTATTTCCACTGAATCACAGACACTGTGGGATGTGTGAGCCAGTCTCTCTCTTTTCCAAGGAACAGCCTGCAGTGAAGGACATTCAGTGTGACCACAGCAGGCATGTCAGACCATGCCCACTCTCTGCAGGCCTTTCATTGCAAGGGAGGGAAATTGCACTGCCGCTTGCCTTTTCTTCCTTTGCTTTCCCTGCTCCAGGCAGAGGCTTTGGCTGTCTGCAGGGGTCACAGCACTGGTTGTGAGCAGGGCCTGGTATTTAATCACTTACCCCAATTAAGTTGTGCTAGTTGTAGGTCAGAGGCCTGCTGTGTTAAGGGCTCCACAACTGATTGATAGCTCTCTTTGGAGATGGGAATTCTGCAAAGGGAGAGCAAAGTGGGGAGCAGAGCTGGCCATTGAGTGCTCGTGGCACCACAATCAGACAGCCAGGGGGACTGCAGAGGAGAATGAGAGCGCCTTTGGGTATCCGTGAAAGGCCCCTCTGCTTGGGTCAGGAGGGTTAGGGAGCACAAAGGCCTCTGTTCCCAGCAGCTGGGCACAGAGGAGGGGAAGCCAGCAGCAACTGCTGGAAAGCTGCACAAAATATGAGAAAATATAATCGGGAAGAGAAGTGCACAAAGAATGAAATAGTTGATTTGAAATGATTGGTTTTGCCATGCGTGGTCCTTGGCCTGGGCTTTCCCATTTGTCATTCAGTGAGTTCCATCAAAAAAATCCTTGTGTGAGCTGTGTTTCTCCCCTCCATATTTTTTTGACAGTGCCTTAAAGCACACACTGCTCAAGGTGTTCTCAGTGAGTACTAAAGATAATATATGTTCTGTAAACTGTAGTTCAGTGTTTGAGTGCTCTTTTGTCCATCTGGGATTAGGTGCAAAGTTTACCAGACTCCTGACACTTCAGTTAAAAGTATTTGGTTTAGTTTTTGCTTTTTTGGGTTTATTTTTGGTTTTTTGGTGTTTTTGTTTTGTTTTGTTCTTTATTTATTTTTTTTTTTTTTAAGACCATGTCAGGAGCTAGAAATACATGGTCTTAGGTTTGGATATGATATTGCAGTAGTAAACTGCATGAATATATCCACAGTTCCCCTCTGCCTAAATTGAAGTGTGCTTCATGTATAATGAAATTTATATTGAAAATTTAGGGGCCTGAAGAGAGTAGGGGCCCTTGCATTTGGATTTAAGGAAATTAGTGTAATCCTTGTTACTGCTGCTTGTGCTGTAAATTGACTCCTTATGTTATATGGTTTCCCTGGTGTTGTGAAGTATTTAAAATGCTGAGTGAATGATAAAGCACTTGGTTAAGAAAATCAAATATAAACTGGAAAAAAGACTCTGTTCCTTCCATCTTGCTGTTAAAAAGGGAAATTAGCTGGGAAAAGTATAGCAGGAGGGCAACAGTATTAACCTTCAGATTAGAAAATATTTTATCACCAGGAGAATAGGCTGAACTACATAAATCTGTGCCCACAAGAAGAAATTAGATGTTTAGCAGAGAATGTAATTGAAGTTTTAAAAAAATCAGTTAATTTCACTAATGTTGGTTCAGATTATTTGTTTCACCTGCATTGTATGGCAAGACAGAAAGACAGTGCAGAATACTCCAAAGAGCAGCTGAATTTTTTTCTTGGCTTTTTCAAATGGACTTTAGCCTCTTCAGAAGCACTGAGTTAGTTCTAAAACCATTTCTTTTTCTTACTGAGTACTGTGTTGAGTGCTGACTGTGGTGATAAAAGCAAATGTATACTGGGCATTCCAGAAAATTTAATGATCTTGGCAATTCAAAGTAAAATCCTTGCAGGTTGTCACTGCATGTTGTGTTAAGCAGCTTGAACTATGGTGGGATGGTAAACTGGACACTGAGAAGTGAATCATAGTTGTACCAGCAAGGTAATGGGTTTCTCTAGAGAAACATCTCAAAAAGAGGAATCTCTGTTGGAGGCGATTGCTGGCTGTGCTGCCTCGAGGCTGAAGTTCTGTGACGGCAGTCAGGTTTTTGCTGCTTCTGTTGTCTCAGGAAAGAGTTTCAAACCCTGGGGGTCAGGATGTCACCTCCTGGGGTACAGTCCCCATGGCTTCCAGCACATTCCAAATGCCCAGGACAGATGGCTCTCTTTGTAGAGACCTGTGCTCACTGACGTGAAACATGGGTGCAAATCATGAGGAATCTTTGCAATCTAATGGTCCTGGTTGGATTTGAAGCAGCATCCCAGAAGAGATTGGCTTTCTGTCCCATTTCATCCATTGACTAAGCTATTTTCCTTTCAATCCAGATGATGTCTTTCTCTGCTTTAGCCTGAGCTGCCCTCTGACCTGTCCTGAAGGGGAATTACTGGCTCTTGGGCATTCCATTTGATTTGCTGCTGCCTCCATAATGAACTTCCCTGTGCACCCCATTTCAGGCCCATTTTTGCCTGTTTACAGAATTCCCTATTTCTTTTTACCTCATTATGGAAAAAAAAATCAAGCCCTAACTTACTAAGGTACAAAATGAATGTGCATGCACATGTGTGTATAGCTACCTTCGAGCACAGAAGACACCACATTTAATTAACCTGATATGTTTTGTGTCCATTTTGTTTTTCCAGTATTTGACTGCAACTTTGAATCTCCTTGTGAGCTGGAGTATTCCTTTACCTCAAAAGATCAGGAAACCCCCAACAATGCCTGGGTCAGACTGAATGCAGAGGACATCTTGCAGCTAAACCTCCCAGATGGGCCAGACACAGATCACTCTGAGAGCACCCCCAAAGGTAAGATGAATAGAGCTGTGCAATGCCATCAGTAGTGGTTAGTTTTAAAATAAAAGCAGCCTTGCTTCCATCCCATAAAATAACCATAACAGAAAACCCCAAAATGCTGCCCAAACAAACATGTTCCCCTGAAGTGCTAAAGACAGCTCTAATCCCTTTGCCTCAACAGACAGTGAGTGAAAA
Source organism: Zonotrichia leucophrys gambelii (assembly GCF_028769735.1). NCBI lineage: Eukaryota > Metazoa > Chordata > Aves > Passeriformes > Passerellidae > Zonotrichia > Zonotrichia leucophrys. Next base: position 93,422,061 of record NC_088172.1, read on the forward strand.
TAAAGTGACAAACAAAAGGGGGTTGTTGTGTACAGGAGAGATCTGTTTTCACCTAAAAGCAAGCTTAATCATGTATCTCAGAAGAAAAGTATTAAATACAGCCTTGTGTAAAATCTGAATTGGGCTGGCCCATGCTGTGGCTGATATTTGGATGAAAACTGTGCTATGGTGCCCATGTTTAAGGTCATTCAGTGTTTGGAAGAGTCTGGCCTTATCTTTGCTCTAGGTCCTGTTTACCACTTGTGTGTTTGCAGACCATTTTAGGCAATATCCTTCCATCCAGGGCTTAGGTTCTCTGTTTGGTAAGAAAACAAAGATGGGCTTTGTCCTTCGTATAACAAAAAAGATCCTGTCTTTGAAGAGAGCTAAGAGGTCTCAAAAGATGGGAGTGCAACAGATTTCTTTTTTCCCTTGGAAAAACTGTGGGTTGTTGGAATTACTTTTCCTTCATATGATCATATCTGTGAACAGCAGCATAATTCATTAAGATTTCCAGTTCTGGAAAGATTTTTAGATATATTTGTGCTCTTCTAATCCTGGGAAAGTAGAAAAATTCTTAACATCCTTTCAGCTATTAGTGACACCTGCGTGGAACTTCTCTCTGGAGGGTGGTGTTGATGAGAATGGATCTACAAAATGAATATGGGGGAGTTAGAGCTACAAACTTTATCCAGGAGAACAAAGAGGTGTCAGGAATGACGACAAAAATTTCAAGGGATATGACACAGTTTCCATAGTAGGAAAAAATAAACAGACCAAGATTCTCAATTCAATCTCTGATGGCAGGGGTTAGAGGTCTTCAAAAAGTAGATTGAAGAACATTGGAAAGCAGCTGTGAAGTTGGTGGGCTCTGGGTTTAGAACAAGCAAGCTGAGACATTTTTCATGTAGTACCTGAATAAACGACACTAATAAAATTGTGGGGCCAGAAGTGTGTAAGTTTAAAGAAAGATCAGATGAATTCTTGCAGAATACATTCATCACTGGATGTTTAATTCAGTAGTCTGTTTAGAGTCAAGAAGTCTTACACAAAAGGCTGCAAGTGAAAGAATCTTTTCTTAGGAGCCAGCACTGGAGACAGAATTTGACTTTGCAGAGCTGCAGTCTGGCTGCTCCTGACTGTTCTTGTGCTCAGGCAAATATTGAGGAAACTTTCTGTGCTGCTTTCATTCATATTCTATTTTCTCATCCATATCAATAGTATAGTACTTCTCCCCAGATAGCCATTATAAATTAACTTTTAAGGCCCATTGATTCATCAGCAGACCAAGTCATTTTGGTGTGATCTGTGTCGTGTGTAAAGCAGATGGACCACATTTGTGCTGCATGCAAATATCTTCTAATTTCCGCATCAATAAACATCCACCCGCAGACTGAATTGCTTCCTACAAAGGTACAGCTCAGGGAAAGTTTGAGGTAAATCAGAATTTCTGTTTTGTTCTTCTTTTTCTTAAATTCTAGTGCAAGCTGGCTGCCTCTGAAATTTATGAGTTAAAACCTTGTTTTGAATTGAGAAGAACAGGCGTCATTTTCCTGGAGTGGGGGCAAAACCCACAAGGAAGTAAATGTATTGTTCCAGGTAAAGAGCCTGGCCAGGACCCCATGGTGCTGTGCTGTCAATGTTATGATGCTTTTGGATCCTTTCCAGTAGTTATACCTTTGTTTAACTCAGTTTTATATCTATCAAAGCAGAAGAAAGAGAGACTCTTGGCTAGCCCTGCAGCCCAAGGTGGTATTGGTTGATGATTGCCAATTTTCTATTGTGTTAAAATTCTATTTCTAACCCTAATGGTTGGAGGTTCTCACCTGCAATATAGGCAATTTAGGGTGAAACGTGTGTTCTGCTGTTTTCTTCTATTCTGAGGGGCAGGTAACCAGTGTCAAATTGATTGAGTGGATTTAGATTTGTGGAGCATGAGTGTAGATTATTTTGTGTGGTTTGTTTGCTTGTGTGTGTGTGGGCTTGTTTTTTAAAATTACCAGGCATGTTGGACATAGTAGTAATTTTTTTTTTTCCAGTGGAGCTGTAGGTCTGCAACTCATCGATGACAGTAACTCTTGCATGTATAAAGACTCATTTGAAAATCAACACTTGGAGCTAGCATCTCTCTATTTTAAATCACTTTAATTACAGCTGTTTGGCACAGATAGTTGTGTGGTCTGTTTCAATCTGAAATAATTAAGCACAGTAGTTCCAACCCCCACTGTTTCCTGCAAATTGTACTTGCAATTATCTCAATCTCATTTCATCTCCTTTGCAGACAGTAATGCACAGAGATAAACAGATAGCTTAACTAGATTTTGGGATGGTTTAGCTCATCCTTGTCACTTGGTTATCAAGTCATGGCAAGACATTGATAGAGACAAATGCCTCTGGTATGATTCATTAGGCTTCACATGAGTTTCTGTAAAACGTTCAGTAGAAAATAATTGGTAGATTTCCCAGAGAGACACATTGGAAGAATTTCTGTGTTTTTGCTCCTGTCCCAGCAGCATGATACATTTCAGTGTCAGGAAATCAGAAGAAGCCAGCATGGATTAAACCTCCTAGAGGAAGAGCTAACTCCTGGTGTCTCAGCATCTGGCTGCAGTCACAGCTGAGCAATCCACTCACTTGGCATGTTCAGCAGTGGTGTCACACAAATCATTGATCTTCTGGATAGTAATAGATGGTGAGGTGGCAGAGTTTGATATTAAATTATTCAGGGTAAAAGATTGAAGGTCTGGTTTGCAAGGAATTGAAAAGGGATGCTTAACCAGCTAATAGTGGCAGGTGAAATTTAGTGCAGGTTGTTTGAATTGAGGTGGTGGGAGACACAATCAGAGCTTGGCATATATGCAGACAGATTCTGAGCTGGTCACTGTCATTTAAACTGATTTAAGTGTAAGAATAGAGCTGTGAAAGCATCACCTCAGTAGCAGTCACAAAATAAATAGGATTTGGGGGCTCAGTGGGAAGGGAGTGGAAAATAGGAACAGTATGCTATGCTGTAAATGTGTGGAGGAGTTGTATTTGGAGCTCAGTCTTCTGTTCTAGACTCTGTGCATCAAAAATATTTTAGTACAGTTGGGGAAGTTTTTAAAGAATAGAAACAAATACGATAAAGTATGTAATGGTTTTCTTCTAGGAACACTTAAATTGACTAGGGCTGCCCTGCCTTCATAAAGCATCTAAAGGAATACATGCAGGGTTGTGTAGAAATCAGAAATTTATAAAATATGTATAAAGGTTTATAAACTCCCAAGGAAAAGCACTGAAAGGATGAGTACAAAAGGAATATTTGATATTTCTTCTTATACAATATCGAACAGCATCAAGCAAAATTATTAGATGTCAGGCAAAACAAAAGGAGATCCCTCAGTATTTAACAAACGGTGAAACGGTGGAACATTCTTCCCAGGGTATTCTTTTTGCTGGAACCTTCTGCGGCTGTGCAAATTGACAGGATATGTGCAGGGAAGAGAAATAGAGAAATAGTTACAGCTACTAAATTCTCTATAGAACCTTTTCTGGCCCTGAAAGTCCTCATGTGAGCAGTCCCTGAAGTCCAGAGTGGTGAGGGACAACTGTTTGCTCTCCCTGTTCGTACATTCTTTTTCATTTTCTATTTCCAGCTGTCTGTTCTCAGAGCCAAATGTTGAAAGTCGATGGCTCCTTGGTCTGATAGGGTTGGTGTGGTGGTGTGTTCCTGGCTCACCTCCCAGCCCAGGCTTAGGTTCCCTTTGAAAAAAGATAGACCTGCATTAACAGTTTTAGATCAATTTAGAGTGTCAGAGAAAAGTTGCTATTTAAACGTTTGCTATTATTTGCTCTTCTGTTCAAGCCTTGGGAATGCCATCAGGCCGTGCAAAAATATTGAGTATTTGGTAGGAATAACTGCTGGACTGTTTGCCTATAGAAATGTAGGTTAGGGAGGCTATCAAGGTTTTGATTTTTAAAATTTGTGCTAAAATGCTTCTCTCTCCTCTGTTCCCCCCCCATCTTATAAGTGGACCAGTGAGTGAGAGAGTCACTGGTGTATCTGCCAGCTAGGTCCCTGAAGATCTACTGGAGTTATGTAACTTTCTGCAGGGTCAGAGATGTAAGGTTAAAGTTCCACTGATGTGCTAAAGGCTGACAGGAAAACCTCCTCTGTTGGGGTCTGAATGGGGCCTGTACAAGCTGCAATGAGTAGGCAATCCATTGTGGGTTACAAGACTTCTTTTAATTCATGAATAAGCAAAAAGACTCTATAAAAAATTCAGGCATTCTGCATGACTGACTGCATTTATTTATTTTGACAAGTGTGATTAATTTTTAATTATTCATGACCCTTCATAATATATTATACCAGCAAATGCACTGCAGTCAATCGTAATGAAACATGAGGAGCTGGAGATCTTGCAACTGTGGCATTATTTCCTAGGGAGGCAGGTGAGACAGCCCAGTCTGTGGCTAGAAGGAAGGAGTTTGTAGACCGAGGAAATTGCACTTTCAGCTGTGTGGATGTGTGTTTTTGTCATGCTCAAGAGTCATTTGCCTCTCTGATAAATCTGAAATGGGTCAAACCAGCCATAAGTTCTGTGCCTCTCAACTCTTGAGTTTTCTGTGCTGTGGGGGCCTCTAGGACACAGCACTGAGTTTGGCATCCATCAGGGATGGTTTAAGAGCCATCAGCCAGTGGGATTCTTCAGGATTCACCTCTCCTGTTTCCTTATTGCAGTGCTGTATTTTCCTTCCTCCAGGGAAGCCCTGGCTCAGCTTCCTGCAGTGCTGTGTAGCCCAGGGACTTTGGCAGGCAGCAATTGTGGCCCCTGATCTGAGACCACACTTGGGGCTTCTTTATGAGTCAAATCCTACAAGGAGGAGAGAGAACCTCTCCTACAAAGTTAATCCTCTGTGTTTAAGGAGGCAGGACTAGTAGCACTGGACCCAAAACAGCTGCATGCAAACTGAGTCCGGGTCTGATCAAATTTCAGAGTGATCTGTTTCTGACCAAAAATGCAGTTTTAAATGGGAAGGATTAGAGGCTTGACTGCTCCTGACTATGGTTATGCAAGCAAGTTGCCTGTTCCTCTTTTAAATCTTGTGATTCTAGATCAAGTAAGTGAATTTCTGCTTCTGTGATTTGAGGATTTCAGGACCAGGAAAATATGCGGCTGCCTGATAAAAATTTCAGATGAAGAGATAAGTTGTGGAAATACAACCACCATTCCAAGTAAAAATCAAAAAAGTAATAAGCCTCCCTGTGCAAATGTGAATTCTGGTTGAGACAACTTCTTAATGGAAGATGTAGATTAAACTTTCATGAAGGATGGCAGGGGAAGTGGGAGATGAATGAGGACAGTGCCCTAACCAGCCACTGATTAGTTGAAAAGCTCTTATGTAAGTTCTAAAACAAGAAGTATCTGCATATTGTGTTAATGTGGTTTTAATTTTTATAATTATTACTAAAGAAATGGAGCAAGGCTAAGGCACTGAGCATATTAGCAAATGGGTGATAATGAACTGCAGGATTATAAAATGGCTGTTGACTTTGATTTATGATTCCTCAGACTAAGAAGAATGAGGCAGATAATAAAAGATAATAAATAATACTTTGTTTCAGATTATCACTTTATTAACAAAACAGAAGGGTATAAATCAGTGTGGGCTTGCAAGAAATAAGTAGAGTATAAGTTATTTTTCATGTAAAACTCAAAAAAAAGGTACTTGTATCACTTAAAATTCCACAAAAAAGAAAAAGGAGGGGGGTGTTTGGAAATTCTCTTGGAAGAAGATAGCTATTTGCCAGGGGAAAGAGTAAAGAGTAAGGAGGGTAGCTGGGCTCACACTAGACAGAGAAAAGTTTTCCCTTTACATTAATTCTTATACTGGTTTGAGGATATGCCTTGATCTCATAGAATTGATCCAGCTTATGTGTCTTTTGAACAAGATATCAGAGATATTTCTTATTTAGTAAATCATTACATGGAGTTTGAGATCTTGACACCTTAGGCCTGGAAAAAGAAACAACAAACCAAGAACTGTTTTCTCAGGAGAATTTCTATTTGGAGGAAAAATGGTTTTGAACCTGTCACAAATTTTGACAAAAAAAGATCTGCAGACCGGAATGTTTATTGAATCTTTCTCTCTAATGCTGGAGAAGAATTTGGATCATCCTGGTTCAGTCCAGATGGCTGAATAGTCCTTAAATTGATATGGTATGATGCCACCCTAGTTTTATTATTTATATGCCTTCAGGTAAACTGCAGGTATCCCATGAAGATTTGTGAACTTCTGTACTTTCATTTAGTTCAAGTGGGATTCAGTTTCCTATTAGTTATTTTCTTCTTTAAGATTTAGTCAGTGTCTCAGTGGAAATAATTGTTGTGTGTGAGTTGAAGAATGAGCTACATACCACAAGTGAAACAGTAGAAGAATTAAGTGAGGTTTGGAAGTAACACAGGCTGAAAATTATTCATCAATCTTAGTGCAAATGAGAGATTTATGGATTTGTAGGGATGGCTATCAAGTTATTTGTATACAAACAGGAGGTTTAGAATTAAAAATATTATTTACAGCAAATAGTTCTGACTGTTCTAGATGAGATTTAGATTTTGAGACTCAATTTGGCAACATAAATGTATCGAGTGTTACAACACATACCCGTAGGAATTTATGCAACATTAAGACACTAAATGCAAACCAAACTTGCTTCCAGAGTCCACTGGGCTGTGGAGGAGTTAAAACACAGCCTTTTTATAAGGATCAGATTCCAGCTCATGCTCTGTCAGTACAAAAAATGGACCAGGTGTTCCTTCCATTTTGCAGCCTGCTCTTCTCAATAGGACTACACTTGTGCTTTGTTATTGCAAAATTATTTCCCTTTAATGAGCCTGCTCTAAAGAGGCAAATGATTGTCTCACTGTAGGACAGTGTGTTTATTTTTAGAGTAGGTATGTATTTATACAGACTGTGGAGAGGCACGTGGGTTTGTTGATTTTAGAAATCTTGTTTGTTAATTCCTTAATTCAGTCAAGGTTTGCATGCAACATCCAGCAGTCTCTTCCCCAAGCTGAAGAAGAAAAATTAATTTCAGTGTACATCAGATGTTAGTGTGCTCTAATGGCTTGCTGCATACCTGTGACTAATGTACTCCAACAAGTTTATCCAGAAAAGGCAGAGACAATGAAGAATAAATGGCTTGTAAAATGGTCTCTTTCTCACTCCTAATGACACTTTCTCCTTGGCAAGACCAGAGGCATATTAAAAGGACAGCTGGAGGGAAGTGTGTCTGCTCTTGGCTGTGTTTGACCTTTTTATGGGAAAGAATTCCAGATTACCACATGAATGTGATTGTTTTCCCTCTGTAGTGTAGGGACAAAGTCCATTATCATGAAGTGCTTGTGTATGTCCATGCATATGTTGTGTTCAGAGGGTTTTTTTTTTTTTAAACTGAACTTTTAAGCATGGAAAACTCACATTTGCACAAAAAAATTTCTTCACTGGATTAGTAAGTTATTTGGTAATTTTCATTTCTTTCTAGCCTATCTGCTTCCATTTTGGGTGTTTATTTTTTACCATGCCAATGACAGCTCACACGTATGGCTCTGTACACAAAAATACAGTGTATGGTAAAGAAGTATCAGCAAGACCCTGTGAGCCTGGCAGCCCCTTGGCTGCATTTTGATTATCCTTACCAAGCATGGTCTAGCTACATCCATTGCCAAATATTGCAATAAGCTGTGCTTTTCCAGCACCCCACCTAGGAGGCTCTGAGAATGCTCTACTAAATAAGGCACTTTGTATGGTTTTGAGGAGTTGGGAGAAGGCTTTCTCCTTGTTGTCAGAGAGAAACTAAAGCCCAGTGTGGTGAGCTGTGTTCCCTGCTGTGCCAAACTTGTGTCCCTTGCACCTTAGCCACCACTAACAATTGCTGGGGCCTGTTGGTCCCCAGGGTTTCCTTCGTGAAGTTGGCTTGCTCCACTGGTAATGAGCAGATGTTTATCATGTGGGATTTTCTACACAACTGTTCTGTGAGAGTCTGTTAAAAACATAATCAGATTGACAAGAACTGAGGCATTTTTGCTGTTATTCTTCTCCTCAATGATGGTCTGTTGTATTACAGTACTTATCTTACACATCTCTGCTTGGGTGAATACATTAAAAAAGAGTCACAGAATTTTAGAAGCTAAGAGGTTTTACTGCTGTGACTCTTGCCAAGAACAAAGTCCAGCTAATTAATCAGAGATAAGAAATTGTTAATTTAGAATGGTGGTAGAGAAAATGTGATTCAGTCAGGATCTTTGTGTGGATGAAGCTAAACCCAAGTAGAGTTTAATCATTTTGGTAAATGTGGGTAAAGAGAGAATTGATTTTTTTAAAAAATATTTCTCTCCTTGGTTTTCTTATTAATTTCAAGTTGTTTAGATGTAGTTCTGTAAAGGATGTGTTGATACCAATGCTTTTGTAATATCTCATTTTTCTCACAATTACATGTACCAGTTCAGAGGTGTTGCAAGAAATATTCCCCTAGGTGTGCTTTCAGAGGTTAAATCTTACAGAAATTGTTAATACTAAAGCTCACTGAAGTAGGTTTTTTTTGCCTTTACCTTGAAGGGGGTGGGGTCTCTGAGCTTAGTTGTTTTCTCATGTAGTAGCTTAATATGATCAGCATCCTTATTTTATTCCACTCAAAACAACCAAAGAAGGTTGCAGAGTTAAAGCCAAGATACTGAATGAGAACTCTGTTTTCTGTCTTTAAAAAATAAATTTCATAATACCATGCAATGCCTGTTTTGGCAGCCCCAAGCAACTTGCCTAGATTCTAATGAATAATCATCCTTTCAATGATGAGCTAGAAGCTATCCCTGAAGTTTCATCTGTTTTCTTTGCTTGCTTGTTTTGAGAGCACAGTGATTAAACAGATGGTAAAATGCATGAAGATGGGAACAGCCATAGTGGGAGAGCAGAGAGGGAAGAGAGCTGATGGCTGGACTTGCCCAATTGTTCTCCCATCTTCAGACAGGCTGAGAGCTGAGGGGGGCAATAGAACGTGGCCCTCCATGTTATGTTGTAACTCTGCTGGGGAACACACCACAATACCTCTTTGTTGATTTGGGACCTCCAGTCCTAGACCCTGTTCCTGTGTTGAGCAGCACTTCCTTTCTGTGCAATAAATTAAATTTTGTGTGCCACTCATGGTAAGGAAATTGCTTTCTCTTAAGTCCCTGTGAGTCCCTTTAGTCTCAACAGCTCAGGCTTTCTCATCTATCAAATGCAAGCAATTTGGAAATGCTTGGCCTTCATCTTTCACCTTCCCCAAGTAAACAGGAATTTATAAAAGTTAAATAGGAGTCGCTGTCTTTTGTTAAAATGAAAATAGTGTGTTTTTAAAAAATCATTTTTAATTCACATTAATGGCTCCTATCAGTTGTTAAGTCAAATGAAAGCCAGCCTTGTTAGCTGAATGCTTCAGTGTCATAACAGAGATGAGAGAAGCAAGGACCACTTACTTCTAAATGGCATTTCCTTAAGAATTTAAGAAATTTAATAGTGGGCTTTTAGCCATTGTTCTGCATTTTTTTCTTTTTTCCATTCTATGCCTGTGAGCAGACCTAACCACTCTTCTGGGAGAGGCTGTCTTTCTAAATTATCTCATGTAAACACGAGTAAAAAAGGTGATGAGTAGATTTCTCCACATTTGCAAAGATGTTCAAACAGCCGAAGCAGCAGATTTGTTACTTACCACTGCCTGTGCTAAAAGGATAAACCTGATGAAGGACTGAGCTACAATAACTCACCTTGTGTGCTGCTTTTTGTGGAGGACATGCTGCTGCTTTCCTTTGCTTCCAGTGGGGCAGTGGAAAGGTCAGGCACTGAAGGGAAGCATTTTGCTGTGTACAACAGATAGGCATCTCTGGCAGTAATTTAGAACACTTAAACAGCATAATAAAGGTTAGATCGCAGCTCCTCTTCACCTGTCGCAGTAGGTTTGTTTATCAGAGAAGAGCCCAAGCTGCAGAGCTCCAGTATTGATTTTGAGCAGAAGGTTCAAGGATGTTCTGTTTTCAAGGTGTTTAATCAGAGCATGGAAGAAACAAAACGCCCATGTTAAAACAACATTAGGATGCAGGTTTAATTCCACTCTCTGTGTTTTTCCTGAAGGTGTGAAAGTATTTGAGGAGGAGACAGAGGTTGTTTTGTATTTAACTGCTCTAAAACATTACAGCTTTTCAGACTACCAGGTATTGATAGGGCAGGCTCTGCCTGTCTGCCTGAGTTCACCCTGCATGTCAACAAGGCCACTCCATTCGAGGTGAAAGTTTGCTGTGACACACAGCTTGGAATTTTACAAATGGAACTTCCTCAGATTGGAGGAAAAGAAAAGATTGTTCTGGTGGCCTCAGTGCCCTGTTGCACAGTAGGGAAAGCTGTTTTAATTTTGTAGTCATTGGTTTAGTTATCCAGCTGTCTAAGGGCAATGTATTCAGTATTACCATGTTATTAGAAAATCAAGATTTCTGAGGAACTAATAGCTTGGATAGTTAATTTTTGTTTTATCATTAATGAAGGGTAAAAAGCAAGAATATGAGACGGTATTACAACAAGTTGCATAACTTAATTCAGAAATTAACTCCCAAAGTAATGACCTTGCTAATGACTAACCAGACAAAGAGGTATCTGTTAAGCAAGCATAGGTTCTAAAATCAGCCTCTTAGTAAAGATGCCAGGCCACTTGGGATTGGTGGCAACAGCTGAGTGAACAGCAACAATTAATGTTTTTAACAGCAAGTTTTTTTAAGGACATTTATTTAAGTATGACTACCAGTACTGCATCTGTAGCTGACTGTTTTCTCCATCAATGGAGAAAGGTGAATAAGGTGTAGAGAGAGTTTTTATCTTTGAAGGATTTGATCACCTAATTAGAGAACAGAAAATCTGGATCCCAGTTACACTGAAAAAAAATCCAGTGGTAATTGTAATGGCTTTGAAGCAAGGGATGATTAAAATGCACTCCAGGCATTCTCAGGGCTGGTGCTTGGCTTACTGCAGGCAGTTCTCTCTGTGGTCGCCTTGCAGAACAGGTGGCTAATGGCAGGTGTTTGCTGTCCAAGAAGTGATTTTTGTTAAATGCCAGGCTGAACTGAATATGGAAACTTCTGGAGTATTTGGTGAGCTTGGATTCAGCAGTATTATTCCCAATTGCCCTAAAATTTAAAAATACTCAAGAACTAGAAGTTAAAATGCTGACTGTTTAGAAACTGAGCACTGGCTTCCATTAACACAAGACCTCCTGTTCTGTTGTGCAGTGGGCTTTTGCCATGACTGAGGGGAGTTTCACTGCAGGTGAAGCGCTGGGAATCAGTGTTCAGGTTTTCCTTGCAGTGAGCTAATACGCTTCCAATAATAGTGGTATTGTGCATTTGCTGATGTGCTTGGGTGAATGTTTGTGTAATAGATGAGTGCTTCCATTTCCTTCCACTGATTTACAGGGGAAGGTGTTTGTCTGGACAGGTAAGGGCAGCTGTAAGAAAATGCTGGAGCAGGGTCAGTGCTCGAGTGATTGTTGAGCTGCACTGTCATTACAGAGTGAGTGACAAAGTGTAATTGAAATAACAGAGCTCCAACCAGCTGAGGGATCTCACATGGGTGTAAAGCACTGCTTGCTTTGGGAGAACTGTTTTGCATGGAGGAGTTGGGCTGGGATGTCCCTGAGTTAACAGACACGAATTGGCTGTATGGAAAAGAGGCACATTGGACACAATTTGCCTTTAACCACTCTCTACTATGTTTGGATTTATTTTTTTTTTAATCTGAATGAAATTATACATTTCAGAGAGCTTTGTGGGTGGGCAGGTGAAATGTACTTCATTACAGCAACAAATTGGTTGTCCTGTACCTCAGTCAATGTTATATCCATTAACTCTTCCAGAGGGTGGGGCACCAAAACTGACCCTGAGTGCAAAGTTGGTAATGGGCAATGCATCAGGAATGACCTAAACTTCCAAAAATCCACAGATTTGTTGGTTACTTGATTGGTTACTTGGTACATTACTTTTACCAGCAAGCTAAACTTTTTAAAAATGAAACTGAGTTACTGAACAATTCCTTGTTGTTAAAACTGTTAGTAATACAAACTGCAGAAACTTGAGTGAACTGCAGATTAACCTCTTTCAATCCCAAATGTAATCAAAGCTCCTTGTTTATTTGTGTGTGGGTTGTATTTTGCTGGGGGATATTTTTTGCTGATTTTTCCTAAGAACTGTTTTCTAAAAGGCACCTTCCTGCTCTGTTGCTCTCCTCTGATTGTTACCAGGTATTGTCCCAAGAAAGTATCATTGGGATTGCTGGATTAAAGGGTACAGACTTGAGGACGTGGCATTTTGCTAACCCACATTTTTAATGCGTCTGTTTGTGAAATTGCTGAGGATGCTCCCAGTTTCTTTTCGTTGGGCTAAAACCTGGAATGCTTTTAAAGCCTGACACTGCCACAAGGTGATACAAATGTGCATTGTGTCGCTGGAAGCCTTGCTGCATAGCAGCAGCTGTTTTAGGTTGTTTTTTTTTTTATTTTCTGCTGGTTTTTGCTTGAAAAAAGAACATGCAAAGAACTTCTCTATTTATTATGATTGCCCAAATACTTACAGAATTTGCTGAAAATCTTGGTTAGATTGAAATGCTAGGCTTGTCTCTGCAGGATTGGTTCTGTGTGGCCCCACACAAGGCTGTTTATTCTTCTTTTCAAGACAAGATAAAACCATTAGAATTTCTCTTTTGCACTACCTTTGGTCTACAAAGTACTAGCACTGAGAAAAGAAGATAATTTATCACCTTTTCCATATTACCAGATGTCTCTTTAATTGATGGGAATCTTTTTACAATCACTTTAAAGAAAACGAATTGCTTTTGAGGAATTTTTCCGTCAATTGACAGCAACTTAATGAGGGGTTGTGACTTAGTAATAAATTTTAATTATTGTGTAGTTAATACTGCTAAAAATAACAACTTTAGCTTTGATACTGGATGATTGATTTTTGAAGCAACTTGTAAATAATTGATCTCTTGTTCCTTAATGGTTTTTCTGTTGAAGCTTTTAAAAGTAAAAATGAAAGAAAAAAATTCAGGCAAACATTTCAGTAGATAAAGAAGAGACACTGTAGTGTCACAGTAACCACTGGTACCATAACTGGAGTTTTACACACTGAGAGCTGTGTGTTTTAATGGCTAAACCATGAAACAGAAAATTAGTATTTCCAAGTGTTTTTCCCATTCAATCACTGACTCTGTAGGAATGTGATCACACAGAGCAGCCATTTGGTCTTTCAGTTTGCCAACTTTAAAATAGTGAGCACACCCTGTCACCTTGTGTTGTAATGCTAATTAGCATCAGTTCTGGTAAAATTAGTCTATGAAAGATGGTAAAACCCTGAGTCATCCTGTTACTTTCAGAATACATGCTCAGTTTAGAGATGACATGATGGCTGTTGCTCTCCACCGGTAGCTGTCAGTTCTTTTGGGTATTCCATGCTGTCAGTACTAGAGGGTCTGTGACTAGACCTTATGGCAGCCTTCTCCTCTGTTACTACTGAGTTTTAATATTTGAAGGGAAGGAGCGCCATCCTTCATTTCCAGCAGCTGTCAGCCTTGTGGCATCAGAGGTTTAAATGACCTGTTGGAACAAGGCTGTTTGCATGCAAGTATTTTAAATGAGGTGAGGCACACCAGCCTGTTTGGGTCCTTGCTTAGAGCAGGACCATGCTGTGCATGTTTGCAAAGCACTCAGAGTTCCTTCAGAGGGAAGGTGCTGTCAGCGAATGCTGCTGTTCTGTTACTGTGGGCCATTGGCAGTAATGGGACAGCGAAAATGGATTATCATTAATGTCAGCAAATACAGTTTTAATCATGTTAAAACCATATCTTTGTGAAACTAAATGAGATTTCTCATAACACAGCTACTTATTTGTATTCCCCATGCACTGCACAGACTACCTCACTATTCTTAAAGCAACTACCAATCACCACGAGGAGTCAAGCAGACGCTGCATTCTCCATAATTACAAGCAATTTTCCAATTGAATTATCCCATGATTTAATTCCTTACCTTGCATCTGGAGAGCATCAGCAATGTGCAGCTGTTTTGGCTTTGAGAATTAATTGTTGCTAAATGCATTAAGAGTGGTCTTGCTGCAATGATTTCAGAAAAGAGTTAATCCTACCTCATTTCTGGATTAAACTTCTATTTCTTATTTCCCATTCTTTTGACTCGAGATTATGATACAGGCCATGGGTTTAGTAGCATTTGCCCTGGCTAGTTGGGATCTTAATTTAAAATAAATACGTTTAGTCACTGAATTGAAATCATATTACAATGAGACACAAAGTTTAATAGAACATGCCAGAGTCAGTAAAGACTGGAGGGCTGAGGATTAATGATAAATTATGTTAGTTTATCCAGCTGGTATGACTTCTTAGCTATAGCAAAAAAAAAGGAGCTGGTAACTTTGTAAAGTACAAAATACCCAGTGAAATAGGTATAACTTTTCACATCACAGAGGTTTTTAGGTAGGCCAAATCTAGGAAGAGTGTATTAGTCATTTGTCTTTGAGGGAAGAATGGACAGGTATTTAGACTGGGAGTAACATGTGGTTTATTTCTGAAAGTAGAAAAAGATTTGGAAGAAATACTGAGTTTTGTGAGGTTGAGATTATCATCAGGGATATCCAGAGTCTATTAGATTACAGTAAGAATGGGATTTTTTCAATCTGGTGTCTCTCTTTTTCATTAAGTACAAACACTGTAGCTAAAGGTTTTAGGAATTTTAAAATACAGAGGTGTATTTTCATAACTCTTGTAAGTTAATGAGAACATTCTTGAGCAGCAGTTAGTTAAATAATGATACAAAGATGCATTTACTGCTGAGTTTCCTTGACTGCAGCAAAGTGTGTTGTGCTGAAGGAAATCTAGAAAGAAATGGAGAGTGCAGGATTCTATCTTTTGTGCCTTGCAATAGAAGAAGGAGGTGCTAAGCCCCCTGCTATAAGCACTGTGCTTTTCAAACACCGTACAATGATAAGAACAAGTAGGTTCTGATTATATCTGAATAATATAGACATTATTGAGTTTGCCTAATGATTGTCTGGCTCATGATTACTCCTTCCAAGGAGAATCATATTGTGCGAGTTTAACATAAGCAGGGCACTAAGGCATCAAGCAATTGAATTAGCTGCTTCTTGCAAAACTTTCCTTTGTTCTCACTCAGAAAGCAGCTTTCTGGAAGCGCTTGTCTGCTAAAGAATTTCACACTGTTATTTTTATTCCTTTAAGAAAGGATTAATTTAGGAACATGGATAAGTAGCAAATGCCCTGAATTAGCTTCCTGCTCTTAAAAACCAAGCAATTTTTATCAGTTCTATTCTATGGCTGGAGATGTCTTATCTTGTTTGGATACAAACCAATTGTGGTTGCATTTGGAAAGCCTGTGTGGGCAGCTGTGGATTTCTCACAAGCTGAAGGGAGAAACTCCTGAAGGAGGAGCAGTGAGAAAGGCATAGGATTGTTGGAGCAACCAATAGAAGAATTTATGAGTCATTGCCTCTAGACAGTGGAGGAAACACAGAAGCAGTGGAATAAATGTGACCGCATGGGTTTGAAAGGCATTGCTAATATAATAGTGGAATAAAGTAAGGAAGAATGTGATGCCTTTAGGACTGGAATCCTGGAGGCAATATTTCTGCAGCAGAAAAGGAAAAATCTTGTATGCGGAGCAGAGTAAGAATTTGTGTTCCAAACAGGCATTATTGGCTGTGAGTGAAAGGTGTAAGAGAGAGCTGTGAGTGTCTGTTAATTGCCACAGCAGTCAGCTATGAGGCTGGTGAAGATTTTTCTATAAGAAGAATATTCTATTGCCATTGCATAAAATAGTAACAGAGTCTAATGCAGTCTAGTCTGTCTTGCTCTGTTTGAGAAAAAGCAAATGTAAAAGGGGAGTAGGTGTTGAAAAGAGCTCCTAGATTGGGTCTTGCCACAGCAGAAATGAGATTACAAGATAGCTCTTTTTAGTCTACTGACATGAGAAGCAGATGCTGATGTTTATAAACGTATTTGAAGAAAGAAAGGCAAGTGTTGGAAGTCTAGCTGAAGGAGAAGGAAGTGCTGACCAAGGAACACGTGAACAAATAAATACAGGCCACAAATGCTTTTAGCATGGAAATAAGACCAAGATAATGAAATATCAGAGCTGTGAATTAGCCTTCCAGTGAATGGGGCTGGTAATCTAGGTAGTTTTGAAGTAGCATTTTGCATTGTCCATTAACAAGATGGACAGGAAGAAGTGGTGTTATTGTCATGTGTACCCCTTGCTGCAATGTACCAACAGTGGTAACTTCTGAATTATCCATAACACAGGTATAGGGGCAGGCTGATGGTGCACCCATCCATTTATAGCGTGATGTGTTGAAAATCTCTGTAGCTCAGACCGTACAGATCCTGTACTGAGTTCCCAGCCAGCAACAGCAGCCACACCAGAGAGCTGGGGAGTGCTGCTGTTTCCTACCAGTACATGGGCTCTGACTCCCCATTGTTGACTGGATGCTGGGTTTCCTCTGCCTTTCAAAAGTCCTGGGTTTACAGTTTTATTTTCAAGTAGTTTTGGATGTCCTGATATAGAGTGTCTTTGCAGAATTTCTTTTTACACCTCAGGATGAAAGGCCTTCCCACCCCCATAGGACAGCAGGGGCTCAGTGAACCCCCTGTGCTGTTTGCTGTGCTCTGCTGTGAAGGAGGAAAAGCTGGCACTTGACAGCTGCCTTGGTTCCCCCAAGCCCTCCGCCAGTCAGGCCCTGCGTGCTGCACCGTTTACGTTTGGTAACTGAGCAATTAAGGATTTTGTATTCTAATTACCTGGCCAATTATGTGCAGTGCAAAATTCCCTGCTAGTACTGCTGTGATAGCCTGAACTGCAGACAGTCTTGTGATTAAACTGTCCCTCGATGATGAAGTCGATAATTAACAAGAAGGCGTTTTGCTGAGTAGTGAACAAAGTCAAAGAAAGAACAGAATCGAGTTTTCAATGCTTTAATATGGTTTTAATGGTGCTCTTCTCAGGGACAAGAACTTCTCTGACCTCCCCTGAAATTAGAAATGCATACCCATGTGCAGGAATGTAGACCTGATTTCTTTACAAAGAGCATAATATTGATGATCAGAGGGCTGGAGGACCTACCTTGTGAGTGAGGACTGAAGGAGTTGGGTCTTTTCTCCCAGGAGAGGAGAATGTTCAGGGGAAACCTCACTGCAGTATTCCAGTACTCACAGGCCAGCTACCAAGAGAACACACTCCCTTCACAAAGAGCCACAAAAAAAGGGCAACAGAAAAAAGTTGTACTGGGAGAAGTTTGATAAAGATGAGAGCAAAATGATTTTTCTATCATAGGCTGGAAGAACTTCCTCACCTCGGGGTGTTTTCAAGGTGGGACTGGACAGGGGATTCGATAATCTCCTCTAGGCTCCTATTTCCATAAAAGCTTGGACCAGATGATCTTCTGAGGTCTCTCCCACTCTGGGCTGTTCTAGGATTTGAATTTTAACTGGGTAGAGAACCTTAACAACTTTTTTTTTCTGTGACACTTTCATCACAGTAAAAACATGTGCAGTCCATGCCAGCTCTAATGGTGCTAGTAACTGAATGTCCCACAGTAATTAGACATTTACTCCTCACAGTGTTAAGTGATGTATGAACATGCAGTAAACAGGACAGAAAGCCACACAGCTCATCAATGTCAGCCTGGCATGAGCTACAAGACAGGCAGACAGAAAAAAATATTACATGTTATAGTATTTTACTTGAGCTGTTTTTTCCCTGAATGTCTGCTTGAGCAGAAAATCATCCAAATTCTCTTTGGGATGTATTAGCTTTTATTGAGGGCTATCCACTTTAAAAATTTAATCCCTGTGAAGATGTCAGCTGAGAAAAATTGAAATACTCTAGCAAATGTGTTTTTCTCCCTTAAAAAATTCAAAATGTTGACAGAAGTAATTATCCTGAGTGAGCAAATCTTACAATTACAAGTTATCCTTAACATTGTGGACATAATTTAATTATGGTAACTGATTTATATGAAATAAGTCTGATTTTTTGAAAATTCTGTTTAAAAGTTGTATCAAGGCAACTGGAAAATGTAAATGGGCTTATATAAATTTCCTTTGGTCTGATAAAATTAATTTTTTACATGGAATAAGATATTTTCCTTAGAAAAGGAACTTCTGAAAATGACTTTTTGAAGACAAGAACAAGTAAAATCAAGGGCTCTGCTCCTGCTAATATAGTTCATATACCCAGCAATCATCATTTGGTAAATTGCTGCCTGAAAATGGGTTGACTAACATAGGAACCTGGCACCACAGACCTCATGCAATTACTCCATTATACTTTCTATGTCATAGAGATTTTCAGCTGACTCAAATATGAGTCATTTTGTTTCATTGTTGGGGTTTTTTTTTTGTTTTGTCTTGTTTTTTGGGTTTTTTTTTAATTTTGTGCTTAGATTCCTAAAGAGCTCCCCTTGGTTAAACATGGTACCATCTTCTGTAAAAGAGGATTGTGCCTTCCTCTGGTGTGTTTTGAGCAATACTCGTCCTTAGAGCAAGTAGTTTGTGAGTTCTTGTGTGCAAAAGCTTCTACTTCACTGGTTTTAATGGTGTAAAACACACAGAAATTTGCATGTGATCTCTCTAAGGCAAGTCTCACTGTGTCATTCATCAGCTTAATGAGATTAATGGAAATAGCAAAGCTAAAGAGAACTGCATCTGTTACAGCCCATATACTGGCAAGCTCAACTTCGCTTTAACCACAAGAAAACAGCAGTAACTTCCTTCAACCTCTTTGGTGTTTGTTCATGCCAACCAGCCACATTGTGTGTGACATCAACACTGAGCTGGATTTCCAGAAAGGAATCCTTATCATACACTTTGCACTGTCAAACCTGGCTGCAAGTCCTGAAATGTGATAACGTGGTCCTATTCAATTTAATATTCCTTTCCTGTGTTTAACTTGGGATAAGAACATGCAAATGTGAAATGTATTAGCTCTATTTGATAGGAATTCATGCTTTTCTCTAGGAGTGTATGAAAATTTGGGGATCACCACTTCTGAAGTCCTAGAAAATTTCTCTCATCTTACAGAATTTCATCAAAGCATGGAAAAATCTTAACTTGATTTTATGTTTTGGTGTTGTAAAAATATATTTAGGTATTGGATAGAGAAGCTTTATAAAGTTACTTACCTGCCCCTGTAAATTGTTAGGAATCAAACCAGAATTCCCTACAGCTGCTAATTTTTAAGGCATTGTAGTTAATTATGACCTCCAGTGAACTAACCCTTGGGGAGGGCCTGATTTGGGAATGACAATGATAACATTACTAATTTTGTTTGAGACTGAAGGTGAGAGCTCCCATGCCATGAAAGCAGAATTTCAGCATGTCTGAGATGTTTTTGCAGATGCTGGTACTGTATCATACCCTTTGAGGAACTGGTGCAAGGAGTACTCTAATGTGTAGGTATGGAATAAGCACCTAAACCAACTTCCAGCCTTATCCATGTTTGATCTCTACAAAAAGATGGACTTTCCCTTTTTTAATTTTCTTGTTTTAATGCCAGCTTTAATTGCCTTCAATACTTTATTGCAATGAGTACCAGAGACTAAGAGTGTGTTCTGTTAAAGGTTTTCCTTTTATCGATTTTCAAACTGACACATTTAAATGGCTACACTTCACTTCATCCTAGTGTTAGTACTGATCAATTTAGCGTACAGAAAATTATCTTCTTGGTTTACAAACAAACAAAAAGGAATACTGGATTTATTGAATCAGTTTTTCAGAAGTTTTCAGAGTCTGGCTCTCCTTTATCTCCATGGGGTTGAGATACCTGGGTACTGTTATGAACTTAACAGCCTGTAAAAAATATGTCTATAGCAGATGAGTGCTATTTCTTTATAGGTTTTCTTTAAACCTTGCCAGACTATACTTAGAATGTTTGATACAAATGGGACTTTTTAATCTGCACAAGTAATTTCACTGATTTAGTGTTCTTCTTCCATAGTTAGCAAAGTGATTTGTCCTTCCCTTTTGAATGAGACATAGCAAATCTCCTAAAAATTGTTATCATAATAATTTAATGTGCATGAATGTACTTGAGATCTGTGTTTCTTGAGAAGCTTTTTATTGAAGCAGTGTGGCTTAATTGACTTCTTGGGTAAAACACCCTATTGCTCTTGAATCATCTGTATTCACCAGCTTTCAAAGAATGCAGATAAAGACCATGAATTAGTTTTTATCAACAATGTGAGTTCAGCAGGTCACACTGATCATGCAGCTGGTGTATCATTTCATGTTTGCTTGTATGTTTCTGACTGCTGCACAAAACTTGTTTTTAAGTGGGAAAGATCAGAGACAAGTGTAAGGAGTTTTCAAGTTACAAAACTGCCTTGGGGAGCTGAGCTCTTATAAAGTTAAACAAGTGTCTTCCCATTATCCTGAAGGAAATGCACTTGGAAGGCACTGATGAGAGGGGAGGGACAAGGAACTGTATGGCAAGGCTGCTGCCTCATAGCTCTAGACTCCCACTGGGGCAGTAATTCTGGCTTCACAACTCAAGGGTTCCTCCATGGCTTTACAAAATGGGGAGATGGCAGGAGGAATGGCTAGATAAGTAATTATTTTGTTCTGATTATCTTATTTTCATCCTAGTGATTGAAAGGAGATGCAAAAATTCTGAGGGATGGTTCTAAAGCAGAAACCTGTAGCTCTGGTGGCATCAAGGTGAAACCAACTCCTGTGCCCAGTGCTTGGGTGTATTCTTTTCAGAATGTCAGGAGTCACAAAACTTGGCATTCAGTTGCTATAATTTTATCTGGTGGTTAGGAGTAGACTCATTACACTGGGACCACAGAGAGGAATGAATCAACAATGAGCCTTGTAAGAGACAAGTAACTAAGTTGCTGGGGAAACTGGGAATTGTTCCTAGTAATCTTGTTTACTAGTAAATGCTGTAGCCTGTAAAAGCAGAAGCGTTTCCCTCTGCCAATACAAATTCATTAGTTTGCAATTTACAGTCTAAGTTGATACAAAGCCAAATTCTGCAAGAGCAAAGTTTTATCTGCAAGGAGGCTGTGCTGTTGGTATAGTAGTCAATTGACTGGAAAATGCATTCTCGCTTTCCTTGAAATTTAGTTTAAAAACATAAATGCATGTGGATTTGTCTAAATAATAAGTTTAATAAATGATAAAAACCAGAGAGGGTGGCAACAGATTTCATCACTCTAATGTGTATTTCTGTAGAGCTGCTCAAGGAAAGGGGGAGGCCTGGAGAGCCAGAGGAGGAGGATGGTTGGAATCCCAACCTGTGGATTGTTGTATCTGCTGCCAGAGCACAGAGCAGCATTGTCAGGGGGCTGAGCAGCTGTGGAGACAGGGAGATCTATTGCAGGGGACATGGCCTTTAGCATAAGAGCTGGGGATCTGCAAAGGTCAGGGCAGTGAAAATGGAAAATGGGGCAAGCCCTCTCCCTTCAGTGGCATAAAATGAGGGGAGTGACTGCAAATGGACTCTTACCTCAACTCTTTCCTGGGAACCTTTGCTGGTGTGCTTTAGGATATACACAAAGATGCTCAAGTTTAGGCATACAACCTTGAGCTATTGTCTTTTTGTACTTAAAATGTCTTAGAAAGTATGTTGTTTTTTTTCAGTAAAACAGTATGCCAGGCCTTGGATTTAGGTGAAGAAGCCCAGAGAGCCTTAGATTCTAAAATCTGAAGTAAAAAATGGCTGGGTTTGAAGCATTGTCCCTTCAGGAAATCAATATAAAAAACAATTGGTATGAATGTATGAAAGGACTTAGGGTCTATACTTAGAACAGAAACTGTTCTGCTTGTAACTATTCTTACCTTTCACGTCCTTAGTTATCTCCTAAAAAACCCACCATGTAACTTCTGTGCATGACGTATAAACTTAAATCTACAGCAAGAGAAGGTTTCCAAATTATTTTATATGAAATCAATATAAAATGGCAGAAACTCAAATTCTTTGTTGAAGAGTCAAGAGAAGCTGTCAGTCACATTGATTTATTTTTGATGGAGGTGAAACTTGTTTAAGCAGTGAAATCTACATCATGCAGACCAAATTGTTGGGGGTTTCTTTGCTTGTTTAATTCCACAAATCATTCCTATATTTTCCTTGCAGAAATATCACTTAGGGTTTCACAGAAAACCCTTTTTCTCACCATGGGGTTTCATAGAAGTCACTGGCAGAAATGCCATTGATGGCGCCTTTCACAGGGCTTAGTCTTTCTTCACTAAAGAGATGTGTGTGGTTAAACTATCCCAAAAGCAGGGGGTTGAAAAAATAATTTCTCCCCTTATTTTTTTGACTGGGAATCTCATCCCAGTAGAGAGGCCTTCTCAGTGAAACATTTAAGCATGGGAAGCATCCTGGTTTCCAAAGATTGCATGTTTCAGTTGGCCTGAAAAGTTTCATTGGAGGATCAGTCCTACTTTGGACTATCATGGGCACTTCCAAGCAGTCTGCTGCTCAGTCTCTGCAACTAGTTCTCTTTTCTCTCTCAATATTGTTCCTTTTTTATGTTTATAATGGCAATTACCTCTTCTTGAGTAGAGCTGCATTTGCAAGTGAATAAAAATTTACAATAGTCTCCGATAGTTTAGATAACTGGATAGTTTCTGGGAGAAATGACATTAAAATACTTTGAAAATGTACCCTTTTTCAAAAGTGAAGTGGCCTTTTCTTAAAGGATTCTGTGTGCTTTACTGAGGTAGTGCTATTAATAGGAATTATTAGACATGTTTTTATTAATAATTCAGAAGGATACAATCCCACTTCTATTTGTAGTCCTGCCCAGCAAATCACAGTGTCACATTTGGAACTCTATATTTCAGCTCACTGTCCTCAAAGTAAGAATGCATGTGCTGGCATGGTAGGGATATTACACGACTAAACTTGGAAAAACACAAAAAATCTTTTCTTCAGCTTTGCTTTAAGAAGCACAGAGCTCATGCAATATTAAATTTTTGGAGGGAAATAATTGTATTTTCTCCTTAATTTTCTCCATATTTTCTAAGAGATTGTTTTTAGTCTGGAAGCAGCACACTGCTCTGACTTGCATTCTTATAAATCTGGGCAGTATTGCTTCAGAGTGTTCTTTCCCCAGAAGTGGGGGTTCTGTGGCAAGCTGTTGCCAGCCAGCACCCAGCCAGGTTTCACAGGGTTGCTGGGACTGCACAGAGTTTTAAATAAAACTGAGCTGTGAGACTTCTCTGCCATATGTGCCGCTGCAGATGTGATCATGTAAAGAAATCAAACCAATGATGTGCTTTAAAATCTTTTGGGATGATTGTTAGGGTTTTCTTTATGAGGAGGACATCTTCAAAGTTCCTTTTAGAAGTGAGTGCTGTTTGTTGGTTTTCTTTAGTGGTGGTGGGTGTGTTGCTTTGTTGTTTTTGTTTTAGTTTTATTTCCTTTCCCACAACACAGGTTTAAAAATCACTTGTCTTTGTAGTATCCCAGTCCCTCCTCCTTAGGCTGGGAGGGCCGTAAAGCCTGAGAGTTGAAGCAGGAGCCTTACTCTTTGCTGGAGGAGCACTTGCAGAATGTTCAAACCAGCCTCCAGAGACATCACATTTTCAAGCAGTTATTTTAAGCTTAGGAAAAGCTTTTGAGTGACATGATTGTCTTGACATTTGATTTAATGCATGTGGTTCTTAACAATGTTGCAAGTAGTTAAAGATGGTGGATAGGATAAAACTAAATTACCCCCATCATGTGGAGCAGCAGCAGGGCAGCACTTCCCTGCTAAGGTGGCTTCCCTGCCCTTTCCTTGTGTGGGGTGGTAGGCTGTGAAGACTCTTCTTGGAGTCATGTTTGGTCATCTGTGGAAAACAAATTAGTTAATTGATTTGGAGGCCAAAGGAGACCTTTTTCATCATCTGACCTAGTAGTGGGTAGAAATTGATCTAGTAATCTTTGTATGGATTCTGGTAAGTTATTATAATTACACCTTGATGAGAGATGGCTACCATTTGCTTTGCTTGCTGTGTTGAGTGGCAGTGTGTTAGGTGCACTAAAATTTGTCAAAGTTTCTCATGTTTCAATTTTTTGAAGAGAGAGGATGAAAAAAATCAAGTTTCTGATAAAGGCAGTAGATTGCAGTTGTAATTTAGGTGAGAATCTCAAGAATATCAAATATAGGAAAAGAATTTTGAGGGTAGAAGGGTCACATTCAGTTTATCCTTTATACAGTAGTTATCCTGAAAATTAATTAATTATTTGGCTGAAAATATGTGTTATTTACCTTATGAAAAAACTGCTCTAAAAGATGCTCAGGTCAAGACTCTCTATAAAATGGTTGTAGTCAAACTTCTTCCAGACTCTGCTTCCTTTCACAGCCTGACCCAAAGCCATGCTACTGGTACTGAGAGCTGTAGCCAGGTACCAGCTCCCTGAAATTTCTATCTGTGCTACAAGTCCAGCTCAGTTGTGAAGACAGAGCAGCACAGGCTGAGCCTCCCACCACAGCTGGTAGCAATGCCTGACTGCAGTCCCAAGTTCAGCTGACCAGCTGATGTTATGACTGAAACTTTTCTGTGTCACTGCCAAAACAAATGTCTTCATACAGCCCCTATTGCCATGATTTTCTTCCTGCATGTCATTTGAGACTGTGCTTTGTCTTGGTATCAGTTGCTCGTATTATCCTTTATATTTATCAATTATTTCACCTTTTATTTATGGTTACCTTACCTTTATGACAGTTGAAGTCTTTGTTGCCTATTGTTCTCTTCTCAGTGTATTTTATATAGCAAGGCTCACTCTCCTCTCTCTTGTGAAAATATTTCCTTAGTACCCAGCTCCTCTCTATCATGTTGTAAAACGCATTTCTCAGCTCTGAAGCCATTTAACTTGTCCCATGTTGATTCTCTGGTGTTCAGAATGTCAGGATCACCTCTTTAATCCTTTAAAAACACTGGTTTAATGCTGAGTTTCTCTTTGAAATTCTCTGTTATTCTAAGAGTTATTAAACATAAAATCTCTAATATTTTAGATAACTCCTTTAGCCATGTCTTTCAGAATATGCCAGTGTTACCCCAGAGTAGGTCAATTGTGTTCAAAAGAACTCAAAAGGGATAGAAAAGGCAAGTGTTCAGTGAACAATGATTTGCTCAAAGCTGTGCAAAATCACAAGTGTGATCTGAATGTACAAATACAATATCTATAAATAATAAGCAGTCCCTGGTGAAATGTTGAAACAGTTGCAAACAATTAGCAAGCACTTTTTTTTGTACCCCTTATACCTGTTTTAAAAACCCCTCTGATTGCAGCTGCTGCAGTTGCCTCCTGAGCCAGCACTGAATAGGTTTCCATATGTTTCCAGCGGCCAGGAATCCTAAGGATGGGGTGTGTCTGGACAGGGATTTTGGCACACCATCATCCGAGTCAGTCAGCTGAACTCTGCCTTGGCAAGAGGCTTCCATTTCCAAAGCAGCCAGGACTCTGATCAAGCAGCTCAGCTGCAGCCAGGTGAAATGTGATCTGGGCCTCTGGCTGCTGTTGTGAACCAGAAGTAGCTCAGCTGCTCATTTGAGTTGAATTTATTTTAATAATGTATTGTGCTTTTAAAATGCATGACTGCAGTGGGTCAGTCTGAGCAGGAAAGGTATTTCTTCAGTGCTCAGCAGAACCTTAGGTGCTCTCACACTGGAGTGTGTCTTCTGATGGCAGAAACTCAGTTTTAAGTGACTGCAGCATACTTGGATAGCCATCAAGTGAGTCTGCTCCTTAATTTCAGTTTGAGGGCACTAATGATTTATGTGCTATTTTAGAGTAAACGGTGAGTGTAGAGTCTGGTTGGCCTGTTGGGTTTTTTAAACATATTGTGACTGTTTGTATGAGGTTCATGTATTCCCCTAAAAATAAATTACATTCCTTTATGCATCATTGAAGTCTAAGAGCAGAATTTTAATATTTTTGGTTATTTTATAATATTTCTGGCTTTAAGAAAACATCTGCTTCATAAAATATTGGTGTTAAATTCTTGTAGTACTTTCTAGGGGTTTCACACACTGTACTTTAAAGGCATGTTGCTAAGCCAACAGATGTTCTTGTATTAATTAACATACAGGTCTTCCTTAGTTTCCTCCCTTCTTACTTTATTCTGCTTCTTCCAGATCCATGGTGAAGGGTAGGATACTTCACTATATCATCTGATGGAGTGAAATAAATGCTTTCTGCAAGCTTTCAGCATTTTAATTAAATATGCAGATAGATGAAGAGCAGTATAGATTACATTTTTTTATTAAAAACATGGATAAGGTACAACGTTAATCAGTGAAAAAGATCTTGCCCTTGCTTTTCTTAATGGATTCTATTAGTCATTAGATCATTAAACGAGTTCAAAGCACTCCCTCTTCGTCTCATACTGTCACTTTGCTAATACCACCCTCTTATGAGTCACCTTCCCTTTTAGGCTGTAATAAATTTTACCTCTCCTCCTCTCTTCTTTGCTTCCCAGCACCCACTTATTTGATTTGTTGTGTAACTTTCAAGGAAAGGCCATGTTACCTGGCTGAGGAGATTGAGAAAGATGCAACTGCAGTGAAACAGTGAGGCAGTGAATTAGCTCTGCAGGTTCATATTCTGCCTTGATTTATATTCTTTCAAATGCTTTTGAAGCACAAACCATGTGCTGATCTCTGGAAATGAGCACTTCATCTCCTCCCTCCCCTCCCCCCAAGGCTGACATTAGCTACTTAACACAAATTCTGATTTATGCTGTGGGCCAAGGCTTCTTTTTGATGCCTCCATCACTTCCAAGTGGGGAGCTTGAAACAAAACAAAATGCTTAGAGAAGTGCTCTTTGCCCCCCTGCAGCCCAGGTGTGTTGGGAGCAGCAGGGTGGCAGGAGCAGCTCTCTGTCCTGACAGCAATCAGCAGCACCAGCGAGACATGGGGTCGATCATGGCTGTGGGACCTTTTCAGCCTCTGTTCAAATCCAGCCAGCCACCAGGGGCTGGAAGTCATTGCTGTCTGCAGGGTGCTTGATGGTCAGTGGGAAAAGTGTTGGAGAGCTCTGTTTTTTCCATCAAAGTGCTGTCCACAGGAGCTGGCACTAATTGGCCACCCCTGTTGGTGGTTTCAGCAGCGAAACCAAAGATTCTGAGCTGCCCTGTCAGTCAGTCCTTAGGGCAGATTCACATTGTGGTAGCGAGGTAATGTGCTGGGACACATTCTAAAATTTTCACCTATATACTTGTTCTAAGAAGATCACTGATTTTTCATACTTTGACCTGGGAAATTGGCTGTGAATTCTGCATTTATTCCAATCTCTTCACAAAAAATATAGGACAACAGTTTCCAAGAACTTTGTCTTTTCCTTTGATGCAAGAGAAAAATGCGCTGATCCCCCCCACCCACCCTGCTACCATGTCCAAAGAACTGTGAGAGCAACAAAAACTTAAAGCTCACAGGTGACTCATGGGACCAAATCCACAGCAGATCATGGAGAGCTTTGTAGGAGAGAATCTTGTTAAGGAGGATTTTTAGGGAAAGTCTGTTTTGCAGGATTAGGTCAGTGTTTTGCACCCTGATTCTGGTAAAGAAAAGGTCTTCAGTAATAAGATGGCCATGATTTAATGAGAAGTGTCTTACCTGAAGAATGAAAAATTGAATGTTTCTACAAACACTAACTTAAGCATGTTGTTTGCTTGTCTAAACAGTTCTATTTGAAATAGCTTATTTGTATTATGGCTTAATTGTCTCCTTCTGTTTGTCTGTTCTTAGGAGTGAGCTGCATCTTTTATATTTCCTTGGGTAGCAAAGGAGCGCTGCATTCAGTCAGTCCTAGGAAGGAGTGTTATCTCTGAAGAGTTAATGCTCATCCAGTCCAAGGGTGTGTTTGCATTTCAGTGCAAACATAAAAGTTCAAACAGGGAATTAAGAATGACTTCTCTAAAACACGTACTTCCTAAAGAGTGATCTGTATTGCACACAACGAGCACTTCAAATAATTTCCAGGGGGAAAAAGGTGTTTGTAGAACTTTCCATCTGTTTGCAGATTATTCATGACTAAATTAATAGAATATTCCTACATTATTCAGTTATGGCAATGTGCACCTTAGAAATGCCTTGATAAGGTGTGCTTCAAAGACCATCTGTATTTGAAATTGAACAGAACAAGACTTGCCTGATCTGGTGGTACATCAGAGTGATATTTCATGATTCATATTATTTGTAGTATAGTGGTTTCCGGGATCTGCATTTCTGGTAAAGGTAAGGTCATTTACAAAAACACTTCTATTGTAGAAGATAAAATGAAAAAGGTTATCTCAAAGTTTCCTGAAGCTAATGAGAAGACTGCAAACCCCAGATGCTGAAATGGAAAATTTCAGTGCTCTTTGGATGAGGCCAAGTATTTATTTATTTTTATTACAGGATTGCATTTATTTATCAGGAAATACTTCTGATTGCCTTTCATTGCTTTCTTGTCTTGCAAAGTTTTTTATAGAAAGCTTAGTTCTGATTTTTAGAAGTGAAATGTGGGGGCAAAAAGAAAAGTTTCTCCAAAGACCACAAAGTGCTGGATGCAGAGACCTGAACTGTATGGTAGCTGTACTTCCTCAAAGGCTGTGTTTGCTGCTAAGTCCCCTGTGCTGGGAGCCAGATCTTGTTTGAGTTATGGCCTTGGCTTCTACACACTTTATTATGCATTTATTAGGTTTGTAGCTTGGTCCCAGAGATAAATTCAGGCAGTTGTCTGATATTTCATGATGTTTTCCCTTTTTTTCCCCCCTTCAGTTTTCCTCATTACAAGCAATGTAACATGCAGCTGTGATAAATTTAATCTGATGACAATGTGTATGTCTAGTATCTGATTCATCTTTGATTTCATGGCTGAATCCCAAAGAAGGGAGAGAGAGAGGGTGGAAATTGGGGGATCATGGTGGCAAGCAGGATTTAGATGCTGGTAGAGATGATGAGTATCAGCGAGGCTTGCTCAAGCAGAGAAGTAGCTAAGGAGAAACCAATGTGTACAGGTGGAAAAATACTAAAACTGGAGATAAGAAAAATGCAAATTAAATATCAGTGGTTTAAGAATGAGTGTGTAAAGCCATCAAGAAAGCTGCTGGGTGCTTTCTTGAGAGAGTGATACATACAGGAACTGACATTGATTGCTGGAATCCACCCATCCAGTTCCATCAGCAAAGTTCATTCAGTCATCCCCTTTACCTCTCCTAGACCACTTCACAGAATACAAATACCTTTGCTGCTGCCACTGCTGAATGCTAAATAAATAAGTTAATCCCCTAATAAAATTTAGACATGAAATAAATAGGTCAATCCATTTATTCCCTAACTAGGGTTCAGAAGGATAATGAGGTTTGGCTGGAGGCAGCACAGTGTCCTGGAAGCATATTGCTGTTTAGCCTGCTAATGATGGTGGTATGCTTAATCCTGATTCATTTTAAGGCATTCTTTTGTTTAGGCTTTAAAAAATACACAGAAAGACAATATTTTGAGAAACAAGCCCACCAACAAACAAAACTTTAGCGTGTCATGCTTCCACTTAGAATAAGTGTAAATGTTTGTGGTTTTGGTCACGTCTTGTTCTTTAGGTCTTGCATCCTCTCATGGCTGCTTTACCACCTTTGTAATTCAGCTGTACAAAGTCCTCAGAGAGATTCCACGTTCATGTCTGTGTGCCAGACACTTCCATGTCTGTTCAGCCTCTCCATTGATTTTGTAGGTGGTCACATTTCTGAAGAACATCTCTGAGCAGTCACAGTGGTGCTTTCTGAACAATCAGTGCCCTGACTTTGGTTTCATTTCCTCCTTTCTCCCCAGAGCAAAGTGTGCCAGTCTGTGAGGCAGTTTGAGGTGTTTGCCATAAGGAGGACTTGACTCAATGAGGTGCAAGGATATTCCCCCTTTCTGAGGATTTGTAATCTAACTTTTATGAGAGTGCAAAAAAGTCTTGTTTCTTTTGCCTAAGCAGCAGACGTGTTCTGCTAAAAGGCACTTGTGGATATCAGCTGAGACCTTGAAGCAGGGCTGTGTTCCTCTCTCTTTAGATGTGACTTGGTTGGAAAAGAGCTGCTTCATTTGTTACCCTATGTCATAGGGTTACCTGATACCTAAAAGCTTACTGGCCTTTTCTTAAAATGTGCTGCCTTTCTGGACAAGTAAATTAAATCCCTGTGTGGCATTTGATTATGTGGGAATTAATCTGTTATGAATCATATTTTGAGGCTCAGATGAAAAGTGCTACAGAAATGCAAAATATTTATTGTGTCTTTTATGAACAATTTTCTTGTCATGTATGCATATTCACTGCAAATTCATATTGGCATTTACTATCCAAAAATGCTCTGCATTTTTTGCTGTTATTGTTGTAGGATTGATTTCAGTACAGTCTAGTTTTTGAAAGGCTTTCTTTTTTTGAACTGAAATATGCAAATCATAGCAGTAACAGAATCTTCAACTTCTTTTCCCTTTAATTAAATTTAGCAATTACAGTGCCATGGCACCTATGTGAACCACCATATGTTATTCATCTTTCTTATTGTTCTCAATTAGGGTGTTGTCTGGTGTGGGGGTTTTTGTCTGCTTCTTCTGCAGTGATTAATATAATAGAGTTATAATCTCACTTATAATCAAACTTTCAAGAAAGGTTATTGGATTTGAGGTGACTTGTATGCAAGCAATTTCCCAACAGCCAAACTGAATGCTTGCAATTTATGGGTTGTCAAACCTTTATCATTTCATGGCCAGATTATTACTACATCTAATAGACAGGTTTCTGGGTTGTTGGGTTTTGTTTTTTTGGTTTTCTTTCCATTTTAGGGGCAGTATCTGTGCTTCATTAACTACAGTGTAATTTCATAGGAGGCCGTATTTTTCAGATACTTTGTAATTGTCTTGTTATCGAGGCAGCACAAAGCAGTCCCTGTCACCATGAGTGTTCCATGCATGGTGAGAGGTAAGCAGAGCTGACTGGAAAATACTATTTGCTTTCATGAAAAAACACAGATTTCTTCTTTCAAACTATACATCCTCTTATGTTTTAGGAAGATTAAAAAAAATAAAATACATATAGAAAAGCTACCTTTGCAAGGAACAGGAGAAGCACTCAGAACCAGCACACACATTCTCTATGTGGTATTTTCTTTTCCTCTCCTTGCAGTAGGTGCCATGTGCATACAAGGAGTGATGTAGTCGCTAGGCTTGGTACTTTGTGAATGCTAAAAGAGGGAGAGAGAAAGTGTGGAATAGTTCCTTTACTTATAGAAGATAACGATTGATTTTATTCATGACTGAAGTAGGTAATTTTCTAGCCATAGGAGAATAAATGTTGCGCTAGAAGTGTCTTTGTTTTCTCACTATATAAAGGTTTTAGTTTCAACCTGACCATCATACTAAGGAACTATGACAGACATTAGAGCATTTTCCCCAAAAAATGACAGTTCTCTTATAATTGAGGTAGTCCTAAGTCTCAGCTGATATGCTGAGTGCTAAGGCAGGACAGATCTTTCTAATCTATCTGAAATAGAAACTGCAGAATTGAAGGAAGTGTCAGCACCCATGAGAGGGTACATCATTGACAAAATGGAAAAGCAGATATGATTTGATTTTTTTTAAGCAGCTAGCTAGGGAGGAAGGATACTACATTAAAAGTATCTGAATTACAAAGGCCAACATTAACCAGCTCTGAAGGTTTTAGGGTGATCTTCATGAAATAAATGGCAGCTGCAACTCTGTTTCTGTCTGGGTGAGTATCCACGTACCAGAAAGCATCTGTCATAAATTTATAGCCCTGCTGGAAGTCTAGAGGCCAAGGAACAAATTGCCACTATTATTTCTATGAAGCCAAGATTATTCTGTATGCTGTAGTGTAGGTGATGCTAGCTTTACCCAGTACTTAACCCTCCTAGAAAATATGAAATATTTTGGTTCTTTTGAGTGTTGTTATATTTCAAAATGGTTTATGTTCCAATTGTTTATGAACCATGATCCTTGATCAGCCTTCATCTTTCCCACACAAGGTGTTAAAATCTTCAAATAGCAGGCTGTTTTCAAACCTTTGAACACACTTTAATATTTCAAGCAATAGCATCAAGTTGTGTTTTCTGTATGTTGCTCTCTTTTCAAGGATTGCAGACTGAAGTGTATAGGACCATGGAGGTTGTTTTTTATGGCTTTATATATCACTTCTCACCACACTATTTGGTGTGGTTTGGGTCTTGCACACTTCATTTACTACAAAGTAGATGCTTTTACCTTAATACAAAGTGATATCTGATTTCCATCTAGCTGTACCAGGTTAGTATTTCCTCAAAAGAGCATTTTATTGGCTTTGTGGGCTGTGCAGTGATATAAAATGGTTACCAAGCTCTAGTTGTCTGCCATTTCCAAATGAAGACAATCTTCCATTTAGAAACATTCTGCAATTTGTATTTGAAACCTTCAAAAGTGGTAGAGCTTGTACAGCATTTTAAAGGAGAAAAGCACATTATTCATGATGAGGCTCTGGGAGACATTACAGTGGCCTCCCAGCTCTTAAAGGGGGCCTACAAAACAGATGGAGAAAGACTTTTTCAGGTAGGGTAGTGATAGGATGAGTGGTAATGGTTTTAAATTGACAGAGAGCAGATGGAGATTATTTAGTAGGAAGAAATTGTTCCCTGTGAGGGCAGTGAGGCAGGGGCACAGGTTGCCCAGAGAAGCTGTGAGTGCTCTGTTCCTGGAAGTGTTCAAGTCCAGGTTGATTGGGATTTTGAGCACCCTGGTCTAGTGGAAGATGTCTCTGCCCATGGCAGGTGGATTGGACCTGGATGATCTTGAAGGTCCCTTCCAACCCAAACCACTCTGTGATTCTGTTAACTTGTTTCAGGGTCACCCTTAAATCAATGTGGATTTTCATTAGTTTCTTTGCAAAATCAGTCAAATTTGCTATGTGATTTTTTTCAAATAATGCATCTCACACTCACTAGACAAGCAGTAATGAAAACTTGATTTACCATTCAAACTTGACATCAGCAGCCATCCTTGGAGTATCCACTGCATGTGAAAGCCTTTGTCTTAGAAACAGTGCTGGAAAGGGATGCCAGGTGAGGCATCTGCACAAAGAGCTGGTAGGATTAGTAGGTCTTATTTAAACTTCCTAAGTGTGACATCCAGTCAGTATGCTTGTACTGACTTCAGTTCTACTTTCTATGCAAATTGAAAAATGGTGTGAAAACTCACTGACATGTTTGTAAATGTTTGGGTTGGAAGGGCCCAGTGTATAAAGAAAGCATAGCAAGAGATGATCACTGTAAGTCAGCCCTGTCATTTTTGGCTTTCATATCAGAGTGTTTAGTTCCTGGCAGAGGTTTGAACATCAAGTATCTCAAATCACAAAGGTTTAAAGATTCCACATCTCCTTTGTTTATGCTGGTATGCTGAATTATAGCTTTGGAGAGAGGATGCTGGTTTCACACACCTCAACCGCTTCCTTCTTGTCTCCATCTCCGTCTGTTCAGAGTTCCAAATCACTTAATTTTCTTACAAGAATGCCAGAAGTTGAAAGTGACTGCTGTATCTTTCTTCCCAATGCGAGAGTCGTGTTGGTAGGTGTATGATTACATTTAATAGGAAAAATGGGATTCCTCTGAACAGTAAAATTCAGTAGTTAAGTGCTGAAGGCTGCCACAAGAACACAGTTTTTTTCTGTTTCAGCAGTTCTGTTTGCACCCTTTTGCACATTTTTCTTAAAGGAAAAAACCTGTCAACCATATCTAGAACAAGGGCTACAGCCATATTGAGACTTGACTAAATTAAATACCCTGAATAGCTCATCTTCAAAGATGGAAATGGTTTGAAAGCTTTCTCAGCCTACAAGTGTCTGCCACGTTCCCTTCAGGAGCAGTTCCATGTTTGTAATGAACTGAAAAGACAGGTTGTTTTCCCTTTTTTTTTCGCAAAAAACCCAACAAAAACAACTAGTTTAATAGAAAAGCCATTAAAACCTTTCCAGTTGGGATGAAAAATGCTGCCTGCAGGAGCTGTGAGAGTGCATGCTGTCAGATATGACATACATGCACAAACACCTGTGGGCTTATTAGAGCCTCCATAGTGATGTGCTGTCAGCAGTGTATTTCTGCTGCATATGACCTTGCAATATTTCTTTTTATCTAAAAGGCAAAGAGGGAGGGAGCATTATTCAGTGAAGCTTGGCTATCTCCTGTAACCTTTATGGAGTCTCTGCGAACCACTTCATAACAGTCTATAGCACATTCACTCTGTGTAGGACTTGGGTTATTGAAAAGCCATAGCAGTAAATCCTGTGTGGCTGGATGTCATTGGAAATAGGAGAATTCTCTGCTCTTCACTGTTGTGTTACAGCTCACATGTCTGCTGCCTCCACTGGCTTATTCCTAGGGGAGTTTATTTTCCACCCTTCAAAAAAGGCTGCCAGGCTGATTTAAGGCCACAAGTGATGCTTTCACAAAAACATGGGTCTGTTGAACCTTGGATCATTTGACAGGTGGTCATAAGGTTTTGTTTGAAGTCAAAGAAAGCTGAATCTTGTCTGGTTTTTAAATAACATCCCTTGCCACAAGATTTGGCAGCCTTGTGCTAATGCCTCCAATTAGGAAAGGAAGGCAGCACAATCATGAAAGGAAAAGTGACCTTCAGGTGAAATGCAAAATGGAGGCAAATTGTGTGAATGATGTAAAAGTATAAAAAATAACAGGTAAGATCTCTCCTCTCTTATTACTATGGTGTTTTGCAGTATTGGCTTTTAAAAAGATTTTTAAAAGCAGCCTTATTAAAACTGAGGCCTAAGCATCTTTCCTTGCTGTCCTGTAGACATTGTGAATTTAAGGACAACAAGGGTGGTTTCCCAGAAGTACCTTAAATTCACTCTGCTTACTTTTGAGTTCTATCTGTACCATGTTGCACAGAATACTGCCCCAGTTACCATAATGCATCACTTGTGAAATGAAGTGTTTCCACTTGTTTTCCACTAGCAGGAAAATCTTCTGTCACCAGGGTGGGAAGTGGGGGGTGAGGATAGTTGTGTTAAGGCAAGCTGTCCTCACTCATATGCCAGGGCTCCTGAATCACTTCTATGCCTCCTGCACTTGCCATCCAGCAGTAACATTCCTTGGGGCTTTGTTCCACAGGGATAAGCAATTTGGGCTTAGTGCAGATAGAATGAGGCAGCACTGAGGTCAAAATCCATGCTGTGTCTGCAGGTCTGCAATGCAGGAACCACAAAAGTTTCGTTTACACCAGCTTACCACTGAGATGGCTCACTGTGGTACTGATAATGGTAATGGCTTTGTGGTGGGGACTCACTGAAACCATCAGCTGCAATTTCTCTGTTGGGCAGAGCCAGCTTCTAAACTCTTGAGACTGTCATTCTGGGCTGTGTAAAATTCATGTTATGAGCCACAATCCATTTCCAATTCACCCTGCCATCCATTCCTTGTTCTGTTATCTCCAGACTAAAACTAGAGCAGAGAAATAGTCTTTTAATAAGACAGTAATTCTTACATTCTGTAGCTAGCAAAAACCAAATAAAATAGGATTTCTCATTTATGCTATATCTTATGGAAGTGAAAAGAGCATAGAATAATTGTAACGAAGATAAATACACAAGTCATAACCTTTCTAGCATAACTATGCCTGTTTCTAGAAAATTAGAATGTCAATGAGCTAAAGGTAATTTGTTCAGGATGCCAGCTGAATGATAAGTCTGACTAGTTGATTTTTTTTCTCATTAGATAGTTTCAGTAAGGCTGAAAAGTGAATGTAGTTGGTTGCAAGAGCTTTGTATATCTTTGCAGATACACCTTGACCTACCTTTCCCCTGACAATCTATATGGCAGTTTGTTTTTTGGGGTAGAAATGCTTAGTTAGTTCTGTGGTGACATTTCAGAGACATTTAAGTATTCTTTCTGGAAGAAGAAAAGTCATGTATCATGGTTATGTAAAGTCATGTATCATGTATCAAAAGTGATGCATCATGGTTTAGTTAAATTTCCATGTACCGTTCCTCCATTATAGTTAGGCTTTGTGCTGTCAAAATTTGTTTTTTAAGATAAACATTTCTCTCTTGAGACAAAGGATTGATTTGTAAGTTATGCTGAAGGTAGGATTGCAACATGTGAGATGATTGGCATGCCCTGTTCAGTGGACAGATCCCCTGTGGCCATGCTTTTTGTTTTTAGAGCAAAAGAGCTATACAGTCTTTCATCCATAATGTGCATCGAGAGCTTGAACTTCTACAATTTGTACTCATGTGAAACCAACATTGAAGCCCCATGGGTATTTGCTTGCATGAAGAGTGGAGACTTTTCCCAGCACTTTCACTGCTGGAAAAAGTAGTGTCCTTATTATTTCAGTCAGTTCACAGTATTCAGAGCCCAAAAGTGTGATAGGCAGTTTGCAGAACAAGTAAGGAAAAAATGGCTCTTCCTCAGCAGAAATGTAGTTTTCAAGTGAATCGCAGTGCAATCACAATAAGAAAAGCCAACTGAGGAGACAAGGAACAGAAATTATGGTTTGTCATTGTAGCAAGAACATTTTGAGCTACTTGTGCTTCAGTGGTCACTGTTGACATGACTGAAGCTCCTCTTTGTTTCTATGTGTGCTGCTGTCACTGTCTGTCTCTTTGTAGCTGCCAGCTGTCCTTTCCCTCATTCTCCTGGACTCTGGTGCAGTGACTTTCTGAGGAACTCTCTGTAAAGAGCTCTGGCCTTCAATGAGTCTCCTAGGCCCTGTGGGGGAATGAAGTGTTTCAAATAATCCATTAGTCTTCCTTGGTGCATGTTAAAGCAATTTTATTGACAGATCATACTGGGAACGTGAATTTCAGTGAATTTCTTTGCCTTTACAGACCTCAGCATGTAACAGCATGGGTTCAAGGAAAGGGCAGCATGGATTGGGAGAGTCAGAACTGGGGCTGGTAGTGCTCAGTATTCTCAGCCATGACCTAGAAAATGAGACACTGGTCAAATTTGTAGGCGATCCTCCACTGAAAGGAGAGGGGATTCTGCTGATGCAGTGAATGGCATAACTTTGCTCCAGAGGGGCCTTGGTAAATTTGAAGAATGGCTTAACAGGAGCCTTGTGGAGCCATCAGAAGTAATAAGCTCTGCTTTTGCCCCATGATTTGCTGGTGGAGTATGCCATTCCCCAGGCTGGGAAGTGGTGGCCTTTGAGTAATCCTGCTGAAGAAGACCTGCATGTTGTGGAGGACCCAACCCATAACAAGTAGGGTAGGCAGCCATCCAAAATAAGATAGGAGGGAGACATCCAGGTGGGAAAAGTTGCTTAGTCTGGACTGGTCAGTGGTGGTGAGGCCACACCTGGATTGCTGTGTCTGCCTTGGCTCCCCTTCCCAGCTCAAGGAGGATGTGGGGAAACTGGCAGGGCCCAGTGGGGCTGGGTGTGTTCAGGGCCTGCAGGATGTTCCCCCTCAGGGAGCTGGGCTGGCTTAGGCTGGGGAGAGGTGAGCTGGAGATGGCCACAACCACCCAGCAGAGAGACACAGAGAAGGTAAAGCCAAATATTTCTCCACCGTAGCAGAGGATACAATAGGTGGTGGCAGCAGCTTCCCATTTGGGAGGTCCAGGTTGGATTTCACAGATTCACCAGGAGCAGGGTGCAGTGCTGGAGCGGGTTGCCCAGAGAGGCTGGCAAATCTCCATGCCTGGAGGCTTTTGAGAGTTGGCTGAGTGAAGTTGTAACTGCCCTCCCCTTGTGTTGGTGATGGTTCTGCTCAGGGAAGGACATTGCATGGAGACCTATGGAAGGACCTTCCAGTTCCTCTGGTTTGGTGATCCCATTTTAAAACAGTGACAGCAGTGGATAGGCTGTTTGCTTCTTTGTGCTGGAAGGACTTGGAGAGGCCAGAACCGAGAGCAGACAGCTGGAGTCCAGTCTACTGAGATCTCATCCCACCAGGACGTGTGGCCTTCATCTGAACCCCACTCCCTCTTTCACCTGTCTCTGGAATAGAAGGGAGTATCTGTTTTATTTCACAGGAAAGGCAGATTAGGTAGAGTTTTTAATTAAAGACTTAACAGCAAGAAGCAGATGAAACTAGCTCTTTCAAATAAATGTTGCCATCATAAATAAGATTGTTGGCAATTGAGCAGTTTAGACTACTAATTCTGTGTGATGCCTGATTTTTACCACATTATGAGGCAAGCCCCTCACTTTCATATTGTATTTTCCAATTTGGAAAAGGGATCTTTAGCATCCTGAGGTTTAATAAATTAATTTTTCTGCAATGTTTTGAATTTCTAAAATGGTATCTAAGTGTGAAGTTTAACTGTGTTATTGGAGAATGCATAAATTATTGAAGGTCCAGGGAACAGAAACTGTGTAAGAAACAGAAACTGTGTAATCTTCTGTCATTGATTGCCTCAGCATTTTTCAGCATGTCTGTCAACATTCAGAGAAATTCTAACTCAGTATCAGACCTAGGGGAAAGGTCATTGTCCCCTCACTTGTGTGCTCATTGACAACAGGTATATGAGTGAAGCTTGCTTTTTTTCTTACATGTGAATGTCAGGTGGGGCTTTTGAGTAAGCAGAAGGAAAACCAGCAGCCAGGATAGCTTTCACAGTAGAGCAGAGGGTCCTTAAAAGGTTTCTGCCATCTGCATTTCTTTCCATCCTCTAACTGCTGTGCCAAGGCACTTTCCTCCCTTTTCATCCTTTCAGTGATGACTTAGGAAAGCACAGAAAGTATGAGGAACCTCTAGGGCTAAAAGATGAGTGAAGAGGAGTCTGCCAAACAAAACTGGCATGTAGAATGATACCTGAGTTACTGACAGGTAACTCAGGTGTGGACTAGAGATGGAGGAAGGATAGCTGAACCTGAGGAGGGATTTGGTGACAGATGCTTTATGCTATGAGGCATTTAACAAGCTCTGGATAGGATCATCACATTTCCCACTACCTACAGTGACAGCTGGCCAGCTAATAGACTGCTGGCACTGTGTGCATGGATGTACATGCGTGTATATGGAGAAGATGATGACAACAACAAATTGAAATGTACGGGACATTAAAATGCATCATCTTGTCATGATTTATCTTATTTATGTTATCTGTGAACCAATGTCATAGTTCTCCAATGGTCTGAGTTATGACTCTTGTGCACATAAAGCTGACATAATGGCAGCTTCTGTGTGATGAGTTTAATCCTGACAGAGAATGCAGAAGGAGGAGGGCTAGACCACAGAGATTTAATTAGGTGCGTTCTCTTGTGGCTTTCTAGTTCTTCATAGGACTAACCTGCAGTACTAACCATTTATTTAACGTGGTCTCTGACATCACTGAACTGCAATTCTGTTCCAGGCACATTTCTATTCAGGTACTTGTGCGTCACAGTATTGCTGAACTTAATTTTTGAGCTTCCAGCTTCCTGAGTGTAATCGAATAAGCACACTCGAGGGCAAAACAGCAACTAGAGGCACAGCACTAGGCTTCCTTTCACACCCTTCCCTTAACTACTGCACACACTGAGCTCCTGAACAGGCATTCTGCCTCTCTGTTTTTACTGACAGGACCAGCTTCCTCTCAGCTTTCCCTTTAGGTCTGTCTTGCTCACGATGACAGAAAATTCTCCCATCCTCTCATCTCAGAACAGGCGTCTCAAAGGCAGTTTGCTGTTCGCCTCTGTCAGCAGCAAAAGAGAAGATGCATGTTGGCTAATCAGCTGTGCAAGGCAGAATTATTTAAAGACTCTTCTGTCATTCTCAAGCAAAGATTTTAATTTCAGCATTGAATTTTAAGTTTTTAATTAACTAACTACTTTTTTTCAGTTCAGTGCTTTTTAGCTGGGAGCAAACGTTGCTGAGTCATTTAGGAATTGGGCTGTAACAGCATCTGGCTCTAGCTCTTGTTACAGAAGGCAATACCTGGAGCTTTTAATTGTTTTCTTCTTCCATCTGACTTTGCTTTTGAAAAACTGGAACTAAACTGCTTTGTGAGAAAAACATCTTTTATTGTTGTCTGTCTAAAGAGTACTGTGATGAGCTCCAGTTTTTCCACATGACTATGCTAGGGATTATTGGAGTTTAAATTGATAAATAATAATAAATCTTTAGGAGGTATTCATTTGGATTGCAGCTCACGTGCTGCACCTGAGCATAGGGAAGTGACAGGGGAAATCTGTGAAAGAATTGTGTGAAGGTCACTGCTGAGAGACTCCTCCCTCTGTGTGTATGGCTTCAAGGTTGCCTCCAAGAGAATAGTTAAAATAATAAAGAAAATTTCTGGGACTGGAGTGTGAGAAAATGAAGGACTCCTGTCTTTCCTAGCTTCAAGTCACATTCCTGTAACACCGCTGCAGTTCCCAAGGGTGGCAGTGAACACTAGTTGTTTGAGGGACAAGATTATCTATGAGTGAAGCCATTGAATTTAGAAGAAATCATATGGGGCAAATCAAATTTGCTTGATGCCTTAGTAACAGGACAAAATTTTACTTTATTTTCTTTGATGGATTATTGGCCTTCCCCTTTATACTTAGGAAATGAGAAATACTTGAAATAGAAGATAATTTGAAAGAGTTTTGACTTCCAGATCTCAGTTCTGATACCAATCTTGGCTGCATGCTGTTTGCAGTTCTTTAATGTCTGCCCTAACTTGTCCATTTGTAAAATGTATGACATGCCCACCAGAGTTAGTATGAATTCATTAGGGCTTCTGAATTGCTCTTGCATCATCCAGAGAAACGTGCTCACACTCCTGCTCAGTATTAGAAGTGAAATCCTTGTTCTATTTCAGCTAATGGCAGAACTCTGATCGACTCCCAGAGAGGTAAGATATCATCCAATTACCATAATTAGATGGTTAAGAATTGTTCAGCTCCAAATTTTGTAATAATTCAAAGGTTGTTACCTCCATGAATTTTAAGTCCAAGGCAAGTATAGCAGGTTGCAAATCTTCTGATGCTTATGCAGTCACATTGCACTCAGCACTGGAGACCATTCACATTCCTCACATTCAGCACATTTTGGAGCCTTGATGAGGCAATTAGAAAATCTGTGTATATAAGCCCAGAAAAAAGTATAACAGAATATTTTCTTTAATGTTGTCACTCAGGTAGTGCCCAGTTCTTTCATGGCTTTTGCCAACTATTGAGCTCCTGCTACGAGAGTTTTGCTTGAATAGTTAATTTGAAAGTCAAGTGTGAAATGAAGAATGCAAAGACCAGCTCTGCGGGATGTTTTGTGATACTAGTGGAAATGTTCTCTCCAGTCAGCATCTCTAAAGACTATAAAACTTGATTTAAATAATTTTTTTCTACTGTACAGTCCCCAACAGACGTTGACTGTTAATAGTTTTTACAGCTCTAATTTAATCTGGTAGGGTATTGAACTTGTACGTGAAAGGTAATAAAATCCTTTTAGTAGGAAGATGGAGTTTATGTTCAGAATAACAATCTATCAGTTTTGCAAAGACTGTTAAATTGCTGCTTTATAAGTGTGATCAGATTAAGGCAGCCTAGCTGTATTTTGAGTCTTGCTTTTCACAGAATCACAGAATTGTGAGGGTTGGAAGGGATCTCAGGAAGTCCTCCATTCCAACCCCCTGCCAGGGCAGGGTCACCTGGAGCAGGTGGCACAGGACGTGTCCAGGTGGGCTCTGGATGTCTGCAGGGAGGGAGACTGCACAGCCCCCTGGACAGCTGTGCCAGGGCTCTGCCACCCCCCGTGTAAAGAAATTCCTCCCCATGCTGAGGTGGAACTTCTTGTGTTTCAGTTTGCAGACACTGCTCCTCATCCTCTGGGCACCACTGAACAGAGCCTGGCACCCTCCCCTTGGCACCCTGAGATATTTACATGCATTGATGAGATCTCCTCTCAGTATGCTCTTCTCCACACTGAACAGGCCCAGATCCTGCAGTCTCTACTCACAAGAGAGAAAAATCCCTCACCATCTTTGTGGCCTCTCTTGACCCTCTCCAGCAGCTCTGTGTCTGTCTTGTACCAAGGAGCCCAGAACTGGACACAGAACTGCTGGTGTGGCCTCACTAGGGCCAAGCAGAGGGGCAGGATCAGCTCCATTGCCCTGCTGGCCACACTTCCCAATGTATTCCAGGATCCCATGGTCCCTTCTGGCTGCAAGGACACACTGCTGGCTCACAGTCAACTTGTCACCCACTGAGGCTTCCTGGTCCTTCACAGAGCTGCTCTTCATTAGGTCAGCCCCATCACATGCTGGAAATCCTAGACTTCAGCTGCAAGCTGAGGAATTGCCTCAATGTATTTGTCCCAGAAGAGCTGTTTGCTGTTTTCTGAGGTGAAAACTTTGCTGAGGACCCCTGTTTCCCAATGTGACTTCTCAGGCTGCTCCCTTTTTGGACTCCACACGTTTTTCCTGGGCTGCTGGCTCAGAAAGTTCCAAGGATGCAATGGAGTTGCACTGACCTCGATGAGCATCATGAGGTTGTTGAGCAGAAGAGCCTGACCTGGCTCTGTCCCTGCTTTTCCCCCAGGACTGACCAGGAAGGATTTAGGATATGAGCAGTTAGCAGGGTGCATTCAGAGCTTTTGAGTAGCTGCCAGATGACCAGCTTTTCAAGGGGCTTGCAATAGGATTCCAAGTTTACCTTCAGGAATGACATTACCAGAGGAATGGCTCTGTTTTGAGAGCATCTCAAGGTTGCTTCAGCATTCCCTGGCTTGAGTTTCAAGTGGTTTGTGCATTCACATCAGATAAGGATGTTGGGCCAGAGATTGTGGGAGTGGGCTTTGTTGCTGATATGGGTTTAAGTAGTAGGCTTACCAGTTTGTATTTCTCCATTTGAGAACTTTTTTTGGACAGGTGCTTTGTTCATAGTGTGCCTGCATAGTACTTTAACATCAATTTTCTTGTTTATAAATAATCTGTTACCTCATTAGTCCTGAACAGCAGAACTTGAGGCTGTCTTCATCACCTCAAAAACATCTTGCTACTAAGCTGATAAACCATCCTTCCCCTTGTGTGACATGAATGTTAAAATGTTGTAAACAAGTTTCCAAGGGATCAACAGCGATTTTTCATGCAGGATATATTAATTTGTCTTGTAATATTCCTTTTATGTCAACTGCAATAATCTACTGTGCTTAAAGCATAAATATCTTTTCATGTGTGTTTGTCTGAAGTGACAGCAAGTTGCCAGAGATGTTATCAGACACAACATATGAGGATGAGTAACACCACTGCCTTATGACTGCAGCTATTTAAAATAGGCAGAGAAAAATTATCATTAGAAGCTGAATATTATTGGTAGGTTTGTCACACAGTATGTGAGTGTTTAGAGGGAATATGAAAAATAAAGTATTTCCATTTAGACCAGCACTTTCTGGAACACCACAGAGCAGTATCAGCTAGTAGTTTTTCTGTCATATAACACAAACATATTGAGGGCAAAATACTGACTGCTGTTCCCTCTGCAAACCTTGGCTTCTGTGTGATGATGATGATGAATGTGCTCAGGACCCCAGAAGTGCTAAGTGCC
Organism: Zonotrichia leucophrys gambelii; assembly: GCF_028769735.1. Lineage (NCBI taxonomy): Eukaryota > Metazoa > Chordata > Aves > Passeriformes > Passerellidae > Zonotrichia > Zonotrichia leucophrys. Next base: position 93,465,592 of record NC_088172.1, read on the forward strand.
TGGGTGTGTGGGTGTATGTCTAGTTACAATTTCATTATTTTAACTGCGTTCTCTTCAAGATCAGCATCACATTGTGCAGCTAGGGTCCAATTTAAAACCTGTAGCAAAAGAGTCCTGCAGTGACTCATTGGTGAAGATCTTTGTGATAAATAACAGACCCTCCAGAGTCCTGAGCAGCAGAATGTCACACTGGCAGCCTGAACCATGATGGCACCTTTCATCTCAGCTTATGTCCCCTGGTATCTAAGTAGCAGCAGAAGTTTGGTGGAAGCTGCAGTGCTTTTTCTATTCTATTCACCCAGGGGGATCCCAAGAGCCTTATTAGAGCTGCAAGCCAATAGGAGAAAATAATGGCAAGGAAATTCTAGCTGGAACCTTAGAGTCATACAGCCTACAGAATGATCTCAGAGCATGCCACATGGATTCCCACTGTGGGGAAATACAGGTGAACAGGCAGCTTCTGGTTTTGCTGAGAAGGTCTCTTGCTGTGAAATAGAATGTTCTTGTGTCCCTTGGCAGGGATGTGGAATCGATCTCCAGGTGATCCCTTAACTCCAAGGAGCAGTCTCTAGGCTGATCCTGGAAATGGTGGTCATGTTGATCCCAGGAAACTGTGTCAGGCAGTGCCTGAGAGATTGTGCTTTTGAGGGAAGGGAGAAGCATAGGGATTTCTGTTCAAAATCTATCATTTCTTACATCAGATTCATTAATTATTCCTTTGTGGGTGCTATGGCTTAATCCCAGAATCTTCAAATTCTGCTGTATAAGAAAATGTCTGTGGTATTAAACTAAGTACCTCCATTTCAACTTGGGAAACTGTTCCCATAACACCAGAGCTAAGTGATGCTCTGATAGTTCCTTGCTTGGCACTTACAAACGAAAAGAGCAGTAAGAGCAGAAGGAGAACGCTGCTGCAGACAAGGAAGTCACCCATGAGATAGCTGAGCTTTCAAAAGCAAGAACAAAGTTGTGTTTATTCCCTCCTCTTTTAAAATAAAACAAACATGTATGTATTATAAAAAATGCAATCCCTTTTAGCTCTAGTATTTTCCCAGGTAGGTGATCTCCCCAAAAGGATGCACTGGGAGGACATTTCTGACCAGACTCTGTTGGTGGTGAGGCCAGCACAGTGTAATCCATTGTGGAGCTGTGCCTCCTGCAATGATTTCTGCAATGATTGCCACTTCACAGCGGCTGGTTCATGCTGGGAACAGCATCCTGGCAGAGTGTGCTGGGGCAACCCCACCATGGCAAAACTGTGCTCCTTTGAGCAATATACACCAGTAGGTACAACTGGCCATGTGATGAGTAATAAGCTGCAACTGCACAGCGTGAGCCCTGCAGACAGAGAGTAGGACTAAAGAAGTCAGAACAAAGGGGATTTGTGACTCACAAATTTGCTGTAGCAGCCACCCTGGCCTACTGCTGGACTTCATTGATGATGCAAACCTGACCTCAAGTCAGGGCATAAGAGGAACTATCCTTGGCAGCTCCCTTGATTTAGAGCTACTGCAAGAAAAGAGGGAATAAGAGCTGCCTTTGTTTGTTATTTTTAAAATCTGACTCCCTGTTGCAAGGCAGTAAGATGTGCAAATGGCTCTTGCACCTGGCAAGTTACCATCAGCAATTATTACAACACTTAGTGTCTTTCTGCCACCAGCAGAAATCTCTCCGCTCCCTTTCATGTCAGAGATTTCATTGTTCTTATGGGGATGGTAAAATTAAAGCCACAAGATTTACTGCTCTAATTCTCTTTTGTTTGCAACAAAAGGCAGAGACAGGGAAGGATGACACATGTATCTGGATTTTGTGTCATTGGGCTTTTTTCTCTTTTACTGACCAACAAAAATGACTGGCAAAAACTTTGGTTAAATTCATCAAACAATTCCATTAATAACTGTATTAAAGTCTATTATTTAGACATAGGAATCTTGTTATTAAGGAAAAAAAGCTGTGACTGCATTTCACTCTCCTCTGTTTCAAAATCTTGACATATGAGCAGGCTGTACTTTATGTATTTCTTAATGTTTCTTTCAGTACAGATGTTTTCTAGTTTTAGGTGTCATTAATGTGGTGTAAATGTCAAAAACACTGTTTTTGACGAATATATCAAAAATGCTGTGTATGATAAATGTATGTATGTGAGGGAAACAGTGTTTGATAGGAATCCAGTTTTCATTTGTAGCCCTTCCGCTATTGCCCTTTGTGTGACCTGAGATGATTTGCCAAATCAGACTTTTTCAGAGGGGACATGAGTGAAAACCAGTGCAGTTCCTATGTTCTAAACCAGCACCTGACTGTGAGCTGTTAAAGTCTGCGCTCTTGATTCTCAGTTCAGTGAGAGAATTGAGGACAATAAAGTAAGGACAATTCACCAGATGCCTCATGGAAGGAGAACTCTGCTGCAGGAGCTCAGAGTGGCTACTTTGCACCTCCTGCTCCAGAGCTTACCCACTGAGGTGAAAAGGAGAAGGATCCATTTGTAGCTCCTCAACAGTATTCCTCAGACAGCCTGGACATCACATGAGCCATGCTCAGTGATGTGGGAGATCATTTGTCTGAAGATGCAACCTTGGCATTTTCAAACACAAGCTTCTGCTCTGGCTGAAATTCATGCACATTTGAAAATAAGCTTCAATTACAGCCCTGTTGAGCCTTAATTTCTCTCTCAATGAAATTACTCTTCATCAGACCTGCATGTTTTCAGTATTAACAGACAGGCTGCATTAATGGATGCTCCAGGTAATGAAGACAATGAGATTTCATTTCCTGACCAGTCTTGCTAGAATTTGTGGAATATCATGATTTTCTTGCTCTGAGGGTTGGTCCCTTTCATTTGCCAGCTACAGGCCCCAGTGTGCTTGTTCTGTGGACAAATTGATAAATTAGTCAGCTGCCAAAAGGGAGTCATTTGACTCACCTGAAATGAGCAGCAATGGGATGAAAATACATTACCTCTGTCCCACTGGATAAGCCTCAGATTGTATTGAAATAGAATTAGGCCGAGGGAGTCAATGTAGTGGATAATAATGAAATGTTTAATGTGGATTAGCTGCATATAAAATTAATACATTAGAATGAATTGCTGAAGACATGAAACTGTGTCAGACCTTTATCCTGTCTCTAATATTAGACTTAAAACTGCTGCAGTCTTCTGTTTATAGAAGAGCAAAAGAAAAGCTATTGAATTTGTGTTCCTTATTTGGGTGAAAGAACTAGATACAGTATAAAGTGTTAAAAATAAATATGTATATACCAGAGCTGTCAAATCAGGATCCAGCAGAACCAATGCTAATATACTTGGGTCTGAACCAGATCTGAGAGGTTAAAGACAAGAATCTAAAGCTAAAACTCCTTAATCACCCGTGTGGGCTTTTGTCTTCTGGGAGTTAAATCTAAATATAATTTTTACTTTGGACCGTTCAGAGGTGACTTGAAGTGTTGTTTTAATCATAATAGGTTTAATAGAAAATGGGCAAGCTTTCCAAACTAGTTGGCAAATGAGGTATGGAAGGGCTGCAGAATGAGCTGAGATGTAAAGCTTGAAATGATTAATCTGTAATCTAGGAGGCCTTGAGGTTTTTCTAATTGTCAAAGCTTTTTTGTTGCATCCTCTGTTCCAGGTTCTTTTCTGTTTCTCAACACATCAGAGAGGCCGAGCCCCACCATCCTGAGCCCTTGGCTGAGGAGCAACAGTGATCAATGTGTGGTTCAAGTGGCTGTGTACAAGTTTTACCAGCAGAGTGGAGAATATATTGCTCGTGTCCATGCCATTGATGAGAGCAGCAGCGAAATCCTGTCAGAGGAGAGTCGAGACAAACATGGGTGAGTCTCATCCCCTCGTTTCACTCACAGCTTGAATTGAGAAAAATCACTCGACTGTGTAGCCATAGAGCCACAAAATGCATGCTGCACATCTGAGGGGAGCAGGACATGACACTGAGGAGGTGCTTGTCTTGCATGGGTCTAAAATATCATGGAGGGTGGAGGTTGTGCTTATTTTATCATACAAAACATTAGCAAATTCCCAGGTAATTGAGTTTCTAAGTCAACACCATATTTATTCTCAGTGCTGCAGGTACAGGTAGAGTGTGGGTACTCATCCTCAGGTTGAAGATTTTCTGCTTAATTCTCTGTGTGATTGCTTTTTACTACTTCTTAACCCATGTATACTATTGGGCTTAGAATATCTACTGAGTCTTTGCAGTTTCATGTGCCTGCATACATTTTTAGTTTTGTCTTCACTGCTGATTTTTTTTGCCCATAAAGCTGTTCAGAACTACTGGCAGGGGAGGAAAGCTTTTGATCTTTCAAGGGTGCAACTGTTTGAAATGTTTTATCCTCTTTGTGCAATTAATCTTGATGATGTTTTAATTTGTCAGACTTCCTGTGTATTCTTTTAAATTTTTGTTAGCAGCAAAACAGCAGGAGATGAACACAGTAAATATTTCAAGATGCCGTAGGAGTAGAGTAACTCAGAATTTAATTTGGATATATGTGAGGCTAATGTTCTACCTGCTCTATATACTGACTATTTAAAATTTTTATTTCTTACCTTTGTTGGGAAATGTGTTAAGAAGCATAATTTTTACCAAACATCTCAAATGTTCTTTGTTTTGATGTGATAGATTAGAGAGTTCCTAATAGCAAATCCTGCTGGCTTGTCCTCGTAACAAGATGTGATTATCTGATTACTGTCTACAGCAAATTCTGTATCTTCCAGTAGCAAAAGGAGAATGTGCAATAAAAAGCCTTGCAGGAGATAACCTAACTCATAGAAACAGTTTGCATAGTTGTAATTCTCATATAACACATGGCCTATAAAAGTGAGGAGGAGAGCTTGTGTGTGGATCTAGATCATACTTAGTTCCAGCAACATCATCCAAATTGTAAATTGCTGTTGATGTCTGGGGAGAGGTAATTAGAGGAGCCACAGCAGCTGTCTTCTTCCTTAGCTCTTTGCAAATGCTGTGTTCTGTGTCACAGCTAATAAACACGCTTTGTGCAAAGTGCCTCCTGCGTTGGCACTGCCTCTGCTCCTTGGCACTCCCAGGGAATGTCGCTGTGTGTGGAATGCTCAGCATGGAGGAGCTGCGCCTCAGATCTGTGGGTGGGCACAGCTCCCTGGGAGCCCAGGCAAGTGCCAAATGTAAGGAGCCTTGGAGGGAAGGGAGAGATTGCTTTAAGTACAGTAACAAATTCCTGCCTTTGCCATCTGCTGGGGATAACAGGGATGACTCAGCTGTGTGCTGCAGATGGAGATCGTCACCGCAGTAAAGAGCGTTTGTGCTTTTGCAGAAGGTGGCTTTGGTTATAGCTTGGCTGTCCCATATGCTTGCCAGAAGTGCAGCTTGCTCCCCAACAGCAGCTCTGTGGGGTGTGGATGGCTAAGGATGTGCCTGTGGCTTTCATGGGTTTGTGTGTCTGACTCCTTGGTACTCCACATGCTGGAAAACTTCACTTGGAGCCACCAGCTGGTTCATTTTCCCCTCCTCCTTTGGTCCTGTCCCTTCACTGCAAGAGGCAGTAACTCCTCTCTCAGCTCAGCAGTGCAGAAAAACTCTGCTACTGTGCCCACATAAATGTCACATGGGGATGGTTAAATAGCTTCTCACAGCCACAGATGAGAAGGTAGCAATTTGTCACCATTTGCCCTGAATCTTCATTCCATAATTTCAGTGCCCCTCCTTTGTTTGGAGGGATAATATTAGCTATTCCAGCTCTGATAACAAAACATGTAAATCTCACTTTTTAAAGCACCTTTTTTCCTTTAAATACGAATCCAGTATAGCTGTTTGAAAGTCAAGAATAATTCAATGGTGTTCTTAAATGAACTAGCAATCCTACAGTGGAAAACTGTTCTGTTCAATATTTTATTTTGTCTTGGAAATTGCAAACAATTGTGTTCTTTTATAATGAGTTCTTTGACCATGCTATAACCAAATAATTTCTAAAATTTTATAAGGATTTTAGCTCTAGGCACAAAGTAATTGAATTCTCCAATGATGAGTCTGTGCTAGAAATAAAAATACTTTAAAGTTTCACAGCTGACACTTCTTTGATTCTATGTGCTTTATATATTGCTTTGCAAACCAGAGGTGTAAAGTGTGTGACTTTGTATGTGCAGTAGTGAGTCCATGCATTGCTTGAGATCAAGCTCATAGCAGGAAGAACGTGTTTTATTGAAAAAAAATGCATATGAAGGGTGATATAGCAATAAGTTAATTCCAGGGTGGATTTTCGCAGATCTTGAACTATGCACAGCACTAATATCTTCTTTCATTTTTTCCCTCTTTTTAAATTGTATAACCCAAATTACATCTATTAAGATCTTACAAGGTCTTCACAGTTCACCTACATTTATAAGGAAAAAAAAAGCAGATGCTGTCAGGTATTACTATTTCATTCAGGGTGAAACCAAGCAAGCCAAGGTTTTGGGTGACAGCACTTGAGGCTGATTTTAAGTAGAACATATGTAAAGCCATGAAATTGTATTAGGTAAAGACACCATGGCCCTCAAATATTTATTTGTTACCAGAGCTCACCCATGTTGTCTTTGTGTGTAAATTACTGGGTGTGATTATGCATAAAGACTCAAAGCAGAACTATGGATGTTCTGTTTGTTTCTCTGGTCTCATTTTTTAGAAAAGAAAACAGCCTGTGGACTAGAGTTGTATGAGTTCCATAATGAGCCAGAGGAGTTGCAGAAATGGTTGTTGGGAAGACACCTGTTTGTTTTATTTTCCTAGCTGACATATTTCCCTGCAGCTGATGTATTGCAGGGAGGAAGAAAGGTGGCTAAGCTAAGATGCATGACACTGCAGTAGGGTGAGGATGCAGTAGGGTGATGGGGCAATGGAACACACACCAGGAGCAGAATGGCAGAAGTGATGGCTGGGAATGGTTTCTGAGGGATGAGCACCAGAGGCTGGCAAAGGGATACTTGTTTTGTGGTACACAGAAATTCTGCCAAATACAGCCATAACTTTGTTATATAATATATACAAGAAAGCTTCCTACTCAGAAGGTAACTATGTCCTTGCTTATCAGTTCAGCAGAATTATATACTTGTTAAAATTATAATTCATTTTAAAGAGCAGTAAAGTTTTACTCCAGTTTAACCAGTGAGTTTTGGAGTACCTTTGGTTAGACCTTCCTAACGCCTAAACAATCAGTAGGACTTCTCTATGGGGAACAATACATCACTGTGTTCTACCAGAGTTAGTTTTGTTGCATGGCAGGGTTTCCAGCTGCTCTGAGTCTGTGGATGTTTTTGATGTGGTTAGTCTCTTCTGACATCTCTTGCAGTGCTGTTGGGTTTTACAAGCACCCGCAGATGATACAGGGAGAGAAGCAGTGCACTGCTATTGATCTTTTGTAATGGCAAAACAGTTGTTATAATTCCTGCCATGTAGCACAGCACTCTCTGATTTATCTCAAATGACGCCTGATGTGGCCACTATCTTTTGCTGTTTTTCTGTTTCCATGGTGCTGTATACAATCCTCTGTTGCTATTTAATGGGGTTCCCATTTTCTATTTCTGTAGGTGAGGAGACATCAGGTATGTTTATGCTGCATGTTGGTAATTTAGCAAAGCAGAATTGCTGCCACAGTTTGAATGTTGTCTTCTGGGTACTTGTCAGACTGTCACTGTGGTCACTGATTTAATTTCACCTTTCATCTTTTTTTTCCCATGTGTTACATTTATAATTATAAAGCAAGTAAGATCTTAAGTGTGCTTAGTAGAGTGGCGAGAACACAAAGGAAATCAAGGAAATCTTGTCAGCAAGGTTAGAGTTTGTAATAAAGGATTGATTTTAATTTCTTTTGATCTGTGTATTTTGGAGAAATTAGAATTGGGCAAGGAAAAAATTATCATGGTTCATTTTAATTATCATTATTACTTTACACCTCTCCTTGCACTATTAATGGTGAGCTGCAGTATTATATACTATATATCAAACCAAACTTTTTATAAGAACATAGCAAATGACACCTAATTTCAATGTGGTCTTTTATTGTCAACCTCCCTCATCACCAAGCTTGAGATTGATCTGAAGACTTTGTGTAAATATGTGAAGCTGAAGGTGTTTCTGAAATAAAACATGAAATGTGAACATGCATGCATGAGAAAGGAAGTCATAAAACACTAATACTTCACACAGCCAGCACTTCAGTAGGTGTATGAATACTGGTGCACAGAGCACTTCCAACAGAGAAAGTTCACCTGGTTCTGAAGGCTGCTGCAAATCATTATAGGCTATTCCCTTTCTGGCATCTACAACTTCACTTAAGATGGATTGCATTGATAGATGTCAAGGAAAATATATGAAGGAATCAGTAGCATCTGTCACATTTGACCTTGGGGCTTGAAATCTGAAGGTTATTTCTTGTACTAGTCTTGTTCCTTTTCTTTCTTTCTTATCAGTAGCTTCAGTAGCCTGTCTCAGAGACCAGGGACTTAATGGAAGGATTTTCTTGTTTGTTTGTTTTATATTCTTTTTGCGATGATGGGGGATGTTTGTTTGGTTTTCTTCCCCTTCTTGAAAAACTTCAGTAAATTCAAGCCTTTGTTTTTGCAAATGCCTGGGCTAAGACATAAAAAGAATGAAGACCAACGTCTTAGTGTGTATTTGGGGCATTTAAACTTATTTTTAAGCATCAAAATATGTCTCAAAATTTACAGGATATTTTTAGTCTGGGAGAATTCTAAATCTGGAGTTTAAGTGATTCCGTTCAAACTACACATTTGAGAAATTCAGGTAATCCAGGAAAATAATTTGGATTTATGGATTCGTTAGAAACTAAGCTCTCTCACCCTGATGGCCAGTCACCACTAATCCTTAATTTTAGAGAAATGACTTGAATTGTCCTAGACAGAAAATTAGCATTTAAACTTTTTCTGTGCTATTACCCACTAGCCAACTTTTAGTCCCTTTCAGTCTGTGAAATTAAGTGCAAAGGAAAGGAAAAAAGGGGAAAGAAGAGTAAAGACAAAGTTGGTGTTAATTTTCCCCCTTCCCTTTTCAAAGGATACTGTACTCAATACCTAGGAAGAATCAGTTTGATATCTTTGATATCACCTGTTGGTGACCTTCAACCCTGGGAGCTACTTCTGTGCAAGAAACCTCAGAGTCTGGCACATCTGACTGTAGAAACAATGTCAAACTGACCACACTAAGAGCGTTCAGCCATCGTTTGTTTGCCTGGTTTGGCTATTTGTTCTTTGAAACCAAAGATTCCTTAATATAAATAATTTCTTACAGAACTAAAACAATTTCTTCTGAACACACTGAGCAACCTAATCCAACTTTTATGCTGTCTAAAGCCTGGGCACAAAGATTTGTCATCTTAAACTTTTGTACCTTATATCCTTCAGAGTTATTTTCAGGTTCCTCTTCTCTGGCTGTTATGCTATTCTCACTTTCCAAAATATGGGTTGGCTTTTTCCCCCCCATTCTCTCATTCTTGTTTCCTTGTTTTATAGATCTTGGGTTTTCTTCTCTACACAAAGGCTTCTGCTTCAATTTTTTTAACTCATCCTAAACTAATCTTCACAACCTCATGTTGATGTTAGTCCATGCTGCACTTGCTATCAGTTAGGACATGTCAGGATGAATTGAATTTTGATAAAACCTAAACAAGCAAACCACCTGCCACACACCATCCAGCCTCCTTCTTCCCAAGCCTGCACCAACACTTCAGTTTGACATCTTTTTCTTTGTTTAGGTGTCCTTTCTGCCATATGAAAGTGCAATAGTCTTTTTAGGATCCTTTGCTGTGTCCAAGTATCTTGGCCCATAGCAAAATGCTTCTGACATTTGTTTCCAGACACTGAGCAATTAATATTGCCAGCCTTGTTTTAGTTATTTTTCCACTCCCCTCCAGCTAAGCTCTGTATCATTCTGCTCTTGGCCAAGTTTTATAACAAACCTGTGATATAATTGCTTTCTGTATCTCCTACTTACTTTTGACCTTAAAATCCATCTGAGTTGTGTGCACCCTCCTCTGCTGCTGTCCCATTTTGGAGCATGGCTTTGTCATTGTGTGCAATTTCCTTGGGGCTTTCCCTGCTAATGCTTCAGAATCTCCTTCTTATCCCAGGCAAATCTACCCTGCTGTAGGAAATACTGTAGAAGATTTACAAGGTAATATTCCTGCTTTCAATTTCAGACAGAAATTAACTAGGTGCTGATAACTTTGCAAGACTTTAAAATGGTGTCCTTGACCCATCCACCTGCTAAAAGCATTCCTGTAATGGGAGTGCAGTTGATTCTGCATCCCAAGTCAGGTTCTTGGCCATCCCCCTGAAATTCTCAGTGGTGTTCAATGACTTGCAGAACAGAATTCAAGTTTTGTGGGGTAGCTTTGCACCCTCATTTTAAAGAGCACTGTCTGTATTGCTGCTCACCAAAAGTGTTGCCTATAATTCTCAAGTGCTGGTAAATTGTGTGTTTTCCACACAAGAAAAAAGAGAGAGCTCTGATAAACTTGACCTCTAACTTACAATTTGCTTCTGCATATTAAAAAAATCAAAGGCTTATTCAACAGGAATTAAGAAGCTAATTCTCAATTCCCACATGGGAAATTGAATGAAGGCTTAGTAATTATTTAGATTCTGATGTGTGCTGCAGTGTCAGAGGCAGCAGCTTGAAATTCTTTTTGGTGGTTGAGGAAAGCAATGCATGACTTTCCACAGGGATACAGTGAGGACTGAGCTGTATGACACCAATGTGGAGCACTTCACAGAGCTTTTAATTTAAAAGTCATGTACCATATTTGTTAAATAGTATTGCTCCTGCCAGAAGGCACTCTTCTGTCAAATAGCTACCTTTGTTATGTTTTGAATTTTGCTGCTTTCTATAGCACACATCTAGTAGACTAGAAATTATATTCCTTTAATAAAATATTTTTCCAGAGCTCTTTTTTGTATTAGCAGGGCAAACCATTTCTGTCAGCAGCCACTCTAGCAAAAACATGGGGTTTGGGGTTTACACCAAAGGCACAGGTTTCAGGCAGGCTGGTCAGATCTATTTTAAACAGTGCTTCAATCAGGTTATTTCTTCACTTGTGCTCTTTTGTAGAAGGCTTTCCCTGCACTGTGCTGATTGTTCTTCAGTGTAGGGAAGCCATGAACCTTCTTGGCTTGCTCAGTAGCATTTTGTATCTTGTCCAGAGAAATGAACATTCCTCCGCACCACGTTTGGAAGTGCTGGACTTTTCCTTTTTTCTTTTTTTTAAATTTTTTCCTCAAAGGGTTGTGTTCATGTGTTTTGCTTTATAGACTTTGAGTTCTCTGAATCATCAAGAACAGTTGTCAGCTTTTTATAAACATCAGTCCATAACCTTGTGGTATTTGTTGTGTCTTAGATCAGGCTGACTAGATATGGTTTTCTGTTGGGAATAGCAGCCATGAAGTTTGTGTGCTGAATGTAATTGGAGCTTTTCCTGATCATCCCTGGCTTGGTGTGCCATTTGTGCTGATGGATTGAGGACACAAAGATGTGTAATAAAGTTCCTTTGGACAAGGCAAAGATATTCCAAGCCAGGACTGAACCTGCAGCATGTCTGTCTTTCTTGGTGAACTTCACATGAGTATAAGATTGCAGAAGATTGGCACAAGTCTAAATTTTTCACAAGGCAATGAAGTTTTTATGACTCTGCTTTATCTAGCAAGGAATACAAGCAGTAGAATAAATGAGACAAAGTCAACAGCCTCTCGTATTCACATCAGTGACCAGTTATTATGATGCTTTTATAATAGAACAAAATGACACTAAGGGGGAGATTTTTATCAAAATATTTGCATTGAAATACTTTTTAATAAGGAACCAAATAATCTGATTTTCTTCAGCAGAAGAAAATTCCAAAGCTTAGAAGTTTTCCTGTGCAGTATGCTTGCTCAGAGATGTTAAGATAATTTTAGTGAGATAATTGTTGTCGGTACATTAAGTGCAGTGGACGACCTGATTATTTTTAGGATGTTAAACATCCTAAGAATGCCCAGCTATCTTTACTGCCATACCAGAAAATTAAGCCATGAGAGGATCTGTCTGGATATTGTCTTGGTTTAAATGTGTTCTCAAATCTAGCAACTGGGGGTTTTTTTGCATCTCTGCCCCTCTCTTCTCTAAATGCCTGTCTTTCAGGAGGCTGTGGCTTGGGAAGCATGGGCTAGTGTTTTTGACACCTCAGATCCATATCAAAACCATGATGATTGCAATTTGTTATTATTTCATGCCAGATGAGCTGTTGAGAGGCCCATTTCTTAAAGGCCTCTAGATTACATCTGACACAAGTTGATTTCCCTTTTTTACAAAGTCTCTTGTCTGGGAACTTGGGCTCCTTTCATTCCTTCAGGCAATTTCTCCAGTTAAAAGCTGGGACATGTATGTGGTCTCTTTGAAAGGGCATTGACTGCTCTTAGTTTCTGTTTTAGATGGAGCATTTTGATTGCTGGTATCAAGGCAGTTACAGCTGTCAGTAAAACAGCTGCTCTCAGGCAATGAGAGATGCCATCAATGTTTATCAACATCAGGCCACTAACAATATAATAGTTTTTTCAAGAAAATCTTGCTTTCTTTTTACTTATTGCCTTCTACAACTATTCTAGTACAAAAGGGAAAAAATATCCTATAGAATTTTACTGACCTCTTTCCTTAATAATTCAAAAATTGAGAGATTGGTGTGGTATTAGCTGATAGAATTTCTGCCTTCCCATCAGCTCTTTTATCTGTACTTGATATTCCCAGGCATCTCTTCTCCCCTCTTCACTCCATGTCAACCCTTTTCCCTTCTAGTTTTGTATTCCAGGCTCTTCTTCTAAACAGGTTTCCAAACCCTCAATAGGTCTCATTTTCTCTCTCATTTCATCTTCACTCCTGTCCTACTTGTCTTTGGCCTGGATATATTTCTTCATCCCAAATTCTAGGTCCAAAAGCTGGGGGGATTATCATGATTTAACTGTGAAGAAAATTAACTCTATCCCAGCCCAGGGAGGCACTGAGCAGCTGATTTTGTGTGCCCAGCTCTTGTACTGCCTGCTGCAGCCCAGACTGTGCACTGAACACTTTCCCTCGTGCAATTCAGCTGCTGCTTCTGTAGGAAAATCTCTGCCAAGAGGGCACAAACATCAGCTTCTTAGAGCTTGCAAACTGGCCTCAGTGAGGTGAATTTTCACAGCAACAGCCATGTAAACAAAGCAAGTGATTCTATAGCTCTCCAGAAATTCTTTCATCAAGTGGTCTGAAGGACTCTTAATAACACTAAGACCTGAAGGAGGTGGCACTGCACAGATGGACACAGTCAAGCATTAAGGTGTTCTAGAAGATCATTAGTGAGCTTGGTATTCAATAGATGTGTGAATGAGTGGCACTGCATTGATGGTATTTTTTACTAGAAGAGGGCAGGTTTTGATGGAGAGGGATAATGTTGATGTCTGAGTTTTCAGAGTCAAAGGAATTGATTCCTGTGGAGATTTTAATGTGTATCTTCTCTGCTCATTTGAGTGGCCCAACACTGTTTGCAGAATGGTCTTTAACACACTGAATTTCAGCATAAGCACAAAATCTAACCTTTCCATTAGTTGCAATGCAGAAACATTTGTGGGGCAAAATTAAGAGGAAGAAATAATTGTTCATAGCCTAGGACTATTCTAGCTCTGCATCTGTCCCTGAGTCCTCATCATGAGCAGCACTTGGCAGATACATTTCTACCCTCCGTGGGGTTGTACTCTTTCCATCTTCTCTTCCCTGTGCTCCTCTCAGCTCTCCTCAGTGCCTCAATACTCCCAATTCCTGAGATATGGATGCCTGATTTGTGTCTGTCTAACTAAATTGGGAACATTTTTTCCACAAATTAATCAGTACCCCATCCCAATTTTGTGTGCCTTTGATGCCTGGTTTTAATTGCCTGAAAGTAGAAAGCTTCAATGAGCAGAAAAATTAAAATTGCAAAATCCTGATGGCTTTTTGTAGTTGAGTTATTTGCCTCCAACACCAACCTGAAGAGTATGTTTTTTGCTTGGCTTTTTCCTTTTTTTTTTTTTCCTTAAGTGAGTGAATGTCTTATTAGCTTTTCATTTCTGACAGAGCCTCAGGCTTAACTGCAATGGATAGACAACATTTTAGCTCCAGAACATGAAACAAGTTCTTCTCTCCTAGATTCTCAAAGAGATCTTGCCAAGACAGTGAAACCAACTCTCCCCTTCTTTTGAAGCAGGGTTTGACTTAGGAACAAAAACTGCTCTTTCTAAAGATTGAAACCCCTAATATGCAGTAGAGTTTGAGGGATTTCATGAAGGGAATAAATGTGGGAATGAAGGACATTGTGTCCAGCTGAAAAACCAGAAATAATTTAGAACAATTGCATGATCTTTTATTCAGAAAATGTGTCTTCCATGAAATCAGGACTTTTCCCATGAAAAAACTTGTTGTTTTTCCCATGTTGGTTTCTTGGACTGACCCCAAATGCCTTCTTAGCTCTCTGTTCAGGATTACAGTGGCTGTCATTTTGCTGCCTGAGTTCACACACAGCGAAGTTTGTCCTTTTTCACAGGGATTGTTCTTTATTCCTGTGAGACAGCACGTCTTCTCCAGCCGCCCTGTGGCATGTCATGAAAGTGACATGACTTGCAGAGCATCATCAGAATGCTGCTGGGAAAACTCTTTCCATGAGGAATCATAGCACTGGAGTGTCTCTCTGTCAGTGCTGCACAGCAGCATGGCTACATGAGAGAGTGCAGTTGAATGATGAATCTACTCAGACAATATTGTAGGTCATGTATGTAAAGCAAAGTAAAGCATGCTGATAAATTAATATCTTTATTTTTGTGTACTTTAAAGATGACAAAAGTATGCTCCTACTTTAAAAATTGTTTGGTCTTATAGAACTTAATGAAGTATAATAGCAGAGCCAAAGGGTCCCATGTTTTCTCAGACTGAAGAGTAAAGTTACTTTGTGAAGAAAAATCCCCCTGGTGTAGAACAAGTTAATTAGTTATTGAGTGGAAAACAAGCTGTCTGTCACATTGCAAAATTTCAAATCTGAAATTTGTTGCCTTTTATCCACTTGGGTTTTTTTCCTAGAGCTGATATAACTGTTTCTCGCAGTATTGACTTTTTCTTAATCACTTCTTCTTGTAGTCTTCTGTAATAATTTACGCCATGATCATGCTCAGCTATTATCTGCTGGCTGATAATAGAGTTTGTTTTACAAACAGCATTCATTGTAATGTAACTGTTCAGTACTGGCACAGCAAGCCATGGTAATAAATTCTGCAGGTTACTGTCATCCTTTGCTTAGCTTTTCCTCAGTTATCCATCAGAAAGTATTTTATTTTCTGTTCCTTGCCTGTGACAGCCCTAATGAGAGTTGTTTGGGTTAGTGAGTTTTTTCAGAATTTTGGTGTAAAACTGATTTTGATGCCTTTTACCTCTGAAACGTGTTTTAAATATTCTATTGGAAAGTTTAGGATGTTCCTGAGGGGCAAAGACATAGCCTATATTGTCTGTCTTTATACAGTTACCATTTTTGACCATAATAGTCATTTAGAGTTGAAGATCCACAGGATGCCTTTGGAAGGAAGAAAAGTTGGCAGTGATACCAAAGGTTTGAATCGTCCTGTTGATTTGAAAGTATTGAGTTCCTGAAAATGAGAGCCATAAAATCCCACAAAAAACTCTGTTCACAGCTCATGTGGCCCAGAAGCCTCTTAATCTTGTTTCTGGGCCACTCTCAGTTCTTACTGAGCTCTGTCTGATGTTTACTCTTTTCTGAATATCCCTGGGTTTCTTCCTCCTTGTCTCTCCCTCATATCTGCATTATACCATATACAGGAACTATCCTTTTTTCTCCCACTCCCTAAAAAATTACATTTTTCTCTCTCTTTTTTCTTGACATTTTGAAGAAAAAAGGGATTTTTGGTTTCTGCACTGGCATTGCTTATGTAGTTTGTGTGTGTGTGAGAGCTTTTGTGTTGAGTGTGACACACTATATTCTTAATACTTCATCCTGGAATGACTGCTGAAGGGTGGCTTTGTGGATCCTCATTCCCTCTTGGAAAAGCCTTCATTGTTATGCCAGTCTCATCCATCTTTTAGGGAATGCAGGTATAAAATTATTTGATGCATAAGCTCAATATGTTTTCTACCACAGGAGAAGGAAGGGAGGGGAGTGTTCCTCCAGCTCATTAATCAGAATGAGAATGAGAAATTGTAACAACTTCACAGTCATTTACTATTTGCTCTAAAGTAAATCTGTCTAAATATTAGTGCACTGGTGGTAGTAAAAAAACCCAAAAAACAAAGGCGGGGGGGTGGGCAGGAAAAGAACCTTGTCATTAGCTTGTCACATGCTGTACATGGTAGACCAAAGATATATGTACTGTGGCATCTCTGTAATGAAAACTTGAGCAATAAAAATAGTTTCTGCCATGTTCTGGAACAAGGAACTCCCTGAGGAAACACATTAACAGTATTTCACATTACAAATTATTATTGCATATTCAGCTATTGTTTCAAATGAGAATTGTGTGTATTACAGGGCGAGGGAAGGAAGACAAAGTTAGTGTTTCTTCTGTAAGCAGAATTAAGATTTTGTGCTTCTGGCTGTGTCAGTTCTGGCCTATAAGTTTAAGTTAATACTTCAACAGAATAATGAGTTTCTTGTACATAGGATGCTTGATGGACTTACACATGTAGTTCAGGATATACTGGTAGAGCTAAATATGTGAATCTCTTCACTTTCACTGCGCTTAGACAGAAGAAGTACTGTGGTGTGAAAATGAGACTTTTTGGATGTGTCTTGTAAGGAGTCATCTCCTATGCTGAATGTAAAGACATCATGTTACAGAGGTTGAATGTTACCAAATACAGTATGTTGTGCAAATAGTGTGTTTTCTGCCATGCCTAAAATTCTTGAATTAATTAAATGCTTTGTTTCGTGCACTCCCCTCTCTGCACTCAGGACAGTGTGTGTTTGGAAAGCTAATCATCTTCATTACCTGCTTACTTTCTAATTAATTGTATGACCTTGCACAGGAGGTGACCGTTGTCCTCACAATCATTTGGAAGAAATTTTAAAACCTCACTGAGGGTTTCTATATTAACATGTCGCCAGCAGAAAGATAGTTGTTAGCATGCTGATTTTTCTTCTCCTCCAGCCTCCTTTCTAGAGGAAGAATGTTCCTTCTTCTTCTACCTTTATGGTGCCAGGAAACAGCCTCCAGCCCTTTTCTCTGAGTTGTGTGTTGTTGGCTCTGACTGCCTGGTTCAGCTTCCATTTTCTGATTTGTGAATGATGGGATTGATACATACTAGCACTTTGAAACTTAACTCCAAGTGGGTGTAAAAGTGAGATTGAGGAAAAATTAGTTTTATTGGTATGTTGGTTTCTGGGTGGAAAGTGTTAGAGACAACAGTGGCTCCAGACATAGTTCTTTGTTTGCCCTATTAAGCATCAGAAAACTGAATCTAGGGGGAGCTGGGTCCTGTTTCCAATTTCTGCATTAGCTTATGTAAAAGCCAGGAGAAAGAAGTGGTGTTTTATTTTGTGGTCCTTCAGTTTGCTGTGAAGCTGGCCTGAGATTAAATGGGGTGAAGAGAGCACCTGTGCCCTTTGACCAATCACTCCCAACTTAGAGAGGAGAGCCAGGCTGGCGTTAGCAGAAACCAAGAGAAGCAAACCAAAATGTGCAGAAAACATTGATTTCATTCTGCTGTTATAATTGCTGCTTTCTGGAGACACAGCAGTGTCTTAGCCTGCTCACCTTTGCTATGGGATGCTGGATGTGGCTGCCTTGGAGAGGGCCCCAAAGGAGCAATGCATAAAGCTTACATTTTTAATCTCATGTACTGCTCATATTTGTGTCACAATGATGCTGCATCTAGACAGTAGGATGTCTAATCCATATCAGCAATGCATTTATATTTACATTAAACTCGTGCTAAACAGTATCATTAACATCTTAGTGATATTATAGCATAGCCTTGTATGTTTTCAAAATGCTTCTTGTTGAAAGAAATTTGTGAAGCACTTTATAGCTAGCCAGAAATGGTTCTAACAAACCAGTGAAAGGCTTTCTAATTAAATGAAAGTAGTTAATTTTCCTTTTTCTTCCACTGAGATTGCAATCCACAGTGGCACCCACAGATATCCTGCCTCTGTACTCAAAATGACAGTGAGCTGCTTTCCTCTTTACAAGCAGAGGATCTGAGCCACTCCCTTCACTTGCAGTCCCACATGCTGTCAGGATACCAGCCTGGAAAGTTCTGGAGGTGAGAGTGAGGCCCTACTGCAGAATGAGTAACTGAAGTGTTGATTTGCCATGAAGTTGCCCATCTGAGGCAGGTGAATCTTGCAGCTCAGGTGTGGATGAGGGCATCTTAATTAATACTGCAGTGAAGACATATAATGAAAAAACTGTGTAATTTTGAAGAGGAAACATGACTGGCCAATATATAATTTGCAGTATGTTACACAGTGCTTATCAGTGTCCAGCTGACTAGAAATAAAGCAGCTTGACTGAGAAGACAGTATAAAAGGTTTTTTGTATTTTCTCCTTTATTTTCTTCTCTATTTCTAGTGTTCACAAGTTATGTTTTTCCTGTGGTGTTCATAATTCCTGAGAAACAAGAGAGATGAAAGTGGGCTTGTTAGGAATACTGTGTTCTATCTTAATATTTCTCTTCCATGATTTGTCGTAGTAAATGTGTCTATAATGATATTTGCAGGAAACACACATGGAGCAGGTACAGTCTGAATCAAACCAAACTGACTTTAAATGATCAAATGCCTGCAGAAAACATCCTTGTTGCTTTCTTACTTAAATGAAAACCTGTCAGGTATGGGTGCCATGATGCTGCATTCAGCCATGTGTGTAAAACAGAGAACCGGCAACTGGAAGAGAGTCATCAGGTGGGCACAGCAGCAATTGAGTGAAGCATGAGGGTCTTAATGTTTAGACAAATGGGTGTCTTATGGTGTGTGTCTTCAACAAAGTGACATCAAGATTTTTCAGAGCCCATTTCCAGCCCTCTTGATCAGGAATATTTCCACAGAGTTTACCAGTCTTTCAGTCACATCCTAAATCAGCTGCCAGGAGCACAGCCGTGTTTTGGATATGATTTGTGTTTCTAATATGCTTTGAAATATTTCAAATCAGTGGCTGCATCTATGGAGTATTTTTTATACATTTCTGTTTTAATATATGCAATGTGTTGCAGGTAAGTTTGGTGAAAGAAATATGTGGAAGCATCCCAGCAAGTAAATGTCATTCCCCACCCCATTTTTAAAATTAAAAAATAGGGAAATTGTGCCCAGATCTCCCTCACAATTTTTATCCTCTGATTGAAATTTCAGAAAGTAAATTTCAACACATCAGTTTCAAGCAGCAACAGTCAGACAAGTAAATTGTGGCTATAAATGTTGATTTTAAGTACTCTGAATGCTGACTGCTGTCAGACTTTATCTTGGATGTTGGGGTAGAGAGTGTGAGCAGTTCCCTAAGGCAGAAAAACAAACTGCTAGAGGAACAAAGAAGTTATGCTAATAATACATTACATGGTTCAGCCATATATAATTTAATGCTTTGCCCTTCAGCAACACCTTTCAAGTAAAAAATCTGCTAGACTTTATCAAATAATAAGTTTTTTTATTACATCCTTTCTGTTGTCCCACAGATAGCAGATTGGAAGAAATGTTGAGAGACTCATCACAGCTCTGTATTCAGAGCCCTGCAGTCTTGTGTCACAATTCTGTGTGGTGGTGTTAGAATTCTTATTTTTTGAGCCTGTGTCCTGCTGAATGCTTGCTCTGAGCCTTGAGGAATTTTTGTCATCACACTGGTTATACTGATCCCCTTTTTTTTTTTTTTTGCTGGCTTTTTTTGTTGTTGTTGTTCTCTGTAAGCACTGTTTCTCTATTGCATAATTGGGTTGTAATTGGGATCCCATCCCTCAGCTGTCCAAGTGCTAAAAGCAAAATTTAAGCTGGGGATTTTCATGGCTTTAGCCTGATAAAAGAGAGTAATAGATGGAATCAATTCAGTTTTCAGGTTAGACTGTGACCCAGAGCAGGTAAGATAACTTAAAATGCCTCCCAGAGTTCACTGGATATAGTAACAGACACATTTGTCTGTGTGAAATGAAACCTGCTCTGAATTGTGCATGTTGGACAAAGCTTGACATTTGGAGAGATTCTAAAATTTTCAATTCCTGCAGAGGGAGTGTAGTTCTCTATACCACCACTGAGGCTGGAGGTGTTTCCTGTCTTCCTACAGGCTAGAAGACACACCTGTGACAGCTTCATATTGAATTGCTATGATCATTTATCTCTCTTGCTGCAGTGAGTGTTATCCTGTCAGCCAGCCATCAGTGGTGGTGGTAGTGGTGGGCTCTTGCCAAGCCTAGCACTAGTTGCCAGCACCAGCCAGTATGTAAACCTGGACAGAATACTTTCCTGTTAGTTGGAAAGGTTCCCTTGACCTGCTGGGTGGAAGGTGCCTGGCCTTGCACTGTTCATTAGCTTTGCTTATCAGAAGAAGGTGATTGTCAGATATTGATACCTGACAGTTTTACAGCATAGGGAGGGTTAGGTCAGACTGGAGGCTACTGCCCAGCCCTGTGTTCCTGTTGTTCTGTTTTGTGCTCTTTCTCTTATCACAGGGAGTCTTTGTTTTTTCCATCTCAGAACAAATTTAATTAGTATCTAAGTTTAGGAGCTCAATTCCAAACATTCTGAGAATAAAGCTTCCTGCTATAAAGATTCTAAGATTAACCCAAATCTCTACTTATTATTACAGTTATCAGCATTAATCTCTTTCAGAAATTGTTAATATAAGTGTGAGATCAAACGTGGTTTCCTTGAGTAGGACAAGTGTCAGGAAAGCCCTGTTCTGGAAAGATAAGCAGTACCAGTGATGCAGAGGCACAGTTGTAAAGAATGAAATTTTGGATTCTGCTGAGCTCTCTTTTTATTCTTTAGCTCTTCACACACTATTATCCACTATCTAGTTCAGTGTGATACTTCAGCATAAGTTGAATCCTCACAGCACAGAGTGCTGGTGTTGAAAACTTTCATGTCCTTAAGTTACATACAGCTTCTTCAGATCTCAAGTAGTCTTTGAAAATTCATTCATTCCTTACTCCTGACTGAATCAGTGGAGATATGTTCATTTGAAATTTGCTGAATTAGGTATCCTTCCTTTTCACCGTTTGCTTTGTTGTTTCTCTGGTACAGTTTATAGATCTCCCCCATGGTGTTCCATCAGAAATGCACAAGCAGCCTGCAGGGCATTCAGCCTTCAGCATCACACTCTGCAGGCTGCTGACACCTTGTGATGGATCCACAGGTGGGTGGGGGATTGTGTTCATGTCTAATATGGTTTGCCCTGTTTTCCATGTGGGCTTGGAGAGGTGGCCAAACCTGATAGCTGACCCAAATGTAAAAGCTTTGGCTTTGAGAACCATAAGAGAGCACAGGTTAGATCAGACCTTTCTTGGGCTAATATTCAGTTTCCAGGAATGGAATAGGCTTTTTAAAAGACTTTATGTTGATGCTGAATTATCTGCTTTTCTTCATCTTAGATTTTATCCTTTTTTTTCTTAATCTGATATTTTCTGTAGCTACTGTAGGCTTTGAAAGAATAGGTTAATAAAAGAACATGTTAGGAGGATTTTTGTTGTTAGTTCTTTTTTCTTTTAGCTTGAATAGTTTTATGTTGAAAGAATGCCAACACCTTTCCGAGGGCTGGGTGTGTGTGTTTCCTTGTCAGGCCCCTCTCTTCTGTCCTGCAGAACAGCCTGGAATATATCCTGCTGCACATGGTGCACCCACAGCTTAGACCACTCTTTATGAGTCCCCCCATTGTTCTTTCTGGGTCCCTGCTGGTGTTTCTCCCTTGTAGTGATGTTTGGGGTGGGGTGAGTATTGATTCCTCTTTCTGGGGAGGCAGAATTATCAGATGAAACAGAAATTCCACCATGAAATGAAAACTTGTTTGAAATAGAAGTATAACTAAGGTTGGTATAATTATATCCTAATTTTTTCCATTACAATTTCATTTTCAGATGGAAATACCTTTATTCAGAAATTGTCAAAGAATCATAGAACCATAGGACAGTTTGCATTGGAAGGGACCTCGTAGACCATCTAGTTCTAACCCCACTGCCATGAGCAGGGACACCTCCCACTATCCCAGGTTGCCCAGAGCCCCATCCAGCCTGGCCTTGAGCACTTCCAGGGATGGGGCAGCCACCACTCCTCTGGGCAACCTGTGCCAGTGTCACACCACCTTTACAGTAAAGAATTTCTTCCTAATATCTAATCTAAATCTTCCCTCTGTCAGTCTAAAGCCGCTCTCCTAGTCCTATCACTCCATACCTTTGTAAATTTTCTTGTAGTCCCCTCCAGGTACTGGAAGGTGCTGTTAAGCTCTCCCCATAGCCTTCTCCTCCACGCTGAGCACTCCCAATTCTCTCTGCCTATCCTCACAGGAGAGGTGCTCCAGCCTTTTGGTCATCTTAGTGACCTCCTCTGGACTCATGTCAACAGGCCCATGTCCTTCTCATGTTGGGTGCAGCACTCCAGGTGGGGTCTCACAAGGACAGAGTAGAGGGGCAGGGTCCCATCCCTTGCCCAGCTGGCCACGCTGCTTTTGGTGCAGGCCAGGATACAGGTGGATTGCCAAGGTTTGCTTACGAGATTCCCAATAGTGTCTTGTTCGCAAATCATTCTTAATAATTTTAACATTAGTTGCTCTTACAAAGATCTGATCCTTTTCTGACCAGGTAGTTGGAATGCCGTGTGTTACAGCTGACAACTTGTTCATTAGCATTCCTTGCTTTGCAGCTTGTATTGCTTGGAAGTATGAATAATCACCATTACTGTGGAAGAATGCTTTGACAACTATTTGTGACAACTATTATAGCTGTGTGCTGATTTTATGAGGAGTGAGTAAGTGTCTGCAAGTGAGTTAACAGCTTAATCTGCTCCCTTTCTCCCAACATGACTCACTAGAGCATTTCTGTATGCACTGCTGCCACCTCTCTCCCCAGTTGCTGCTTGATTGACAATAATCTGATCTCTCCATACGTGTTACCCTCTCTGTGCCACACAACTTTTGTCACAGTGCTGATGCCACTGGCTTTCAGATCCTCATGTGAGCTTCCCCTGCAAGAGGATGTGACTCATAGGCTCCTCCTGAGATCCATTTAACACACCGAATTAAATCCAAGTAGCTCTTGCTGCTTGTTAGCATGTTCTGACTGACTGACTGGGACCTTACTCCTTAGTCTTGAGATTGTTTGTAATATTAGATGTGTACATGCTATTTCACAGATTTATGTCACTCTAGGGTCCCAATTGCTTTTTATTTTGGGGTGGTTTCTGCTGACTGTGTCTCCATGAAGAGCTACAGAATACGTGGTCGCACTTTACAGCGTGTCCTTAGTGTGCAAACATTTCTCCACTTGCTTTCTGAGCAATTCCTCTTTTTGTTATAATATATTGTGCTCTCCACTATGCATGCAAACAATGAACTCCAGTGTCATTATCTA
Organism: Zonotrichia leucophrys gambelii; assembly: GCF_028769735.1. Taxonomy (NCBI): domain Eukaryota; kingdom Metazoa; phylum Chordata; class Aves; order Passeriformes; family Passerellidae; genus Zonotrichia; species Zonotrichia leucophrys. The sequence continues at coordinate 93,489,147 of NC_088172.1, forward strand.
AGCAGCAAAGAAAACAAAGGGCTGTGTCCAACTCAGCTGTTGAGCTACTGGATGATCCTAAGCAAGGCTTTGTCTTGATTTCCTTAGCCTGGAGATCCATCAGGGCATTGTTAAAGAGGATTTGGGTGTTGAACCAAAATATAAACATTTGGCTGCTCTGTCTTTTGGAAATGATCCAGTGCTCACATGTGGTTTTGAAATAAGGCCTTAGTCAGGACTTTCTTTGTTTCACAAAAATAATTTTCTTCTTGTGCTTCAAGCCATGTCTTTGTATCTGCTAAGTCTGCCTGAGTTTTTTGTTAGCCAGCTAGCAATGCCACAGGAGATTTTCACAACACTTCCAAGGCTCCAACCTCACTATCCATTGCCTGTTCCAAGGATTTAAGTTCCTCACAAAGATCCCCCACGTTATATCCTAAACTTGTGTCAGTTCTTACCTTCAGCTCAAATTATGAAACCCAAAATAGTGGGCATTTCTGAAAACACTGACCTAAGTAATTCTTGCTAAATCTTATCAAAGCCCAGCTGAGATGAATGAGTAGCAAACATCAAAGCTAACAAGGAGGTACTCCACTAGTACAAGGAAATTCAGCAGTAATGGTTGTCCATTTTGAATAGGAAAAGCCAAAAGTAAAGGATATTCTTTTTGATTTGAGTCTTCATGAGCAAAGCCTGATCTGAGATCTGTTTGCATGTTCTTATAGCTGAGGAAGAAGTGCAGCCAACAGCAGAGCAGCAACAAGTCAGGGACTCTTTCCAGAGGTAAATGTGATCAAATCCATGTGCTGGATGGGCCCAAGGGGCCTGAAAAAATAATCTCATGTGTTTGTGGGATTGGTATACCATGTTTGTAACAAAACATGGGGACTGGGAAGGAGGCTGGCAAATTTCTGGTGACTAAAAATAGTAAGTATTGTATCAGTTTTTTGGAAAGGCAAGAAAATGGGGTCCTTTGGATCTCATCAATTCCATTCCCGTCCCTGGAAAGGACTTGGTACACATCAGCTTAGAGTCAGTTGGACCAAATTACTTCCAACCAACATTTTTATAATTGTATTTTCTGAAAATGTAACCCTGATCTGATTTTCATCTCTTCATTTCAGGTAAAGTTCTCTTTCTTAGCCCCAGTTGTGTTCTACTAAATGTTGTGTACCTCTGATGGGCCTCAGATTGATGTTTTTCACAATCAGAATGCCTGTGAACTTTCAGAAAAATTAAGATCAGGTCTGAAGCTACACATTGCAGCTTAGGCAGCTTGCATTTGGTCATTATCCTTAGCAAATCAATATTCAAAAGTGAATTTTTCCTTTTCTATGAGATCTTTGAATGTGGGTTCATGTAATACCTGGGAAGAGCAGATATCCAGAGAATTTCACATCTTGCGGAGGTCAGGAAAGACTGATCTCTTTTCAGTCATGCTGCAACAATTATTTACTGTATTTAAGCATTGCTGTTTTCTCTGCATTTCCCAAGTATTGTGCAGTGGCTGTGTGATAGAGCTGGGGGGATGAGTATTCTGGCACACCTAACCCTCAGGTGATATGCAAGTAGAAAAACACATACTGGGCTTCCAGAGCACAGTGCAAGCTTATGCAGGCTTATTTATTACTGTTTTAGGTATAAAAATATTGAGTTTAATTTTCCAATTACACGGTACAATTCTATCTTGTTAAAATATTTCAAAATAGACTTAGGCATGAGTAGCTCTGAAATGAGGAGAGACTTCTCAGTTTAATGGGAAGGACATTTTTATTGCTGTTTGTATGCTTTGATTAAATAGAAGATGCAGAAATTTAGGTCTGATTATATTTTCAGGATAACATAATTAACAATAATATGCTCTTTTCCTTATCCTCTGAATGCATTTGAGGGATGGTATTTGTGAAATGTCAGCGTTCTCGAGGAAATGAGGACAGTGTAAAATCATGCCCAAAAGTAAACATCGCATTCCAGTTTGCATTGACTACTGCCCCAGTGCTCTGTGCTGCACTTGCTGAGCCTCCCCTGTCTCCTGCACACATCTTTTACTGTCCTGTGGAACATCAGGGCACACAGCAAGGTCTGGGCTCCTGCCAGCAATGTCAGAGTGACCCAACCCCAGACAAATCAACCTGCATGAGAAATGAAAGCAATTAGAACTGCAAGGTAGAAATTAGCTGGAAAAGTTGGTGCCAATGCTGAATTTCATTCTTACACTTCCTACTCCTCCTGTGTCCTTCCGAGTGCCTTCCTGGTGTGTAGGAGAGATGGGGGTTGGATGATCGGGATGGACGGAGACGAGAGATCTCTGAAGTCGGGTCTTAGAACTTGAGGTTTATTGCAAAGGTGTGAGTGCAGGGTGCCAGCCACAGCTCAGAGCAGGCCTAAAAGAGGGAGAGATTTAAAGAGAGAGAAGGCAAGAGCATGGTCAAGGGGATGAGAGCGAGCGAGGTTCCCATTACAATACAATAAATCTTCTGTGTTGAATATTTTAATTCTCCCTAACCAATCTAGTACAAGATACAAATCCTATAGCATTTACATATTGCCTGCAACAATCAGTACGTTACCATACTGTGTTACATTTTAAACCCTAAAAACTACTCTTTGGACCCCTTCTTCCAAGCTAGTAGGGTCTGCTCTGACCCTTGGACCTGTCTGCAAGCAGAGGGTATTGTTTCATCAAAAGGGGATTATCTTCAGTCTGGCCATACTATTGTTTTCTAGTTGTTCAGTAACTAAGGCTTGGTATCTCAAAGCTTGCTTTCATTTCAATCTTGCTTATAGTTTCTGTATTCTCAAAGTCTTTTGCCAGGCCATCATATTTATAAGGCTTTCCTGTTCCATCTTCCCCAGCATGGTGCTGTGCATCAGTGCTGACCTCTGTGTGTTCAGAGCAGACAGACAGACGGTCTGGGTCTGCCATGGCCATGCCAGGGCTGCCACCGCTCTGGGGGTGGATGCCGTGTGTGGCACAGCACCAGTCTCCCTAGGACACCCACCTGGATGGGACAGGACTCTGCACAAGGAGGGCTGGTGGCACCAAGGAGGAGCTTGCACAGGATGTGGCTGTGGCCCAGAGCAGATGGAGCCATGCGTCCTGTGACAAGCCACCTCTGAATTGTTGGGGTGCTTGTTCTCTGAGAGCACAGCTGGGACAGGACTCTCATGGGAATTACTGAACTGGGTTTGTGCCGTGTCTTGACTGAGAATTTCCCAGAACATCCAATTTCAGAAACAAACCTGCTGCAGGAGAGAAAAGATAGTTTCTCTCCTTTCTGTGCAACTTCAGTCAGAGAGTGGCTTTATTTTTTGAAAATAAAAACCCCCAGGAAAACAAACCAAAAATGCCAGAAGCTCTGTGCTCTTATTGATCAGCTTCAGTGTGATACCAGCGCTGCTGGCTCTGTATTTATGTTCCCTCCTACCCCATATATTGCGATTCTATCAACAAGGGTGATCTGTGAGGATGGAGACTGGGAGAAAATACCCACAGGGTCAGCATGCCATTGTGAAGGAGAAGGAATCATGGTGTTTTATCAAATCCTCAACAGCTTGATCTGCTGGGGATAAATGTTTTTCCCTTACTGCTCTTTGGAATCCTGGTGTTCTTCATCCAGTATGATCCCATGGTGTGCAATGGAATTGAGATTCATATGGTGTGGATTGCCAGCACAAGAGCACCTTTGAGGAGAATTGCCTGAACAACTTGCCATCTGAAGGGAGATGTTTACAGGATAAATGCTTTCTCCAGCCTCAATTACCTTCAAAAGTAAGTCAAAGGTTGCCATGTGGAATATACCAAACTCTGCTGGGAAAATGCCAGAATATCTGTGATCTCCTTGTCCCCACAGGCAGGACTGGCAGCACAAGCCGTGACTTGGGGAGGACCTGCCTTGATTTAGTCGTGCTTTTTCCTAAACAGCCTTGGGAAATGCTTTAGCTACAGGTGCTCTAGGGCTGTAAATCAGTGCCCTTTGCACTGACTTCTGCTGCAAACATCCTCTTAGGAGTGGTGGCAGAGTTTTGTTTTTCTATCTCGTGTCATTACAGAAGTGATCGGATTTGGGACATTAAACGAAAGCAAAGTGAATTCTCACAATGGCTTTTTAAGAAGTATATTATCTTTCACATGCTTCACTAGCACATTTCGATTTGCAGCTCTGCAATAAGGATGGGCAGGAGTTACCCCATCTGTAACTAATGCCTTCTTGTGTTGGAGGTTAACAATCAGATTGCCTTAAAATATCTGTTATTTTATAATTGTTAATGGGAGAGTAAGGCTCTTATTTGGGTCCTTGTGTATGATTATCCGCTCAAATTCTTTATTTTGTGTACCTAGTACCCTTAAGTAGACCATGAGCTTTATAAAGCATACCTTTTGAATAAAATTTTATTTTTATTAGTCATATTTCCAGCTGTTCATATTCATAAATCATACATCTGACTTTAAATGAATACTACTGGCAAGTGCTGTTAATTTACCTCAAGCTTTTGAAGCCTTACCTCACATTTTAAAATATTTTTTCCCCAAAGCTATGATGATCAGAAACTTTTAAAGGTAACTAGTTATTTGACATTGAGAAAGACATCAAATACAGGAAGACTTGTAATGAATTCATGGTGAACACTTTGGAGATGTAGATGACTACACACCTATTACATCCACTTTTCTAAATTATTAGTAAGTAGCTGTGTACAGAAAGTGTCACTCAGTAGTTGCTCATTTTCACATTGAAGCATCTGTCTTGCTCACGGCCCAGGGGGTGCATTTTGGGTGCAAATGAGCCTGGCTGAAATGGATCATGGGATCAAGCAAGAGAAACCATCTGTACTTAGTGCCCACTCTGGAAAGCCAAGCACATTAAACGACCAGCAAAGCAGTGTTTGTTCCCCTCACTGCTGGGCTGGCTGTTCCTCTTGGAGTGCTCCACACACCGTGGTGGTCACACATCCCCTGTGCCACCTGTCACTGCCACAGCCCAGCCCTTCATCCCTGCTGCTGCTGCTGACACGTGGCCACATCTGCCAAGACCTGACGTGACGTTTTAACAGTGTGCTTCATTTCTGTGCTGGTGCAGGTGGCACATAAACCTGGTGAAAGTGGTGATCCTTCTCCATCTCCATCCCAGAAGTCTGGGGTAAGGGGGAGGAGGAGTAGTGTCTTAATACAGTTCTTAATACAGTGCTGCTTCTTGAAGGTGCTGTGGCAATACAAATACTACTAATTCAAATATTCCAGTCATAGGCTGAGGTTTACAGCTGCTTTGTGGGCTGTGTAAGGACTTAGGAATTCAAGGAAAACTTGCATTTTGTTTTCCAGCTATCTGTCCATTCACATGGTTCAAAGTTCAAGGAAATGTTGAAAAGCAATTAGCCTTTCAATGAGATACGCCTTTTTTGATGCTCTAGGGTTTTTTTGTTTGGTTGGGATTTTTAATAAAGGTATGAAAAATGTATTTATTCTTTGCTCAAGTCTGAGCTAAACTTGTTTTCTATTAACAGCAGAGGAAAGTGAAGTTAGGCTTATTCTCTTATTCTATGCACTTTGCAGCACTTACAGTGTCTATAGTTTCTAACTGTACAGTGTTTTACACTTTCTATATTTAATTTTAACTTCAAAAATAACATCTAATTCTCAAAAGAAAGAAAGTTATGTGTAAATACCTGCAATCAAGGAGACATGGTGCTAAATGTGATACATGAAATGCATCATTCTGATATAAAAGTATTCTTTGCTTAGTGGCTTTAATATGGTATTAGGTTACAGTGTCAGCAAAAGCTTTGCTTTTTCATTTAGTGCAGCATCTCCTGTCTCACAATGCAGCCTGGTTCAGGCTGTAATGCCTGAGCAAGCTATCTAAAAATCTGCTGACTCTGGTTATAAACACAAATGGAGTGTGATTTTAAAACTAACAGGAAGTGTTGGGCTTTCCATGACTCCCAATATCCATGAAATGCTAAGTTTGTGTCTAGGTACCACAACAGGATAAGGCTGAGAACCATCTTAGCCACCTTTTGGAGACACCAGAAACCAAGGCACGAAAAGCAGAGGCAATTTCCTAAGCCTCTACACACCAGAATGACAACACCAGATCTGACTGTATTTTTTTTTTAAGCTGGTTTTCCTTTCATAAGTCTCTGCTTATCTTTACCTATGTTTTTTACTTAGTTATCTCTTCAATAGCAATTTTTTCTTCTTCAGAAATTGCTGGAGGTAGCAATCAGGTTTCAAAATCTTGGATCCAACCACTTGAACACATCAGTTTCAGGGTATTGAATGGCTCTGAATTCTCCTTTAATGGGTCAAATCTGCACGATCAATGTGAACATCTTGCATTCTTTGATTGTGTTTTAATTTGCATTCTGATCAGATAGTTGGCCATTTGAATCCATCTACAGTTGGAGCTGATTTGAAAGAAACATCAAGTACACATGTCCAATTAAACTGAAGTTACCGTGCAGCATATAAATTACATTCTAGCATTCTTTTTAGCCTTCCTAAAATTCACTGGCTGTATTTAATTCAGAGGAGCTATCTTTGTGATTTAGCAATGTACAACAGTAGGGCAAAGGAGGAATGAGCACAGCTCTCTGGGGTGCTTGGCTTTGGTGTTCTCAAAATGGGTCTCAACATATTTAAGCTCAGCTTAGCAGTGGAATGGCACCATGTAATTTCTCTGTTCTTCTTTCCTGCTGTCAGCCTGGGGCTGCCTCCCTGGGCTCTGATGGACAGGCCTGTCCTTACCTGCACTACATTCTGCTGCCTTTATAGGGAATATTTTGTATACATCTCAGGACATAAAGCCAAGTCCTGGTACCTAATTTAAAATGTAATTTCAACAGCTCCTTTGCACTGCTTGCTCATGGTCAGGAGCCCCAAGTGGCTTCTCTGATAAGCATTCCAAAAATAGGCTTTTATGCTGTTTTTTAATAGATGTTTTCTGTAAGAAGAGGATGGAGGGAGGTGATGTGAATGGAGCCATGTTAATGTGACCAGAACTTGGAGGGGAGGGCTGTGAACTGCTTTGGTCTGTGCTCACCTGTGAGGGTGAGGGAGGAAGCTGATTCCACCACACTTTCATATTCTTTTTTTTTTTGTATGCATAACCCAGATGTCTTTACCTTCCTGTTTTGTTTAATATATCCCATTAATAATGTGGAAATATACAGTCTTTTAAAAGATCCATCTGATCCAAATTGTTGGGTTTCATAGTCATGATAGAGTTTCACACGGTCACCTGCTGAGGGGGAGCTTAATCAGAACAAAAAGCTAATTTTTTTCCTCCTGTCCTGTTGCTAGTGTGTCCCTGGCACACAGTGACTGAGTATTTAGTGTGTTACAAAATCCTCTAAAACACGAGGATTAGAGGGCTTGCTCTAAAGAGAAGTCTAAGTAGAAACTACTCCCCAGTCTGTAAGTGAGAAGTTCTGGCTCCCGTGGCCTGATTCATTGTAATGTTTATAAATAGTGCCTTAAGCAAAGTAAAAAATAGAAATTTTAGCCACCCTAACATTTTTCACCAGCATGTTTAAGACAACAAACTGGGGCTAAGAAATATGTAAAATGCTTTCTAATTAAAGCAGCTCAATATACTAAAGCTTCCTGATGCCGTAACTTTAAGGTACAATATGCATTTAATTATCCCCAAGGCAAAAATTACTTTCAGAGTGGTGTAGTTCTCCCCAAACACAAAATAATATGGTTTACTGAACTGGACCAGGTTTTAGCAGGGCCTGCAACAGCAGTGATTTTTTTGTGACTCCTTGGAGATTACAGAGTAAACATTTTTAAATCTCATTTATAGGAAATGCTTTATTATGGTTTTGGTCAAGCCTAATTTATTGTTAACTGGATTATAAGTGATGTAAACTGAGGGTTGTTCCTGCTGGGTATTACATACCCTCTGCTTCCAGTAAGGTTGACCAAAATTCAGCATTGTCATTTCACTAGCTTGTGCAGATGCATAATATTCTTACAAAAATAATACTTATCTAGCTCTCTCACAAATCAAATATTTTATCCCAACCTAGCCCACCTCTTGTTTGTTGGACTTTTTTTTTTTTGCCTTGAATTAGAACTAAACAAGGTGTGGAACATGTAAAACTGTCTAACAGCAGTCACTGTTTGGTTTGCTGTTACAACTGCCCTTTAAAAGTCAATTGAATTTTTTTCTTCATCAACATTTAGTAATCAAACATCTTGAGTTTTTTCAGGAGAAGGGTCTGAGTTTCTTCATAAACCTCAGAGCAAACTTTAGCCTTATTTTTTAATTTAACTGATGAAATCCAGGCACAATTATTTCAAATTCAGTTTGTACTGTTGAAACATATCTTTTTAAGACAAGTAATCTGAATCTGGTTAAAATTTGGACTCCTGCTGTATATTTCTGGGCTTTGTCCTTGAGTAAAGTGCCAAACAAAGCCATATTGACTGAAGACATGCAGAGCCTAGAGCAAAGACCTTGATTTAAAATATCTTACTGCTGCCCTAAAATGACCAATAGATTCATGAGGGACATCAAAATGTTCTGTGTGCTGTATTTCTTATTTACTCTTTGCAATTTAATTAAGGAAGGGGAAAGAAGCACGGGGAGAGATTTTTAAAGATGTGGCTCCCCCGAGCTTTGGGAAGTGGGGATGTGCAGCGGCTGCTGCTGTCACTGTCAGATGGAAGTGTTGGAATCCTGTCTGTTCAGGGGTCCTCTATGCCCCTGACCCCTGCTGGGTTTGGATTTGTTCTTGCCAGCTGATCATGAAAGATGATCAGTAACTTACAGTTACTTCTACTAGGGCAATGTCCATGTCTGGTAATGTACCTGGTGGTACATTAATTATAACTGTGACCTAGCATGGCTGAAGGAGGCCAGACAGCATTGGGTCAGGTGTAAGAACTTGAATGCAAACTCAAATTTTGCAGAAATTCAGGGTTTGTAGCTGCAGAAAGTAAAGGTTTACTTTGGTGTTTCTGTGACCAGAAATTGAGGAACTCTGAGCTAGGATTTGGAAGAGTTTCTAGAGAAACTTCCATCTCCATCTTACAAGCAGAAATACTTGTTCACATTTACACAATTCTCAGAAGTCTTTGCTTTAAACCTTGAAGCTGTGATGTATTTGAAGCTACCAGTGTTATGGGAAATGTTGTGGAGATCAAGCCAAACTGTAGCAAGTTCTGAGCTGTGTGAATTGTTGTATCAAAGTAACTTTTTCACACTGCTGTGTAGTTTGACCATGAGTTCCTCTCTGACCATCCTTTGGAAATGATCAATAAGGAACAGGTTACACTGTGTAGTGGTAGTTTCTGTTCTGTCTTGACTTAATTCTGAAAGTTTGTATAGCTATTTGGACACTACTACCTGTTGTTTAAAAGGAAAAATAGTAGGAATTGAGGTTAATCAAGCTATTTCTTACTTCTCTCTTCATTTGCACCAGCTATCATTTTCTTACTTTTCCACGTCAGTAGAATTAGCTTAGTTGAAGGAATTAGGGGTTCACTTGTGATGCTTTGGAATAGGGCTAGCAGAAATTCTTGTAAATAAGAGTTTCTTTCTTCAGGATTTGTCACTTGAATTCATATCAGATGCTCAAATAAACAACCTCTTGAGGTCCCACCTGAGAGCTTGGTCACCCCTCCATTTCTTCACTCTTGCTAATAGAGAAGATGCTCAGGAGTTAAAACTTTGATGCTTGAATTCTAAGCAGCTACAGCATGTAAAAATCTTTTTTTCCCTGGCAGGAGGAAAGGAAAACAGCAACAAAACCCACTTGTGCTTATCCTGGCATAAAATAGATTATAAAATCCTGATACTAAACTGATGATTATTTCCAAATCTGTAGAACAGCTTAGTAAAGTACTTGCTCTTGTTTATGTTCATATTATAAATTTGAAAAAGATTAATTTTCCAACTCACTGTCTCTTAAATCAACTAATCATCAACTATGGAAAATTGTGCAGAGCTCTTTGACTGTGCTACTGATGTTGGTTTTATATTTTGCGTGGAAAGTTCATCACCTTTTCTCTTGCATCAGAAAGAACCCCTGTGCACACAAATACATACAAGCAAAAGGAAGAAGTGATTGTGATTTTTTTTTTGTTTCCCTGAAATGTTCAGAATTACGTGCAGTGTCAGTATATCAAGGGAGAAAAAAAGATATGACATCTTTGATTCCCAAATATTCTGGGTACAAATATACAAATAATGTATATAATTAACTAAAGTCTCCCTGGATTTGCATTGATGAACCCAAGCTCTGCATATCTCAGATTAATTCTCTTGGTTTATGTAGTGGTTATTAGAACCTCAAGGCAGTTGGTGATGTTGCTGGTTTAATGAAAATGGGTAAATGGTAACCTTGAGAATGCAACAAAAGAACAGGTCTGACAAAAAGCACATCTCCAGTTTCTCATTTCATTTATGCAGTGACATTTAATTTGAAGAGTGTCTTATGCATTTCATTCTCTATCTATACCAGGTATTTACCCCTCTTTGAATTTGTATCTCAACTGCAGATATATCTCAAGGTCTCACTTTTGTGTGCTCCTTAGCCTGTTATGCAGGCATGCAAAAGCACCTGGTATGCCAGTTTAGGGCTCTTGGTGCCAGCGGGCCTCTATGGAGAGGTCCATGTGATGCCTCAGGTTTTAGCTTTTATACTTTTCAGATTCTGTGCTGCTTTAGTCTGTGGGTCTGAGCTTCATATTAAGGCCTGGTAAGCTCTCTTCACAGAGCAGGTAGACCAAACAGCTCCTTCTCTAGCTAGGGACCAAGGACAGCCAATCCAGATCTCAGTGGATTGACTGTCCTTGGTCAGCCAATCAAACAATGGTGGAATAAAGAGAGAAAAAGGAGGATGGAACTTCAGGGGCTAAAGCTATAATTGGATTAACTCCAAAATGCTAATGGACCAGAACTTATAAAAGTGTGAGACCCTGTGACCAGTCAGCCATTTTGTGACTGTTTTGGGTTCACCTGGGCTGTAGCCCTGGCTGGGCTCTTGTGCTGCCCATTGTACCTATTGAGACCTTCTAATAAATCCCTACTTTATTCTTTAATCCCATCTAGTCTCTCTTCTGGGTAAGCCTTCACAAGACATCACACAAGCATGTCGTTGCATCTGATGCTCTCCTGAACTGAGGGCATTCTGTAGCCAGATGCCCAACCTTTGGACCAAGTGCCATCTCTTCAAGCTTCTCAATCCTCAGCCTGCCAGTGAAGGTTTGGTCACTTGTGGCTCAACCATTCCTAAAGAAAGCAATAGGGACTACCCAATGCACACAGAAATAGCCCATGAGCAGGGTTTGTGGATGTGCCCAGCCTTTCAGAAGCTGAGCAGGGCTTTGCCAGGGTGGAAACAAGACTGTGAACCTGATGGAGCTCAGTCCAACACTGGGAGTCAGTGCATGGCTCATCTCTGTGTGCCCTGACCACTGCAGCAGCATTTCCCAAGCTGTCAGTGATGGAAATGAGGGCAGAGCTGTCACTGCTTTGTCCTGGAGCAGTTCAGGGCCCTCCCTGTGTGACACTGGCCTGCCTTTGTGAGCTGGGCCGCGGTTAAGCTGTGTCCTACTGGCGGGTCACTTCTGTTTTGCAGGAGACAGACTTTGGCTCCCAAGATCTGAAGGCAACCTCTGCCTCATACTGCTAAGCACCTGAATGATCAGAAGAACATAAAATCCTCTTAAACTTTGTCTGCTGAAAGGAAGGGATTGCTGTGGAGATTTCATCTTAGTGCACTGTTTCCAGAGGAAGGCACAAACACATTCTGGAGCTAAAAGTTGTAGTTTTTATTAGAGCTGCTCAGAAAATTTGATACTCTGTGGTTTTCTTAAATACTGAATTTTGACAGAAAAATAAAAAAGTTTGTAGAAGCTTTCAAAAAACCTGGACACCATTTTTTGGCTATGTGTAGTTTGTGTTTAGACTAATACAGTGCATCTCTACAAATTTGGTACCTCTTTGTAGCCCAAGGGATTTAGAGGCATTTAAGGAGAAAATTTTGAAAAGATACACAGCAGAAAGGAGTGCATTTAAAACCTTGTTTGAGCATAAGTAGGTAAGTATGAGGTATGGCTGTATGAAAAAATAATTAACCTGTGTATTTTCTGTGTGTGCTTGGCCTGAGAAAACTGCTTACTATGGATAAAACTAAGACTGGAGGAGAATCTATCCCCAAAATTCCAAAAATCCAAAAGAAATTTAGGAGATTGTTGGGAAGTAGTATCTATACTTATAGTTATTTTATTAATAGAATCTGGTGAATACAGGCATTGCAGAAATGCCTTGCCTTATCTAGTGCCTTTGTCATTCCAGAGTGTTTCATTTTACTGTGGGTTTTGTTGTTGTGGTTGTTGGGGGTTTTATGTGTTTTCTTTGGGGTTTTTTTTTTTTTGTTTTGTGTCAGGGAGAAAGGGAATTTCTTCTTCAGAACAGATTCTGCTGGAATCTAAATTTTCCACCTGAATGCTAATGTTCATAGGAAAGACTCTTGCTTAAACAGCAAGAACAGCATTTCTTGAAAATAAATTATTTCAGATTAAGATCTTGGCTGGCTGTATTGTAGAGTTCATTTGAGCAGCACTTCAGCAGACAGGACTTCAGGAAGCATCAGGGACACCTCTTATACCTCTATCATTTTCCTTTTATTTTTTTAATTGATTGAGATCACATCTCTGAACTGTCCCAATTTTGGCATTGTAACTCATGGTTTGATTTAATGAAAATGATTACTTACCTTTTCTTTCACATGCAATTGACTGCTGGTATGGTGAGTAGTTAATTCTTTGTCCTTATGAAAAAATGCACTGGCCTGATTGTGATCATTCTGCTTTAAACCTAAGTGTGAAAGTCATTAAATATCATGAAAGGGAGGAAAGTCATTAAATATCGTGAAAGAGAATACATTCAGTACTACATGAAATTTTTCTCTGAGGTAATTCCTGATTTTCCTAAATCTGTTTGAAGGAGTTTCTGTTTATGTGATAAATGCTACAACATCTGCATAGGCAAAGCACCCAACTGAACTACTTGGCATAAAACAGGTTTTGTTTCTAAGATCTTTTCTTAGCTTTCTTAAATTTGTGAAAGGAAGTCTCTTTTTAAATGACAGGAGAATAAATCATGTTCATGATTTTTTATTCTGTTTCCATAGTGGGATTTTTCAGTTTGGGGGTGCTGTATTTTTAAGTAAAGCTGTTCTGTCATTGCTCTGTATGTTGTTAAACAGCTCTAAACCCAGACTGAAATCGTTATGGTTGTTGGCCTTTTTGTAATGTTAGCATGATTAAAAGCAGAATCTGTCATGTTTAATGCATGGTAAAGCCAAACTGAAGCCTTTATTCAATGTTCAAGATTTCAATAATAGAAGCAGAATATATGTTTAGAGTTTAGATTAGATTAAATCTCTCCCTATATATTTAGGACTGCAAAACTGAGTCATTTTGGAGGTGTCTGTAATTTTTCTCAAGTTTTAAATTCTGTGCTGTGACTATCACTTTTACACTTCCAAAGCAGGATTTTCCAGCATTTTGGCACTAAAATCCCAAACTCTTGTTTATCTAAGAGCTGCTGAGGAAATTTGCACATCCTTTTTACCACAGGTCCCTCCATGCTGATCCTATATTACTATGAGCGTATTTGTACTGTTGGAAGTTCTGCCTTCTCTAAATTCCTTCATCTAGAGTTTTTCTAGACAAACAAAGAAATGCAGAGTTTTAAAAAGTTTTTAATAGATCAGCATTACAAATCCTGCCTTGGTTTTCAGATAGTTCTGACCACCCAAATGCTGATGTAAATCTTATCCTATGGCCCGTATGTCCTGATCCTTTCAGAACTCTTGAACAACTCTCAGCACCTTCCCAGAATTCTGGTGCTCTGAGCAGGATCAAATGACTTCTATCAGCAGGAACAGGCTGGTATCAGAGACAGTGGAGTCCCCCAGTATATATAACTGGGAATGAATTTGTTTGTGTGTGCAAAGAGGAATTGATGAAGGTGTCATCTGTGGCAGAGGACAGATTACTCTGACATATAAATATAGCCATCCCCTATTCCATATTCCTTGTGCTCTACTTCTTTTTGCCTTAACTTTTGTTATCAGTTGGTAATGTTTGCTTCATTGGCAACTTCATGACAATGCCAAAGAATCCAAGGGTGTTAAAGTAGGACACTCCACACAGGAGAATCCAGCAATTTAGATTTTGCTAACACGTTCAAGGAGAAGGTCAAGTGGTGGTATAAATTGCACTGGTTTTGACAGCCTCTAGGGTTTCTTTGTGTTTAGATAAGCTCTGGAATTTCCCTGTGCTGCCCATGGAAACTATTCTTTCCTGGTGCTCAAGTCTGTCATGCAAAAGGAGTTAATGATATCCTAAGAGAGAGACTGATCCATACCTTCTCTAAGCCCATGTTTCCCAGACAACATGGTGCTGTAATCAAAGCAGCTGAAACATTTCACTTCTGTTTAGGCTGGATGCAGAATCATTTTCTCAGGAGTTGAAAAGTTCAGAAGGAGACTGAATAAGATCATTTTCCCTCTATACTTTACAAAATCCTACAAAGTAGGCTAGACCTCCTTGCTCTCACATCATTACGTGTAGAGAAATGTTAGGGGCTTTCATTGCAGACTTGCTCAAGGCACATTGTGTGAACTCCAGAGGAACATATGCTTGAAATTGTCCAGCACAATTTTCAGAAGAGAATGGCAAGAACAGCAAGAAAGTAATACAAACTTGAGCAAATGCTGAAATAATGAGTGTTGCTCTGTGTTGTAAAAGCTCAGAAGGAGATTGAAATCATCACTCTCTGCTTCACAGCCTTAATCATTTCACCTGCATCTCCACAGTGATCTGTGGAGCTTGAGGAAAGGGCACGAGCAGAGAATGAATAACTTTGACAAAATATATGGTCTGTACCCTTGGGCTGGTCCTCTTCAGAGCCACAGAACTTGAGCTGGATGTGAGCATTGGGTATCATCTCTGAAGCACGCAAATTTGGAGATGATACTGGGACAAGTGGTGTGAAGAGAATCCAAAGCTCTCCTCAGAGCTGCTCTTCCTTCCCAGGGCTCCCTTGTGCTTGCCTACAGCTCATGTTGCTGCTGGAATCTCCCTTCTAATGATTAGTTTGGCATCACGCTTTCTGTCACTGCCATGTTGACAACAACCCCCTCCTGGTCTCTTGGGGCTTCTCTGCCTTCATTGCTTCACCTCAGCAGCACCCAGGGATCATGGAAGGTATAGAACTACCTCAGCATTTCAAAGGTGATGAGTGCAGAAAATGTGTTGGCTGTATTCGCTATTTTAAAGGGGAATTTTGTTTTCCCACCCTTCCCTCCTGACACTTTATAAAGGAAGATATAGGATTGTATTCCTCATAGAACCAATTTTTCCTTTATTTTTTGGTCTGGAGGAGTTTTCTTATCATAGTTCCCACAGCTGCAGCTTCTTCAGCCTCCAGATGAATAGCAAGACCATTTTTGCTAAGTGATTCTTTTCTAAACCTTGTTTCTCAGGAATTGAAAACAAGTGTTGTGTCATGCTGACTTAACGTTCCCTCAGGGCTGCTTGTACAGAAAGGTTCTGGCTTTTGTGGAGTGATAACCTACCATCTAATGAGTCTTCCAGCACAAGGAGAGGCCTGATCTTCTTGTAATGAAAGACAGGCATGAGAGAAGAAAGAGACAAAACAAAATCCTTGAATGAAAATCTTAATTTTCTCTCTTTCTCACCAGGAGAGGAGTCAGTGACCAAATTTTTGCTTTTGACCTTTCGGCTGTTAAACAAAGAGCATGACAAAGGGCAGAGTCATAATTATATTTTATAAAAAGTTACAAAGTTGGAAGACAATTTTATTGCCTGATTGTACCAAAGTGTTATCCACTTCTCTTCGTCATCACACCATGAGCACTGGGGAAAAAGAGCAGGAAAACACTGAAGAAGAGAGGGACAGAAATATAGAAAAAACCAACTGCTTCTGGCAACCAGCAGCATTTTTATGTGTTACAGTCTGAGAGGTTTGATGGGAGAAGACTCAGTTTGTATTTTAGAGCTCTCATAGCCAATACTGCGTGTCTCAGAACCAGCTCTGAGTAACCAATACTGAATGCTGGCTGGGCCAGGGATTGGGGAATTCCAGTGAGTTTCCCAATCAGCAGGGTCTGTCTCACCCTCTTGCTTGCTTTGTCCTTGCACATATTTTATGTTATATAGAAGCATCTACCACAGACAAGTGCATTTTGGAGTGACATCATGCTGTTGTTGAGGTGAGATTTTGATTTTTCCTTCTAAGCAGAAAATAGGGGTTCTCAACTCAAGTGCACATGTATTTAGCCAGACTGCTCTTGGCATTCACCAGCAGAGTTTTGCAGAGTTTCGGGGAAAATAAATTTTTGAAATATCCTTACTACCAGCACCTTTGAGATCTCAAGCAGCCTTGGTGTAGTTGTACACAGTAGACTCATTTTGACCAAAAATTAGCTTAATTTCATGTCTGTGTTGAAAGGGATATGGACAAAACAGTTTCCAACTTCCCTCTCCTCAGTAAGAGCGCTGATTCATGTTCACAGTCACTCAAAAAGCAGAATGCTGAATTACAGCTATCTGTAATTATTGTTTTTATTTCTAGTTCTTCCTAACACTCAGCTATTACATCCACAAACAGTAAGTAGAAATGCATCTTTCACATGATTAAAGATTTACTTAGAAACTAAGATCTTCTCTTCTAAGGTAACCTCCCTTAGGTATTTAATTTGTACAGCATATTTCTCCAGCCTTCTTAGAACATAAAATACCAATTGAGCATTTGGCTTTATGGCTGCTGGCAGAATTGGGAAAAGAAGGTAAACATTCAGTCCCATCCTCTTGCTCCAAAAATCTAAAAATCCAGTAACAACCACTTTTCTTTTACTGTGTTATGTTCTTGCTGTACTGGGAGAGATCTTGCCCTTAAAACCACATCTTCTACATTGAATTTTTCAGTACTTTCCTTTTCCTATTTCATGATGTAGCTGAAGGTAACAATACGTTTTTACTAGAGTGAAAACTATTTCCCTTGAAGGAAAGATTATTTTCAAGAATTCTTCAACATATGCTGTTTATTCTGAGGGAAGAAAAGATGCAAAAATTTCATGAAGTAATCAAAACTTGAAAAGAGCAGGGAGGCATTGCCTGATCAATGACTTCGAGGGCTGTGTTTGCTAGAACATTCACTCTCTAACTGAGTTTGACACTGAAAGTGTCACATTTCTGGTTTTAGCTCACTGCCCTGAGGTTTTAAGCAAGATGTGTTACAGGAAGACATGTTCTAATGCTTTGTAAAGTGACAAAATTTGCTTTCATTCTGTCAAATTACAGTACTGTGAGCATTCATTAACTAACAGTTGTGGTATTGGGGTGGATCCATGTGCATCAGACAACAGGATTATGCCAGGATTATTAGAGGTCATACCCTCTGCTGAAACTTTGTATGACTCCCAGAGCTGTGATTTGCACCATGAAACACCAATTAGTGCCAGAGAGATTGGTAATCAGTGCTGATTAACAGCAGAAGGCTTTTTGAACACAGAACTGTATGGGGGAGAAACATGCCCAGCAGGTGCCCTCTCTGGTATTTAATTATGAGGGAACCTGATGGAGAAAGATGTTTACAGGACTTGCTCTGGATTGCCTGCAAGGGCTTTCTCACAGAAAAGGTTTGAAAGAAAGCACACAGTGGTGTCAGGCACAGGTTGGGACAGCAGCTCAATTAGAGCTAATTAATGTCCTGTGAGCACTTTGCTGTTTCAGCCATGTTGTGTAACATCATGTGTGGTGCTTCAGTGCACAAGAGCTTTTTGCTGTCAGCTGGAGAAGTCTGATCCTTAAGTGTCTTAAAGAGATTCAGAATGCTGCTATTGGAAGTTGTAGTTTGCAAATGATCTTTGGGGGATTTATGTGTCAAGGCTACGACCAATGGTGATTTTTTTGGTGTGTGGGTGGATGCTTAAGTACCATATAAAGATATGAGGTACTGCAGCTAATGGGTTGACTTGGCTGATCATGAGTGTTTTGGTGAAATTCAGGGTCAGCTGCTGTGCTGTCACCAGAAGTTAGGTTACAGTAAGCAGAAGTTAAGTAGAAAATTGAAATAATGTATTCTTTGTGTGAAGAAAGCTGAAATATTTTGAACACTTGGTCATTTGCTGGAAATTACTTTTGATCAGAGTCTCTTCAGTTTATTTTAAAATGAGTTGGTGAACTTGTGTAACTCTTAATGGACCCAGGTGGAATGTTATTCTGACTGTAGTCAAGAGGATCTGACTGCAGTGAAGCAGGTGTGGGTTCATCCCTGATTTTGCCTGGAGCGGAGTTCAATCACTTCTCAGTGTCTGCTTTTGAGAAGCCTGTGTTTGGTGCCCAGATCTCAGCAAAATCTCCCTCACACCTGACTACCTGGTGCTTTTGTTTGCAGTGCTGGTGGATAGGCCAAGGAATTGAGAGATGCTGGACAGCAGCCTTGCCTTCTCCTTCTTAATAAAAAGTTGCTGTAAAGGTCTCGTGGGTAGGTCAGGCTGATGGGCAGTGAGCAATCACCTGCACCTCTGCCTCTGGCCCACAATTGCTCTGAAGATAACAGAGCATGTCAATCCAACAGAGCAAAGGTAAAGGTGACCATGATGGGCTGAGAATATATTGTATCAGAGCTTACACATACAGCTTTCTCAAACTTTGCCAATTATTTTCTTCTTAAAAAACAAAACAAAACAAACAAACAAACAAACCCCCTAAAAAAACCCAAACTTAAAAAACCCACAAAATCTAAAATAAAATCAAACAAAAAACCCCACCAACCTAGGGAAATAGGAGCATCAGTTTGGATAGGTTTTCAAATTGGAACAGACTGGTTGATGAAAATGTGAGAAGTAGCACTGCCAGTACCTGCTTTCTGACAGTAATGTATTGTGAGAGAATGGAGGTCTGCAGCCTTTCCACAGCTCCTCCAAACAGTTCAAGCCCTTTGGGGCAGGTGTATCCCTACAGTGTCTCTGCCAAGGCTTCCACACTCTGACTTGTTTAGAGCATTGAGGTATTACCATGCTCATAATAGAAATTAATTCTTTTCACCCTCTTTTTCTGTCTCCTCATTTTGAAGATCATTTAAGATGTCTTCTGATGTAGCTGTGAAGTCACAACAAGTTTGCTTGTTACAGGTATTGGACTGCAGACAATGCACTCTCTTAATCTTCAAAATTATGTTTGTGATAAATACAAATTAAATATTTTTCAATATTTTCTTCTGTCACTTTTTGCAATCTTGAAGAGTTTAAACAATTTAACATTTCCTTCTTTCACTGAGTGAGTCACCCAGAAGGATAGGAGACATACATTTAGTCTTGAATGACTGAAATATTTGTGTGTGTGTATATGCAGTGGTCTCAAGACTTGCACATTTTAAGTACAGTGAGTACAGTCTTGGCAAGTTAGCAAATGATACTGAGGCTTTCCACATTAGTTTTTTGTTAAAAGAGGAGTTGGTGATCTGAAGCCTAAATTTATGCTCAGAAAATTGCTTTTTATCCTACAGAGTGGGTTCTTGAGCAGAGGCAGGCTCAAACAATATGTTGAAAATTATCTTTTCACAGAACTTTGATCAAAGTCCTTGCCTCAGGAAGCAGTTTGTTTTCCCTTGAGAAGTGATGCTGGAAAAATCAAAGAGAGCAAAGTCTGCTTGCTTGCTGGCCAAAATTCATCTATGAATAAATTGCATCACAAAGCTACCAGCAACATAACATTTCCAAAGACCATACCATGGTGTTGCTGTAAGAAAAGTGATTCATTAAACTCAGTGTTGGATGGGAACTCTTGCCATAACAATATTACTAGAAACTATTCTTGTTCATAATGCAATAGAGTATTCTCATCTAATGATATTTCTGATTTAGTGGAATCCAGATATAAACTAGTTTTTGCCAGTTTCGTGGTTTGCCTGTTAGGAAGCTTTTTTTCTGGGAAATTATTTTGAAGCTTTTTGTAGGAACATACCTATATTAGTCATCTATTGTTTCCAGTACCAAAAAAAAAATTAATTTCTAAGTCTCATTTGACTCCTAAAGGATCCAAAGGAACTCTTTAAATAATGTTAAATATCCACTGATGTATAATTTTACTTATTTTAATTTTGCTTGTTTCTTCCAGAGCTGAGATTCAAAGCTTCTCTTTTGTGCCTTAATATAAATTTTTGGAACCCAGGAATCCTCATTTGTCAGGAGTCTCTGAATAACTGTTTGTGACATGCAATTTTGCTTTTCTTTTAAATTTTCCCTCTCACTGAATATACCTGCTTCTCATTCTCTTATATGCAGTGACAGAGTTCTAAATAGAGAAGTTCTGGTGAAAAAGTATTCTGTTTACAACATCTTTTTTTGGTGTCTCAATATTATTTTCATGCGTTTTCACGTGCTTTGGAAGATAAGAATTCCTTCTTCCATCCAGACTCTGTCTTTAAAGAGACATCTGTGCTGCCAGAAGAGTTTCAGCTCAACTTTCCTATGTCACCTCCTGAAAAGAAGAATGCAGCTGAGGCTTTTAATGTGATTGAGTGAAAGATGGAATTCTTTTGGTAATGGTGAATTCATCTCTAATTTCACACCAGACTGTGAGGTTGAGTAATACACTAGGAATCCTCTCCCTAGTAATTGGTCAGTGGAATCCCCAGTGGGGATGGGCTTGTTAAAGGAAAACTTTTCAAATGTGTGTTAAGTTTTGCTGCTGGCAGTTTTTGCTGAGTGTTTCAAGTTGTGGTGTCTAGCACAGGCTGGACACAGCTGCTGTACAATGTCAGCTTGTGCACTCTTCTTTAGCAGCCTTGGCTGAAAGAACATCTCAAAGTGCTGCTCAGGCCACCTGTTGCTTTCATGGATTATTCCCACACCTCTGGGGAATATAAATGATTCAGCTCCAGACCTCTGTTCCATGAAAGTGAGGAGAGATGAAGAAAATGCGCATAGGAAAAACAACTTAAGAGAAAACCATGTCATGGCACTCAAAGGCCAAGAAGAAAATGTCTTTGCATGAGAACTAAGGGTAGGTAAATGTATTCAGATGAAAAAGAATAATTTAGATAGGAATCTGAACCTCCATGGAAAGGCTGTACAAATACTTGCTGAGTTTCTCATTACCCCACTCACAGTGGATGTTGGTGCAATAGAGCATAGCTGGTGGCAACTGTAGATCTGGTCAGGAGAAGAGTCCTGCCCATTTGCATTACTCCTCAGGCATGATTCCAAAGGCTGCAGACATTTAGCATCCTTCTGGTATTTTTTTTAGCTGGTTTAAATGCATTAAGTGGAACTAGCCTCTTTGGAGACTAAGCACCCCATTTATTCATGGATGTGTTCCTGCAATGTCTTCCTGCCACAATGTTTAAACCACAAACTATAGGAAGAATTTTTGTAGCAAGAAAAGGATTTAGACTTCACACTCTGCACAGCAGAATGGTCAAGATAGCCTCACCCTGAAATGGGGAAAGAATAGCTAAAGGGTGAAAATATGAATCATCAGCTTTTTGACTTCAGCAGACATGAAAATGTGAATAGAGCACCCTTGCCTATTGCAATTAGGTCTGTGTCTGTCTCGTGTTCCTGCCCCTAGAGGTTTTCCTTTTCTCTGCCTCAGCTGAATTTTTCTCACTCCAGCTACATACTCCTGGCCCCTACATACCTTTATGTTGACACCTTGGATTCATTGCTGATGCATAATCCTCAAATTGACATAACGTTTTTCTTTAGGATAAGTTTAGAGATGAGTCAGTATTGAACTCCAACATTTTTTTTTTAGTTATTTGCATAAAAATAGAGGGGTTTTTATTTATTTAGCCAATGTTTTTCAGTAGAATTTGGCGATGCTACTGAAGCAGTAGTCCAACACTGAATTTCAGTTTGTCCTCAGAGGTGATAACCTCTGAGATATCAGGGATGGTAATCTAGAGACTTGACAGTTTCAGAGGGAAAAAAAAGAAAAGGAAGAAAGAAAAAGAAGGGGGGAGATAAGGCTTTGACCCTGCTGAACTCTTTGAACCTAAAAGGCTGTTTGCTTCTAATATCTTTTGATCACCATCAGCTTTTGCCAGAGTAACACACATGACTTGAAGTTAGGAACATAAGACTGGGAAAAATCAGTAAGATTGTAAGAGCTGGGGCATTAGTCTTTGCCTTTCTGCTCTCTCTGCTGTAATGGAATTTTTTTTTCTCTCTGCAAATGTACTGAAGTTCACTAGTCTCACCCATTTGTACAGAGATTGCTTATTTCAGGGGGCTGAGTTCTGTCTTTAATCTGCTGTCTTCACCTTGTCCCCATTCTTCCTTCTTTTCCATTCTCATGAGTCCTCATCTTCATCTCCTCATTTCCCACTAAATTACGTTGAAAGTCACTATTAAAACTCTTTTTAGTATTTTTTTTCCTCAGGCATTTTTAGATAGGTTTTGTGATTCACACCTTTAAGTTTCAGTTATATGTTCTTTCTGATATTGCCAGATATTTCTGTGGGGTTTGTAAGTACACAATTATTCAAAAAGATTATACTGAGAAAAGAACAAGACCTGAAGTCTCCTCTGGACTGTAATTTGTGCAGCTCAGTTTACCACCCTAGAAAAATCACTCCATTTTTTTATCCAGTGGCTTTCTTCCTGAAGCATTTCACAGATTGCATGGTGTCCTTTAGAGAATTTCGAATAGCACAGAGTGTTTCTTTGCTTTTGGCTCATGGCTGTACCCTGATATCCCAAGGGCTAAAGGAAAAGGAAAACAAAAGAAAGCTGAGGCAGGAGTGTACTTAGTGAAAGAGTCAATCCATGCTGGCATTTAAGTATTTAAATACAGTGCTTTGTTTGCTTTGCACTAGGCTGCTGTTGTGGACAGTTGAGCCGGAGGGTTCTAAGAGCGCCTGTTTGCCCATCTCATGTAAACCACAAACTACAACTATAGTGAGAATGTGGTGTCACATCCTGGCTGCCTCTGGGCCATTGTGCCAGCTGGCCAAGGGAGGGGATTCTCCTGCTCTGCCCTGCTCTGATGTGGCCTCACCTTGAGGCCTGTGAGCAGTTTTGGGCACCACAATATAAGAAAGACATTGGACTATTACAGTGTCCAGAGGATGGCCACAAAGATGAAGGACCTTGAGGGGAAGCTGTGTGAGGCCCCTTGGTCTGTTCAGCCTGGAGGAGGCTGAGGGGAGACCTCATTGCAGTTCCAGCTCCCTGTGAGGGGAAGAGGAGCAGCAGACATGGATCTCTTCTTCGTGGGGAGCAGTGACAGGACCCGAGGGAATGGCTTGGATTTGTGTCAGGAGAGATTTACATTGGATATCAGGAAAAAGCTTTTCACCCAGAGGGTGCTTGGGCCCTGCAACAGGCTCCCCAGGGCAGTGCTCACAGCACCAAGCCTGGCAGAGTTGAAGAAGCATTTGGACAACAATCTCAGGCACACGCTGTGACCCTTGGGTTGTTCTGTGCAAGGCCAGGAGCTGGACTGGATGGTCCTGATGGGTCCATTCCAGCTCAGCTGATTCTGTGTCAGACACAGCTAATCCTGTGGCATATATTTTTGCTGACTTTCTCTTATCCACATTCTCTCTGTACTCTGCCTCATTCCTTGCTTGGTAGGGCTGTTCTTTTCCATCTCCCCCTCTATCCTTTTTCCTGGCTCCTGCTCTTTGACTCACTTGCCAAGAGATGAGTTTTCTAGCCTGCATATGAACTGCCCATGTTCTCTAGTGCCCTGTTTACAGAGACATGTATACATGTCAGAGTTTTGAGTGTTGCCCTTTGCTGGCACAAAGTAACGAGAGGAAATAACCTTTTCTCCTTTCTTCCTTCCTGTTCTGTTTATTGTGATCAGAGAGAGAAAAAAAAAAAAAAAGCCAACAAAGATAAACGAAGTACAGAGCAGGATGTCTAATAGGGTCTGAAGGGCTTCCCTCCAGGGAGAAACTGCTTGAGACTTACTAACTTTTGCACATTTTACAGGAAAATGGTTGTTTCACTCTGAAATCTGAAATTGGTTTCAGAGGGGAAAAAGGTCTGAAACATTTGACAGAGGCTTCATTAATAGTTCTTGATGTTCTTCTAGTTCTTTGCATTTTCACGCCCTCCATCATCAGGAACAAAGCAAATGTTACTTCAATAAGCTGATAATAATATGCATTTTCTTATTCACATATCCTGGTTCACAGCACATTAAGTTCATTCAAGTGAAGCTCTGGTCTATAGCTGAAAAGGAAAAATTGAAGATGTGGCCACTATTGACCCTCCAGCAGCATTGATCCAGGAGCACCAGTAATTCAGCATGCTTTGTTAAAGAAATCAATAGTGAAGACAAAGATCTTTAGCCAGTGGAACATCTTCTACCTGTGCAGGATCACAGAACCACTGAGGTTGAAGGGTACCTCTGGAAATCATTTAGTCCAGCCCCTTTGCTCAAGGCAGAGCCAAACCAGGGTATTAGTACATAATGATAAGAGCCCTCTCCAGGCTAAACAATCCCAGATGTCCCATCCTTGCTCCAGTCCATGGTGGTCGTTACCTGTGCTATCCATCTAACAGCCACTTACCAAAGCATCTGGAAATATTCCTCCTCTAGGGTTGAGAATCTCTCTTCTGCAGGCACCATCCATGTCTGAGTTACCTGAAGTGGGATGTTTATGGAAAGGGAGTTCAGGGCTTGTGGCAGAAGGGAACCTTGCCCCATCCATCCATCCTGGAAAGTGTTCCTGCTCTCAGCAGGTTGCCACATTCACTGCTTTGACCTCAGGCTGCAGTTTCTGGGAGCCTTTAGCAGAGTTTTGTGGTGTACTCCTGTGTGTTGCATCTTTGCTTCACCCCTCTCATAATAAGTGAACTTCTTGAAGCTTTATGTAGTGGTGTATTGAGGATTTCAGGATGTCTTTCCCTGGCATTTTGTAATCAAGCTCAGGAGATTACCTTGTGCAATAGTAACACGGGCAGGTCTTGTTCCAGGAGCAGCTGCAGTTGCTATATTTTACTTTTTTATTTTATTTTGTATGGTTATTTTTTATTGTTATTTTATATGGTTTTATATGGTTTCTTTTATTTTATATGGTTTATTTTATATGGTTCCGTTATTTTTACATATAGTATGCTCATATGAATCAATATGGTCAGAGGAATAAGCCTGATTTTTTTTTTTTTTGTTTAGTCAGAGCTGTTTAGTAAAATTGAATTCACTTTGTTTGTCCACTCAGTGGTGTGTGGTTGAACAGAAATTCCCCAGGGAAGAATCTCTGTGTGCTTTTGAGCCAATTCCATTATTTTGTATATAATCATTGCTGTCTGAGAGATAGACACTAGATGTCTAACTAAAAAAAGTTGTAAGGCAAGATATTGAATTTACGCTGTTTGCATAAGCAGGCAGGAAATATAAAATATAGATTCACCATTTCTTTTATTGCAGTGGGGTGATGATTTACATGGGGCATTACCTGCTTGGAAATGAATGTTTTGCAGTCTCTAAGGGCCTCAGGATATTGAAAGTAGAAGGGGAAGGGAGATGCCCAAATTTTTTAATTTTAAAATTTTTTAATTCCCCCTCCCCAACCCTGCCATGTAGTAGAAACTGCAAAACATATAAACAGCAGGATGGGATTGTTGGAGTTTCTTGTACTTGGCATGCTCTGAAAGGGGTTTGTTCACATTTGCAAACCAAAACCAAAAATCTGGAAGGCTGAAACAGAAAATGACCAACTGCAACCAAAGCATTTGCTGCCTGTTTGTTCTGAATGTGCAATTGGCCTTGGTCTTTTAATTATAATCCGTGGAGATGGCTCTGTTCCCTACCCACCCTCAGGCTTCCAGGAGCACTGAGTGCTTAGGGCTTGGGTTGCTAATGCTATAATTGAAACAGCTGCTCTGCTTTCTAAGTACTTTATTCATTCACCTTCTAAAATGCTGATGGATCTGTGGCATGTTCTGGGCCTTTTCTGTAGATATGAATCTCAAACACAGCCACTTGCTAGATAGAACTACTGGAGAGCATTTGCCACAGCTTTTAGTGTGCTGTCCCATTTGCCACAGCTTTTAGTATGCTGTCTCAGTTTTCAAAGAGGGAAGAAAATGGGAGAAGGTGACAAAAAGGCTGCTCTGAGGCCACAGTGGTCTTTGGACTGAATTCACTTCACCTACAAGACCAGATGTCCTTATTCTGCATTATTCTCAATGACTTAAACTGACAGTGAATGTAAAATATTACTGGGCCAAAAGGTCATTATTTTTACATTCTGCACTGATTTTTATATTAGCACACACAGAGAAATGCCTCTTGGAATTGTGCTGTAAATGAGCAGAGCATGGGAGGGCCTGGCACTAATTCACCCCAGGCCAGGGGTTGCTGTACAGCCCTCCCTTTCTCTCCTGCCTTGGGACAGCAGTGACCAGGCTAAGCTGCTGCTGAAAAGCAACTTAGTCCTTGATAAAGTTTGAAAACTTCATGCAGCCCATAGACGCTGAAGTGTACCCATGGTCTTTCTCTGTACACCTTCCTTTGCCCACTGTTTTTCTCCTTGCATTCGGCTCAATTCCAAATTGCTGTCTAGAAAAGGAGAGTTTAGTCATCATGTCAGATGAATTCAACTTAATTAGTGGAAAGGCATCCCAGTGTGGGCTAATGGCAAAGCTGGTGTGAGGCTGACAGTGGCTGACATGGATATTTTCAGCAGGGCTGTGGCAGAAATGGAGCTATAGATTAAAACACAAGCACTTGACTGGTCTGATGGAGCTGTAGCATAATTTCATCTTCTTTCAGCCCACTGCTCAGCACATCCCATGGGCTGAGGCAACTAGGACCTCCTTGTGACCGGAGTTCAGTATGTCCTGAGGCAATTTCCCTGAGCAAAAAGGGTGCAGGAGCATTTGGATTTGAACTCTTTAATTCCCCAGGAGCTGATTCACCCAAGAACAAGCTGAAACTGCATAAAGTCATTGAGCTAAGCAGAGGTAGGGACTGCTGTGGTTCATGGCTTGTTTTTTATTGAACAGCATCGATTGTTCTTGGCAGATATGGAGCCAGAGAGCTTTGTGGCTATGCCTGTTAGGGAAAATTAGAGGTCATTGTGGGACTTTGAGAGTCAATAAAAGTAAATTTTGATGAAAAAGGCAAAACTCTACTTTGAAGTAGGCAACCTATGTAGAAAAGCAGAAGGGGAGGGAAAGAAAGAGTGGAAATTTTACTGTATTTCATATCAGCCTACAGAACTTGGATTATGGTTCTGCTCAGGAGAGGAAGAACAGCAAGGAAATAATTCTAGAAAAGAGTACATTAAAAAATCCTCTTGATGTGGCATGAAACAGATAATTAATGTTAAGAAATGCAGTTTTGGTGTTGCTTCCTAGTTTTTCCTACATATAGGTGATCTGACAATATGTACAGTTGGGCGAGGATGTTTTGCATTCCTGCAGCCTTATTTTCTGAAGTGCTCAAAGGTTGTTGCAGGTTCATATAGAAAAACTCATCCTTGTTCAGAGTATAATCGATATGTTATATTGCAAACAGGGTTTAAGTCACAGGGTAGGAATAGTGCCTGAATTTGTTTGGCCTTTTTCACTGAGCTAAGTATTAACTTCATCAAGCCTCACAATACCCTCAGGTACCAAGTATACCTTTTTATACTGATGTTCATAGAAATGTCACAATGTTTCTGAAGTCATATTGAAATATCATGGCAAGGACCTTTTTCCTCATTTTTGCCCTGTGAGGCAATTGTGGAATGGTTTTTTTCCAGCCTTTGTCCAATACAAGTAAGCATGTAAGTGAGACTCGTTCTTTGAGGCTAAGCTCATATTTCTGTGCTCCTGAGCTTTCCAGGATGCTGCAGTGCATGGTCTTCTTCCGAGAAGGGTGTCTAAAGGCAAGGGCTATCTCAGAAAATATTATTGAATTGCAATTACTGATGTTGTTAGAGAAAAGGACTACTTGCATTTGAAAAACAACTTAATGTAATACTAAGATGAACTAAGATGAGCAGCTTTGTCAGGACTGCTGTTTTGGGAATGCATGAAAAGGCCTAGGTATTTTCTTTATCAGTAAATACTAATGACAGTCATCATGTTTTCGTGTGCTTTTAGAATCAAAAACACCTTCAATTTCATTGGCAGTATTAACCCAAGGAAATGAGCTTTTTGGTTTAGGAACCTTTTTATTTGATTGCGAGGAGCCAGTATATTATGCTGGAACATCTTGTGGAGTCTGTTTTCTATGCATGTTTCTTGTCAAGACTTTTCTATTTATGCTCTAAGGAAGTGTGTGTGCCAAATGTTGAGACTAACAGGCAAATGTATTCTGAGCTAAATAAAACAACTCCATGCTCCAGGTTCTGGGAAGCTGAGAAACCAGACAGTGTCTTAAACTCATACCTGCAGGCAGTGACAGATGCAATTGGCTACTCCTGACTTCCCTTCTGGATGTTCAGTGTGGTTTGCTCTGATTCTCTTTCAGAAATACCCAGTACTAAATTCAGGAGATTTAGATCAGTGGGACAGAAACAGTCTCAACATGTGTGGAAAAACTAGACTTGACTTTTGGTAGCATTTTTGAACCTACCCAGCAGATGTTACTGGTGTATGTGTTGCAGATGTGGTAAGAGGGGCAGATGTTGTTGTCAGCACTGGACATTGCTGTGGCTGCTGCCGTGTTGAAAGCAGCAGCAAACCTCACTTTGGTGGCATTTCTGTCTCTTTAAAGTTGACATTTCAGTTGTTAAGTGGTATGATCTGTCTGACTTCTGAAGTGTCATTTGCTCTGAAGAGCAGACACTGGCCTCCACATTCCTTCTCTTTGAGGACACTGACAAAGTGACTGTTTTAGTCACTCTCTCTTTTTATTTTGAATTCCTTCTCCATTTGAAATTGAGTCATACAATTTAAAGGCCCCTTCCCCAACAGGGTAACTCTTGCAATACCTGCTGCATAAGCAGTAATGGATAAAAACTTTCTGCATTCCAAGCCTCATATTTCCCATCCTTCCTAATGAATAATTTCTTTCAAATTACTGTCTTTGAAGGAAGTAAATTAAATTGGAAAAGAAAGTTTTTCATCAAGAAATGCATCTTTTATTTTCACACCTGCAATTTTCTTTCCTATTACCCCTCACATTGCTTGTGCATAGATATCCTCTGTATTGTACAGCAATATGGGAAGAATTTCACCTCTCTTTGCTCTGCACCATGTTTTATTCTTATTTACTTATCTGTTTTGCATCTCATATGGCACATGCTCTGCCCAGTGCAATTATATGCTACCTCTGTGCTGCAGGCAAAGACTGGAAACAGCTGAAGTTATGGGAAAGGTGGTATTTGCTGAGGATAATCTGCCAGCCTTTTTTGTTTCTGGGAATCTCTAATACCCAGTCAGGCTAATTTTTTTCTTTCTAACCAGACAGCTTTTTATGGGATTTGACCTGATGAAATGGGTTTTAGGAGCCTCTAGGAGGACTGTCTTGTAGTGGGCAGGAATGCCTGGAGTAGATGTTCTGTAAATCCTTCTGAGCCTGATGATTCAAACAGTTCTTCATCTAGTCTTTAATCTTGCTTTAGCTGTATTGATATCTGATTTTCAAGTTTAGGTTATTACAGCTGCTAGGTAATTGCAACATATTTGTAAAGGATAGACAGCAAGCACAGCTGTTCTCTTCAGTGAAATCTTCTTTCTCACTCGCTCTTTGAACCTAACTTTGAACCTCAAATTTTTCATGGCTTTATTTCCACCAGATAGGCAGTGAGTGGATAAAATATTCCTGTTCCCTTTACCTGTGCCATGAAAAGCCATTGCTGAGTGTGGAGGCAAAAATCCTGCTTTAATTGGTCTCCCAGACACAGCTGTTGAGAACTAAATAATTTCAGAGTATTTTGCCACTACTCTTTCTTTTTAAAAGACAGTCTGTCTTTCTGAAGCCTTGACTGTATTTGGCTGTAATTAGGATTAGATTATTTTACTTCCAATATTTAAATAAAAAATGAGAACTACTCTTTGGGACACCTAAGCAGCCTTGTACATTGTGTTGAAAGGATGGAGTTTCCTTCTGATCCTCAAAGACAATTAAGTTACTCCCTGAAGCATGAAATTTAATTACCCTCATCAGAAGCATCACAATGTAGTGGATTAGGACATAGGAATAAGAATGAGAAACTTTTATCTCTGATCCTAGTTCTATCTAACTCCTGACTAAATGAATCACATAACCTTGCTGTGCCTCCTTTTCACCCACCTGAAAAATGAGGTGTTTGATTTCTTTGCTGAAGTGCTGTGAGGTCTGTATAACCACCTAAAGATATTGTGGTTTGTATGAATGCCCAGTGTTCCTGGGATTGCCCGGGCTTACATGTCGGCAACAATAACTGCAACTTGGTTTCATACAGTGAAATTTCATTTTTTGGCAGTGTTAGCTTTGTTAAAGAAAGTATAATCATATGATATACAAACAGGGAGAGGGCTACAAGAGGAGGTCACGCTAAAGAGCTGTTGTGCACCAGAAAGGTCTGCTGAGCTGTTCTTTTCACATCAGTTTTGGGGCTACATCTTGGATGTGATAGCTAATTTTAGCATCCCAGGAGTGCCTCCAACTATGTACTGCTTAAGAGGCACGAGGAAAGTTCCATTGTGTGTGGTTTAACTGGGGAATGTAAAGGAAAGTTCAGGGCCAGATGAACGCATTCCTCTGAGCAAGCTGTTGAGCTCTACTGTACTTGCAATTGCAGAAGGCTCTTGCTGGAGTGATTAGCCATGTCATGTCCATGGGGAGCTCCCACAAAAAACATCAGAACTGTTTATTGGATGTGATGAAGTAGCTAATTAAAATAATTGGTTCTGTCATTTAAAAAACCAACAATGCTTTGTCATGTCTCATCCACTCTTGTCCTATAGAGTTTTTATTTGATGAGTTTCTTAGCATGTCTAGAGCACTAAGTTTACATTTTGGAATGGTCAGTAACAAAAATTGTCCTGTAAAAACCTGGTTTACTCATTCCACAGACTTTTTGAAAAGATTAACTGAAATAACAATAACACTGCCATTTATTTAGTGGGTTACCTTCCACCGGAAAATTGATTACTCTCTTGGAAAGAGGTATGCCCTCCACCACACAGCATAAATTCAAAGTCTGACTTTGAATCCCTCTGCAGTTCCTCTGCTCTTTGTTCCAGGGCTGAGTCAGTATTAAATCCCATTGAAAGTTTTTCATTTGTAATCACAAAAATAAGATTTAATTGTGAGTGTGCAGTTCTTCAGTCAGCTACCTTTTCAGTTCTTCACAGTGCTGAAGGACAAGTCTTCACATTTTCAGAGGAGGGAATGTCTTCAAACAAGTTAGGAAGTCAAAATCTTTGTATGAGTGAGTTTTCTAGCTGACATTCAAAAAGGCAGTTAAAAATAATGTTTTAACTCTGTGGAAGTTAACAAGGACAGGTATTTTTTCTGTAGGTTTTATCTTCTGCCATTTGAATAGTTTTTCCCACGAAGAGTGTTTTCCCGTGTGTTGTGTTTGTGTAACATGCTCTCTGCACAGGAGAAGGGTCCACTACCAAAGAAACTGTAGTGGCTTAACTGCAAACTTCCATTGTTGGCCAGGAATAAGTAGAACATTAAAAAATATCCTTCATAGTCAACTTGTGTTTCACTGAAGCCTAAAGCAGTTTCTTCCATATTGCAATATCTTCCCAGCTGTACAATTCCCAGTGGAGCAGCTGTACAAAGGAGCCCAGCACTGCAATTCTAGAGAGAGGGTAGATTTAACCTCCTTTCCAGCACTCATGAGGGGGTATAATTGCATTTTGGAGTCAAAATCCTGTTGGACTCCTGTTGCAGGCAAGGTAATTACTCAATGCCTGGCTTATTGGTCAAACCAAGCACAGTTACAGCACATTTTCTTGGGGGGAGGTGGCAGTGGTTTTAGTTTCATCTTAAAAGCACTGAAAGAATAACAGGAAAGAAAATCATTGCAATTTTTTTAATTTTGTCTTTTTAATGGCAAAACTTTTGTGAAAGCATCTTCTAAAGGCATTTTGAGGAAAGGGTGGGAAAGCTTTCTTGAGCCAATCACAGGGATGTTAAAGGTCTGATCCAATGACACTAATAAAGGTCTCAGCTGTATTTAACCTACCAGTCACAGTTTTGTCTTGCTTATGCAAAAGGCCAAAGAAAAGGGTAGAAAGACAGTCGGCATTAAATCAATAGAGGAAAAGGGATACTATTTTTCTTTCCCTTAAAAAGTAAAGTTTTCCCATTTTTCTTGCTCTAATAAAGTAAAATTATCAATGAGCAGAGGAATTAACATTGCAAATTTTGTGTTGCACATTAAGAATTTCCTCCTTTAATGTTAAATAATCGCTTGCATTACTGTATAGTATTTTTATTCATTTCCATTTTCCAAGACTATATTATCAAGCTTTAAATTCTGGACCTGATGTCATTTAAGCAATTTTAGGGTCAGTATACTGAAATTACTCTAAAGTTGATAATTAAAAATAATTGCAAGGCAATGTATTATATTGTTTGAATTAATGAAAAAAAGAGTTTACCCAGACTCCTGTAGATGATTTTATTTCTAATCCTGTCTCTATAAATTTTATTTGCATCCTCTTGAAAACATTTTTTCATTTTCTGTTGACTGGAGCCTGAAAAGGTCTTATCTGCTTCTTTGTTTCTGCAGTGCCCATTAATTGTTGAAGCAAAGTCTGAAGCAGTATGGAGGCAAGATTAAAACATATTATAAACTTCTGCATAATTATGCAGGGGCATGCAGGATGAAAAAGTTATGTTCTTTCCCCTATTTATCCATTAAAGAGAAAAAATTCTCATTTGGATTCCTAGTGCTAATTTTAATTCCACCCTTAACAAGGTTTTGTTCTCAAAACTCAGTTTCTAATATTTTCACTGCTGCAGGCAGATTTTGATGTGAAATACTCTGACACAGCTGCTATTATTTATATTTAATTTTTTAATTCCCAAAAGTTTGCAGAACCTTTTACCAAAGAGAGAAAATCTAAGCCCTTGCCAAGATACATTGCATTTTTCTTGCAGCCACACCATGATGAGTGCTGGTGGCAGCAGGAGTATTTTACATGAGCACCTCAACCTGAAGAAATAAAATCACACTGTCACTCAATTTAGCTATGAGGAGTCTGTTAAATTCCACAATTTTTAATCTGGGAAAGTGGAGGTGAGAGCAGAATACAGCTTGAATTAACAGAACAGTTGTCTCAAGGAGAGGAGATAGTTGGAAGTTCTTGTGTTCCCTCAACCTGCCATTAATTGTTGCTGGGAGCACATGAGCTGATTCATGACCCTTGGAGGGCCCATGCAGCTCTTTATTCCCCACAACACAGTCCAGTCAGCCCTGATTTACTGTGATTTAAGCTTTGGTTCTTTGGGGCTTCTTGCTGATAATTTCCATAGTTTTGTTGTAAGTTGAAGCCTTGCTTTCAAATTTTCTGTGGAAGTGAGAAAGTGGTGGGTCTGTCAAAGCTAGGACAGTATTCTGGGTGAAACTTAACTTCTGCTGTTGGGCCAGTGCAAGCTGGCCCCTGAAGACATAGGTGGTGGCACAGGTGGCAGCACAGGTGTCAGGCTGGCTGACAGCACAGAAATTAATTCTACCTTCCAGAAGTAGCTGAAAGTCTGGGGAATGATCACAAAGATGATTGCTGTACATGGGAGTAAACTGGAGTCCCAAAGCTTGCTGCAATCAAGCATTTTGAAACCCCTCTTTAACAGGATGAAAGAGTATGTGAGTGTTAATTGGATTCAAAATCATTTAGCCATGAAGGGAGACAAATGCAGGATTGCAAGTATACTTGAGAGTTCTAGCACTTCTTTTTTTTTTAATGCACTGCCTCTAAGAGATCATCCTGACTTGAACTTGCAATTAATCAGTGCTGGCATTACCCAGAGGAGCATGCAAAATGGCATCCAAAGCATTAGTGTATCGATTAGAATTAATCAGGAGAATGTTCCTTCTGAAGCTACATGTTGCATGAACAACCAGAGTGTCTTAGCTACCTCTCAAGTTTCCATGACAACTGGATTGTGGCTTCTGAAACCTAGAGCCTGGCCAACTGAGTCATGGATGGGGGGCTGAAGAAAAGTTAGGCTACAGAAAAGTACTTTGGCTTGTTTGGGATCTAGCACCTCACCCCTGCAGATCTGAGAGAGACCAAAAGTTGTGTCCAGCACACCTTCACATTAAGGACTGAGTATGAAGAAGCCATTTGAAAATGCAGCCCTTGCTGTCCTGTGTAAACCTGGGCTCAGGTTCTGTCAGCAGTGTTTTCTGTTATGGAGAAAAGCCTTCTGAGAGAAACCCCAGGTGTTGCCCAGGCTTTCTTTAAGCAACTAATTCTTTCTACGCAACACCCTCATCCAGGTCTGAACTTTTCTAAAGTCTGAAAATATTTGTATCTACGATTTTGGGTTACTCTGTCACTGAAGAGCACAGTGTTATTAGTTTCTGTCTAAACTGATGTATACTGCAGATTCTAGATATCTGAGACCATTTCTTTCTTAATGCAGCTTCAGTGAAAGACCTGATGGATCTGACTTGTAACAAGACATTGAGCAGTGCCTAAGCAATGCAACATAGTGTGTTGCTTTGCAGTATAAAAGTTTAAATTAAAATGTTAAACTGCAGAATTTTTTACTGCTTGAGGCAGTATCCAGAGAGATCATCATGGTTATTATGGCCACTGTTGTGGTAGAAATAGGCCATGATGTTGAAGGCTGTGTGATGATAGCTCTGGGTACAATAAGTGATGCCTTTTTCCTTAGAGTTGCCAGCTTAGTGGGCTGATTGATCACTCTGTAGAGTGCTTGGAGGTCATGCAGAGGATAACAGGACTAATCTGTTACCTGCTGTTGTTTGCTTTTGGGTCCTGTGTTTCACAAATGCAGAATGGTTGGAAGGAACCCCTGAGATTGAGTAGTCCATCTTCCCTTCTTGATGCAGGATGAGCTAAAGCACATTACTCAGAACTATATCCACTCCCACTTTAAATATCTAGAAATAGAGACTCCATAAGATTTCTGGGCAACTTGTTCCAGTGTTCCAGTGTTCAGTCACCCTTAAAGCAAATAAGCTTTCTCTTGTGTTTTAATGGAGTTTCTGGTCTTTCAGTCCAAGAAAAGTGCCTTGTGCTTGCCTGTTGTTCTTTCATTGGATACCCTTGTCCAAATCTGTCTCCTTCTCATTCACCCATAATGGATCAACACTGATGAGGTACTTCCCTGAGCCTCCTTTTCTCCAGGCTAAGCAATCCCAGCCTCCTCTTGTATGTTAGATGCTCCAGTACCTAAATCATCCCTGTGGCTGTTTGCTGGACTCACTTCTGTACCTTGCGTCTGTCTTGTGCTGGAAAGGGCTGCCCTGGACCTGGTCCTCCAGAAGTGTCTCTCCAGAGCTGGGTAGTGAGGAAGAATCACTCCTTTGATCTGTGTTTCCCAGTACAGCCTGGGAAACTCTTGGCCTTTCTTGTCACTGGCGGCACGTTTCTAGCTTAGGCCCAGCATTTTGTATACCAGGACCCACAGGTTGTCCTCTGCAAAGCCACTTGCTGGCCTGTGCTGGTGCCTGAGGTTGTTCCTCTGCAGAAGCAGTGCCTTACATTTCTCTTTCTTGAACTTCATGAGATTCCTGTTGACCCAAATTTCCAACCTCTCCCAGTGGCAGCCCAACGGTCCTGTGCATCAGTTGCATCTCCCAGTCTTTCTGGAAGCTTGTTGACAGTGCAGCCTGTCCCGTGACCCAGGCCATCAGTGAAGACAGAAAACACTGTAAAACCAGAGGTGTACCCCCAGTGACTGGCTTCCAGCTTCACTTGGCACATTGGTGATAACCCTCTAAGCCAGTCCACCTCACTGCCCACTCACAGTCTGAGCTTCCATCAGTCAGTGGTGATGGGATGGGAGACAGTACTGGAAACTTATCAAAGTCAAGATAAGCAACATCCACTGCCCTCCTCCTCGAGCAAGAAGGTGCTATCACCTTCTTGTGCTATTTTTGTGCTATCATCTCAGCACAGAAACCTGTCAGGCTGGTGAAGTATGACTCCAGTTCCTTACATGATGTTTCCTTACATGAGGTTCCTTACATGATGTTTCCCCATCTATCCCAAAAGACAACTGAAGTAGCTTTCTGTTACCTTGCTGAAATGCTTTCTAAAATTAGATTCATAACATGTAGACAACTGATAGAAATTTAATAAAGCTATGCTGATTAACATCTAATATGTATTGGTTATGCTGAAGTAGATCTTGCTGATGGTGCTGCCAGGCAGCCTATATATAGTACAGGATGTGCAAATGAGTGTGGGTCTGTGTCATACAATGTGTTATACACAAGGTCTGGAGATCAGAGTCCCAGATCTGCCACAGGATGATGGCAGAACTGATTCCTATCTGAATTTGCCCACAGGTGCCTCTGCTGACCCTGGAGCTATTTTTAGTATCCCTGATAAATCCACCAGTTAATGTCATCTTTGTCTCCAAAATAAGAGGCTGATACTTGGTATTTCTTTTCACATGAATCCCTGAATCTCAAGCACCCTATTGTAGGCATTTGTACCACAAAGTATGAATATATTTTGTAATGAATCTGGGCTTGAGTGAGTCTGCCTTTTCTAGTCTTGTGTCACGGTGATATAAAACACCTGCTTGGCAACAGCTCTGGGAGTTAATAAAGTTTCTGTGGTAAACTATGAGAGGCCTGAGAATCTCAAACTAAAGTTATTGCACCAGTAACTCAAAAAAGCAATTCCTAAAACTCCTGGCACATTTATCCAGAGGGTTAGCAGTAGCACAGAAATGGAAATCATTGTTGAGAGCCACTGCGTACTTGGAATTAAAATCCATCAGTCTTCTGAAGCTGAGGAAAACAATTTTCATGACATACAGATGCTTTTGTATTTCATAATCAAATTTAATCTAGGGTTAGTTTTGGCTCTATTTGTAGGGAAATTTGTATCCTCTAATCCTTATAATATACCTAAGTTGAGATGACATCAGAAGAAATAACTCACACAAAAGCTAGGCATTTAAAATACTCTCAGTGTTTTATTCTATTTAATTTCAGCAAAAGCAGATTTATCTCTGGGGGGAGTGGGACAGAAAAAGAGTGAGGACGCCAACATGCAAGTGGGAGCCTAGAGCAGAGAAGGTGGAAGATGAGATGAGAAAATGAAAATGAAAATAACTGTAAACGAAAAATGAAATTTAGCAGTCTATTTTCACTCTTCTTAATGGAAAAAGAGGGAGGAGGACGCCTAGTAAATCATTAAAAAGCTGTGTTTGCTTTTCTGAGTTGCAGGGTCCTTCTGCAACCCTTGCTTAGGACTTTCCATTAGGTCCTTCACAGACCTGTCAGGAGCTTCCTTGCCTGCTGGGAATTTTGTTGAATTCAGTGGAGCATAATGACACCACCGTGTCCCTGAGGAGACAAACAACGTGTCTGCCTCTGGAACCAAAAAGAGTCTCTTAGCTTGTGTCACAGTGTAGGGTCTGCAATTTAGGATTGACCCAGGCTCACAGCAGGCACAAATGGTGGTCAGTTGGTGCGAATGTCATATGCACATGTTGTTATATTTCCTTTCAGAAGGGTTTCTTAACTTCATAACATCCAAATTTTGGCATGCTTCTGGAGAAGGAGATTCCTGTAATGGATGATAACTATGATAGATGAACTGGGATTCCTGTAATGGATGAAAACAGATAAACTGTGTAGCTTCTTGTGCTCAGATCTGTTGCAGATGGTTCCCTTCCCTCCCCCCCAAAAAAAGTTTGTTTTCCCCAGCTCATGGACAAACATAAACACATATACAGGGAGGCAGTGGAGGTACTTGACAATGAAATCTTTTTGTAAGAGCAATAAAAAATGTGGGGTTTTGTAAAACGGCAATGAAAAATTTCTGACAACTAGAAATAATTACAGTCTTCCCCCAAAATGCTTAATACTGGTGTTTGAAAACAACTTAATGAAGCAGAATACGTTTTTGGTCTCATCTTTCAAAAGTTGCAGCTGGAGCTGCATTTCCTAATAGGTTTTGTTAGGCCCTGTTGGTTTGTTAGGCTCCAGCTGACCACTTACAGGATGCTACAAAGGGACTTTTCCCTTGATGCTGAATTCTTCCTGTAACAGAAGAGAAATGTGAAAAAATTGCATTAGTAGTGGCTGAGTGACTTTACAGAATCTCTTGTCTCTGGTCATGTTTGTGGTTAGTGAGCAGGCCCTGATAACCTGGAGTGAAACAGTGGATGGGATCCATATCACTGCTGAGGTAACGGTGCCTCTTGGGAAGCAGCCCTTGACAAATAGTGTCAAGTGGTTTTATTGGCAGCCTGTGCCCCAGGATGAAAAGGGAGACGGGCCAGACCATGTTATTGTACAAGTATTTAATTCCTTAATTTTTTCCTTGCAGAATTCAAGAACATTGGCAAAAAGACAGATGCTTGTATTTTTACTGTCTACCTTTAGACACATCTTGTGGGATACAGAATTGGAATCAGGGGTCTAGGAATAGTTCTTGTGTTCTCAGGCTGGAAGTTCTTTCAGGTAAAGCAGCAGACCCAGCTGATCAGAGGGGAGGAGGTAGACAGCCAGGCACTGATGTCTTCCAGCATCTCAGGGAATAAATTAAACTCATACAGGCTTTGTGTTCTCATTTACTCTTGGCAACAAGCAGACTAAGTTGTAGCACTCTTGGAGTGTGGATGTTAATCTCCAGGGCGGCTAATTCACTTCCTTGATTTACTTGCTGGGAATTTTTGTCATTTGGGAGGGAGGTAAGCAGGAAAAGAGGGACAGGAAGTGGAGGAGGAGAAATGGAATATTTTAGATGTGGTGCCTCGTGCACAGGTAGATGTTCCGGCCAACTGCTTTAGAAGCAAAACGTGTTACCTCAACCAGTGATGCAGTGCTGGGAATTAGAGCTATTGCACAGCCCTGGAGACTGCCTTATTTCCTGAGTGACTAAGAGAGTTTTTGGTGAGGCTCAGGAATGATATTTAAAGAGGATGTGCACGTGTGCTACAGATTTCACAGCTTGCTTTGCACAGAGAGTTAAGCTTCCTTTAAACAGCAGGCAGAGATCTGAGGGCACAGAATTGTGACAGAAGAGAGCAATAAGCTTCTGTTTAGTTGGGTTTCCACATCTTAGGGTGGAAATCTTGGTGCTTAGAATCCTGCTTTTGCAAAATCCATGGGAGGGAAAGGCCCTGAGCATGGGGCACTGTGAGGGAAGTGAAGACTGGAGTAGGAGGCACAGTGTGACCAGCCATAAGTGGAGCTGCTCCTTCGGGGGATTTGGCATTTGTAAAGCAGTAGCCTTTCTCACAGCTCTTCTCCTGTGTTCTTTCCTCTTGCTCTATGATGAGACCAGATGGGTGTTGCTTCAGAGGAGAGTTGGACACCTGGAGAAACCATTTCGGATCTCACTGGAATATGTTCCTAACGGGAACAAGAGCGTGGCAGCCGTCGATTCCTTCGCCATGAAGAACTGCAGTTCAGGTAACAGAGCATTTTATTGTTTCTAGCTCATAGTGCTTTGATGCCTTTGTGGAGAGAAGCACGACTTCTGACTGCTGCAGATGCCACAGAAGGAAAGGTTCTTGTCAAATGAATAATTTAAATTTAAAAAAAATAAAATAAGGTCCCTCTCAGGGAAGGATCTTTTCGAATGTTGCCTTAAAACTTTCCTTCAAGAAGTTAAAAACAAGTTTGTTGTTTTGGTTTGCTCTGCCTTTTTTTTTTTTTTTCATTTGGGAAGAATAGCTATGAAAATTTAATTTGGAGAGAAAAGAAGCAGTATTCATCCTGGCTTGCCAGATGCATATCCTGACAACTTCACTTTTCTGCAGCAGAAAATAGAGCAGATGAGGGGTTCCTTGACAGACACCTTGCAAGCCATCTTTTTTTTATGTTCATGGTTACAAATTTCGGGGTTGTTTTTTAAACAACTGTGGAAAACTTGATTCTAATAAAGTATGCCTTTCTTTGGCAATGTTCCAAAGCAGTTATTGCTGAGCAGCCCCTAATAGCTTCATGTAATGTGTGGAATTTTAATAATGGGCAACCTAAATGGGGGTTACTTTTTTAAATACAAGCTATGTAATCAATCCAAGTATGTAAATTCAGTGCTCTGTGCCAGAAGCAGCTGCATATTAGTTCTACCAGTTTTATGGACTCTGTGAATCATTCTGAAATCTTTAGGTGGCGTGTCAGTGAAGAATATTACTACTTATAGCTCTTAACACATTACTTTTTGTCCATTTTATTTATTTGGAGTAGTGCTGAGTTGAGCTGCATGTCCTTCTTTTCAGCCTCTCTAGGACAGGGAAATGTGCTGCAGAACATACATTATTTTGGTCATTTACCTTGCTCTCCACAAAGGCCAGTTGTATTAAAGGATTTATTGCTCTGTTTGTACATAAAGGTGCTCTCTGAGCTCCAACAAGGAGCAGCCTGACATTGTGCTGGAAGAAAGGCGTGTTCAGACAGAAGGTGCCTGTTCTGCTGCTGGTGTAAGGACACAAGTCATCCACAGTGCTGTGGGAATTCAGTGCAACAGACTGGGCACAGGAACTCCTCTTTTGGGGGCACTCAGGGGTGAGCCCAAGGTGCTGGGCTGGGAGTTCTGACCGACAGCAAGCACTGCTGTGCAATGATGGATGTCAAGGGCTGAGGCCATTTAGACACACTCTGAACAAAAGAAGGAACAAATCTCCCATTTTGCCTGCAGATTTGTAGCAAACAGCTACTCCTCTGCCCTGCTTATAGGACACAGTGTAAGAACAATGCCACCAGAGAACAAAACCACTTGTTGTTTTCAGTTGGTTTAGGCCACTAAGCCTTTTGTGTACAGCTGAAGATGTGGCAGTGTACTTTTACAAGGAAAGAGGTGGTGATGAGCAGCTGAGGGTGACACCTTAAGCTTGGACAAAATAGGGAAAGCAATAAGAAAAGATTAATCTAAATCTAATTTTTCTGCAGCTGTTAGAAGCCTTTGGGCAGCTTAGCTACTTGGATACCTTAATGCTGCTGAAGCACATAAAACATGGGTGAATTTGAGAAAGAAATATCTAAGAAATAGAAACATGCCTTCAGCCTGATTTTTCTAAGCCCTTTGAAGACCATAAACACAATTTCAAAATAAATTAAGGAGTACATACAATCTTAGTAAGTTAGGGTACCATTTCCACAGGCGCAGATACAGAAAGAATTACAGAATATGCTGAGTTGGAAGGGGCCCATGAGGATCATTGAGTCCAAATCCCAGCCCTGCACAGAGCACCCCAAGAGTCACCCATGTGCCTGAGAGCAATCTCCAAACCCTTCTGGAGTCTGCCAGGCTTGGTGCTGAGAGCACTGCCCTGGAGAGCCTGTTCCAGTGCCCAAGCACCCTCGGGGTGAAAAACAACAAGGGCTTGAAGATTGTTGAATTTTGAGGTTGGAATTTGCTTTTGCATGTTGGTGATTCCATTTTTTTTTAGTTCCTTAATTAATCCTTAATTTTCCTATGCAAAATCTTAGGAAAGATTTTGCATAGGAAAAAAATATTTCATCTGAACTGAAAAATACCTATTTATATGGGATTGAATGGGAAATTAAAAACTCAGGGAGATTCCGATGCTGATAAAATTCTGAATTTTTAAAAAAAAATTTAAAAATTCTAGTTAATTGTCACTTGCATATCTTCACATTTCTCAATTCCCATAAAATAGAAGGAAAGTTCTTACAGTCTTTTCTCAACCTTAGGATTCAAGTCTGATCAGAGAGCCCCTACAGTCAATACAAAGACTGCTTGTACTTCTGTAGGTTTTGTCTCAGGACAGCTAACCGGTAGCATTGCCTGGACTGCTACAACCAATTGACTTTCAATTACTGACTCAAATGTGAAGCAAATTGTGTTTGTCAGTGTGTAAAACCTAAGCTATTGATTGCCTAATTCTCTTTCGTACAACTTACTATTTAAATAAGTGCAGTAGCCAAAGCAAAAAAAATACAAATTGCAGAGAAGTAATATATTAATTTAATAACATCAGTTAAGAAATTTGTTACTTATACAAGTAAAGTAATTGGTACAGTGGCATTTTATAGTGGATGGTAATTTCTAGTAATAAAAATAGAGTTCATTTCCTAAGTAATGTATTGACTTATTTATGATATTTAATGGGTTTCTCACTGATTTTTTATTGAAGTTGTAAATTAATTAATTTGCTAACTTATTTCCAAAAGTCTTAATTAAAGTACTTATTAGTAGGCACAATTAAATGACAAGACATTGTTTTACTTAGCAATGTTCGATTTACCAATTCTAAGTAAATTTTTACCTAAGGGGTGTGGAGACCAAATGCTTCTGAAATGTCTTAAAGCTTTAATGATGCTCCAGGGCTGTTAAAAGCAGTTATTTCAGACACTCAGCCTGTCCAAGAGGAAGCACTTAGCTTTCAAGTTTTCAAGCTCAGTAAGCAACATAAAAACCATTTATTTTGGAGAGGGGAGAGACCGTGTGCTGTTGATTAAGTTAATGCTTCTGTCCACTCAGCAATTGCCTTTTTTCAGTAGATACTGAAAGTACACGGAAACACACATTACCTTTGGAGCTGGTAGGCAGTTAGTTCTGTAATGATCTTATGGCTGCAATATGTATGCAAATTTCTGAAAGTTGGAGTTAAGGTTGTACTAAAGGCAAAATCCGTGATCAAAAGCACAGGACCTCACCGGAAAGGAAAAATTTTGAAGATCAGGAGGAGATTTTACTGAAAGAAGAGAGAGCAAAGGAAGAGTGAAAATACAGACTTACAACACGTCTGAGGAAATATGATCAACCGCCAGATGGAATTTTTCATGATACCACTTGATAAATATTCTAGCAACAGATTTATGAATCAGCTGCAGGAGATCAATAAGGGCTCTCTCCAGACAGGATTGCTTATGCATCTGAATCATTACTAAAATGATGTTTCTGTGCATTCGGACAAAACCCAGATATGTATCATTTCAGTTTTCCCACATGCTCTCTTTTTGCAGTTTGTCTTATAAATTAATTCGATGACAGGATGTTGTGGTTAACTGAACTTAATGAAATACCAGTGAGCCCCTTTTCAAAACAAGTTCTTGAGGCTTCCTATTGGAAAATTGGCGAGAAAAGTTAACCTCTTCCCAACAGAAAACTGAGATTATATCAATGTATGAGAGAGAATCACAGAACAGGCCAGATTGGAAGGAACCTCAAAAGAGAATCTGGCACAACTTTTTGTGTGAAAGGGAGTCTGTGGGAGATTATCTAGAACCCTGACCCAGCTGCATCTTGAAAGCTCCAGTGATGAGGCCTCGCCCACATCCCTGGGGAGTTGCTCCAGCAACTG
Source organism: Zonotrichia leucophrys gambelii (assembly GCF_028769735.1). Lineage (NCBI taxonomy): Eukaryota > Metazoa > Chordata > Aves > Passeriformes > Passerellidae > Zonotrichia > Zonotrichia leucophrys. Next base: position 93,532,513 of record NC_088172.1, read on the forward strand.
CATCTTCTCACTATAAAAATAATTAAACATACATTTCAAATTGAAGCCCCACATGACATACAGCTCCTTTAGATGTTAATAATTAATTGGAAAAAAAAAACCTGTATAACATTTAAGTAATTTTCATTTGGGTAGAATTGGAAGATATTTACAGACGTTTTCTTAAACCACTAGATAAACTGTGGCAATATTTTATGTTTCATTATTTGCTTGGTTCTATTTATGGGATGGAGGAGTGAAGGTATGAACCTTTAGTAGAATCAATCATGTCATCCTATAAGGTCTGGAGATCTACCTCATTCCAGAAATACAGAGGAACAGGTGAGCAGAACAATGAGCAGTCAGTATTTTGTCATTGTTATAAAACTGAAAAATAAATGTGATTCAAAAAGAAAAGTAGTCATAATTTCAGAAGTAGCGGTCTCTATCTGAGGTTTAGGATTAACATTTACCATAATATTACTTGGCCTGTCCAGGTAATTTTTGTGTAAAAGAAGCTGGATCATATCCTTTGGCATTAATGCCATGATTAAGAAACCTTACAGAGCCAGAGAAGAGGTCCAGAAACCAGCAGCATTATTCAGTATGTTGGCATTATGTTTCTTCATTTAAAAAAAATTAAATTAGGCAGGCTGGCTGCGTTTTCCAACAAGTGGCCTATGCTATTTATGCAGTTCAACTGGTCTGGTTTTCCTGTGGGTCTAATTTCACTAAGTAGGCATTTGGAAAAGCCTTACTATTTTAAGAATATTTGCTTCCAAATGCTTTGGCGACCACCTTCTTTCCCCATTCACCTCTGCTCCCTCATCAGCTATGACTGATTATTCTGATTTCAGCTTGTGTGCCAAAAACTATCTCTAACCTGCTTGTCTTTTAATCCTGTAGGGATCTTGTGTCAGAGAAAATACTGCTTTGCACATGAGGGTGGTGGCTGAAGTGAAGTTAAATAATTTTAAAGTCATTCTAAAGTGAAAGTTATTTCACTTGTGGTTTGTGCCAATTTAAGTAAAATAAATTTAATGAACTTGTTATGGGGCTTATCTTTGTTTTCACTTTCATCTTTTTAAAATTAAGTTATTGTAATGCTAGGAATAAAAAAAAATTAAGCAAATTTAGTTTTAACATTTCTTCCAGAAGAGGCACAGTAACTCAATTACTGGTAGAGTAGCTTCTTGCAGTAATGAATTAGTGATTATGCATTTCTGTTACTGGCTGTGAACACCTACTTCTTGCAGAGCCAGATTTAGACAGTGGTGGTTATGTTGAATAATTTAATCTATTTAGAACCTTCATGTGCTCATCAAAGGAGCAGCAGGGGGAAAGGAAACCTGAATATATCAAGAATTTGGGTTTCATAGGTCTGCCATGCCAGTTTGGTGATAAATGGGACAAAGTGTCCTATTGCTTTGTTTAGTAATTTACTGGCCATATATTTGGAGTTTTAAGATATGGAGGAGGGAGTTATAAAGAAATGTTTTATAATGCACTTAAAACTCATCTTTAAAATAGATGTTTTCATGCAGAAGGTGGAAAGGCTTGAACCTGCCACAGCAGCTCCAAACAGGTGTGCCTTACCAGAGTGAGCAGGTTTATCCTCTCTAGCTCAGAAAAGGTTAGATGGCTTGGGTTAAGAAACAGAACTGAGAGATCTCAGCCTTTAATATCCAAAGCCTTAATGGTCTGAAGAGAAGGACCTGTTCATAAGAAGTACTAGGAACTGCTCAAGAGACATTGCAAATGTTGGCACTTGTGGGTCTTAAGTACTTTTTAACACCTTGAAGAATTGGCCAATACATTATCTTTTTAATGCTGTATATGATTTTTATCCTGACCTTCTCCTTTAATTAAGGCTTATTTCAACAGGGGAGCCATTGATTCAGTGAAAGAAAATGAACTCTGTAATCTGCTTTCCCCAAATTGAACTTATTTTTATTACTATTAATTGCTGCCACTTACTTCTTGTGATGTTTTAACTGCTTGGATTTATTAAAACAATCATAGGATTTGCTATTATCACTTGAGAAATGGGAAGGACAATGATGATTTACGGATGACCCAATGATTTTAAGCTGGTATTACTCCAGATTCAAAGATTTATGCAAACTGACTCCACTGTGTAAGTAGATGAGAGTCTCACTCTCCCTTTTTCTCTCCCTAATAAACACCAAAAGACTGCTAGCCTGTAACAGAGGACGTGGAGATCCCTGATTTTTCAAAAGAGGGATAGTTTTCGTCTGAGTTCTGCTTTATATCCATGAAGTTCCCTGTTAGCTGTAGGACGGTTTTGTTGGTTCAAATAGGACTGGTGTTTGGAGTTGTTAAGACCTGATTGTGCAACTTGACCCATGTTTGTTTGTGGAGAGTTGCAGTGGTCTTTGTGAAGAACGGAGAGACAGTGGGGAAGCTTAGAAAGCCAAAGCAGAAGAGGGAGATGATCGAGCAGAAAGGAAATGAGTCAGACTGAGTCAGCAAAAGAAGAGAAACATAGAATCCCAGAATGGTTTGGGTTGAAAGGCACCTTAAAGATCATCTAATTCCAACCCCCTTGCCATGGAGAGGGACACTTCCCACTAGGCCAGGTTGCTCAGAGCCCCATCCAGCCTGGCCTTGAACACTTCCATGGATGGAGCATCCACAGCTCCTCTGGGCAACCTGTGCCAGTGCCTCACCACAGTGAAGAATTTCTTCCTAATATCGGATCTGAACATCATCTCTCTCAGTTTGAAGCCATTCCCTCTTGTCCTGTCAGTACATACTCCTGAGAAAAGTTTCTGTCCACCTTTCTTGCAGGATCCCTGCAGAAAGAGGGAGAGATGGTGACAATTTGCTAACGCTGAAAACAAATGACAGGATATCAGGCAGGAATAATTGGTCTGGATGGTGGAAATGATTAAAAAGTTTGACCAGTTAGAAAGTGATTGGAAGAAACATTTACAATCCAATTAATTAACTAGGGCAATCAAGCTTAATCAGATAGTCACTCAATCAACCAGACTGAACTAAGTGGATAATCTGTTCAACCGGCAAAGAAACCAAGTGAGGAAAATGCACTGAATTGTCAAAATTTAGTGAAATGCACAAGAATTAATCCATTAACATTTAAAATTATCAAAAGCAAAAATTAATATGTAGGATGCTCAGATGGAAACTAGTCCCTTTTGGTGGCACATCTCACCAGAGCCTCAGAGGCATTAATGAGCAAAATAGGTTTTGGAAGATGAAGAACAAGAATGAAAATAATGTGGCACAGTAAGGTAAGATGATATTCTGTGTTTGCTTGAAAATGAAATAATGCTAACAGCAAGAATCTTGGTTTTTTTAAAGCCTGCTTGTGTCGCACATACAAATGGTGGGTACTAAGGTGGTCACCACTTCTCTGTAGTAGTGCAGTACATACAAGATTGAAAAAAAGGTGTAATTCTTCCTTTTTCTTGACAGGGTAGAGTCATTAAGGTTTTGGCTCAGGGCACTTCTGTACCTCAGGGCTTATCCTCTGAGAAGTTCAAGTCCATCTTGGTTTCTGTGTCTGAGAGGTCTCACTGTAAATCTGCCCCAGTCGTGCTATAAGACCCTGTCCAGCTCTTTTTGTCCTAAGCCTTCCTCTTCCTGGCTCAGGAGCCCTGCTGCCTTTGTCCTGCTGTTCTGTTTCTGCCAGGTCTACTGCAGTCAGCTTTCTGAGCAAACCAATTACTAAATCAACCCACAGACTTTTTGACAATCCTGCACAGTATCCAGCATGGGAGAGATGTGGCACCTTGGTGCCAACACTGAGGGATACAGTGAGATTCTCCAATAGAGCAGCTGAAACCAAAAAGCCTCAACTTTGCAATTCCAAATCAAATTCATGGCCCATAAATAGAAATGACAGCTGAATAAAACTACTGCACTGGGGTTTTGTCCCCTGAAAAGTTTAAGAATCTTTAAAGGGAAGCTAAGCTTTCTCAAAAGCCGTGAATGCCCTTTTAACAAATGAAAGTCCTTTATGCTGTATTTGGAAATTCACAACCAGTGGCTGCCCATCAGAGTCTCAGGCAGTATCATTAAGCCTGTATGTTGCAATTCTTTTACTCTGAAGTTGCAAAAAACGTGGGGAGAGAGAGCAATGTTTAAAAGCTGCCAGGTGACTTTGGAGCACAAATTAATGGGAACCACACTCCTTAGTCCCCTCGGAGTTCTCAAAAATGCCATCATTACTGCCTGGCACTGAGACATGCCTTCCATCATGAGGATGAGAAGGGAGGCAGCTTTACCAAGTGCCTCCATAAATGAGGTGTACAGGGCTTTTATGAATTGAGCCTTTGAAAGCCCTGCTAGCAAGGCTTATTGATCCAGAAGTCACACATGGATGGCAAGATCTTAAATTGCAGTCAGTTTTTATTACATGAAAGAAATTTTAAGAACATACCTTTTCCCCTCCCTCCCTTTTTAAAATTACTGCCTGCTGAAGTTTTCTATAACTGGGAGGTTGCAAGCAATTAAATGAGTCAGCTGGATCCTGGGTCCAATTCCAAAAGTGTAATGTTCATGGAACATGATTGATGGAGTATCAGTGAATTTGTAAGCATAGGCAGAGGTTTGGATATGTTTTTTCAGATCTACAAGGAAATATAAATATAAATTAGTCAACTCTGTAAGAAACATTTATCATGTTCCAAAAATATCAGTGGTTGGTCTTTCATTTGATGTGAATACAGATGAACAGTGCAGCTCTTTGGATACCTA